>NC_073256.2:106837000-107451500 GCF_029289425.2 Pan paniscus
AGCACATCAAAAAGCTTATCCACCACAATGAAGTTGGCTTCATCCCTGGGATGCAAGGCTGGTTCAACATACACAAATCAATAAACATAATCCATCACATAAACAGAACCAATGACCAAAACCACATGATTATCTCAATAGATGCAGAAAAGTCCTTTGATAAAATTCAACAGCCCTTCATGCTAAAAACTCTCAATAAACTAGGTGTTGATGGAATGTATCTCAAAACAACAAGAGCTATTTATGACAAACCTGCAGCCAATATCACACTGAATGGGCAAAAGCTGGAAGCATTCCCTTTGAAAACCAGCTCAAGCAAGGATGCCCTCAGTCACCACTCCTATTCTACATAGTATTGGAAGTTCTGGCCAGGGCAATCAGGCAAGAGAAAGAAATAAAGGGTATTCAAATAGGAAGAGAGGAAGTCAAATTGTCTCTGTTTGCAGATGTCATGACTGTACATTTAGAAAACCCCATCATCTTAGCCCAAAATCTCCTTAAGCTGATAAGCAACTTCAGCAAAGTCTCAGGATACAAAGATCAATGTGCAAAAATCACAAGCATTCCTATACACCAATGATAGACAAACAGAGAGCCAAATCATGAGTGAACTCCCATTCACAATTGCTACAAAGAGAATAAAATACCTAGGAATCCAACTTACAAGGGATTTGAAGGACCTCTTCAAGGAGAATTACAAACCACTACTCAAGGAAATAAGAGAGGACACAAACAAATGGAAAAACATTCTATGTTCATGGATAGGAAGAAACAATATCGTGAAAATGGCCATACTGTGCAAAGTAATTTATAGATTCAATGCTATTCCCATCAAGCTACCACTGACTTTCTTCACTGAATTAGAAAAAAATACTTTAAATTTCATATGGAGGCAAAATAGAGCCCATATAGCCAAGACAATTCTAAGCAAAAAGAACAAAGCTGGAGGCATCACGCTACCTGACTTCAATTTATATTACAAGGCTACAGTAACCAAAACAGCAATAGCATGGCACTGGTACCACAACAAATATGTAGATGGAACAGAACAGAGGCCTCAGAAATAATGCCACACATCTACAACCATCTGATCTTTGACAAACCTGACAAAAACAAGAAATGGAGAAAGGATTTCCTATTTAATAAATGGTGTTGGAAAAACTGTCTAGCCATATGCAGAAAGCTGAAACTGGATCCCTTCCTTACCCCTTATACAAAAATTAACTCAAAATGGATTAAAGACTTAAATATAAGACCTAAAACCATAAAAACTCTAGAAGAAAACCTAGGCAATACCATTCAGGACATAGGCACGGGCAAAGACTTCATGACTAAAACACCAAAAGCAACTTCAACAAAAGCCAAAATTGACAAATAGGATCTAATTAAACTAAAGAGTTTTGCACAGCAAGAGAAACTATCATCAGAGTAAACAGACAACCTACAGAATGGGAGAAAAATTTTGCAATCTATCCATCTGACAAAGGGCTAATATCCAGAATCTACAAAGAGCTTAAACAAATTTACAAAAAAAAAAAAAAATGGAAAAAGTGGGCAAAGGATATGAACAGGCACTTCTCAAAAGATGACATTTATGCAGCCAATAAACATATGAAAAAAAGCTCATCATCAGTGGTCAGTAGAGAAATGCAATCAAAACTACAATGAGATACCATTTCACACCAGTTAGAATGGTGATCATTAAAAAGTCAGGAAACAACAGATGCTGGAGAGAATGTGGAGAAATAGGAACGCTTTTACACTGTTGATGGGAGTATAAATTAGTTCAACCATTGTGGAAGAAAGTGTGGCAATTCCTCAAGCATCTAGAACTAGAAATACCATTTGACCCAGCAATCCCATTATTGGGCATATACCAAAAAGATTATAAATCATTCTCCTGTAAAGATACATGCACACATATGCTTATTGTAAGCACTGTTCACAATAGCAAAGACTTGGAGCCAACCCAAATGCCCATCAGTGATAGACTGGATAAAGAAAATGTGGCACATACACACCATGGAATACTAAGCAGCCATGAAAAAGGATGAGTTCACGTCCTTTGCAGGGACATGGATGAAGCTGGAAACCATCATTCTCAGCAAACTAACACAGGAACAGAAAACCGAACACCACAAGTTCTCACTCATAAGTGGTAGTTGAACAATGAGAACACATGGACCCAGGGAGGGGAACATCATACATTGGGGCCTGTCACAAGGTGGGGGGCTAGGGGGGGATAGCATTAGGAGAAATACCTAATGTAGATGACAAGTTGATGGGTGCAGCAAACCACCATGGCACATGTCTACCTATGTAACAAACCTGCACGTTGTGCACATGTATCCCAGAACTTAAAGTATAATAAACAAATAAATAAGAAAGATATGTCTTGTGATCTGCTACATAATATATTTTTAATTATTCATATGTGCTGTTGAAGAATATAAATTTTTCTATTAATTCAGTTCATACATATGTCTTAAATGAAGTTTGATGGTGAGTTATTCAAATATTCAGTTTCTGTACTATTTTTTGCCTGATTAGAGAAGTGTATAATTACAAATTTGAAAAATTTTCCATGCAATACAATATTTGTTTTCTAAATTTTGAGACTATGTTGTCATTGCACATAAGTGTATGATTATTTTATACTTTTGGTGAAGTTTTTCTTTTGTTATTAGGTACTGACACCATCTCTATTAATAATTTTGCACTAAATTCTATTTTGTCTGATACTAATATTGCTATAGCAGCTTTCTTTGACTTAGTGATTGCCTACTAGATTTTTAATTTTGTATTTTCAATATTTTCAAGTTATATCATTTATGTGTATCACGTATGCATTATATAATTTAATATTCTTTCTTATATAATCTAATTTCTGGTAAATTTTACTTTTTCTGCCATTGATTTCTTATTTACCATTTTAGCTTATATTTTCTCCTTCTCTGCTATGTATTTGGTTGAGTTTGCCAGTTCTCTTTTTTAATCTTTCTAACCACTCACTTATTTAGAACTTATGTGCTCTATTTTTATCTTTTATTAGCTAGCTTTAAATTTTTACCATGGATACTAAACAAGACTTAAAGTTAATCAATATCTCTATTCTCCTCCTGAATAACTAAAAGGATTTTAGAATACTTAACTCTGATCTCCCCCCCTCCACCTCTATATTATTATAGCCTAATGGTCAACAGGATTTATGTGTTTGAAGGGAAAAGGGAATTTTCCCAGCTCAATGTGCTATGGTGACGTGAGGTCTATTTTAGAAATGTTCTCTTATATAATATTACACTTCCATAATAAAAATAGGTTATTTTACAAAAAATTAGCTCGGCGTGATGCGCATCCCTGTAGTCCCAGCTACTTGGAAGGCTGAGGCAGGGGAATCACTTGAACCTGGGAGGCAGATGTTGCAGTGAGCCAAGATCACACCACTGCCCTCCAGCCTGGGTGACAGACCAAGACCCCATCTCAAAAAAAAAAAAAAAAAGTTATTTTATGGTGTATTTCTAGAGAGAAAAGTAAAGTAAATTCGTGCTATTAAAATACGTTTCTGAAAACTAAGAAAATATCAGGCAAATAACTAAGTATCAAAAACAATATAAAAGTTCATATTGTTCACAAAAATTGTCTTAATTTTAAACTACTGCTTATGCAACTGATAAACAGTGAAGGATATGGTTTGGCTGTGTCCCCACCCAAATCTCATCTTGAATTGTAGCTCTCATAATCCCCACATGTTATGGGGTGATTGAATCATGGGGGCGGGTTTTCCCTGTTCTGTTCCTGTGATAATGAGTAAGTCTCATGAGATCTGATGGTTTTATAAAGGGCAGTTCCCCTACACACACTCTCTTGCCTGCCACGATGTAACACATGCCTTTGCTCCTCCTTCACCTTCCACCATGACTGTGAAGTCTCCCCAGCCATGGAAACTGAGAGTCAATTAAACCTCTTTTTCTTTATAGATTACCCAGTCTCGGGTATGTCCTTATAGCAGCATGAGAATGGACTAATACAGTGAACAAGTTGAAGATAGAAAATACAAAACTTGGCCGGGCGCGGTGGCTCATGCCTGTAATCCCAGCACTTTGGGAGGCCGAGATGGGCGGATCACGAGGTCAGGAGATCCAGACCATCCTGGCTAACACGGTGAAACCCCGTCTCTACTAAAAATACAAAAAATTAGCCAGGCGTGTTGGCGGGCACCTGTAGTCCCAGCTACTTGGGAGGCTGAGGCAGGAGAATGGCATGAACCCGGGAGGTGGAGCTTGCAGTGAGCCAAGATTGCACCACTGCACTCCAGCATGGGTGACAGAGCAAGACTCCATCTCAAAACAAAAAAAAAAAAAAAAAAAAAAAGAAAGAAAGAAAGAAAAGAAAGAAAATAAAAAGAAAAAAAGAAAATACAAAACTTAGAAAATGTCAAAGTCAGAGTGTCTTTTTTTTTCCACTTTTTGGATCTTTTGAGGGGGGATTGGTTGAGACACAATGTTAAAGATTTGCTTTCTTCTGTGATCATCATTTCATCTTTATTTCATTATTTTCTTATAAGAAGTAAATCTTTTGAGCATTATTTGTAGACATCAAGGCCTAGAGCTATGGAGCATGAAATATGCTGAGCTTGAAAAATGAGAAAGAAGCTAGAGACTCTGCCCCCTCTTCTCACCTTTGCTGTACTTATAATTAACAATTTAGGCATCAGCAAAAAGGTGGCAAATAGAGTAACAGTTTTTGGAAGATGCCAAAGGTTCTGCCTACTGCCAATCTTCCTGTTCAACCTAAAACTCTGTATGAATCACCAGAAGAATCATTCTTCAAGTTGCAATCATTTTGTTTCCAAGAAAAGAAATGTGCATAAGATCAACCCAAACATTCACTTTGTTCATATATTGAATGTATATTATAAATTATATAACTGTTTTCTACTTATTCTCACTTGTTTTGAATCAATAAATTCCTTTTTTGTTTTCTAAAGTTCTTTGTTAAAAACAGCTGACCAGCTCAAACCCACCATGATAGTCAAGGTCAAGAACCAATATACACGCAACAGGTATATTTACTAAAATCAAGAACCTGAAATACAGTATTTTCTAGTAGTCTATGAACTGAGGCTACATAAATGGTATTTACCCTTCTCAAACGCAGCATTTAAAATGAACTTCTAGATCTCTCTGTGATAATGATAATAATGATGATAATATGATGAAAGTGCTGAGAGTCATTTCTGCACACCAAGTGCTTCATATAAACAACCTTATTTATTTTTCCTATATTCTTATGAGATAGGTAACTATTATAAGGCAGTTTCACAGATGAAGAAACTGAGACTATGAGGGAATAAGTAACCTGCCCAAGTTCATAGATTAAAATACGGTAGTCCGGGGATTCAGGCTGCCTAATTTCAAAGTTATGCCTTTAACCATTTAACTAAATTGACTCCCTACTCTGAAATGTTCACTCAGCATATATAACTTCCTTTGTTCCATTCCCAAAAAGCCCTGAAGGGCTCATACCATTTCTTTGTTTTTCCTACATCAAATCTCTACATGGCACAGCAAAACCTATGGAGTATAATTCTTACAAACAATGAAACATGGGTATAATTGAAGATCTGCTTTAATTATTGCCAGCACTTTCTCAGGATATTGTTCAATGTGAAAGGTGATGTTAAAATCAAAATTGTTGCTAGGTCTAAAATAGCCATTTTTGTAACAAGTGTAATCACGAATCTTTTCCAGTACATTCTGCTCCCTCAGAGTGGCAATTCTCTGTCCATTGCTTACTTTAGACAGCAGTCAGTGAGAATTTGGATGTGGCAGAGTGTTTAGTGTTTCTTAGCATTTCATAAGTAGAAAAATATGTCAGTACATTTCTTGACAATACCAATTTTGTCATTTTTAAAGGACCGAGATAGCTCTTGCTTACTGTTGAAATCATATTTGAAAAGAATCTCCAGCATTCTCAGTTTAAAGACAAAATACCTTTTTTTAACTTCTTATGTAAAAGACATATTGAATGAGAGGGTGTCATTTATACTCAGACTGCCTTTTGCCTCTGAAGCAGCAATAAACAATATTAAGAAGTTATAAATATTTGTAATTGAGTGAGGAAAAACATGATCCAGAGAAGAGCTGATGCTCTACACTACAGTGTGCTAGATTTAGGACCCTCTGGGTTAATATCAACTCCCACTGTCCTATTATTTTCCTTGACTTTACAATAATCTAGGTTTAGGACCCTCTGGGTTAATATCAACTACCATTGCTCTACTTACCTTGACTTCTATTATATTAGTATCCTAGTGACTGTGTAGCATATTGCTGAATTAAAATACTTGTGGATACACTTTGTTGAATTCCTTCTATTTTCATAAAATTTATTACAAAAATGTTCAAAGCAACTTCTACATCTTAACTTCCCTCCAGAAATGGATTTTAAAGTTTTAAAAGAAAACTAGTGCCTCATTTGTAATCCTAGGAGTCTGATGACAATATATCTTTTCTCTTATGGGACAAGAAACAGAATTTTCTTTTCTCTTAGCATTCATCTGTAAACAAAGATGTCAAAAGGCAATGAAATGTCATAACTATTTTATATAGTATTTTACTCTCATAATGTATTTATTACATTGGTAAAGAGCAAAGATTTTTTTAAAAGAGAGAAAAGCTTGTTTTCAAAAGGTAGCATTATCACATAAAATGCTTCACTGAACTAGTGCCCTGTAGTTCAACAACTGTCATAAAATTGTTGGAACACTTGTTAAAAATTAGAGACAAGCAGAAAGTGTTTGCTAAGGGGAAAAGGCAATTTTTGAACTAAATAGTTGCTTTCATAGGAACATAAACTTAAATCAATAAACCCATCTCTTTTAATAAACTTCTTCCAGTCTTGACGGCAAAAGATTTATTTGGCCTACCCTTATTTGGAGAAGTTAGAATGTGTTCTGAGATCATGCTGTAATATATGACAAAATATAAGAGAAAAAGTGAAACATTAAATAAAGTGTACGACAGACCTTCATATTTCAAAATACACACATCCTTCTGCTCACACAAACACAGTCAACTGCCCTGCAGCTATGAGTCTAAAATTCAACTAACAATCAAATATATGCATGTCTCACAAAGCTGATCTTTGACAAATCAGCATAAGACTATAAGGAAAGTAAATACAATATTAAGTGTTAGATGTGATTCAAAAGTATAAATGGTGAAGAAATACAATCCCTGACATACTAGTGACTACAAGAATCATCAGCATATTTGGGAAATAAAGTTCAATGACTGGAGAATATATAAGTGACTCATGGTGCTGTGTACCTTGATGTGCAAAGCAACACTGACCTTGAGATGATGCAAAATGATCAGCCTACAACACTTATGATGTTTGTTCCTGTACAAAACTTTGTGAGAATTCAGAAAAAATATATTGATGTCCATTCAGCTCAACAATGATGCAATCCAGATGGTTACTAAGTAATAAAATTATCTTCCCAAGAGAGCTGCACAGATTGTCTTATCTGTTTATGCAGTCTGGGTTATCTATGCTCGAAAATACTCTAAGTACATTCTGGCTGAGAGGAAAGTTACCAGCTTTTAAGGTAAAGTTTGATGGAATTGTTTATGGAAAAAATAAATGTGCAGGACATTCATTTACTTAAACAAGAAATTTTATGTTTTCAGGAAACACAGTTAAAGGTGAAATGTTTGGGAATCTTTGAAAACTATTGACTAGAACAAAAGACTTTATTGACCCTTTAGGAATGTGTCTGATTCTACAAAGGATGAACTGAAATGTCTGTTTTGCCATTATCCATTAATATGATCATAAGGCCATATTGTGATACCCATACAAATCAAGCCTGAAATTCATATTTTTATTCCTGGCAATGACTCAGACTGCCAGAATTGAAAACATTCTTACAAGGTTTTTGGATGACGCTAAGCTATATCTTTATATGACAGACATAGATTTACATATGCTTTTTCTTTTAAATAACTCACATACATTTTTATTTTATTTTATATTTAGAAAAAGGAAGAAAGTCACCTGCTGGATGTTCAACTGCAGAGAAGAACAAGTAGTCAAAGCCTGGTGTGGCATAGGAAAAGAAAGGACAGGATTTGGAATCAAACTTGTGTTCCAACATGTCTGTGCCACTTCCCACACATTCTTCATCTCTTCTAGCTATTTTGAAATATATAATAAATTATTAACTATAATTTCCCTACTGTACTATCGAATACTAGAAATTATTCCTTCTACATAACTGTATTTTTGTATCCATTAACCAACATCTCTTGACTTCAAGGAATAAACCAAATCAGTTCCCAAATGTTGCACAAAAACAGATCCCTTGGTTCTAGTTTTCTCTTTTCTTTTCTAGGCTTACCTAACATATGAAGGTAAATAGGATCAAAACCCAAATGGGTATAGAGTGCTAATGGTTTCTGTTAATGTTAATATTCATCATCGTGAGTAGCCTGAGACAAGGGATACTCAGCCGATGCCAAAAATAGAACGAGCTTGTCTTTACCAAACAGCAGCATTACATTTTAGAGCCTCATCCCAGGCACATGGTTAATACTAAAGATGCCAACCACATCAGGAAGAGGCTGGATAAAGGGATAGCTCTTGTAATTCTATCCTTGGAATAACATCCATTTAAAATTAAAGAATAGTTTAAAAATTAAACTCTAAGATGCAATATAAACATTCCTATGATAAGGAAATTTTGTAGTCTGGAAGAAATTTTTAAGATATGTTTTAAAAAATGATTATGGCCACATCAATTTAAATTAGATTGGGTAATAGAAAACTCAGCTTTGTTCATTACAGAGGGGGAAGTCAGGCAAAAGGAAGTACATTATAGTTAAATGTAATATTTAGAGAATATAATAAAATATCTGACAATATATTCCTGGGTTTCAGAAGGATTACGTATAAATACTTTTGTAGGATTTAATAGTCTCACCAAGTAAAATATCATATTTGAAAATAAGCATATTAAAAATAAAATGGAGTTTTCAAAATAGTGAGCATAAAAAACTATTTGTATATGAGTCAAGTAATGATGCAAAAAAAATTTCATAAATCAATCATCTGTCTATACTTGTTTCATTAAAGGATAATATATTGGAATATCATTTCAGCAACATTGCCAAAGCTTCCCAGATTTGATTTCAATCCAAAATTTGTATCAGAACTCAGCACTTTAAAAACAAAGAAAAAAGGAAAATTCAATGCAGATGTACATTTCCATGATACTTAGTGCATAAGACTATAGTTGAAGCATATTTGTCATCATGGCAACCAGCCAACAAAAAAAATATTAGAGGAACATGAAGACAAGCTGCATATTTCTGTACAATCATTCCATAACTCAGATTATAGAGCAACATAGTAACTTAATGTATATTTATAATGATATAATGAAATCTTCCTTCTACAAGTTCTATAGAATCTGTCAGTAGATTGGGGAAAGAAAAGCAGATAATGCATTAATCAATCATCAAATGCTTAACAATATGCCTAACAAACCATGTGGCTCTTTGAGTGAATCAAAAATATTAGAATTGTAGGATTAATCTATGCCTCAGGGACTTAACAATTATATGTCTCCTGTTGTATTTGTTTCTATTTAATTATATTGATTTATTGACAAAATATATATGCTTTAAAAAGATTTTTTCAATGAGCTGCATAAATTTATCACATTTAATATACACAATGAAATAAAAACTTAGAGAACTGATAAATATGTCTGGAAAATAAAGCCTAAAAAACAGTTGAATGTCAGTATACATAAAAGAAACACTGTAGAATTAGAAAAAAAATACTTAAAACTCCAGATCTATCATGTACTAGAAATAGACAAGATGAATATCTCTTTTTCTTAATTCCTTGTTCATCTATAAAATAATGGACATAACATTGGAATGAAATGTCATCATGCCATTATTTTCAGGAGTGAGTATCTCCCTAGAAAATCGAAGAAAATTAATGAAAATGTTTAGAAATAGGGAGATTTATTTAAAGTAACATAAAAAATAAATAACTTTTCAATGCATCAGAATAATCTTTTGGAAAATATAGTGAAAAATATGCCATTTCTAATTGCCTAGGAATAAATTTTATTAGAATTTTATGAGACAAAAGAATCATCAAAATTTCCTGAAAAATACAAAAGAAGAGTGGAAAAAATGGAAAGACTGTTCTCCATGAAAAAAAAAATTTCTTCTAAGTTATTTACCAATTTAAGAATTCTAATCAGAACTCCAAAAAGTAGAAAGAATCTCAAATTAATGATCTAATATCACACTTAGAGGAAATAGAAAAGCAAAAGCAAACTAACCCTAAAGTTAGTAGATGAAAAGAAAGAGTTAAAACCAGAGCTGAGCTGAATGAAATTGAGACCCAAAAATCTATGCACAGCATCAATGAAATGAAAAGTTGGTCATCTGAAAAGGTAACCAGAATCAATAGGCCACCAGCTAAATTAACAAATAAAAAAAGAGAGATGGTCCAAATAAGCACAATCAAAATAACAAAGGTGATATTACAAATAATCCCACAGAAATGCAAAAGATCTTCAGAGACTGAGGATCACCTCTATGCACACAAACTAGAAAAACTAGAGGAAATGGATAAATTCCTGGAAAGAGACAACTTAAGATTAAATCAGGAAGAAATTGAAACCCTGAAAAAACTAATATCAAGTTCCAAAATTGAGTCATTAATGAAAAACTTCCCAAACAAACAAACAAACAAAAAAGCCACATCAGATAGACATACAAAGAAGAGCTGGCACCAATTCTACTGAAACTATTCCAAAAAATTGAGGAGAACTAGGCTTCATTACTTGAAAGCAAACTTGGTTGAACATATGCAAATCGATTAATGTAATTCATCACATAAACAGAATTTTTAAAAACCATATGATCATCCAAATAGATGCTGATAAAGCTTTCAATAAAGTCAAAAATTTATGTATGATAGAAACCCTCAAACTAAATATTGAAGAAATACACCTCAAAATAATGAGTCATCTATGACAAACCTAAAACCAACCTCATACTGAACATGCAAAAGCTAGTCGTACTGAACATGCAAAAGCTAGAAGTGCTTACTCTTAAGAAATAGAACAAGAAAAGGATGCCCCTTTGCACCACTCCAATTCAACATAGTACTGGAAGTCCTAGCCAGAGCAATCATGCAATGGAAAAAAATAAAAGGCATCCAAATAGGAAGAGAGGAAGCCAGACTTTCTCTCTTTGCTGATAATGATTCTATACCTAGAAAACCCTAAAGACTCCACCAAAAAGCTCTTACATTTCATTAATGACTTCAGTAAAGTGTCAAAATACATAACTACAAAACATTGCTGAAAGAAATCAAAGATGGTGAGTTCATGTAAATGATGAGTTCATGTCCTTTGTAGGGACATGGATGAAATTGGAAATCATCATTCTCAGTAAACTATCACAAGAACAAAAAACCAAACACAACACATTCTCACTCATAGGTGGGAACTGAACAATGAGAACACATGGACACAGGAAGGGGAACATCACACTCTGGGGACCGTTGTGGGGTGGGGGGAAGGGGGAGGTATAGCTTTAGGAGATATACCTAATGCTAAATGACGAGTTAATGGGTGCAGCACACCAGCATGGCACATGTATACATATGTAACTAACCTGCACATTGTGCACATGTACCCTAAAACTTAAAGTATAATAATAATAAAATAAAATAAAATGAAGAAATCATAGATGAAACAAACAAATTGAAAAATATTTTATGCTCAAGGATTGGAAGAACCAATAACATTATAATGTCCATACTGCCCAAAACAATCTACAGATTCAATGCTATTCCTATCAAACTACCAATGTCATTTTTCACAGTTAGAAAAAACAACTCTAAAATTTATATGGAACTAAAAAAGAGCCTGATTAGCCAAAGCAATCCTAAGCAAAAAGAACAAAGCTGAAGGCATCACATTACCCAACTTTAAATTATACTATAAGGCTATGGTAACCAAAACAGCATGGTACTGGTACAAAAATAGACATGTAGACCAATGGTACAGAATAGAGAACCCAGAAATACAGCTGCACACCTACAGCCATCTGATCTTCAACAAAGTCAAGAAAAATAAGCAATGGAGAAAGGACTCCTTATTCAATAAATGATGCTAGATAGCAGCTGGCTATATGCAGAAAATGAAACTGGACTCCTACTTTTCACTATATACAAAAATTAACTCAAGATGGATTAAAGATTTAAATGTAAGACCTCAACCTCTGAGAATCTGATATGATTTGGCTGTGTCCACACTCAAATCTTATCTTGAATTGCAGTTTCCCCAGGTTGTGGGAGGGACCAGGTGAAGATAATTGAATCATGGAGGCAGTTTCCCCCATGCAGTTCTGGTGATAGTGAATGAGTTCTTGCAAGATCTGATGGTTTAATAAGGGGCTTTTCCCCTTTTGCTCTGCACTTCTTGCTGCTGCCATTGAAGGACATGTTTGCTTCCCCTTCTGCCATGATTGTAAGTTTCCTGAGGCCTCCCCAGCCCTGAGGAACTGTGAGACGGTTAAACCTCTTCCCTTACTAAATTATCCAGTCTCTCATATGTCCCTATAGCAGCTTGAGAATGGACTAATACAGAATCCTAGAAGAAAACCTAGGAAACACCATTCTGAATATCAGTTTTGGGAAAGAATTTATATCTAAATTCTCAAAAGCAATTATAACAAAAAACAAGAATTTGCAAGTGAGACCTAATTAAACTAGAGTTTCTGCACAACAAAAGAGACTATCAACAGAGACAAACAAAAACCTACAGTATAGGAGAAAATATTCACAAGCTACACATCCAACAAAGATCTAATACTCAGAATCTATAAGAAACAATTCAACAAGCGTAAAACAAACAACCTCATTGAAAAGTGGGCAAAAGACATGAACAGAGACTTCTCAAAAGAAAATGTATAAGTAACCAATAAACATATGAAAAAATGCTCAACATCACTAATCATCAAAGAAATGCAAATTAAAACCGAGATACCACGTAATACCAGTCAGAATGACTATTATTAAAAAGTAAACAAACAAACAAACAAAAACCAATGTATGCTGGATAAAAGTGAAAACTTATGCATGGGTAGTGGGAATGTAAATTTGTTCAGCCATTGTGGAAAACAGTTTGGAGATTTCTCTGCGAACTTGAAATAGAAATTATAATTTAATCCAGCAATCCTACTACTGGGTGTATATCCAAAGTAAAATATATCATTATACCGAAAAGACACATGCACATCTATATTCATCACAGTACTATCCACAATAGCAAAGACATTGAATCAACCTATGTGCCCATCAATGGTAGACTGAATAAAGAAAATGTGGTACATATACACCATGAAATTCTATGTAGCCATAAAAAAGAATGAAAGAATGTTTCTTTGCAGCCACATGGATGCAGCTAGAGGCCATTATTCCAAGCAAATTAATGCAGGAACAGAAAAGCAAATATTGCAGGTTTTTACTTGTAAGTGGGAGCTAACCATTGGGTAATCACGGACATAGCGATGGCAACAATAGAAACTGGGGACTGCTAGAGTGTGGAGGGAGGGAGGGAGATAAGGACTGAGAAACCATTGGGTGCTATGCTCACTATGTTGGGAATCAACCCTACCCCAAACCTTAGCATCATGCAATATACCCATGTAACAAACCTGCGTATGTACCTCCTGAATCTAAAATATAAGTTGAAATTATTTTTTAAAATTTCAACACGACATTTTTGCATCTTAACAAGCTTATTTTAATGTTCATGTGGAAGGAAGTATGCAGAAAGCAACTGACCAAGGCAGCCTTAATATTCCCCTCAGCTTGACTAAAGTTTAGACAGATATTTTTTCCTGACTATAGGTCTCTGATCTCCCTATTCTTAGAGCATTTACTTTTAAAAACACAACTGCATTCTTACTCTGCACTTTTGAGATATAAATAATCTCTCAGCTTCTTGCCAGTTTCACAGCCCAGGAATGCCTTTCTTAAGAACCTGGGAGCCATACTTTTGAAATGTAATTATCAAAAAAGATAGGGTCCCTACTTTCTAGCTCTGTCAGAGGGTGGGAGCCTAACTTTGATAAGCATCAATTAGCAAACAGAGATGGCCTACTGACATTGAGCATTCTTCCCCTAATGCCCATCAGTACTTTTTCACAGGCTCACCCCAGTGCTTAAAATCTCTCCTTGTTTTGTTTCAGAGGAGTTAAATTCACTCTTTATCCCCATTGCAATTGTCCTGACCCCTAGTGCAATACCCTTGAATAAAGCCTTCCTTGTCTGTTTTACTCCGTTTGATCCAAATTTTATTTGGATCAAGACACTTTTGAAAAAGAAGGGTGTAAGAAGAGGAAAGTATATGTATTGGGTATCAAGTATCATAAACTTACAATAATTAAAAACCAAGGTATTGGTGCCCAGTAAGAAAGGTTAAGCCTTTTCTCATTTTCCCTGAGAATACTTTCTAGTAGTGCTTGAGGCTGCAGCATTTACCCCAACATAAACTTTGCCACTAAATATCTGGCTTTTATGATTATTTTTACATCACTCTAGTATATCAACTTTGGAAACAAAAGGCATCATTCTATTTACAACATTCTGTTTTTAGTAGTAGTATTTCCATTTAAAAAATATAGTAATTCTTGATCACTGAAAATGTCAAACCCTAGAAAACAGCATTCATATGCGTGATGTTAACGTCGTTCTCGAACAGTTGTTGGCCAAAGATTCATTTAATGAATCCGATTTTTCTGAAATACACAATTCTGATGATTCAGATGATTCTGATATTGGGTCTGTTTACAAATAACTCCAATAACAGTTTTTTTTTAATTTTTTTAATTTTATTTTCACATTGAAAATCAATCAGATTTGCTTCAGGCTCAAAGAGCATGTTTATGTAAAATTAAATGAGTGATATTGAACTGCACTTTCTATTTTCTGAACAGGAAAAGGGTTAATATATCAGGATAGTCGAAAACATACCCATGTATGTGTGTAAATTTAGTATGTTATACATACAGAATTTTAAATCAGTAAAATAAAATATGAACTATACAATAAAGATGTCAGGACAATGGAATGCCACATAGGGAAAATGAAGTTTCATCCCAGCCTCATGCCCTACACAAAAATAAATTCTGGCTGGATTAAAACTCTTAACTAGAAATTGAAAAGTTAGTGCCAAGGGACCAACTATAGCTGAGAATTTATGTGTTTGTTTTAGTTTTTTTAAATTATACTTTAAGTTTTAGGATACATGTGCACAACGTGCAGGTTAGTTACATATGTATACATGTGCCATGCTGGTGTGCTGCACCCATTAACTCATCATTTAACATTAGGTATATCTCCTAATGCTATCCCTCCCCCTTCCCCCCACCCCACAACAGGCCCTGGTGTTAAAAAAAATAATTTGAACTTGATTGCACTTTGAGTATCTGCACTGCTACATTAACCCTAACTCCTATTGTCTTGCATCCTACCTGTTTCTAGGTACTCAATCATACCTGCAATTTTGTACCATGATTAAAAAAATGGAGTAAATAATTATAAAATATTCAAGGAGCATATTTAAAAACTATTTTTATAATGAGTAAAATCATAGAAGTCAGTCTGGAAGGATATTCAGCAAAGCGTTAACAGTAGTTTTCCCTGGATGGACAGGAAGTTAGATTAAGTTCAAAAGATGTTGAAGAAAAACTTAAGCATTTGATCTAATACACTTAAGAGTTGTTTAAATGTTTCATCGCAAGCACATACTCAGGTATTTCTCATGAAAGTTTCATAATAATAAAGTAAATAAAATTGGAACAATAGTACCAATCTATTAAAATTGTATTAAAGATTAAAGCAGATGGCCTAGTGCAGTCTCTGACACATAATAAATACATGATAAAGTATAGTCATTCTATTAATATTAGAATCATTTTAATAATTTCCTCTATTTTTGTTATCATAATGTATGCATGCATTTTACATATTTATCTCTAATAAGAAATGATCACATTTCTACCTTGGAATGCAGAAAATTTTTTAAAAAAATAAATCATCACAAATTATATATAAACATTTAATTCAAAGAATTGTAATGTGATCATAATAAACCTAGGATATCTAAGGAAAACATACAATTAAAAATATTGCCATGCATCTGTGGTCCTCCATTCTCTCTGATATGAACCAGGATCCTCATGCCTCTTTAAAGGCTTAGTGAATGGTTATCAAAATGTATGACAGTCAATAGTTCACACTTCAGAGATAACAACAATAAAAAGCTTTCTGGTAGCAAAAGATGCTTGCCCAAGGCAGAATAATTTACTAATGTGGACTTGCAATTGTTGGTTATAAAAGAAGAACTTGAAACAGAAAAAGAAGTCAGATATGATCCCAATATCTCAAAGCAATGCTACTTTTTACTCAAAATGGAAATCATTGTATCCTCTAATCCCAACCCAGTCTTTTCTCCACAAAAGGGTATCACTACAAATTTGAATGCTTAGAAATTAATGAACTCAGCTAATTCCACTATTTTTTTTACAGGCAATACAAAGAAAGAACAAGACATGATACCTGCCCAAAGAGAGCTTATAATCTAGTGGAAATACAGAAATAAATCCATAAGACAAGTTAAAGGCTGAACCCTGATGTCTTGAATAACAGCCATAAAAATTCAAAGACTGTCTATTAGTATGGGATGGAAGAGTCAGAGATAGTTTTTTTTTGCATGAATTTTTCTATATATAAATTACACCTTTTTTATTATTTTATTTATTATTATACTTTAAGTTTTAGGGTACATGTGCACAATGTGCAGGTTAGTTACATATGTATACTGTGCCATGCTGGTGTGCTGCACCCATTAACTCATCATTTAGCATTAGGTATATCTCCTAAAGCTATCCCTCCACCCACCCCCCACCCCACAACAGTCCCCAGAGTCTGATGTCCCCCTTCCTGTGTCCATGTGTTCTCATTGTTCAATTCCCACCTATGAGTGAGAATATGCGGGGTTTGGTTTTTTGTTCTTGTGATAGTTTGCTGAGAATGATGATTTCCAATTTCATCCATGTCCCTACAAAGGACATGAACTCATCATTTTTTATGGCTGCATAGGATTCCATGGTGTATATGTGCCACATTTTCTTAATCCACTCTATCATTGTTGGACATTTGGGTTGGTTCCAAGTCTTTGTTTTTGTGAATAGTGCCGCAATAAACATACGTGTGCATGTGTCTTTATAGCAGCATGATTTATAGTCCTTTGGGTATATACCCAGTAATGGGATGGCTGGGTCAAATGGTATTTCTAGTTCTAGATCCCTGAGGAATCGCCACACTGACTTCCACAAGGGTTGAACTAGTTTACAGTCCCACCAACAGTGTAAAAGTGTTCCTATTTCTCCACATCCTCTCCAGCACCTGTTGTTTCCTGACTTTTTAATGATTGCCATTCTAACTGGTGTGAGATGGTATCTCATTGTGGTTTTGATTTGCATTTCTCTGATGGCCAGTGATGGTGAGCATTTTTTCATGTGTTTTTTGGCTGCATAAATGTCTTCTTTTGAGAAGTGTCTGTTCATGTCCTTTGCCCACTTTTTGATGGGGTTGTTTGTTTTTTTCTTGTAAATTTGTTTGAGTTCATTGTAGATTCTGGATATTAGCCCTTTGTCAGATGAGAACGTTGCAAAAATTTTCTCCCATTTTGTGGGTTGCCTGTTCACTCTGATGGTAGTTTCTTTTGCTGTGCAGAAGCTCTTTAGTTTAATTAGATCCCATTTGTCAATTTTGTCTTTTGTTGCCATTGCTTTTGGTGTTTTAGACACGAAGTCCTTGCCCATGCCTATGTCCTGAATGGTAATGCCTAGGTTTTCTTCTAGGGTTTTTATGGTTTTAGGTCTAACGTTTAAGTCTTTAATCCATCTTGAATTAATTTTTGTATAAGGTGTAAGGAAGGGATCCAGTTTCAGCTGTTTACATATGGCTAGCCAGTTTTCCCAGCACCACTTATTAAATAGGGAATCCTTTCCCCATTGCTTGTTTTTCTCAGGTTTGTCAAAGATCAGATAGTTGTAGATTTGCGGCATTATTTCTGAGGGCTCTGTTCTGTTCCATTGATCTATATCTCTGTTTTGGTACCAGTACCATGCTGTTTTGGTTACTGTGGCCTTGTAGTATAGTTTGAAGTCAGGTAGTGTGATGCCTCCAGCTTTGCTCTTTTGGATTAGGATTGACTTGGCAATGCAGGCTCTTTTTTCGTTCCATATGAACTTAAAGTAGTTTTTTCTAATTCTGTGAAGAAAGTCATTGGTAGCTTGATGGGGATGGCATTGAATCTATAAATTACTTTGGGCAGTATGGCCATTTTCATGATATTGATTCTTCCTACCCATGAGCATGGAATGTTTTTCCATTTGTTTGTATCCTCTTTTATTTCATTGAGCAGTGGTTTGTAGTTCTCCTTGAAGAGGTCCTTCACGTCCCTTGTAAGTTGGATTCCTAGGTATTTTATTCTCTTTGAAGCAATTGTGAATGGGAGTTCACTCATGATTTGGCTCTCTGTTTGTCTGTTATTGGTGTATAAGAATGCTTGTGATTTTTGTACATTGATTTTGTATCCTGAGACTTTGCTGAAGTTGCTTATCAGCTTAAGGAGATTTTGGGCTGAGACAATGGGGTTTTCTAGATATCCAATCATGTCATCTGCAAACAGGGACAATTTGACTTCCTCTTTTCCTAATTGAATACACTTTATTTCCTTCTCCTGCCTGATTGCCCTGGCCAGAACTTCCAACACTATGTTGAATAGGAGTGGTGAGAGAGGGCATCCCTGTCTTGTGCCAGTTTTCAAAGGGAATGCTTCCAGATTTTGCCCATTCAGTATGATATTGGCTGTGGGTTTGTCCTAGATAGCTCTTATTATTTTGAGATACGTCCCATCAATAACTAATTTCTTGAGAGTTTTTAGCATGAAGGTTGTTGAATTTTGTCAAAGGCCTTTTCTGCAACTATTGAGATATTTTAGACCAATATCCTTGATGAACATTGATGCAAAAATCCTCAATAAAATACTGGCAAACCGAATCCAGCAGCATATCAAAAAGCTTATCCACCATGATCAAGTGGGCTTCATCCCTGGGATGCAAGGCTGGTTCAATATACGCAAATCAATAAATGTAATCCAGCATATAAACGAACCAAAGACAGAGATAGTTTTATATTGAAAGTGTGATGATGATGATGATGATGATAAAAACAGCAACAAAAATACCACTAATAACCTAGCTTATGCAGTGTTGCCTGCATGCCAGGTGTGGTTCTAACAGTTTCACATATATTAGTCATTTAACCCTCCCACTAACCCTATGAGGTGAATGTCTTATTCTCCCAATTCTTTAGAAGAGTCACCTGAAGCATAAGGAAGTTAAGTGACTTCCCAGAGTCAAATATTTAGTGTGTAATATTGTTAGAATTTGAACCCAGGCAAAAGGCTTTAGACCTGATGCTACTGACCAAATATTAGGAAAGCTTGCACCTTAAAAGACAGATGTTCAGTAACAGTAGCAAACATGACATGATTCACCCACACTCTTTCATACAGTTCCCACTGGGTCTAATTTTCCACTACTGTGTAACTATTTTCCAGGATTGGGGAAACAGATGAAAGAAATATAATAGGGAATCATCAGACTGTACCTGGTCCATAGGAGAATTAAAATAGACAGCCCTCTTCTGCTCAAGCTGAATTACTTAAGTACCTTTGTATGTTCAGGACCTTAGAAAACACGGAGAGGGAAAGACAAAACCCTGCTGGGTTTTCTAGGTTTCAATGGGACAAGAGGAAAAATCATTATGGCAGCTAAAAGGAAAAAAAAATCAGTTACAAGCTGCCTGTTACCATGGAGAAAGATATGCCACTTTCTAAGGGGGTGGTTCTCAAATTTTAGTGTGCATCAGAATCCCCCAGAGGGCTTTTTAAACCATAGACTGCTGGGTGCTACCTTTCATTTCTGATTCAGTAGGCTAAGGAGGGATCAAGAATTTGTCTATTTAATGGCTTTCCCGATGCCGCTGATGCTGCTGAGGACCACACTGAGAAATAACGATCTAAATATTTTTACATCACTGGGCTTATAGAGTGAATGCTGTTGTGTGTCTGATGAAATGTGTTTTATAAATTGTGGTAATTAGAGGGAGCAATGGGCTCTTCTCTGTTATTGATGCATGGCCAAGCAGATATTGGCAAACTTAGGCTCGCATTTCAAAAAACATCCACAATCTTGGATTATTTTGCCTTATAATATATATTGGTTTTCTAAGGTTGCCATAACAAATTATTCAAGCTGTCCGGTTTAAAACTCAGAAATTTATTCTCTCACAGTCTAGAGGCCAGAAGTCTGAAATCGAGGTGTCAGCAGGTTTAGTTCCTTCTGGAGACTCTGAGAGGGAATCTGTTCCAAGCCTCTCTCCTAGTTTCTGTTGGTGTGCTGGAAATCCTTGGTGTTCTGTGGCTTACAGATGCATCACTTCATTCTCTGCCTCCACCAGCACATAACATTCTTCCTGTGTGCCTCTCTGTTTCTCTTCTTTCTATAAGTGATTAGAATTAAGGCACACCCTAATCTATTAAGACCTCATCTGAACTAATTAAGACCTTGTTTCCAAATAAAGACACATTTTGAGATTTCAAATGGACATGAATTTGAGAAGGATTCAACCCAGTACATTCTCTATCCCAGTGTCTTAACTGCATTGTCTTAAATAGTTTAAAATGGCAAAATATAGTTCTTCTTCAGTCCTCAGGATGCTAGAAGGAGCACAGAGTATGGAGTCCACAGCCCTTGGCAATGTGTAAAGCTTCATCCATCCATATATCCTCATATATCCTTCTGCATTGTACAAGCATTGTCATTTTCTATGCATGCCATCATGTGAAAATGACTGGAAGGCACTACAACCAACTGAACTAAATAGATACAAATAGACTAAGATAATAATTTCATATTCCTCTTCTACTACATTCAAGTCTTATTATGCCAAAGTTCTCCTAGGGAGTAACAAATCCTGTAAAAAAGGAAATTAGTACCTTTGTACTTCCTTTGTGAAGAAAATTAAATTTTGTTGACACCAAAATTGTTGCACTGGAGTTTTATACTTCTCAACAAATTTGAATATTTATGAGTTAGTTATATTTCAAAATTTGGCAATCTTTCGAGAAATATACAATAGCTACTATGTGTCAGGCTAAAGATGCAAAGATACTAAATAAGACACAGTCTTTTCCTTTAAAGAGTTTAAGAGTCAGTGAAGGAAATGGCTCAAAAGGCAAAATTTTACAACAATCTGTTAATACAGACATGGAGATATACAAACAGAGTTTAAAACTATTTGGGAAAAGTGACCAAGTAAGGCTTCTTAATTGCATCCTTGTTAAAAATCCAGTGGTCCATTTTAAATCCTCATCTTGACTTGGCAGCATCATTTTAAATAGATTCTGCCTCCCCAATTTAGAATCCCAGGACTCTGCTCCTTTGTGGTGCTCCTGCTTCTTCATTGCCTCCCCTTCAATTTTTTTTTTCTAAATCTGCTTTATCTCACCAATCTCTAAAGTGTGTTGGCTCTAGGGCTCAGTCTTCAAGACTTTTCTGTTTGTACTCTTTCTGTGTGTGTGTGTGTGTGTGTGTGTGTGAGATTTCCTCCAGCCTTGTGGCTTTAAACACCAACTATTTACATCTGATTCTCACAGTTATCTCTTTGCCCTGGACTTTTCCCCCGAATTCTAGATTCATATATCTACTGACATTTTCAACTCCACTTAGTTTTTAATAATAGTCATCTCAAGCTTCATCTATTCATCAACAAATTTCTGGGTTTTCCCACAAAATCTTACCTCGTCCCTTGTTCTCTCCCTCTAAGGAAATGGAAACTCTATTCTTACATTTGCTCAGACCAAAAATCTTGGTGTCATCTTTGATTAATCTGTTTATATCACTATGTATATCCAATTTATTATTAAGTGCTGTTGATAATTACCGTCAAAACCTATTCACAATCCAACTACTTTTTGCCACCTTCACACTAACACAACATAGGCTCATCAACTCTCAGACGGTGGCAAAAACTTCCTAGCTGGTGCCCTTGCTTTTGCCATTCTTCTAATTCAGTCTGTTCTCAATGTATCACTCAGAATGATACTTTTAAAATTTAATTCAGATCATAGGACTTTTGGGGGCAAAACCCTCTGTGATTGGTAATATTGAGTGTCAACTTAATTGCATTGAAAAATGCAAAGTACTGATCCTGGGCCTGTCTGTGAGGGTGTTGCCAGAGATTAACAATTGAGTCAGCGGGCTGGGAAAGGCAGAAACACCCTTAATCTGGGTGGGCACCATCTAATCAGCTGCCAGTGCAGTCAGAATATAAAAGCAGGCAGAAAAACGTGAAAAGGACAGACTGGCTTAGCCTCCCAGCTTACATCTTTCTCTCATGCTGGATGCTTCCTGCGCTCGAACATGAGACTTGAAGTTCTTCAGCTTTGGAACTCAGACTGGCTTCCTTGCTCCTCAGCTTGCAGACAGCCTACTGTGGGACCTTGTGATCCTATGAGTGAATACTCCTTAATAAACTCCCATATATATATCCTATTAGTTCTGTCCCTCCAGAGAACCCTGATACAGATTTTGGTACCAGGGGTGGTTCTAGAAGAACAGAATATTAAGGATGGAGTTCTTTCCTTGATTTTGGGGTTTCTGGAGTTGGCTACTTAATATTACACACAAAAACACTAAGGACTATACTTTAGTATGAAAAACACTGATAGTCCTTGGCGTGAACCATTTAGAGAGTTATGCAGAAAAAACACATTTGACACCCCTGATTCACTGCTCTTGAGAGGCAAGGAGTTTAGTGACTCTATACATAATACCTTTGACCATGTGTGGAGAACCAAGGAACATAATGAAGCTAGTTGGTTGCTCCTAAGTTCACTGAATAAAGTGATGAAAGAAAATTATGAACTCAGGGATTCTAACTCCCAGCTTTGGAAGCAGATACTGAGCCTCAAATCTTCTAAGATTGCCCTGAGTCAGTCTTATCTCCTGTAGAAAAAGAGCTGAAATTGTGGAAAATCAGACGCAAGCTCTTATCATGCAAGGAAAGGTGCATGCACAGCCTTGCCAGGTGTCTACTGTTAAAGTGAGGGCACTGACTGGAAAAGAATGGGACCCTGCAACTTGGAATGGGGATGCGTGGGAGGACCCTGATGAAGCTGGGGACACTGAGCTTGTAAACTCTGATGAACCTTTTTTGCCAGAAGAAACAGCTTCCCCATCTCCAGTAGTGGCAAACTCCCCTCTCCAACCCACGCTGCCATAAACCTCTCCACCTTTGTCCAAGAATATAAACAATGTGCTGACTGAGGCAACAGTGATGGCCTCCCCTAAGGCAGTTGCCAGCCAACATAATGTTGATTTTCCTCAGGAGCCACTCCCAACACCCCTGTTTGCTTCTAGACCTATAACTAGACTAAAGTCCCCATGGGCCCCTACAGGTGAGGTTTACAGTGTGAGCCAAGAGGAGGTGTGCTACACTCAGAAAGAACTGCTTGATTTGTAATTTATATAAGCAGAAATCTGGAGAACAGGCATGGGAATGGATATTAAGGGTGTGGGATAATGATGGAAGGAACATAGAGTTGGATCAGGCTGCATTTATTGATTTGGGCCCACTAAGTACGGTCTCTGCATTTAATGTTGCAACTCAGGGAGTTTAAAAAGGTTCTAATAGTTTATTTGCTTGGTTAGCTGAAATATGAATTAAAAGATGACCCACTATGAGCAAGCTGGAAATGCTTGATCTCCCTTGGTTTAATGTAGAGGAAAGGATCCAAAGGCTTAGGGAGGTTGGGATCATGGAGTGGATTACTTACTTTAGACCTAGTCATCCCAGCTGGGAGGGTCCAGAAAACATACCCTTGACCAATGCTTTGCAAAATGGATTTGTGAGGACAGCACCTGCATCTTTGAAGAGCCCTGTAATTGCTCTTCTCTGTATGTCAGATCTAACAGTGGGAACCACAGTCACTCGACTACACAATTTAAGTACAATGGGAATAATTGGATCCCAAGGTGGTAGGGGCCAAGTGGCAGCACTCACTGGAACATCAAAGGCAAGGTGGGTGTAGCAAGCATAATGGATAGCAGAGGCAAAGCAGCAATCAGAATACTCTGATTCATGCAAAGCTTTGCATTGGCTAATTAATCACGGTGTTCCTAGAAGTGAAATTGATAGGAAGCCTACTATAATCCTACTTAATTTATATAAGCAAAAAAATTCCAGCTCAAGTGGAAAAAGACTAATTCGAATTATAAAAACAGAGAATTACTGTCCTCAATCAATTTCCAGACCTGAGCCAGTTTACAGGCCCAGAACCTCTTGAGTGAAGGGGAGACTGGGTCCTGTTGAGGAAGGACCCCAACACACTACCGACAATTTATGCTGTTAATCTTCCTCCCATCCTTCCCCAAGGAGACTTTTTACCAGGGTAACTGTGTATTGGGAAAAGGGAAATTATCAGACATTTTGGGGACTACTGGACACTGGTTCTGAGCTGACATTGATTCCAGGGGACCCAAAACATCACTGTGGTCCTCCAGTTAAAGTAGGGGCTTATGAAGGTCAGGTAATAAATGGGCTTTTATCTCACGTCTGACTTACAGTGGGTCCACAGACTTATCCTGACATCATTTCCCAAGTGCCAGAATGCATAATTGGCATAGACCTACTTAACAGCTGGCAGAATCCCCGCTTTGGCTCCCTGACTGGTAGGGTGAGGGCTATTACAGTGGGAAAGGCCAAATGGAAGTCATTCGAGCTGCCTATACCTAGAAAAATACTAAATCAAAAACAATATCACATCCCTGGAGGGATTGCAGAGATTAGTGCCACCATCAGGGTCTTGAAAGATACAGGGTGGTGATTTTCATCACATCCCCATTCAACTCTCCCATTTGGCCTGTGCAGAAGACAGATAGATCTTGGAGAATGACAGTGGATTATCATAAGCTTAACCAAGTGGTGACTCCAATTGCAGCTGCTGTGCCAGATGTGGTTTCATTGCTTGAGCAAATTAACACATCTCCTGATACCTGGTATGCAGCCATTTATTTGGAAAATGCCTTTTTCTCCATTCCTGTCCATAAGGCCCACCAGAAGCAATTTGCCTTTAGCTGCCAAGGCCAGCAGTATACTTTTACTGTCCTACCTCAGGGGTTTATCAACTCTCTGGCTTTGTGTCATAGTCTCATTCAGAGACAGCTTCATCGCTTTTCGCTTCCACAAGATATCACAAAGGTCCATTACATTGATGCATTATGCTGATCGGATCCAGTGAGCAAGAATTGGATCCAGTGAGCAAACACACTGGACTTCTTGGTGAGACATTTGCATGCCAGATAATGGGAAATAAATTTGACTAAAATTCAGGAAACTTCTACCTCAGTAAAATTTCTGGGGGTCCAGTGGTGTGGGGCCTGTTGAGATATTCCTTCTAAGGTGAAGAATACATTGCTGCATTTGTCCTCTCCTACAACCAAGAAAGATGCACAATGCCTAATGGGCCTATCTGAATTTTGGAGGCAACGCGTTCCTCATTTGGATATGTTATTCTGGTCCATTTATTGAGTGACCTGAAAGGCTGCTGGTTTTGAGTGGGTTCCAGAACAGGAGAAAGCTCTACAACAGGTCCAGGCTGCTGTGCAAGCTGCTCTGCCACTTGGGCCATATGACCCAGCAGATCCAGTGGTACTTGAGGTATCAGTGGTTGATAGGGATGCTGTTTGGAGCCTTTGGCAGGCCTCCATAGGTGAATCACAGTGGAGGCCTATAGGATTTTGGAGCAAGGCCATGCCATCTTTTGCAGATAACTACTCTCCTTTTGAGAGACAGCTCTTGGCCCATTACTGGGCTTTGGTGGAAACTGAATGTTTGACTATGGGTCATCAAGTCACCATGCAACCTGAACTGCCTATCATAAACTGGGTGCTTTCTGACCCATCTAGCCATAAAGTGGGTCATGCACAGCAATATTCCGTCATCAAATAGGAGTGGTATATATGTGATTGGGCTTCAGCATGTCCTGAAGGCACAAGTAAGTTACATGAGGAAGTGGCTCAAATGCCCATGGTCTCCACTTCTGCCACCCTTCCTTCTCTCCCCCAGGCTGCACTGACGGCTCCATGAGGAGTTCCATATGATCATTTGACAGAGGAAGAGAAGACTAGGGCCTGGTTCACAGATGGTTCTGCATGATATGCAGGCACCATCTGAAAGTGGACAGCCGCAGCACTACAGCCCCTTTCTAGAAAATCCCTGAAGAACAGTGGTGAAAGGAAATCTTCCCAGGGAGGAGAACATTGAGCAGTGCACCTGGTTGTGCACTTTGCACGGAAGGAGGAATGGCCAGATGTGTGATTATGTACTGACTCATGGGCTGTAGCCAATGGTTTAGCTGGATGGTCAGGGACTTAAAAGAAGCATGGTTGGAAAACTGGTGACAAAGAAATTTGGGGAAGAGGTATGTGGATGGACCTCTCTGAATGGTCAAAAACTGTGAAGATATTTGTATCCCATGTGAGTGTTCACCAACAGGTGACTTGAGCAGAGGAGAATTTTAATAATCAAGTGGATAGGATGACCTGTTCTGTGAACACCACTCAGCCTCTTTCCCCAGCCACCCCTGTCATCACCCAATGCACCCATCAACAAAGTGGCCAGTGGCAGGGATGGAGGTTATGCATGGGCCCAGCAACATGGACTTCCACTCACCAAGGCTGACCTGGCTAAGGCCACTGCTGAGTGTTCAATTTCACAGCACCAGAGACCAACACTGAGCCCTAGATATGGCACCATTCCACAGCGTGATCAGCCAGCTACCTGGTGGCAGCTTGATTATATTGGACCTCTTCCATCATGGAAAGGGAAAAGGTTTGTCCTTCCTGGAATAGAAACTCAGGATATGGCTTTGCCTATCCTGCATGCAATGTTTCTGCCAAGACTACCATCCATGGACTCACAGAATGCCATCATGGTATTCCACACAGCATTGCCTCTGACCAAGACACTCACTCACTTTACAGCTAAAGTGTGGCAGTGGGCTCATGCTCATGGAATTCACTGATCTTACCATCTTCCCCATCATCCTGAAGGAGCTGGATTGATAGAATGGTGGAATGGGCTTTTGAAGCCACAACTACAACACCAACTAGGTGACGATACTTTGCAGGGCTGGGGCAAAGTTCTCCAGAAGGCAGTGTATGCTCTGAATCAGCATCCAATAAATGGTACTGTTTCTCCCATAGCCAGAATTCACAGGTCCAGAAATCAAGGGGTAGAAGTGGAAGTGGCACCACTCACCATCACCCCTAGTGTTCCACTAGAAAAATTTTTTCTTCCAGTTCCCACGACATTACGTTCTGCTGGCCTAGAGGTCTTAGTTCCAGAGGGAGAAATGCCGCCAATGGGAAACACAACAATTTCATTAAACTGGAAGTTAAGATTGCCACCTGAACACTTTGGGCTCCTCCTACATTTAAGTCAACAGGCTAAGAAGGGAGTTATAGTGTTGGCTGGGGTAACTGACCCAGGCTATCAAGATGAAATCAGTCTACTACTCCATAAATGAGGTAAGGAAGATTATGCATGGAATACAGGAGATCCATTAGGACATCACTTAGTATTACCATGCCCTGTGATTAAGGTCAATGGTAAACTACAACAGCCCAATCCAGGCAGAACTACAAATGGTCCAGACCCTTTTGGAATGAAGGTTTGGGTCACTCCACCAGGAAAAAAGCCATGACCTGCTGAGGTGCTTGCTGAAGGCAAAGGTAATACAAAATGGGTAGTAGCAGAAAGCAGTCATCAATACCAGCTAGGACCATATGACCAGTTACAGAAATGAGGATTGTAATTGTAATGAGTATTTCTTCCTTCTTTTGTTAAAAACGTTTGTGCATGTATACACCTGTACTAAAAAAATAGCTTCATTTTATTTTTCATCATGTGACATAAGATTTATTGACTTCAGGCCAGAATTTAAGTATTGTTAAATTTATGTAATAGCATTTAGGTTGGTGATTGGTGCGTTTCCAGCTGTACAAAGGATAGTTGTATTATGTTAGGCATAATTATGACCTTATTATTGTCTTTATTTGAAGATTATATATGATCTCAGGAGATGTGTATGGGTTCAAGTTGACAAGGGATGGACTTGTGATGATTAATACTGAGTCTCAACTTGATTGGATTGAAGGATCCAAAGTATTTATCCTGTAAGTCTGTGAGGGCATTGCCAAAGGAGATTCATATTTGATTCAGTGGGCTAAAAAGGGCAGACCCACCCTTAATCTGGGTGGGCACCATCCTATCAGCTGCTAGTGTAGCCAGAATATAAAAGCAGGCAGAAAAACGTGAAAAGGCTAGACAGGCTTAGCCCCCAAGCCTACATCTTTCTCCTGTGCTGGATGCTTCCTGCCCTTGAACATCGGACTCCAAGTTCTTCAGTTTTGGGACTTGGGCTGGCTTCCTTGCTCTTCAGCTTGCAGACAGCCTATTGTGGGACTTTGTGGTCCTGTGAGTTAATACTCCCTAATAAACTCCTATAAATATATATATATCGAGCTCATATATATATGAGCTCGATATATATTGAACTCATATATATATGAGTTCCTTCCATTACAGAGGAAATATGTGAGTTCATTTTGAACAGGTTGAGTTTGAGATAGTTGTGCAAATATATATATATGTGTATATATATATATATATATACACATATATATGGAGGTAATTCCTTAATAAAAGTAATTATTGGTATTCCTTAATAAAGGTATTTATTCCACAATAAAGGTAATTATTGGTATTCCTTAATAAATCATTTGCTTACTAAAGGTAATATATTATATATATATATATATGAGTTTATTAAGGAGGTAATTCCTTAATAAAGGTAATTACTGGAGGGAATATGTAAGTTCATTTTGAACAGGTCGAGTTTGAGGCCCTAGCCTGTATTGATCCAATACTCTCTCTCTCTGGTAATATATTTCCAAAATTTCAAATGTCTTCCATAGCTGCATTTATAGTCCAGATAGGCCCTCAAGATTTAGGCCAAGAATAATCCACCACCTACCTGTTGGACATCACTACTTGGAATTCACACAAGTACCTCAAACTCAACTAATAGTGTGTATATTTATATAAAATATAATATTAATTTTATATTATATAAAACAATATATATTAAATATATAATATATAAAACATAATATATATTCAATATATAATATATAAAACATAATATATAAAATATATAATATAAAACATATATTAAATATGTATTATATAAAACACAATATATATTAAATATATATTATATATGAAATACATAATATATATTAAATATATAATATGTAATATTTAAATATAAATATATTAAATATTTATATTTAATTTAATATTGTTTAATTTAATATTAATATAATTTATAATACATTTATAATATAAACATATTATAAATATATTTAAATATACAATATATATTTAATTGTATTTATATATAATATATCATACATAATATCATATATATTTACTATATATTAAATATATAGTATATAATAGCTATATTATTTATATATAATAGCTATTCATTAGCTCCCTCATTTTTATGGATGGGAAAACAAAAACTCGAAAGTGAACTATACAAGCCCAGGTGAGTGACTTCATTCAGATTCCAGGGATAACTGAGGCTCAAGCCTTTCTCAAGCTTGTAGCTTGAGTTGATGGTAATATCATCAATGCAACCTGAGAAGACTTAAAAAGGAGCCCATTATGGAGGGAATATGTGAGTTCATTTTTATCAGGTTGAGTCTGAAGTACTTGTGCGAATTCCAAGTGGTGATGTCCAACAGGTAGGTGGTGGGTTATTCTTGGCCTAAATCTTGAGGGCCCATCTGGGCTGTAAACACAGCTATGGAAGACATTTGAAATTCTGGAAATATATTACCAGAGAGAGAGTGTTGTGTCAGAAGAGACTTTGAGAGAGGCTAGGGCACTGGGGTATACAAGCACTTCAACTGGGGATAAAAGGGTATGAAGGAGACAGAGAGGTAATAACAGCAATGTGTGGTACAACTAATCTCCATTATGTATTCTAAATTTGTATATTTCATGCCTACCATATGTCGGGCTCTGCACCAAGTTCTGACCATGGAGCAGTGAACATAATGGACCTAGAAGCCACAAACTCTGCCCTCATGTCTCTCACAGCCCTGTGGGAAAAAATAAACAAGCCAAATAAACATGAAGGTCTTCATAGGTGCTATGAGAGCATGGTCTGTGTGGGTGAGCAGTCTGAGGGGTCAGGGAAGACCTAGTTATATCAATGGTATGTAAGTTACAATCTTGGTAATTATAGAAATGGTTTTGGAAATTGTTTTACTCATTTTTATAAAATGTTCCTATGCATATTTCATCTATTTCTGCAATATCCTTTGAGGTAAGCAAAGGAGCTATAAATCCCACATTAAAGATGAAGAAATTGGGACTCTAAGAGGTTAGGAAATTTATCCATGGTCATAAACTGATAGAAACTAAATCAGGAATATAGATTCTAATTACTCTTCAATCTCATGTGCTATTAACACCATTTTCCTGCCTCCAACAGAGGACTTAGGAAGCAACAGCAGAGCTCTTTTCCCCTCTGTTGGGGCGGAAAGGCAAGGAGGGTAAACTCATCAGTCGAAAAATCTTGTGCATTGCTACCGATTCTTAGCACAAAAGCCATACATTTATAATAGAAATAAATAGTCAAGTTTCTAAGAACATTAACTTGTCCACCTAACAAGAATATAGTACTGTCAGGGTTCCAAGATGGCTGAATAGGAACAGCTCCAGTCTACAGCTCCCAGCATGAGCGACGCAGAAGATGGGTGATTTCTGCATTTCCAACTGAGGAACTGGGTTCATCTCACTGGGGCTTGTCGGACAGTGGGTGCAGGACAGTGGGTGCAGTGCACTGAGTGTGAGCCGAAGTAAGGCAAGGCATCACCTCACCTGGGAAGCACAAAGGGTCAGGGAATTCACTTTCATAGCCAAGCAAAGCTATGACAGACAGCACCTGGAAAATCGGGTCACTTCCACCCTAATAGTGCGCATTTCCAATGTTCTTAGCAAACAGCACACCAGGAGATTATATCCCGCACCTGGCTCAGAGGGTCCCACGCCCATGGAGCCTAGCTCATTGCTAGCACAGCAGTCTGAGATCAAACTGCAAGGCGGCAGCAAGGGTGGGGGAGGGGCGCCTGCCATTGCTGAGGCTTCAGTAGGTAAACACAGGGGCCAGGAAGCTCCAACTGGGTGGACCACACCCCAGTTCAAGGAGGCCTGCCTGCCTCTGTAGACTCCACTTCGGGGGCAGGGCATAGCCAAACAAAAGGCAGCAGAAACCTCTGCAGACTTAAATGTCCCTGTCTGACAGCTTTGAAGAGAGTAGTGGTTCTCCCAGCATGGAGTTTGGGATCTGAGAACAGACAGACTGCCTCGTCAAGTGGGTCCCTGACCCACAAGTAGCCTATCTGGGAGGCCCCCAGTAGAGACAGACTGACACCTCACACAGCTGGGTACCCCTCTGAGATGAAACCTCCTGAGGAATGATCAGACAGCAACATTTGCTGTTCAGCAATATTCGCTGTTCTGCAGGCTCCGCTGCTGATACCCAGGCAAACGGTCTGGAGTGGACCTCCAGCAAACTCCAACAGACCTGCAGCTGAGGGTCCTGACTGTTAAAAGGAAAACTAACAAACACAAAGGACATCCACACCAAAACCCCATCTGTACAACACCATCATCAAAGATTAAAGGTAGACAAAAACCACAAAGATGAGGAAAAAGCAGAACAGAAAAACTGAAAATTCTAAATATCAGAGCACCTCTCCTCCTCCAAAGGAACGCAGCTCCTCACCAGCAACGGAACAAAGCTGGACAGAGAATGACTTTGATGAGTGGAGAGAAGAAGGCTTCAGACGAACAATCTTCTCCAAGCTAAAGGAGGAAGTTCAAACCCATCGCAAAAAAGTTAAAAACTTTGATAAAACATGAGATGAATGGCTAACTAGAATAATCAATGTAGAGAAGTCCTTAAATGACCTGATGGAGCTGAAAACCATGGCACGAGAACTACGTGACGAATGCACAAGCTTCAGTACCTGATTCCATCAACTGGAAGAAAGGGTATCAGTGATTGAAGATCAAAAGCATGAAATGAAGTGAGAAGAGAAGTTTAGAGAAAAAAGAATAAAAAGAAACGAACAAAGACTCCAAGAAATATGGGACTAGGTGAAAAGACCAAATCTACGTCTGATTGGTGTACCTGAAAGTGACGGGGAGAATGGAACCAAGTTGGAAAACACTCTTCAGGATATTATCCAGGAGAACTTCCCCAATCTAGCAAGGCAGGCCAACATTCAAATTCAGGAAACACTGAGAACACCACAAAGATACTCCTCGAGAAGAGCAACTCTAAGACACATAATTGTCAGATTCACCAAAGTTGAAATGATGGAAAAAATGTTAAGGGCAACCAGAGAGAAAGGTTGGGTTACCCACAAAGGGAAGCCCATCAGACTAACAGCGGATCTCTCGGCAGAAACTCTACAAGCCAGAAGAGAGTGGGGGCCAATATTCAACATTCTTAAAGAAAAGAATTTTCAACCCAGAATTTCATATCCAGCCAAACTAAGCTTGATAACTGAAGGAGAAATAAAATACTTTACAGACAAGCAAATGCTGAGAGATTTTGTCACCACCAGGCCTGCCCTAAAAGAGCTCCTGAAGTAAACACTAAACATGGAAAGGCACAAATTGTACCAGCCACTGGAAAAACATGCCATTGAGCCTAGGAAGAAACTGCATCAACTAACGAGCAAAATAACCAGCTAACATCATAATGACAGGATCAAATTCACACATAACAATATTAACCTTAAATGTACATGGGCTAATGCTCCAATTAAAACACACAGACTGGCAAAATCGATAAAGAGTCAAGACCCATCAGTGTGCTGTATTCAGGAAACCCATCTCACATGCGGAGACACACATAGGCTCAAAATAAAGGGATGGAGGAAGATCTACCAAGCAAATGGAAAACAAAAGAAGGCAGGGGTTGCAATCCTAGTCTCGGATAAAACAGACTTTAAACCAACAAAGATCAAAAGACACAAAGAAGGCCATTACATAATGGTAAAGGGATCAATTCAACAAGAAGAGCTAACTGTCCTAAATATATATGCACCCAACCCAGATTCATAAGGCAAGTCCTTAGAGACCTACAAAGAGACTTAGACTCCCACACAATAATAATGGGAGACTTTAACACCCCACTGTCAACATTAGACAGATCAACGAGACAGAAAGTTAACAAGGATACCCAGGAATTGAACTCAGCTCTGCACCAAGCAGACTTAATAGAGATCTACAGAACTCTCCACCCCAAATCAACAGAATATACATTTTTTTCAGCACTGCACCACACCACACCTATTCCAAAATTGACCACATACTTGGAAGTAAAGCTCTCCTCAGCAAATGTAAAAGAACAGAAATTATAACAAACTGTCTCTCAGACCACAGTGCAATCAAACTAGAACTCAGGATTAAGAAACTCACTCAAAACTGCTCAACTACATGGAAACTGAACAACCTGCTCCTGAATGACTACTGGGTACATAACGAAATGAAGGCAGAAATAAAGATGTTCTTTGAAACCAACGAGAACAAAGACACAACATACCAGAATCTCTGGGACACATTCAAAGCAGTGTGTAGAGGGAAATTTATAGCACTAAATGCCCACAAGAGAAAGCAGGAAAGATCCAAAACTGACACCCTAACATCACAATTAAAAGAACTAGAAAAGCAAGAGCAAACACATTCAAAAGCTAGCAGAAGGCAAGAAATAACTAAAATCAGAGCAGAACTGAAGGAAATAGAGACACAAAAAACCCTTCAAAAAATTAATGAATCCAGGAGCTGGTTTTTGGAAAGGATCAACAAAATTGATAGACTGCTAGCAAGACTAATAAAGAAGAAAAGAGAGAAGAATCAAATAGATGCAATAAAAAATGATAAAGGGGATATCATCACCGATCCCACAGAAATACAAACTACCATCAGAGAATACTACAAACACCTCTACGCAAATAAACTAGAAAATCTAGAAGAAATGGATAAATTCCTCGACACATACACCCTCCCAAGACTAAACCAGGAAGAAGTTGAATCTCTGAATAGACCAATAACAGGCTCTGAAATTGTGGCAATAATCAATACCTTACCAACCAAAAAGAGTCCAGGACAAGATGGATTCACAGCCGAACGCTACCAGAGGTACAAGGAGGAGCTGGTACCATTCCTGCTGAAACTATTCCAGTCAATGGAAAAAGAGGGAATCCTCCCTAACTCATTTTATGAGGCCAGCATCATCCTGACACCAAAGTCGGGCAGAGACACAACCAAAAAAGAGAATTTTACACCAATATCCTTGATGAATATTGATGTAAAAATCCTCAATAAAATACTGGCAAACCAAATCCAGCAGCACATCAAAAAGCTTATCCACCATGATCAAGTGGGCTTCATCCCTGAGATGCAAGGCTGGTTCAATATATGCAAATCAATAAATGTAATCCAGCATATAAACAGAACCAAAGACAAAAACCACATGATTATCTCAATAGATGCAAAAAAGGCCTTCAACAAAATTCAACAACACTTCATGCTAAAAACTCTCAATAAATTAGGTATTGATGGGACGTATCTCAAAATAATAAGAGCTATCTATGACAAACCCACAGCCAATATCATATTGAATGGGCAAAAACTGGAAGCATTCCCTTTGAAAACTGGCACAAGACAGGGATGCCCTCTCTCACCACTCCTATTCCCAGTATCCTGCTCACCCCCAGGAGTGGGACGATAACAGAATTGTTAACAATCAAAATAATTACCAGGAACTGCTCTAAGCACTATAACATACTTGAACATAATCTCCTTATGATTCAATTTCTCATCTGTGAAGAGGAGACAATAATAATAACTATGTAATGGGATTGTTGTGAGAACTAAATGAATTCATGTATCTAAAGCACTTGGTTTGGTTTGGCACTTAATAAGCACTATATTAAGTGTTAATAATTTTTAGGCTTATTGTGATTCTCATCCTCTCATTTAAGCCTCACTACTGCCCTAGTGAACAATGAGAGTGGGATGCAAATATATATCTGTCCAATGTTGGAGCTTAGGCTCATAACCATTAATATTTTCTCTAAAGGGGAGGTAATAAAAGTGATATATTAAAAGAAACAACTGTAATCTTAAATTTTCTAGTATCCAGATCTTAAACAATAAAAAGAAACAGGTGAAAGTAATTGTATTTTATTTTAACCCATATATCTAAAATATTATAATTTCAACTTGTAATCAATATAAAAATATTAATGAGATATTTTACTTTTTTTGTTCTATGTCTTCAAAATCTGGTGCTTACAGCACATCTCATTCTGAACCAGCCACATGTGGCTAGGTTACTGTATTGGACAGTACAGGGTTAGACTAAGGACAGAAGACAGATAAGGACACCATATATGTGAAGAGTTCCTGCCCCTCATCACATGTTAGATGTGTGTGTGTGAAAGTCTCACCTTCTTCATGAGATGACAGTCCTCTTTAATGCAAAGTCTGTAGCTTGTTGGTCATTGTATAGCTCACATAATTGCCAAGTGCTCTATATTTATCAAACAGCAGCATGAATGCAAAATGAATAAATGCATAAATGGGAAGAATGAAATAAAATAAAAACCAAATAGCACACTGCATATTTTTTTCATCTCGGAAAAGCAGAAGAGTTTGAAAATCCAAACCCTCTCTAGTAAGATCATTTGGCTGTTGAGAGAAGAGTGTCAGAGCTGTAACAGATGTACAGCTTGAGTCTCCTGCTGTCAATCTGATAAGATCCTAAATGTTTTTACTTTTTAAAAATGCACATTAAAAATTTTTTAGGTATTCACATCCCCCTGTATAAAATTCTTTTTAAACTCTCTTGAGGATAGTGCTCACATAAAATCATTTTAGGAAGTTTTCTAGAAATAATGGCTAAAGAATGGACAACTGATACAAATGCTAAAATCTGGATTGAGAATAACATCAGAAGTTTGAACCTCAGTTAACATTCGGTTGAAGGGTGACTAAATATTCTCAGTTTTCTGAGCTATTTTGAGCCCTATTCCTTAGACAGTCTGGTTCTTCTTAAACTTTAAGACCCAAACCAGGCACAACATTCTAGACAGTCTAACAAGCACAGGTTACAATAAAATTATAAACTCTCTTTAAAAACTTTGCAGTTATAAATCTGTTCATTATACTAAATTTTTAAAGCTCATACTGTCAACTCACTTCTGTAGGTCATTTTCATATGAATTAATGAATCACTGCTCAGGTTTTACATGTAGATATGTACACATGAGTACACATACAAGTATTTAAACATGGTGTCATATGAATTCTTATTGGACTTTATCTTTTAAGTTTTAGCCCATATTTTCAGATTTTTAGGTCAAAATTTATTATTCTGACATTTACTACATTAGCTATTAGCTAACATTCCTAGCTTTATGGCAATCACCAATCTGAGGGCTCATGCATATCTTCTTCAAGTATTTATAGGAATATTAAACAAAGCAGAATTTAGGAGGCACCTGTGGAATGCAGCAATTCTCAAATTCCATGTGCATAAGAATCACCTTGGGGAGCTTTTTTAAAATGCACACTTCTGGATTCTGCTTCAGAAATTCTGATTCAGTAGGTCTGGATAGGGCCTAGAAACATAGTTTTTCAAGAAAGCATCTGTGGGAATAAATGAAGAACACTCAAATGAGAATAAGCAAAGGAATCAGCCACTGTCACTTGCATTTGGCAGAGACTCATAGTTAGGCAGAGGGAGTGGGAAAGCGATAGAGTGGAAAAAAGAAGGCTTCAGATATGCCCTGATTGGTGGCTGTTGGCATGGGGACGCTGTAGAAGGGAGAAGAAAGGCAAAGCATCCCACATGATTGGTTACAGTGCACGATTGTTTGGGGTGCATGATTGGTTAGGGTGCGTATTTAGCTTTCTCCAATTGATCCTAACTTGGACACAGGGACAAAAATTAGAGAAGCTATCAATCATTAATCAAGTCCTGGCCATCTGTGGCTGATTTTACAGGTGTTACTCTTTGGCTTCCTGGACTATTGCATACACATAATAGTCTAACTTCCTGGGCTGGTTACTATAGGCAGTAAATTGGCTTCCTGGGCTGGTTGCTGCAGATTGTAGGTTGGAGTTCTTTTTTATATACATAGTCTGACCATTGTCCATTTGTATATTGTCTCTTACATGCCAAGAAATTCCAATATGGGAAGTACTCAAACATACCATGCTAGATATTTAAAGCTCTTTATTCTTATCATCCTGGTTAACTCTGATTAAACCATGTTCTCAGTTAGTTAGTATTTTCTTACCTGACTCCAGTTTATAAGGATATGAAGATAGAATGACCAACTGGAGTCATAATCATTTATTTGTATAATCCTTCTCAATGTAAGAGTTTTTGTATTCTTTTTCAGATTTAATATTCATATCACCTTCATTTATAAAGGGCATAATTCTGTGCACTGAAACTAATGTATTCCATTTACATGTGATAACTTGCTTATTAGATTCAAGATAAGTTACACCTGTAAAACATAAATGGCCAAAGAAAAGCCCAGGAAGTTTATTTCACCATCAGAATCACATGAGACATGTATTAGGGAAGAATTTATCCCAATATAATCATGGAAAAATATAGATTTAATCTATTAAAAATTCCCGACACTGTATATCTATTACAATGGCAAAGAAAATAAAACTGACAACAGGAAGCACTGGTGAGAATGCAGGGTAATGAACACTCTCGTGTATGTTGGCATGAGTAAAAAATGGTTCAGCCACTTAGAAGACATTTTGGAATTTTCTTATAAAGTTAAATATTCACCTATTATATGTTCCAGCAATGCTACTACTAGGTATTTACTCTAGAGAAAAGGAAAAAATAATGTGATCATTTATAGCTGCTTTATTCATAAATGCCCCCAAACACCCCAGATGCCCTTTAGTGGGCGTGGAGATGAGTAAATTGGGTTATATTCATATAGTAGAATACTACTCAGCATTAGAAAACACTATTTATTCAAGAAATAGCAAAGATGAACCTTAATATACTTTGCTAGGTGAAAGGCTACAATGTATATGGATGCATTTATATGACATTCTAGGAAAGGCAAAGCTCTGATGATGGATAAGAAGATCCATCCAATGGTTGCTAGGGTCTTGAAAAGTAAAAGGGACAGAAAATTACAAAGGAATTGTGAAGGTGAATACATAATTCCATACATTTGTAAAAATTCATGTAACTGTATACCACAAAGAGGAAATTCCTACTGTATGTAAATTACATAAATCAAGCAAGATAGAGGGAGAACCCGAGATGGGATGCAATTTGTGAGAAATGAATCTAACTGTATCATAAATTAATAACATAAGCACACAGGAATTAGTGGGGAAGAAAGAAGCTGATCTAAGTAACTTTGGGAAATAGCGATTAGACCGCATAAGGCCAAAAACAAAGAACTGTACACAACAAATACAACACACTAATTGGTAAATTTATTTCTCACTGGGGTATTGGTTAGCAATTCTGCAACTACTTTATATGTATACCACGGTCAAACAAATACGCAAATAAATTGTAGATAATAAAAACAAAAATCTGGAGGCCCTACTCTAGAAAAAAGAAAGGCAAAATTTGCCAAGTAGATAAAATAGAAATTGTTTGTGTCTAGGATATGGGAAAAAAATGTTTGCAGCATAAAATTTGGGTCCTAGACAATAACAAATTAATATAAGGGACCTGGGCATTTTTAAAGATGATAAAAAATAATGCAGCTGTATTTCTTTCTGCTTTTGATTTAGAGTCTATCTATAACAATAGTGGTAAAGGATAACATAAAAAATATAATAAACTGATACAGTTATTTCAAAATAGTAGCAATAAGTAAAAAATGTTACAGCTGTAAACCACCACATAGCAAGATCCTATTACTATCTGCTGTTGAAGTCAGCATACTGATTACAACAAAATATAGCAAAATATATAAGTGCCAGATGATCAATGGTGATGCCTTTTCTGGCGTTTGTGTGTTGTAAAAGGAAAATAAGAACCATTATCTCATTACCAGGAATAAGCTCGCTCCTGTTCTTTTCAACAGTCTTGGTGTAGACAAAATGAAGCAAGCTGTATTGTAGGACTATTTTCAACATGTCATAGATAAGGAGCTTCCCCCTCCTCTCATTTAACTTTATGTTTTCAGAGGTAAGACCAGCTCTACATAGTTGCTTTACCACCTTTTACAACATGTGTTGATGATCTGTGCTCTCCTCAGGTAGTCACTGAAGTTTCTGAGTCCTGTATCCTATTTTGAATCACTCTGGTTCTCATTTAAAATAGAATTAATGAGTGTTTTGTAATTCCATGACAGTTGTGCTATGTAGAGCCCATGGTTTTTATCGGAAATGCAAAGGGCATGGCAATTAACCCACAACACCTGAAGAACAGTGTGCCTTGAAGTCAGAATTTTGAGTACTGATCTTGCCACTTCCTTGTTGTGGACAAATAACTTGCTTTCTCTAGGCCTGTTTCCTTGGCTCGCAGATGCTGATAATAATCCCTTCCCTGCTCCTTGCACAGGGTTGTCTTGAGGATAAAATGAGATTGTAGTGGCATTAACACTTTGTAATCTCACTACATTAAAAACTACACAAATGAGAGTTGCTATAAAGACTACAAAAGAAAATTCTTGGCATGAATAAAAATTAAAGAAAAACTTTTTATATTGATAAAAACATTATGTAATGTTTTTGTTGATTTGCTACATGGATCAAATGTTGTGATTCTGAAAATCTTCCATAGGACTATTAAAATGCCTTCTTCCAATCATAAAATATTCAATACTAAAGGGAAAAATGCAAATAAAGTATAGTGTAGTACATTAATTTAAATAATTTGCAGGTATCAAAAATAATTTGCAGGTATCAAAAAATTAAATAATTTGCAAGTGCCAAAAATTATGATTGGAAAATTGAAGTCATGAGACCCCTCCTATTTCCTTTACTAAAAAGTAAAAAAAAAAAACCCTCAAATTCATTCACACAAAGATATTGGGAAATTTTTTATCCCCCAAAGTGTACCATTGGGTCATTAAAAGGATATTAAGACCATGTATAAAAGCAATGAGTTGTTAATGGCAGATTTCTGTCATCTGGGAAAGACTGGTCTGTTTCAATTACACCAAGTAGGCAGTTACATATTCTTACATAAAGCTACAAACTGTTTTTGTCACGTTAATGAAAGCAAAGGAAACAAGGAGCCTTTTATTGATTCTGGAGACCACGTGATACAAAGAGAAAAACACTGGTCAGGAGGGCTTCTTTCTAGTTCCAGTTCTGCCCCGTTATTATCTGCTCTGGACCTCGAATTTCTTCACCTGTTACATTTGCCCTACCTACTCCAGAGAAAGAGAGAGACAGAGTGTGTGTGTGTGTGTGTGTGTGTGTGTGTGTGTGTGTGTGTGTGTGTGTGTGGTGTGTGTGCGAGAGAGAGAGAGAGAGACGGAGGGAGGGAAGAAGACAGAAATATCAAATGAAATTAACATGAAAGTGCTTAAATAGTAGAATTTTTCAAGAGTGAGATTATAATTTTACATTCTGGAACTATTTGCACCACACAATAAACCTGGCGACTGAAATAAAAATGTATCCGTAATCTAAAGATTAACATCTTTTTGCAAAGGAACCCACCATACATATATATATATATATATATATATATATAATTATTTCAATCTTTTTGGGGGAACAGGTGGTTTTTTGTTATACAGCCAAGTTTTTTTGTTTTTTGTTTTTTTTTGAGACGGAGTCCCGCTGTGTCACCTAGGCTGGAGTGCAGTGGCGCAGTCTCGGTTCACTGCAAGCTCCGCCTCCCGGATTCACGCCATTCTCCTACCTCAGCCTCCCAAGTACAGGCGCCCGCCTGGGACTACAGGGACTACAGGCGCTCGCCACCATGCCCGGCTAATTTTTTGTATTTTTTAGTAGAGACGGGGTTTCACCGTGTTAGCCAGGATGGTCTCGATCTCCTGACCTCGTGATCTGCCCACCTCGGCCTCCCAAAGTGCTGGGATTACAGGCGTGAGCCACCATGTCCCACCTACACAGATAAGTTCTTTAGCGGTGATTTCTGAGATTTTGGTTCATCCATCACCCAAGCAGTGTACAGTATACCCAATGTGTAGTCTTTCATCCCTCACCCTCCTCCACCCTTTCCCCTGAGCCCTCAAAATCCATTATATCATTCTTTTGCCTTTGAGTCCTCATAGCTTATCTCCCACTTATAAGTGAAAACATATGATATTCAGTTTTCCATTCTTGAGTTACTTCTCTTAGAATGGAGTCTCCAACTCCATCCAGGTTGCTGTGAATGCCATTATTTCATTCTTTATGATCGAATAGCATTCCATTATATATATGATATATACATAATAATATACATTATATATCATATATACATAATAATATACATTATATATGATATATACATAATAATATACATTATATATGAGATTATATATATCACATTTTCTTTATCCACTCATCGGTTGATAGGCATTTAGGCTGGTTTCATATTTTTGTAATTGTGAATTGTGCTGCTATAAACATGTGTGTGCATGTGTCTTTTTCATATAATGACTTCTGTTGTGGGGAACTGTTAAAAATTTAACTTCTATCATGTTTTAAAAAACATCAGTTCCTATTCTGGAGGAGTGCTATCCCTGATCAGAGGAATCTGCTTCTGCTTCTCTGCTCCTCATCTCAGCTGAGTAATTGAAATACAGTTTGGTAACTTTCTCTTCCTGTACCGCACTCTCTAGAGAATGTGGATGTCCCATCTATTGTTCTAGGTCACCACAGCAGCAGCCCACCAATTCTCCATGTGTCAGTAGCCTGGACAGGACTTAGACGCTTGAGAAGGACACCATAACTCTAGACCTTAACTTCCTCACCTGAAAAATGAGAATAAGTTGGAATATGTCTTTAGTCTCTTCCTTAAAATTCCATACCCATATTTAGAACCAACAAGAAAGAAAAAAGGCTTCTTTGGCCCCATGTGGGAAATGGTCTTGTGAACCCTGCAGATCATCAGAGCCACACTGTGTAAGGAAGCTTCTGAGTCTCTCCCAGGAAGAAACCCAAATTTTGTGGGGCCCGAAGTTTATACCATTGATGTAAAAGATTCTTGTTGAAAAAGCATTCAATATTTTGAATACAAAATTAAATACAGAGGTGAATATCTACTTAGAATGACAGATAAAATGTCACAAAAAATTATCAGTTTTTAAATGTTGGAAAATAAAGCAAACATCATAAAATGAAAAAATCATAATGATTTTATTACTTAATTGCTAACCTACTTCTATAATACTATTTCCTACCCTTTTGACACTATGCTCTTTCCTTCTTTGTGTGACAGTGGTATTTAAAATATTTTACATGAAGACATTATAATGATAACTCAATCTTTTCTCTCTCACAGCTAATAAAAAGTTATTTTTTATTATTGATGGTTGACATGCACAAAACATGTGACTTCACAAACCGATATATTCTCTGTAGTACTGTTGTTATCAGTGTGTGCCCTACAAATGCAAGGATTCTGAAAACCTCTACTTTATGGTTTATTACTATGAATGTTACATTGCTGCATACATTTCTGTTGTGGCAAGGCTTTGATAAGAACCAAATACTCCAATTATAGCTTTGTTCATCTGATGAACTGAAGAAGTACCTCGGCAAGCTAGTTCTGTTATTAGGATAGCTAACAATAATTTCATTATACATGAAAGTGGCTTTAAATCACATAAATATGTTTCATTGGACACAAATTAAATGTATCCCTAATTCAACATTCAATTAGCTCAATTCAAATAATGTCTATGCTCATTCTAATGTCACCTGTCAGGAGGAAGAGTGCTTTGCAGGAAAAGCAGAAGTAGAAAGATATAGAAGACTTAACAAATTGTGGCTAGAAACACCTTAATTTTAAAATTTGATAAAACTTCACACACAAAAAAAGACTTTTCTCAGGGCTTTGGAAGGCACCATGTAAGTGCCCCTGAAGGTTATGTCTCATTGGTTTTATGGCACGTCTTCCTTCATCCTCCAATTGGCCCCAGACTAGCAGCCTGAGCAGAACACAAATCTAGACTATGGCTCTAAAAGAAGACACTGGAAGTTGAAACTGGAAAATCACATGAAAGAGCAAAGTCCAGGAGTTTCTACAACAGCTCCTAAATGTAGGATGAATGAAGTCACTGCCTCCATCTTGCATTAAAGACAATATGAAAATAGACAGCTTTTTTCCCAGACAGAAAAATAGGAAATGAGCAAGACTAGGCTATCATTGGATACTTTCAAAGGAGCCAGAGCACTGTCTTGCACTAGAGCCTACTGCCTATTGCCAATTGCAAAATGCAGTGAGATTATTGGAAGCCAGGATAAAATTAGTGATGTCTGTTAGGACACATGGGAAAGTGATACTATATGACCAGATATTTAACACTCATGCTTTGAAAAGTCAATCCAAATCACAGAATATAGGTGAAGTGAGTTGGAGGTAATCTATAGAGATTCAATCTACATTCTGAATAAAAACAGTCATCAAGAGACCAAAAATAATCCTTAAGTATGTAAGAATAAATGGAGAATGCAATTCCAATGAAAAACTGTATGTATGTCCAAGTCAGTTATATACTAACAGAAATTAAAAAGTAGCATCATCAAGGAAGAAAAGACTTCTCTCTCTCCTTGTTTTGAGGAACTCAGTGGTATAGGCAGGTAAGCCAGTAGTAGTTATGTTCTGTTCATTAGACTTAAGAAGGATTTCCAAATACTCATAATTCATGAATGCAGAACAATTGGAAGAATCTGGAAAATCTTCTAGTTCTAATGGATAAAAAGATAGAATATAATATATGCCCTGACAATTCATATATGTAGGTAGAAAAGTATAATATATTAGGTCATAGGCTTTAACATGAGATTTGCTTGCAGTAATTTTATTGGGGCATGCCCTCAGGAACAACATTTGCAATGAAATGAGGAAAGCAGAATGGTGCAGAGGGAGAAGTTAACCTGCATTGCAGTTGCAACAGAGCCCTTAGCCAATTCTGCAGAATGCTCTGGGGCTGAGACAATCCTTCAGAGTTGTTGTTCAGTGAAGCAATGGGATCTCTGAACTACCACAGTAGACCAGTCATGATAGAGGTTGTCCCTGGGATGGAGTGTATAACCTTGGTCAGGTGGGGTGTACAATTTTGGGTGAAGCAGCTCCCTGCAGATCAAGGGCAGTTCTTGGAAAAGACTCAGCTATGAGTTCTCTGCAGCCAGCACTCCCAGTAGCCAGTGGTATAAACATCATCATCCTAAAGAGGCAAATCTGGGCAGCATGTTAAACTGTCCACTACAGACAACAACATGAAGAAATAACGTAAAATTTAGAACAGCATTCTAAGCTCCAGAATCCTTTAGCCTTAGTTGATGGATCAATTTCAAGATGAGTGGCAGAGAGAGCAGAGAGAAAGCATCTTTCTGATCATCCTCTCCTATGTGAGTCTCTTCTGAATCAAGATCACATGGCTCTCAAAACTCCTTGTTAAAATGTCAATATGTCCCTTGAAAATTGTGAGGCACTGATGTAAAGGTACCAATGACCACTTTTGAGAAGAGAATAAAGGTAATGCTATATTTAGATGGACTATGCTGCAAATGTGTGTTCTCACTAGAAAATGACAATGGAGGCTTGTGTTTCACCAAAGGGCATTTTGAGGGCCATGGCTACCCTAGAAGATGACAAACTGCAAAAGTCACCTAAGGGAATGAGAGAGCATTTCACTCAAAATTCCTATTCCTTCCTATTTTACTAGGCCAGCCCTGCTGCTCCTGTCCTGTTTTGAATATTCTATTTCTGTTTAACTACATTCTGTGATTTCTGTCCCCTGGTAGCAGATGCTTGGCAAACTCTGTGGGCAATTGAAGGATTTGTTTACCTTTGCTCTGAAGCTCTGTTACACTTGTTCTTGCATTCCCATACAGGCAACAGAAGGAAAATAAATGCATAACGTAGAAAAGCAACTAACATTACCTTGAAAATAGGCTGGCTCAATACGTGTTTTCCCTTAACTGCAATTAAATATTTTTTATAATAGTGAATGCCAAATAAGTTCAATGGTCCAAGAGAAAATAGAGAAAACAAATGCCAACAGCCGCCATGTGGCAATCCCAGTTGTATTTGGATATAGTCATTAACTTTTCTTCTCTAGAATTTATGGAGGAAATAATGTTATTCCTTAATATTATTCAGAAATGTTGCAAATTAAGTCTCTGTCAAGTGAATCCAAGATTTGCATGTAAAATTGTGGAATCAGGAATTTAGCAGGGTGAAACTGAGGAGATTCCTCTGCTTTTCAAAATATATTCAGTCATTTTCCAAAGAAAACTGTAGCAAGTGCAGGGTGGAAATCTCTCAGTCAATAGTCTACAGCTTTATAAAGATGATTTTTCCTTGGAGACCATGATCTGAACTACATTATTTCTATATTCTGTATTTCAGCTGAATTTTAAAATTAATTTTCAATTTCCAGACTCACAAAACCACTTATTGACTACTAAAATTTCCTTGTTCTCTCTCCTTCCTACCATTGTATCTTTTTCTTTTTACAGACTCAAATCAGTCTCCTAAGGTCCTAAATGTAAGCATACCTATAAGTTGCTAGCCAAAATTATCTTAGAAAAGGTCTGTTTGACTTTATTATTTACATGAGATAAGGATTACTTTATGTACTGCCTGTGATGTTTTCTGTTTTTGCTAATAAAAAAAATACGTGATAAGCAGTTCCTTAATGATTCCTTTCAATTCACTCTTACTATTTTGCTAGGCATTTATTTCCCAGAGACCCAGACAGATATTTTTTAATGGTTAGCATGTTATACATATAACCCATAATTAGGCAATTTTGTTCACCCTGGAGGATTCTGATTATACCCAGCCATTTAATGTTTCAATTCAGTTGGTGTTTTTGCCTTTTTCTCACAGCACAGCAGATGAGAATGCCCATTATTGTCCCAATAGGGATTCAGAAAAAGAATAAATACCTAATATTTTGTTACTCTAAGATTAAGTAGGTATTTGTTATATAATATTTCCCTAATCAATTACAACTTTTACTTTGTGGTTTGTGAATTTTTATGTCTGAAGTTCACTTCCACACCACAGTTGGGCCATAAAGTTCTTCTTAATTTCTATTAAGCATGGAAATTGATCATTTCTGACTGTAATTAAACATAAGATTCTCAAGAAAAGAATTCTAGCACAGAGATTTTCCTATACACATGTTGGATAACACTTAATGAAGCATTTTATATCCTGTTAAAACTTTATACCATGAAGTCTGTGTATAAAATGGTTATTGAAATAGTTTTAATATTTTAAAAATTATATAACTTCTCATCTAAATAACAAAGTTGGGACTGACACATAAAACAAACAGGCCACAGGCAAGTATTGTATGATATGTATTACTCTTAGTCATTACATTAATATTAATAATATTCATAGGGAATTAAACTATTAATTTTTCATAAGACCTAAAAAAGTCATATTATTGCAATAATTAAATAACAGAAAACACAATTAATATGGGACTCTAGCTGAATGCAAATAGTATTTAAATAGGTATGTTTCGGTTTTTCTGTAGTGGTATACACTCACAATTTGGCTTAGTTTTTTTTGTTCTAGCTATGTGAAATAACCCAACCAATTTTCCTCTTTGCATACAAAAGGAATATTTTGTGCAGTAAAATTCTCTCCATCTGAACTGAAGAAACTCCCTTTTCCCCTTTTTTAATCCATCTTTTAAAAGCCACATTTTAGCCCAGCCTTCAGTGAATAACACTGCTAGGGAAACAAGAGTTTTTTTAAGTCCAAAAAGACAACTTTCTTGTGTTTTCTCTCACACAATCTGGAGGATTTTTAATTACAGAGCATTACTAGCCTTATCATAGACATATCCAACCACATCCTCTTGTAGAGATTAAAATTGTGCCCAAGGTACTTTCTCCGCAGATGTATTATGCTTGAAAGCAATACAAATGAGTCATGATATTCCTGATTGTGAAACAGAAGGTTGAAATACACAGCAATACCAGAAGTCAGGTGATCCCACACTAATTCTTTCCACTTACTTCTTTTAACAGTGGATAAAATTAGGTATTTGTTGTGATCAACTAGGCATTAAAACATGATTTATTTGGCTTAAGCCATCTCCATGCTTCATTCACATATTCATTAATTCAGGGCCTGCCTCCTGGGCTCTTGTGACATGCCATGTTCCTATCTTCTCCATCAATAGAGTTTTCTGCTCTATTAGTCAGGATGGGCTAGGCTGGGCTGTGATAACAAACTAAGGCTAAAATCTCAATGGCTAGACAATACAAAGATAGATTTCTCACTCATATAAAGTCTAGTGGAAATCAGGTGACTCTCCAAGGCATCTAATCTAGCCTCCAGGCAGTGACTCAGTAACCCAGCTACATTATCCCATGGCTTTGCCATCTCAGCATTAATAGTGGAAGAGATTACCTAGAGATCACACTGTTGCTGTTCTGTGCTTTGGCCCAGAAGTGATACAGGTATTTGCACTTTCAGTCTATTGGTCAGAACTAGTCATACATTTATGGGACCTGCAACCAGGGAAGGTGGCCCAGGGTGTCTGTCTGCTGGTAGAATTCTTGTTATACTCACTACTTTGCCACCATAAAACTAGTTGCCTAAGAAATTATGAGTCAATCTCTTTTGACTCTTTAAGTGAAAAGAGCGCTTGAAACATCACCATTTATTGAAGTGATTTTGTTTGTTTTAATGAAATAAGTGTAACTACTGAGTTAGGTAATTAAATAGCTTATATAATTTGAACCTTCATCATTAGCTGGAGTACAGTGGCACAGTCTCAGCTCACTGCAACCTCCACCTCCCGAGTTCAAGCGATTCTCCTGCCTCAACCTCCTGAGTAGCTGGGATTACAGGTATTCGCCACTACACCCAGCTAATTTTTGTATTTTTAGAGGTTTCACCATGTTGCCCAGGCTGGTCTTGAACTCTTGACCTTAGATGATCCACCCACCTCAGCCTCCCAAAGTACTGGGATTACAGGTGTGGGCCACCACTCAGGGCCTTCATATATTATTTTTAAACTCTTTAGATTTTTAAAAGTTAAACAAAACATTACTTTTAAATTTCATCTAGAAATGTAAAAACCAGTGTTAATAGAGATACATTTATTTGCAATGCATCTTTTTCCCTTTCAAAGAGCCCCAATGTCCCATCTGTATTACTACCAGTAGGTGTTAAAATGACTGTTTATCTTTAGTGATAATTAGTTCATTACTTCTTAATTAATTATTAATATCTGCAATGTTTCTACCCAGGCGACCTAAGGATTAAGAAGAAATCCTGCTCCCTTGTCTTTCTCATCTTTCATTTACAAGCAATCATTAAATTCTGTCAGTTCTACTTCATCAATATCTCTCAGATCTGTTCATTTCCTGGCTTCTCCATTGTCACAATATCTTATTTCACATTTCTGCCATCTCTCACCTGCATAACTATGAAAACCTCCTAACTTACTTTTCTGAATCTTATTTTGCACATCTCCAATCTATTCTCTGCTCCTCATCTACAGTTTGGTAAATACAGCAATCTAGTTGTTCATGTGTGTGTATATTCAAATGTGGTCACATAATCATCATCAGCCACTAGTTTATGTCATATTCTGAGCATAGAATACCAAGGCTTAATATGTCCTGCCAACCTTTCCAGCTTCATCACTGCCAACCTCACCTACAGTGCCTATTGAGATCTAATTGTTCTCAGAATCACACTTCTCTCATTATTGGAGAGATTCACTATATCTCCTTATGCCTGAAATATTCTGACTTCATGGCTCCCACTCCCAACTAATTTCTCTTTATTTTTTGGGACTTGGTTTAACAGTTGTCTCTAAACATGAGTGAGGCCCTCTTCCTTCAAGCTTTCACACTTTGTGCTGGCCCATCATATCATAACTCTCATTGCACAAGATGGTAATTTCCTCCTTGTTGTGGGCCTCTCGAGTTACATCAGCATTGTTCAAAGTGTGGTACAAAGAGCACCTTTATCTGAATCACTTGGGGAGCTTGTTAAAATTGTACATCCTAAAATACCACTTTAGATCTATGGAATCAGAATCTCTAGGAGTAAGGGCCAGGACTCCATATTTAAACAAATTACTCAGGTAATTCTAATCCTACTACATTTGAGGAACTACTACAATAGGGCTGCATGTCCTCTTGGAGACAGACTGGGGCTTGAATATTTTCTTCCTGTGCATCTTCTTCTGTTTAGCACGGTGCCTGGAGCAAGAAAGAACTATGGATATTTTAACCATTTGCGACTTATTGGTCAATATCTCCACAAACCTGATCTTCATAACTCAACCAAGACTAAGCCTAGATTTAATTGGCTCACTAAAAATATGAAAACAACCTGAGGTTTATGAATTCATCATTAAACTGTAGGTGTTTCTAATTTACCAATCATTGTTTTTTACATGTTTCTACTTAAGCTTTATTTCTAATTGTTACTTAACATATGTGAAATTATAAAACAAATTCTGTTTTCTAGAATTACCTTACATTTTTGTTAACATGAAAGTGTGACTTCTAAACATTTTTAAAATTGTAATTTAAAATGCTCTGCTAAAGTTATACTTGTATAGTTTTTACACTTAACATGTCTACAGATATTCCAGATACCTAAGATATTACTATATTTATTTCTAAGATTCATGCATTCATTCATTGGACAAATATTTAGAGAGCATATACTATGTGTCAAACACAACGTTAGGTATTGCATATATATTGGTAAACAAAAGAGAAGTAGTTGTTCCTGCCCTTAAGAGTGCACATTATTATTGGGACACAAGCATTAGATAAACAAACAAATATATGTGTTGGTGGAGGAAGTGTGTATGTGTATGCATTACACAAAATGTGAAGTGCCAGGAAAGAAATAAAAAGGGGTGTTATGTGGGAATAATAAGATCAAGGGCTTATTTAATGTCTACCCACGGCTTCCCTGGAAAAACATTTCTGCTGAAGTTGAAGGATAAGTGAAGTCGTCAACGTCAATGAGAGACAGATGGAACAATAAGTACAAAAGCCCTGGGACAGAAACTTGGGCATTCATGACCTAAAAAAAGCCCAAGGTATTTGAAGGATCACGAGCAAGGGGGGAAGTGGCCCAAGATGAGGTTGGAGCCACAGCTTCAAGTCAGGTCAGGATGGACCTTGCCAGCCATAGTAAAAGAATATGAATGTTCTTCTAACAGCAATGGGAAGTTACACCAGGGTTAAACAGGGTTGACATATAATTTAATTTTTAATTTTTAAGAGAGCATTCTCTCTGAAGTATAGAGAATTGAATTCAGAAAACGAAGAGAGTATTAAACAAAGGGATTAGATGGACATTGCAGTTGTTCAGATATGAGAGGGTAGACTCTGATGTTGGCAATTAAGAGAAATGAGCAGATTGAGGTATATTTTGGAGATTATAGCAACAATAACTGCCCATGGGCTTGACCCCACAAGAAGAGGGAGTCAAGGTGGGGTTAGCAGGGAGGGAAGTCAAGCTTCTGAGTTGAAAGCTTCATAGTCCCGTCAACTGCAAGCAGGAAGTCTGAGGGAGAGATAAGCTGGGAAGTAGAGGAGATTACAAGAGTTCAGTTTAGGACATGCCTCTGAGACATTTAAGTAGAGATGTCAAGTAGGTACTTGATTAATTGGTATAAAATATAAACCACAGAGGAAGCTCAAAATGTTCTCACCACTTCAGTCGTATTCTGAGATTAATGTTAGCAGCATTTCCATCTTATTATTATTTTTGTCGATACCATGGTCCATTTTTACAATTAATGTAGGGATAAACCTCTAAATTTAACCCCCTTTACCCTGCTGCGTCTTTCTACCCTGAAGAAACTCAGAAAACAAAACAAATTTATTCAAATTCTAAAGTCATTTTATATTTGAACTGGAGGAAAATGAACACATATATTTACCTCTAGATATTTCTGTGAGCAAAGTATGAATTAAAAAATTGGCATTCAAATTCAAGAAAATATATGCATTTTCTCATTTTACTGTTGAATATTCTTAATGTCTCTGTCATTTTACAGACTCCAAATTAACTGCAATGACAGCTGTTTTACATAAGAAAGAATAAATTAGTAACTGAGCTCAACAAGCATTTATTGAGCATAAACTTGATGGATAACAATAATAATAGATCACTTTTATTAAGGGCTTACTAAGTTACAGACATAATATTCAATGCTTTCTCATATAAGTTTTAGATTGAATTTCATAAGAAGTCTGTAAATACTATTATAACCCCCATTTCACAAATGAAGAAACTGAGACTTAGAGAAATTAAATAATTTTTCTAAAAGCACACAGCTAAGGAGTGGCAGAAAGAGGATTCTAATACAGTTCATCATACATCAAAATTTTTGCTGTTAACCATGAAGTTAGGCTGCCTAGAAACTACGAAGGATGAAAAAAGAATATAACTTATTTAAAGTGTTGATAATCCAGCCTAAGAAGGAAAATGTGGGAGAAGGAATTAAGATCTGTTGAAAGCCTGTAACTATCCTTTGACCTACCTAAGGCAAAGAAGCATTCCCTCCTTTTTAAACCACCACCTCCCTCACTTGCTTGCTCTACACCCAACAATATGAATACAGAGCCGGCCTGTGTAGGCTCCAGGGCACTAAGAAGGTCGTACTTGCAGAGATGAGGCTGCAACCCCAGGAGAGTGGCTGGTTTCCCATCTCAGGCTGAACACTGATGGAAGAACCAGAGCAAACAATCCAGATTGTTAAGTGTCAAGAAATTGATGCCTATGAAACAGAGAAATAGAGCTTTCCATGTGCTCAAGACTTATTCACTGGAAGGCTTTATTGGAATTTAGGACTAAATCCTCGTTAGTATGTGTTATGTTGCTTGGCCTTCCCTCCTTCATTATGTATCTTCCTCAGGGGCTTTACTGGAAAAGATACATGGATTCAGGGATTTCTAGGGCCATGGTCTAGTAACATCAATGCCATCTTTAATGGAACCACATCCCATTAGCCTTAATACCTGCAATGTGCTAGGACTTTGAATACGGTTGATCCTCTGCTTCACAGCGCTTGCTTGGTTTAGTAGTACCATTATGCCTGCTATACTTAGAGGCTCATAGTTTGGAACTCTAAGAAGCTAGGATTCAAATTTCCTAACCATAGAAGATTCTTATATATTCAAAAATTAACCTCTCCTGACTGCTGTGTGTGCTGGTGTGATTGTAGATGTATTATAGAATTAAGAGAACAGCTTCTGTTTTGAATTGTGGTAAGATTACATTATAAGTGTAAAATTTCACGCAGCACACTCAATTTCTTTGTGCCTCAGTTACCAAAGGCACAAAATGGTAGTGATAAGATAGGATCACAATAAAGATCAAGTGATGTATACACTAGAGTGCTTACATCAGGCCTGATACACAGAAAATATATTATGTACTAAAACATACACCCATTTCATTTTGCACAAACCTTTTTAGCTGTAATTACAAAACTTTAGACATTCTCTTAATTGCTTATCTGTATTGCCTCATTGTTGCCTATGTTACTGAAATAATCAACATATTCCATAAAAAGATTACTTATTGTTTCATTGTATTACCAATTAAATTAACTCTCTGCATCTCTCATTTGGATCTCTACCTGTTTTTAGATGCATTTCTTTATAATGTAAAGATTATTCACCTGTATTTCCCATAGTTACTATGTGATTCCAACTCTGCATGGGCAGCAAATTTTTTAACATATACTTTTTAAATTTTAACTTCATAAATATCCTCAAGGTATATTTTATTATCCCCATTTTACAAAGAAGGCAAATATATGCCCAATACTGTGTTAAAAGTCTTCACCAAGATTCAGACCAAAACTATGCTACTTCCCAAGTTACTCTGAATAAATAACAATTACAAAATAAACTAAAAATAATAATTAAGTGCTAAATGAAGAGGGCTTGACCTGAGTGCAAATGTGATCCTAAAAAGAGAAGCTCAGTGAAGGTACACATTTTTTTAAGAATGACTGCAAGGGGAAAGCAAGATATGAGCTTGTCCTGACAGAGAGGTTTGGTGAGCTGGCAGATTAATTATGGCTTTGCCTAAATACATGGAACTTGAAAACAAAAAGTGATAAATACAGGGCACAATAAAGAGTACCTACCTGAGCAAAAGCTAACTGTTGAGATGTGGCTAGATCTTAAAATGGGCCAGTTTGTAAATGTCCATAAAAACTAAGTGATGAATTCTGAAATTAATAAAAACAACCTTTTCTTTTTGGTGATTTTTTTTAACACTTTATTTTCTCTACGGATATGATACTTATTCCCTTTGGCTTCATAGCAATTCTCAGGTATGCCTCAAATTTCAATTGAAATGCTTTCTCCTCCAGGATGTCTTCTCCAGTATCTTCAGGCAGAGTTAAGCACACCATCTTCTTTTCTCCCTTGGTGCTTAACAGGGAGAGTGCAGCAAGTTTCCCATTAATCTAATGATTTCTCAACTATTTGTGTTCTCCAGTGAGTTGTGGAAACACTGGAGGACAGGAAATATGTTATATGTGGTTTTTTGTATCCTAACATTCATCTTAATGTCTAGCACACAGCAGGCACTTAATAGATGCTTGCTGCTTGAATGAATAATCAAATGAATGGTTCTGTAGAACAGAAATGATACTGAAAGCGCTATCTGATAAAAACACAAAGAATGGACTGGAACAGGAGACATTTACAGGCAGTCAAATTGTTCACGTCATAAATGCATCAGGAGTATGATTTGGATGATATGTAGGAAGTGCTCTGTTACATGCTGATGCTGAATCACTGATCATACAAGAATAGCTTAATCCTGTGACCCTGACTCTCCAAAGTTACCCTATCAAAAATCACTAATGTGAAAAATTACTTTAGTTTAAATAGATTTGACAAATGAGGCAAATACGATTTAATTTGAATCAAAGGTTTTAAGGCAAAAATTCTTCAGCATTTTTTTCTAATGAGGCTCATATGACTTAACAGGACGACTTAAAAAACAATTGCTAAACTGAACTGTTCAAATCTTTTGGATTTTTTTTTTTTGCTATGCATAGTCTGTAGCAATAATTAGAATTTACCATGGAAAAGTTCATTATATTGAAATCTACAAACAAAATAAAAAACTATAGCACTGTAAGAGCATACTTTCCCAAATCCATTTATTTTATTATGTCTTGCTTATCCATAATGTACTATGACAATATGGCATTCTTGGGGGAGAAAAAGGAAAAGAATGAATTTCCATAGCCTCATTCCTAACTGTGGCCTCAAGCAATAGAAGATTTTTAATGTGCCGAACAATTTAGATTCTCCATTGCACCAAATGAATTGGCCTAAATGAAATTTTATTTATTATACCTGGTGAAATCATTGCATCTCCCTTCCTAAAGAATAAGCCACTTATTAAGAATAAATTGTACGTGGATTCAAGTTAAACATTAATATTAAAATATATTTTGCTTTAAAAATGTGTACATTTATGAAATCATCCATTTTTATGGGGAGGAAGGATAATTTAATTGATTTCCACCACTGCTCAATGAATACGACCAGCTTCAGGCAAAATCCATTAGAGGAACATCTCTACCAGAATGAAACACAAATTCAATGAACACTTATATGCAACATTTGGAAATTCAGGCTCCAGGCTGATGAAAGTGATTCAAATGACTGCCTCTCATTAAATGTTGAGAGCAAAACAGAACTGATCTGTCACTCTAAATGAGCAACTCTTTCAACTGTTATACAGGGTAGAATAGTATCTTGAACATTTCTTTCTTATAAACAAATTAAGGTAATAATCAATGCAGTAATTCAAACATTACATAAGGTAATGAAAAGACTTAACCAGAAAATGCGTAAATTAATATACAGAGAATATATATTCTAAAATTAGAAAACAAATTAAAGAAGCCACATTAGTAAAACAGAACTAATGAATGCCATAAGATTTTTTGTTCTCCGTATTGTTCCCAAACATTAAATAAATCTAAATTTATTCTTGTTTTATTAAAATTGCATATTTAAGAAAAAGATTATAATAACTGATTTTAAATTGTGTGTTCCTTGTATTTGTGTAATCAAGGAACATCACTTAAATTCATTTTCTATTTTTTGTGGCAATTGATTTTTAAATTGTGTGTTTATTGTATTGGTGGCATTGAGGAACATCACTTTAATTCATTTATTATTTTAAACATGTAACCAAAAATCTCCTTCTATCTTTTAGATCATTTCAATAATATTGAACATAAGTAGTCTGGAAAAGAAAGGATAAAAAATTGCTAGCTAGTACATAAAGAGTGGTCAAAGAATGACTAGATGACAGAGGTAGTTTACGGCATGAGTTTTTTAAATAATATATTTTCTTGTCAGTGAACAAAGAGAAATAGGGAAGACAGTGCTTTCTGAGAATACATAGGGAAGGTACAAAGAAAAGAAGGAGCAGGAGTGATTTAACAGGTGTAACGCTGAAGAGAGTGGTAAGATGAACAACGAGAATGAAGAAAGGAAAGAAGTAATGATGTAAGTAAACATTACTCAGAAAAGGAAAAGGATCTAGTCAGGGTGCTCAGAAAATTCTCTCTACACCTCCTAGAACCCTACCATCCTATATATAGGACAAATCATCCCATCTAACGTATCTAAAGCTTTTGCAACCTTCTCCATCCTATGGACTTTGCCCTTCCCATTTCCACTGATATCCACTAGAGTACTTCCCTACCAGTGGCTCTCAAAGTTTTCTAATTGTGCTCCACACATGTGCTTCTCATGCCTACAAAAATCTAACAAAAAAGGAAAAAGACTCAGAATTCTTAGGTCATCATAGGGATAGCTAAGAGGATTCATCTTTATGCCTTCCTTTACTAAGGAGTCTTTCAGACTTGAGGTGATGGTCAAGATGGATGATTCAGACCAAATAGACATCATGGGGAAGCATGGACCTTCCTTGGAGGAAGAAGGTCTGTGTTCATTCCAGCCACCAGATCCACTATCTCCTCTTTTCCATCATGTTCTTTCCACAAGAAGTTACCTTTTAGTATTGCACTACCCAGGCTTCCTTATTCTCTGGCTTTCATTTTGTTTTGGCTAATGAGAATGGCTGACAAAAGTTGGAAGTTAGAAAAGGAGACACTGATTGGGCGTTACTGACATCCCACCTGATTTATCAGTCTGCTGCTGGCATTCAATAGACATTGCCATCATCACAGCAGCCACTCTTCCCTGGATCCAAGCTGTCTCCCAGCTCTAACAACCAATTCTTTCCTCTTGCCCCTTCAAGCCTAGGGGCAGTAACAGTTTCCCCTGAAGCCAGTCTCTGATATAGTAGTCTTTGATCATTTACTCAACTCTATGCACACAACAGTGATTGTTCTACTCATAAATGTCTCTCCAATTAAACCCCCTGGGTGCGCCATCTTTTGCTGTCAGGACCCTCACTGACATCACACATAGTACTCCTTCCCTAAGAAGCTCTGGGAAAGCCAGAGTGCAGAATGCCAAGGGGTCACTCTGGAAGGGCAGAACTGGAAATGACCACTCTATGAACATCACCCCACTTCTTCCACTGACCAGGATGAATCTACTCAAGATATTTGCCAGAAATGATTGCAAGATCCCTCAGCCTATATCCCATATGTTATTGACAAAGAAGAGGAGGTTACTAAGAATGTACAATGTGATACTGGTGGATATTTAAAACAAACAAATACAAATATTACCCATATCTTTACCCTGCAAAGATGTCAAGCAATATTTTAATGGTCATTCTATCATAGTTCCTTATTTATTTTATTTCTTGCAATATTACAAGCTACTATAGTTATAGAGGTGTTTTCATTTGCTTTGCTCCCTTGATTGTTTATGTCTGTCTCACTCACTGCACAGAAGTCATGTCTGCATTCTTTATTGTGCATCCCCAATATCCAAGCAGAGCACCTGGCACAGACAGTCATTCAATTAAAATATTTGTGAAAGAATTATTAAAAATAGGTTTTCTTAAGTATATATTGTGCTCATAGCCAAGGGGAAAAATCCAAAAAGGAATACAACCGCAATGGGGTATGATAAAATGCTGTGTACAAGACAATAAATTGAGAACTTTATGTCCATTATCCATGTAATTGTCCTCACCATCCAGTGGAATCATGTATTATTGTTATTCCCATTTACAGATGAGAAAATATTTTCAGAGAAGATTAGTAACTCACCTAATTTCAAACAGCTAGTAAGTGAGAAATTAGGACTTGAGCTTATATTTATCTTATTCCATTTCATGGTAGTGCTGAGTACTGATTCATTCAATTAATATTTATGTGAGTGCTTATTTTGTACCATATACTATTCTAGGAACTTGGCATATTGCAGTAAACAAAAGCAAAAAATGTCTCTCTCTTTATTGTGCTGGCATTCAAGGTTGCAAAGAAAAAACAACAAAAGTCAATAAGATACATAATAAAATGAGTCATTATTTTTTTGAAGACAAAGCAGAGTAGGGGTATAGAAATAATGAGGAGACTGCTATTTTAAATTGAGTAGTCAGGGAAGACCACTCTGAGAGCTGCGCAGTTGCTAGCCCATTTAACACCTCTAGGCACATTAGAAAAAGGCACATCTTCCTCCAGGCGTATGCCCCCTTTCCTTGGCCATCAGCATGGCTCTCTGTTTCCACGGCAACCACACAGTCCAGGTTCTCATTTTCTCATATTTTGTTAACTGCAAGTTTTCTGATTTCTCTGTCTACCTTTAGGCTCTTCCTCTCTTAAGCTCTCATGACCACTGCTATCAGATTAATTTTAATTAATCTTAATTAATCTACCCTAGCAAACCAAGGAGATGTTGGATTTCAGCCCCCATTTTAATCTTACAATTGCAGCTTTGTGTAGAGTTCACTGATGCAACGGCCTATTTGAGGAGGGGATGTTTGATCAAAGGCCTGAATGAAATAAGGAAATGTGATGTAAAGAGCAATTTAAAAAAAAATCCTAAGACTAGAGCATGTTTGGTACATTGTAGGCACAGCAAAGAGACCAATGTGATGGGGTGAGCAAGGAAGGGGAAAGGGACATGAAAAGGGGTTGGAGAGGTGGCCATTATAAGCCTGGTAAGGACTTTGCATCTTATGCTAAGTGTAAGATAAAGCCATTAAAGTAGAAAGATATTTTCACTTAACAGGAGAAACTTCTTCACATGAAGAAGTAAGATTTGACCTGAAAGTATAAGAATGAGTTACAGTCGGCCAGGCGCAGTGGTTCACGCCTGTAATCCCAGCACTTTGGGAGGCCGAGGCGGGTGGATCACGAGGTCAGGAGATCGAGACCATCCGGGCTAACATGGTAAAACCCCGTCTCTACTAAACATACAAAAAATAAGCCGGGCGTGATGGCAGGTGCCTGTAGTCCCAGCTATTCGGGAGGCTGAGGCAGGAGAATGGCGTGAACCTGGGAGGTGGAGCTTGCAGTGAGCCAAGATCACACCACTGCACTCCAAGCTGGGCAACAGAGCGAGACTCCGTCTCAAAAAAAAAAAAAAAAAAAAAGAATGAGTTGGAGTCATCCCATAAATAGAGGTTCCACGTAGAAGGAATCTGCCAGGTTGGAGGGTAAGGTCTGAAACAAAAATAGTTAGACTCCCTTATCCTTGCCAAACCACCAGCAGCAGCACCAAGACAGTTTGTCAACAATGTGGTTATTTCTGGCTTTTTGCCAGATCTACTGAATTATAACGTGCATTCTAAACAAGACTAGCAGATGAATTATAAACACAACAAGGATGGTGGGTGATATCCTTTGTCTGTGTCCTCACCCAAATCTCAACTTGAATTGTAGTTCCCATAATCCCCACGTGACATGGGAGAGAAGTGGGAGGGAATTAAATTATGGGGGCAGCTATACCCATGCTATTTTCATGATAGTAAGTGAGTTCTTATGAGATCTGATGGTTTTATAAGGGGCTTTCCCCAACCTTCACTCTGTACTTCTCTCTCCTGCCGCCATGTGAATAAGGATGTGTTTGCTCCCCCTTCAGCTCTGATTGTAAGTTTCCTGAGGCCTCCCCAGCCATGCTGAACTGTCAGTCAATTAAACCTCTTTCCTTTATAAATTACCCAGTCTCAGGTATGTCTTTATTAGCAGCATGAGAACAAATTAATACAGTGGGTGAGAGGGAATAATGACTGGCCCAGCATTGCTGGATCCCAGGGATCAGGTGAGAGTGGGCATAGAGGTTTAAGAGGCTGGAAAGTTAGGTTGGGCCCATTGAGAAGGGCCTTGAGCACCATGATTAAGAGTCTGGAGCATCTTGTCCAGAGAAAATGTTCCCAGCTTGCCACAGCATAATAACTGCCTCACAATGGCTAAGTAACACATCTGTGAAACTCAATATTTTAAAAAAGTAAAAAAACTTTCTTGTATTATTTCAAACAAAATCAAATAAGTTAACAAATACTAATAAATAGAAATGCATTCTTTTAAAAAGTGGCCATATTTTTGTCTATTTGAGATAAAAACTATTATCTGATTATATATGATTACTCACCCCATGTTCATTGATATCTATTGCTCAAAAGCCCTGAAATATGCTGAACAAAATGAGAAACAAAATAGCCCTTGTAGATGTACATCAGTGAGTTGTTTATCCTTTTCATTTCTCATGTTCCAGAGGCCAGGTTACATTGCAAATGTGTTCTTTCTAGGAATGTAAATGTGATCAATTAACGGGCTTCTCCCTGTCTTTGTTTTGGCACGGAGGCTGCTCCACTTTCCCCTGCCTCTTACTAAACATAATAAATAGGGATATTCAGAATTCATCACAAGGAGAAGGGGTCAGAATAACAGAGAAACTGACAAATGCAACATATGGCTTGAATATTTTTACTAGTATAATGTTTTGCAAGATGACTTTTATTTTTCCCTTGTTTCTTTCATCTTTTTTCTTTTCTTGCTGTCATTTCAACAAGCTAGGGCTTCAAAAAGAAGCAGACTGGACAGACAGGGACAGTGGGTACCCAGGACCTGAAAGGTGCACAGAGGGAGCCTAGGAAGGGTACTATATGCAATAGAAAAAAAAAAACAAAAAAACAGGGAGATTCAGTCAGACCTCATTGGCCTCGGAAAGAGCTGGCATTGAAATCTTGGCAGAAGTTCAATATGTAGGGACAGAACTTCACTAGGGGAGGACAGAGGGAGCTGAAGATAGAGAGAGAATCGTGTGGCACACTAGAAAGGGCCCTGTACATCATGATCACAAGTCTGTACTTCAACCTGATCTCTCAGAAGCTGTATTAGTCCTTTTTCACACTGCTGTAAAGAACTACCTGAGACCGGGTAATTTATGAAGAAAAAAGGTTTAATTGACGCGGAGTTCTGCATTGCTGAGAAGGCCTGAGGAAACTTACATTCATGGCAGAAGACAAAGGGGAAACAAGGACCTTCTCGACATGGCAGCAGGAGAGGGAGAGCGTGAGGGAGAAACTGCAAAACACTATTAAACCGTCAGATCTCATGAGAACTCACTCACTATCATGAGAACAGCATGGGAGAAACTGCCCCCATGATCCAGTCTCCTCCCACCAGGTCCCTCCCTCGACACGTGGGGATTACAATTTGAGATGAGATTTGTGTAAGGACATAAAGCCAAGCCATATCAGAGGTATTCATGCCCACACCTTTATGTCTTCTTCTGTCCCATCCATACAGGTCATAATCAATTCTCATCTACAACAGCTTTCTAAATATCTATCTCTCTTTCATTCTTACCCCATCCTAGCCTCCAACTCTAATCCATTTCTCACAAAGCAGCTAGAGGATAAATCATACTACTCTCTGCTAAGAATCCTTCAAAGACTTCCTAATGCTCTACCAATGAAATTCAGATTAATTACTATTGGGCCCAAAAATCTACATGCTCAGGGCATCACTTTCCTTCTTGCTGATACAGTGCCTGGTTTTGTTCTTCCAATGTGGAAAGTTGTTTCCTATCTCAGTGCATTTTCATCAAACATTCCTTCTGCTAAAACATCTTTCTGCCTTCTATTCCACCTCAAGATTGCAAGCTCTCTCTCACTCTTTGGGTTTGGCCAACATAGCATCTCCTCAGGAGACATCTTTCCTGATTGTCCATCTAAAATAGCCACTGTCTCAACTTTCTATCTATAATATTACTCTATTTTCTTCATATATTTTAATCCAATTTAAAACTGTGTATCTATTTATTGATATGCATGTTAGCTGCCTCCCTGTATTAGTTTTCTAATGCTGTACAACAAACTTAGCAACTTAAAACAAAACACAATTGTTATCTCAATTTCTGTGGGTCAGGAATCCAAGCAGGCATAGCACCATCTTCTGCAAAGCTGCAATTAAGGTTGTTGGCCAGGACTGGGGTCAAATCTGGAGGCTTGACTGAGGCAGGGTTTACTTCCAAGCTCACTTATGTTTTTGGAAGAATGTATGTCCTTACAAGTGTGAGATTGCACCTTAGCTTTTGAGGACAGCCAGCTAAAGGCTTCCTTTAGCTCCTGGTCACATGGGACTCTTAATATGGCCTCTTACTTCTTCACAGCCAGTAAGGAAACAGTTCCTAGAATAAGGCTACTAGCAAAAGGAAGTTTTCCACCAGAACATTTAATTACAGAGTATCACTTTTGCCATATTTTATTGGTTTGAAACAAGTCACAGGTCCTAGTGACACTCAATTGAGGGGATCATACAAGGGTATAAACACTAGGAGGTGGGGATAATTGGGGCTGTCTTAACGGCAGCCTCCCACAGTCTACCTTCTGACCACCAATGATTTATGCCCCTCCCACATGTAAAATACATTCATCCTCCTCTCAAGCTTTCTATTATAGCATCCTTTTATGGCATTCTATGTAACATCAATTCAGTGTCCAAAATCTCATTATCTAAATCAGGCTCAGGCAAGGGAGAGATATGGGTGTGATACATTAAGTAAGGCTGCTAGGACACAATTTCTGTCTGTGGACCTATGAAACCAAAAAGGACAAGTTATCTGCCCCCAAGACCCCGCAACTAGAATCTTTGTTCTGCAAAAGTGGAGACTAAGTCAATTTAATTCACTGCTTTATCTTCAGGGTGAGCAATATACCTAACTCATTATAAATGCTTAAATAAATATGGCTGAATAAGGAATGTATAGTTAAAGTTTCAGCAAACAGGCAGAGCCTACTTCTGGGGTTTGACAAGAACCCAGGTTTAAGACTCAAAGCTGAGAAGCAAATAACTAGAACTAGATCACAGTAGATTGAATGTAAAACACAAAAATAAAGGAAGGAAGGAAAGAAGGAAGGAAAGAAGAAAGGAAAGAAGGAAGGAAGAAAGGAAGGAAAGAAGGAAGGAAGGAAAGAAGGAAGGAAAAAAGGAAGGAAAGGAGGGATAAGAAAGAGCAGGATCAGTAACAAAGGAGACGATGCTGATTCAGGTACTTATTGATAAGGCTTGGCTGTGTCCCCACCCAAATCTCATCTTAAATTGTAGCTCCCATAATCCCCACATGTTTGGGAGGTACCTGGTGGGAGGTAATTGAATCATGGGGGTGGGTTTTTCTCACGCTGTTCTCTTGATAGTGAATAAGTCTCATAAGAGCTGACAGTTTTATAAAGGGCAGTTCCCCTGCACACACATTCTTGCCTGCCATCATGTAAGACATGTCTTTGCTCCTCCTTCATCTTCCACCATGATTGTGAGGCCTCCCCAGCCATGTGGAACTATGAGTTGATTAAACCTCTTTTCTTTATAAATTACCCAGTCTCAAGTATTTCTTCATAGCAGTATGAAAATGGACTAATACAGTAAATTGGTACCAGGAGTGAGGCACTGCTATTATGATACCCCAAAATATGGAAGTGACTTTGGACCTGGGTAACAAACAGAGACTAGAACAGTTTGGAGGGCTCAGAAGAAGAGAGAAAAATCTGGGAAAGTTCGGAACTTCCTAGAAACTTGGAGGGCTCAGAAGTCAGGAAGATATGGGAAAGTTTGGAACTTCCTAGAGACTTGTTGAATGGCTTCAACCAAAATGCTGATAGTGATATAGACAATAAAATCCAGGCTGAGGTGGTCTCAGATGGAGATGAGGAACTTCCTGGAAACTGGGGCAAAGGTGACCCTTGTCATGCTTTAGCAAAGAGACTGTGGCATTTTGCTCTTGCCCTAAAGATCTGTAGAATTTTGGACTTGAGAGAGATGACTTAGGGTATCTGGCAGAAGAGGTTTCTAAGCAGCAAAGCATTCAAGAGGAAGCAGAGCATAAAAATTTTGAAATTTTGCAACCTAATGATGCAATTGAAAAGAAAAACCCATTTTCTGGGGAGAAATTCAAGCCTGCTGCAGAAATTTGCAAAAGTAACAAAGAGCCAAATGTTGATTACCAAGACAATGGGGAAAATGTCTCCAGGGCATGTCAGAGACCTTCATGGAAACTCTTCCTATCACAGGCCTAGAGGCCTAGGATTAAAAAAATGGTTTCCTGGGCCAGGTCTAGGGCCTCCCTGCTGTGTTCAGCCAAGGGACTTGGTGTCCTGAGTCCCAGCCGCTCCAGCTGTGGCTAAAATGGGCCAAGGTACAGCTCAGGCCATGGCTTCAGAGGGTACAAGCCCCAAGCCTTGGCAGCTTCCATGTGGTGTTGAGCCTCTGGGTATGCAGAAGTCAAGAACTGAGGTATGGGGACCTTCGTCTAGATCTCAGAGAATGTATGGAAACACCTGGATATCCAGGCAGAAATTTGCTGCAGGGGTGGGGTCCTCATGAAGAACCTCTGCTAGTGCAGTGCAGAAGGGAAATGTGGAGTTGGAGCCACCAGACAGAGTCCCCACTGGGGCACTGCCTAGTGGAGCTGTGAGAAGAGAGTCACTGTCATCCAGACCCCAGAATGGTAGATCCACTGACAGCTTGCACCATGCACCTGGAAAATCCACAGACACTCAATGCCAGCCATGAAAACAGCTGTTAGGGGGGCTATACTCTGCAAAGCCACAGGGGCAGAGCTGCCCAAGGCTGTAGGAGCCCACCTCTTGCATCAGCATGACATGGATGTGAGACATGGAGTCAAGGAGATCATTTTGGACCTTTAGGATTTGTTGACTGTCTTATTGGATTTTGGACTTGCAAGAAACATGTAGCCCCTTTGTTTTAGCCATTTCGAATGGGTGTGTTTATCTAATGCCTATACCCCCATTTAGGAAGTAACTAACTTGCTTTTGATTTTACGGGCTCATAGGTGGAAGGGTCTTGCCTTGTCTCAGATGAGACTTTGGACTTAGACTTTTGAGTTAATGCTGAAATGAGTTAAGACTTTGGGGGACTACTGAGAAAGCATTATTGGTTTTGAAATGTGAGGACATGAGATTTGGGAAGGTCTGGTGGCAGTATGATATGGTTTGGCTGTGTCCCCACCCATATCTCATCTTGAATTGCAGCTCCCATAATCTCCACGTGTTGTGGGACGGACCTGGTGAGAGGTAATTGAATCATAGGGGAGGGTGTTTCCCATGCTGTTCTCATGATAGTGAATAAGTCTCATGAGAGCTGATGGTTTTATAAAGGGCAGTTCCTCTGTGCACACACTATTGCCTGCCACCATGTAAGATGCCTTTGCTCCTCCTTCACCTTCCACCATGATTATGAGGCCTCCCCAGCCATGTGAAACTGTGAGTCCACTAAACCTCTTTTTCTTTATAAATTACCCGGCCTCAGGTATTTCTTCATAGCTGTATGAAAATAGACTAATACACTTATGTTGTTTTATTAATCCATACACTAAACATTTATAAGGACCTATCATGATGCTACAAATTGTGGTACCGTAGGCATAATAGTGGACAGGATACAGTCCCTGCCTTCAAAGAACTTACAGTCTAATGGGAGAGATTCAATTCAAAATGTTACATTCTCAAATAAATAAACAGAGAGTTAGTGAAAACAAATGGGAAGAATAATTATCCTCATATAAGAAAGTAGCAGGGAAATTATCCCAGATCATATGACTCTAAGCTTAGTCTTAAAGATTAAGTAGAAGTTAACCCAACAACTACGGTCTGGGTTGTGGTGGAAGAGGGAGGAAAGATGGGCAAGCTTCCAGGAAGAGAGAAAATTTTCATGTTAAATCCCAGCAGTGAAAGAAAACATGGCACAAGCAGGGAACTAAAAGGCTGGAGTACAGTTAGATGAGGAAAAGTGCTGAAAAGTTAGGCTGCATGCTTGGCCAAGTTCCAACGACAGTGGAGAGCCATTAAAGAATTTCAAATAAGGAAAGAGAAAGTCAAATTTATGTTTCAGAAAGCTCATTTTGATTTCAATATGGATAATTCACAGGAGTGGGAACAACCTAAAGATGGAGATACTAGTTGTTAGGAAGAAGCAGTTGCTGGAATCTAAGAAATGGAGGAGGCTGGAAAAGTAGAGGCAAAGAGCACAAAGAGAATTGAGCAATATTGAGAAAGTAAATGGATAGGAGGAGTTAGGGTTGGTTGAATGTGTTGGGGCAGGGTGACAAGGGAGGGCAGTCAGCAGTGAGACAGGAGATAAGGATAAGTCCCAGTTACCTATCTCTGAAAACTGGATGAATAATCGCACCATTTGCCTAGGAAGCAAACAAAGCAAGAGTACAGAAGCAGGTTGGGGGACAATTAAATGGAGGTGAGCCAAACTGGAATATTTTAGTTCTGAATGTCCTCTAGGACTTCCAAGTGGAAAGGCCTGAAGATAGTTGGATATTCATGACTCTAGAGATCAAGAGAAAAATTTGAACTGGGTTCCTGATTTTCCCTAGCTGAAGAAAAAGATTGGTGACAGAATATAAGGACAAATAAATGACTGGTAATGGAAAACTGAGAGATGAATGCTACCTGCTGCAAAATTCAGGGACTAGAGAAAAGAAATCTAGCAAATATTTTCCTAAATATTCTCCTAGCTTTTCTAATTTGTTATTCCACAATATAGTATATAGAACATCCGTTTAGACTTCCAGTCAAATTGCGTTCATCTGTGTTCCCAATGGAAATAATATTAAATGTCAATACTATACAAAAAGGTATAAATCCTAAAAACAAAGGAAAAATGAAAGGGGACAAGAGTTAGTGAAAAGTATCACCAAATGTTAAGATGTGGAAAGCAAATCGTGGAGTGGCAACTGAATTTGTAGGTAAATGGAAATTGAAACTTAGGCGCTTACAGTGGGAGACGATGCTGAAAAGTGGGCTTTTCCCATTGGATCACTGGAAAAATGTGGAACTTGAGACAACACCAGGCACATTGGTTGGCCATAGTGAGCTTTGGAACTGGGAAATTGTTGAAAAATATACATAACCAGACCTCTTGCTTCCTGTCCCTCTCCTTGACCTGCACAGCCAGGTTAATACCCATTTCCAACTTCCCCAGAAAACCAGATGTCTAGTCTCTGAGAAATTAGTCCACAGAAATTCTGGACTAGAGACACCAAGAACAACAGTGTATAATCGTGATGAAAGAAAAAGAAGGATTAAGTGCAAATACATCATTTCTGGATAGCATTTTATTATCAACTTTCCAGCATAATTTTAGTTTTTTAAGTAATGTAGAGGTGATTCAATAAAAATGTAAATTTGTCTAATAAAAGACTATCAAATCATCCTCATGTAATTCTCTCATTCTTTTTATTTTTTTAAGAAGGAAGAAATATGCTACTATTATAACTTAGGGCAATGCTCTTCACTTGGATAGTGATAAAAGTGAAGGAAAACAAGGCAGTAAGATTGGAATCTCTACAACCATGCTTCCTGACAACTCTTTCAGAACCATCAGTGGTAACACAAAGGCCAGCAAGGACTGAAATCCTGTTAATATGGGAGGGGGGCATGGAAGTGCTGGGTAGAGAAAGGCAGGGTCCCTGGCAAGGGCCCCACCCTTGGGCCTGTGCCCATGGACCTAAATGAGGACAGGTGTTTCTGTTTTCATGCCCAAAAGATTGCCTTTTGGCCTGCTACATCCCCCACCCTGTGCCCATAAAAACCCAGGAACCTAGCCAGCACAGACACAAGCAGCTGTTGAGAGGAACAGAACACATCGACAGACACCAGCAGACACTGGCAGGCCAGCAACAGTGGAACAACGTGGACACCAAGGGGAATTCAGCCAGGAGCAGTCAGATGTGAGTCTGGCCACTGAGCAGCCCAACTCCAGGGGAAGACCACCTTCCCACTCCATCTCCCTTCTGGCTCCCCATCTCTCTCACTGACAGCTACCTCCACCACTCAGTAAAACCTTGCACTCATCCTCCAAGCCCATGTGTGATCCGATTTTTCCAGTACACTAGGGCAAGAACCCAGGATAAAAAAAGCCCTCTGTCATTGCTAAGGCAAAGGGTCTAATTGAGCTGATTAACACAAGCTGCCTGCAGACAGCAAGGCTGAAAGAACGTACTGCAACACACATCCACTTGGGCTCCAGGAGTTGTAAACACTCACTCCTAGACGCTGCCATAGGGTCAGAGCCCAAAAACGCTCTCCACAACTTCTGCAGCTGCCCATCTGCGTGCTCCCCTAGGGGTATGAGCAGCAGGGCACCAAAGAAGCCAGCTACACCCCTGTCACATGCCCTGTGAGGGGAAAAAGGGACCTCTCCCGTTTCACTATGCTGCCCAGAAAATTTGGATCTTCTTGAATTCCTTACCTGTCTAGTGGAGGTTTCTACCGATGAAAGGACCTGGGAAGTTCCTCAAATCCAAAGGTGCTGGCTGGGAAGATGAGTGCAGAACGGGAGCCCAGTCTTGCTCCTCCATAGGGCTGCAATTGCCCCCAACAGCTGTCAGGATTCCAGGTGCCTGACCTCCTCTGAACTCCCTTGCAGCAACTAGAGAGTATTGCTACATGGCCATGTGATTCTCAAGCCTGCCATACCCCCTGTTTTCCTAATACTACCTGAGGGACTCAAATTACAAACAATACTTCTTTGCCTTTACCCTGCTAGCCAGAACCTAGGTGACCTACAAAGGTTAGTAAACCTGTCCAAATCCAATTGCTGCACCTTTTTGCTTCTCCTTGCCTGACTCAAACCAGCAACCCTGGGACCAAGAAACTCCTCTCTGACATCATGGGATAAAGTTGAAGCTCTGCTGTTAGCTCTGTGGCCTTGATCAATTTACCCATCATTCTTTCTTGTACTTTCTTGAACTTTTCTGCTCTGCCTCACAGACTTGAGAGAGAAGCCCCAGTTTTCATAATAGAAAATTCCTCCTACCCGTGGATGAAGTTTTCATTTCTTTCTGCATAAATATACATTTTCTTGGTCACCTCTGAAATTATTTCTTCATCAGTCCTCTTAGATTTTTATTTTGTTCAACTGTTTTCCTTTACTTCAGCTGATCTTACAGATCTTACAGGCAACTCATTTCAGTTTCTTGCTTATTCCTAATCATATGCTTCTGAAATTATATGTTCATGAAAACACACACCACACACACACACACACACACACAGGCACACAAGTGCTCATTCCTGGATGGCTGTTTTATTGTTACCATAGAGATATATCAGTTTCCCATCCAGTGAAAAAGCTGGATCATGACTCATGAATATTTATTTCATCTTACATTTGATTATTCCATTTTTAACATCTATGGCAAAAATGGATGTTTTGTTTTCAATGTCTTTTTAGTTCAACTTTTTTCTTTTAAAGATAACAGTTTATGCCCACTCAAAACAAAACAAAAAAATGCACTGAAACTATTAATGTAATTTGGACAATTATCCTAATAAGTTAGTTTCTAAATAGGTATATAAAGAGTTAATATGTGTAAAATTTTGGTGAACCATTGAGTATTGTTCTACATTGTATATTTGTTAACCAATATGTTCACCTGAAGAATTACACATCATTATTAAGGACTCCTCTAGTTAATCACAAGATGTGTGTGCCTGTTATCTGCCTAACACAATTTCTGTGGTTCATGTGGACAAAGAAATTTAGAAACTACCACTAAATGAGAATACTTCAGTAACATTCACCAAGTCTTGGGGGTGATTCAACAGTTCTTATATTTCTTTACATTTCTGGATGACTTTACGGTTTTCAAAGCACTGTTATTTATGTGACAGGGTATGAGCATTCAACCTTCTTTATTATGAAAACAACTCTTTTGCTTATGTATCTATTCTGTGCTGCATTAGAAAGTTAGAATGTATACATATATATTTTCCCCACACTTCCTAAGAATGTTTGAAGCTTAAGCTTTTCTTAACTTCAAAGAAATAAAACCAGTTTTAGCTTGATACTAGTTCTAACTCTGAGTTTAATGGCAAAACAAGGCCTTTTATAAAAGCAAATGAAAATAGACGGTTTTAGAGGTGGAGAAAATTCATGTGAAAAAATAGAGTTTGGTGAGGGAATTACTGAGGAGGAGCAAGTTTATTTGATGATCAGCTGGGGCTCTGGGAGTCTGAGGAGAAGGAACGGCTCTGGCCTGAGAAAAAGCCTAAGTATTTTTCAGGTGTATGAAGTGATTTGTCTATTGACTGCCCACCAGGAGTGATGACTTTACACGGCAACTAGAACATCTCCAAGCCTAGTACCCCAGAACACTTACAAACCTAAAGAGGGATCCCCAGGACCGGCAGGGGAAAGGCAGTGAGGATCCCCTTACCAGTACTCGGTGGCTAAACTGAATAAGCCCCAGACCCTTGTTCTGGGACAGGAATCCTGGATTTTGGACACTATGTTGACCATAAATTATCTCACTGAGCCCCGCAAGAGCCCAGCTATGGGGGTTGCGCATGTCTTTGTTATCCCCATTTCCACAGATGAAGATGAAATCACATGTGGTTAGGAGCATGGACTTGGGGGCCAAGAAGATTTGTTATTCCTTAGAAGTTATTTGTTGAGCAAGTCATATTTGGTTTCTCTAAGCCACCCTTTCCCCATCTGTAAAAAATAGGCAAAATATCATAGCACGTGCATTTATAGGAGTATTGCCATGAGCTCATGAAAGTGAGCTCATGCAAGTAACAAATGTAATAACCCAGAGGCTAGATCATAATAAGTATTCAATAAGTACAAGCTCTTGCTAGCATTAGGTAAAGCACAAAAAGATGAAGTGACTTGTTCAAGATAGTGTGGCTGGTTAGTAATAGCATCAGGGATCTCTCCACCAGCTCACATTACTTCTGAGACATCAACATGGTATCCCTCCTGGGAGCTGGCAGCATCACTGGAGAGCCTCCTTCAGGCTTTACCAACCTAATTGATTATACCTAGAAGGGATACTTGGTTCGTTTATGCTTTTTGTCACTCAGGCTCAATCAAACAAGCAGACTGTGTGCTTAGTCATTTCTCCTGCCTCCAATCTGTTCTTCACCCTACAGAAAGAGAAATAGAACTCCTTAACTGGAAGTTAAGGCCTGTTACCACTGGCCCATGAACTTGCTCATCAGAAATGTTGTTAACCATGACATCTTCTGGGACCCCTTGAAGCAGATGGACTCCACTTTCTCTGTGCCTTGAGGACTGGAGATTCAGTTCTGCCTCCATGCATTGCCTACATCATCTTCTCAGGGATGGGGCAACCAGTGTCTCTGTTTGCCTGTGACAGTCTCATTTTATGCCTCATGTCCAAGTATAATTACTAATAGCACCACTTTCACTCTTGAGAGTGGCCTGAAGCCTGAATTGAATCATACATTATATAATCACTCTATTATGGCCTCTCCAATCTGAAAGCTCCTCTTGACTGCTCTCCATTCAACCAATTCCTGCTAGTTCTTCTGAGTCAACTCAATTCTACCTCTGCATCAACTTTTCCCAACTATTCTTTATATGATGATTTTCCTCTATCTGGATCATTTACTGAGTTGCACCGGATTCTGTCGTGCATGTTATACATAGTTTTCTTCCATTTATATTGAATCCTTAAATGTCATTTATAATAATGACATTTATATAATAATAGCTTGGGATACTACAGTTCTCTAAGAACCAGTTTTCTGCAATGTAGAATGTATATAATAATATATTTATATAGAAATAAGGCCGGGTGTGGTAGCTCACGCCTGTAATCTCAGCACTTTAGGAAGCCAAGGCGGGCAGATCACTTGAGGTCAGGACTTTGAGATCAGCCTGGCCAACATGGTGAAACCCTGTCTCTACTAAAAATACAAAAATTAGCCAGGCACGGTGACAGGCATCTGCAATCCCAGCTACTCAGGAGGCTGAGGCAGGAGAATCGCTTGAACCCAGGAGGCGGAGGTTGCAGTGAGCCGATATTGCACCACTGCATTTCAGCCTGGGTGACAGAGCAAGAATCCATCTCAAAAATAATAATTACAATAAATTTATATAGAAATAAATAAATTGTCAGCTAAATATTGCTTCACCTGTGAAGAAGAAAAATCTTAAGTTATCCCTCCCTTTTCTGTTTCTCTTAGTACTCAACAATTTCATGATTAGTTAAAAACGGGTATTTATCCCACCCCCCATTTAAACATTGCCAAATATTTTTCAATTTCAATTCCTCCTTTTTGCTTTTTTCATCATCCAGTTGCTCACTAAGTCCTGTGAATTTTGTCTCCAGAAATGTTTCACCTCTGCTTTTTTCTTCCTTCCTATTGTCAGGGCCTTCCTTTGAATCTTCATCTTCTGCTTTTTAGATGACTGAATTAACATCCTTACTAGTTTCTCTGTATGTAGCTATTTTACTGTCGTAGAACTTTTGCACTACTATTAATGTGGTTTTCTAAAGTTTAAATGTAATCTGGCTCCTTCCCTATGGGAAAATCTTTACATGCCATCCCATAAACCACAGGAAAAATTCCAAATTCTGAGGTATAGAATGATATAAGCTCATGTCATTCAGGACCATTTTAGTTATAAGTGAAAGAAAACCACAATCAAATTTACTTTTGGAAGGTATATATTGGCTTAGATAATTGAAAACATAGAGGCATAATTTCTTCAGTGACAGCTTGATCAAGAGGTCCTAAGGATATTGCCAGGAGTTGGTCTTTCTTTGTCCCTAGTTTTGCACTACTCTACATCGTTCTTGGACTGCACATGGTTGCAAACTAATTCAAATTTGTAAAAATCAAATAGAATATATGTGTTTCTCAATAGTTTGAATAAAAGTCCTATGCCTTTTGGGGTTACCTGTTTGCGATTGAACCAGTCACTGTTAGAAAATACAATTTTGTTTTAATTTGCCAGGCTTGAAATATATACCCAGCTCTAGAGACTGGGAATGGAGCCAATACCTTCAGAAGCAGGTGGACTGAGAGTGAGGAAGAATTTTAGTTACCTAGAATAAAACTGAGGTACTTATATCAAAAGATAAAGCCAGTGGGAAATTCTGGATTGCTAGCAGCAGTGGAAGCATTGTCATTTTTGGATCTGCCAAGATCCGCAGGGAGCTAGATAGCAAAACCAAAAACTACTGGACAATAATTACAAAAAAAAAATCTAAAGGATGAGGTATCCATTGTCAAAATGAAAGTAAGTGGAGACAAACCTTCAATAGCCAGAAGTCCTGCATGATATTGGTCTTGCAGGAGAAAGCAGGAAACAAAAGGATGCCTGATGAATCCAAGAACAAGAGAACTCCCAAATAGTCAAAAGTCTGGAAAGCAACACAGGACTAATTGAGAACAACAGAAAATGAATAAAATAAATGAATTCAAGAAAAGTTTAAAGGAAATGAAATATTCTAGCACATGTGAACTTTCAAAATGGATTTTCTAGGGTTTTCTCCCAGAGAAAATCTCCATACTCAAGAGAAACTGCTAGGAGTAGAATCAGAATTAAGTAGGATAGGAGAGTCCAAGTTTTATAAACTTAATGTCGAATATGTCATCCCAACATTTCTCCTGTATTCTATTTGTTGGAAGCAAGTTACTAATCCAGCCTCAAGGAGAGGGGATTGTACAAGAGTGTGCATGCCAGAAGGTGGGTACCATTGAGAGCCATTTTATAAGCTGCCTACTGCAGAGTTCATTCTAAGAGGTAACAGGAAAGATTCAAAGAGGAGCCAACATCTCTGGGTCTTGAAACATGTGTAGGTGTTCGTCAGGAAGACCAACATGTAAAGGGCATTCTAGACAAAGAATGCAGAACACCCTTGGAAACACCTCTTCCCTTCTGGGAAAAGCAGGACTAGAAAGTGAAGGCCATGATTAGAATGCTCCTGAAAGACAAATCTGGAGATGTAGAGAAAAGTCCAATTATAGGCCTGTGCCTTAGTCAGTTTTGGCTCCTATATTAAAAATTCCATAGACTGTGGGGCTTATACAATAGAAATTTATTTTTCACAGTTCTAAAAACTGGGATTTACAAGATCAAGGCACTGTCAGATCCAGCATCTGGTGAAGCCACTCTTCCTGGTTTGCATGTGGTTCTCTTTTTATATCCTCACGTGGTGGAGAGAGAGAGGGGAAGCAAACCCTCTCATGTCTCTTCTTATAAGGGCACTAATTTCATCACAAGAGCTCCACCTGATGACATAGTTGCCTCCCAAAAGCACCATCTCCAAATACCATCACATTAGGAATTAAGGAGGATATAAACATTCAGTTCGTAACAACATAATATGATACCGTCTGATCCTTATGCTTGGATGCACTGAATTGACAGCATTTTTTACAAAACTGATTAGTATAGTTGAGTTTATTTTCAGATGGTCAATGTAGGCCATTTTTCTAGCTTTTGTGGCTTCCTATTTTTATTTGGAGGAATATGGTCACACCAGAAGCACTGCAGCTTTTGACCACCATTCTCTCAAGTTTGACATATTCCATCTTAAACTAGCCTGTTGTAAACAAAGATCTATGTTCCCAATTATAATGATGGGGTCAAATATGTTCAATTTTCCTCAACAACAAAGTGTTTCAGACACAAATCATGGAATGGGTAACTAGTATCCATTGCATCATTCCTATATTCCTTTCTCCTATCATTTGTTGAAAGTTAAATTATAGTTGTAAAATATAATTTAGTGAGAACACTTGGACACAGGAAGGGGAACATCACACACCGGGGCCTATTGTGGGGTGGGGGGAGGGGGGAGAGATAGCACTAGGAGATATACCTAATGTAAATGACGAGTTAATGGGTGCGGCCTACCAACATGGCACATGTATACATATGTAAAAAACCTGCACGTTATGCACATGTACCCTAAAACTTAAAGTATAATAAATAAATATATATATATATAATTTAGAATAAATAAGGATCTTTCCAGCTCGACTTTCAAAGTAAGAGAAAAGAAATGGAAAAAGGACCACAGATTACCTGAGAACCACAGATTAAGAATCCATGATGTACTTGAACATGTGTAGCACAGTAGAAAAGGGAAGAAAATCTCAAAAGCATGTTAAAGAAGAATTTTGGGCCGGGCGCGGTGGCTCATGCCTGTAATCCCAGCACTTCGAGGGGCTGCGGTAGGTGGATCATGAGGTCAGCAGTTTGAGACCAGCCTGGCCAACATGGTGAAACCCCGTCTCTACTAAAAACACAAAAAATTAGACGGGCGTGGTGGCAGGCACCTGTAATCCCAGCTACTCGGGAGGCTGAGGCAGGAGAATCGCTTGAATCCGGGAGGTGGAGGTTGCAGTGAGCTGAGACCATGCCACTGTGCTCCAGCCTGGGCAACAGAGTGAGACTTCGTCTCAAAAAAAAAGAAGAAGAATTTCATTTGCAATGTTTGCCTTGCGTCAAAAATATAAGCCTGTTTTAGTAGAGTCTTATTATCTGACATTATTTTCTTCCCCTGTACTCCCATAGCATTTTGCTTGTAACTGCTAAAACACTTATTACAGTCCACCCTATTAGAGTTGCAAATTAATATGCCTGCTTCTCCCACTAAATAATGAGCCTTGGAGTGAAGAGATCTTGTCTTATTTGACTTTACATCTCTGTCTAAGCATTATGCTTAACACAGAGAAGTTTCTCCATGAATGTTAAGGACCTGACATGAATTCAAATAAAGACTTTAAAAGTATAGTTTACAAGAAGGCAATCCCAGAAGAATTGCTCTTGTAATAAATATGATATCACATAATGGAAGATCAGTTTTCAAACTTCTGTCACTCAAACCACCCAAGAGTACAGGTTTTAAAATATTCAGTGATTATATGTTTTAACTTTATGAAATTTATTTTCAGTAAATTCATTAATTATTCACTAACTTAAATGCATTTATAAACTTAAATGTCCCTTATGTGGCAGTGACTGTGCATCTATTCTTATATTAATTTCTGATTACCAATTATAGTACCTACTAAGTTACCACCTATTATTTTCTGAACACTATAATAAGTGATTGAAATGACTTCTGACACAAATTACCCAGAGTTAGGCCAAACTTCACAGGTTAAGAGAACAGTCCTACATGAGACTATCCCCACTTCAGACACCAGCACAAGTTCAAAGGTCCATATGCCACCCTCACTTCTGACCAGATGGCTATTAATTCAGGGGTTCTCACTACCCTTTCAGTTTCAACAATTTGCTGGCATAATTTATAGAATTTAGGAAAGTACTATTCTTACAATTACAGTTTTATTGTAGCAAAACTGAACCAGCCAAATCAGAACCAGCCAACACGAGAGACGGGCAAAGTTTGGGGTATCCTAAATGCAAAGTGTCCATTGTCTTTCCTTTTGGTGTCAGGACACATCCCAACACATCAATGTGTGGCAATCCACCAAAAGCACCGTACAATACAATACAGAGCACAGAAATCTCACCTGATGATATGGTTTGTCTGTGACCCCACCCAAATCTCATCTTGAATTGTAGCTCCCATAATTCCCACTTGTTGTAGGAAGGAGCTGGTGGGAGGTAATTGAATCAAGGGGCAGGTCTTTCCCATGCTGTTCTCACGGTAATGAGTAAGTCTCATGAGATCTGATGGTTTTATAAATGGGAGTTCCCCTACACAAGCTCTCTCTTGCCCACCGCCAGGTAAGACATCCCTTTGCTCTTTCTTTGTCTTCTGCCATGATTGTGAGGCCTCCCCGGTCATGAGTCCATTAAACCTCCTTCCTTTATAAATTACCCAGTCTCAGGTATGTCTTTATTAGCAGCGTGAGAACAGACTAATACACCTGAGCTTCAGATTCTAGAGATTGTATCGGGGCTTTATTATGTAGGTAGGATTGGCTGAATCATTGACCATGAGGTTGAATTCAGTCTCCAGTCTGAATTCTCCCTGGAGATTAGGCTAACATTATGTGACTCAAAATCCCAATTGTTTTTGTTTTTATTTTTTTCAACTTTTATTTTAGAATAAGGGGGTACATAGGTACATGTGCAGGTTTATAACCAAAGTACTTTGTGTGATGCTGAAGTTGGTAGTGCAAATGAAACTGCCACCCATGTAGCCGGCATAGGTACCCAATAGGTAGTTTTTTTCAATTCTTATCCCCTTCCTTTCCAGTCCCCTCCTTATATTCTCCAGTGGCTATTATTCCCATTTTTATGCCCATGAGTACCCAATGTTTAACTTTCACTTATAAGTGAGAACATGGGGTATTCACTTTTCTGTTTCCATGTTAGTTTACTTAGGATAATAGTTTCCAGCTGCATTTATGTTGCCACAAAGGACATGATTTTTTTCCCTTTTATGGCTACATAGTGTTCTACAGTGTATATGTACCATATTTTCTTCGTCCACTACTACTGATGGGAAACTGGGTTAATTTCATGTCAACCCATGTAATATTCTATTGTGAATAATGCTGTGATGAAAATACGGGTGCACATGTCTTTTTGGTAGAATAATTTATTTTCCATTGGCTATATACCCAGTAGTGAGATTGCTAGGTTGAAGAGTAGTTCAACTCTCAGTTCCTTGAGGAATCTCCTAACTGCTTTTCACAGTGACTGAACTAATTTACGTTCCCACCAACAGTGTAGCCTTGCTGACACAAAAACCCTTCTGTCTGGTGTGAAGTGGTTTCTCATTGTGGCTTTGATTTGCATTTCTCTGATGATTAGTGATGGTGAACATTTTCACGTATGTTTGTTGTCTCAAAGCCCCAATGCTTCAATCACATGGTTGGTATTTCTGTGTGATTGGCCCCTATCCTGAGTCATCTCATTAGCTTTAAATATCTAGGGGCCTACCGTAAGCCACCTTGTTAGTATAAACTATCAGAACCTACCAAGAATAACAAATATGCTCCTCTCACTTGAACAATCCCAAGGATTGAGAGGCTACCTCTCAGAAACAGTGGACAAAGATCAGCCAGACTCTCCATTACACTGCAGTGCTTTTCATGTATTATCTAATATAATTCCTATGATTCATATGTTCACCTGCAGAGTTGGGTGGTGTTACTCCAGAGCTTAGGAATACAAGTTCAGGGAACTTAAATAAATTTTCCAAGGTCACGCAGCTAATGAGTGGCAATGCCAGATTTGAAACCATGTCTTTCTTTTTATATTTCCTTTCTAAAATTTTCTAATATACAACCTAATTATGCCTCAAGTTCAATTTTATTAGAAAAATTAATAATAATTTTTCATCTCCCATAGTACAGTTACCTGGTCATGGTTTCAGCAGAAGAATGAATATTTATATGAAAGATATTTAGCATGCTCAGTAATTATCTTCAAAGTCAGGAGAGACAATGAAATGTTAAGGACAAAAATGGACTTGAGTTCTAATTCCTGCCAATTCCTAACTAGCCACTAAATCTGTCACTTTAGTTAAAGTATTTATGATCTCTGATAATCAGTTTCTATCTACAAATGCTCACCTATATTCCAGGATTTTCATAAAATTCAAAGAACAGTTGTGAAAGTAGTGGCCTATTCCCAAATTCCCTTATTTTCCTCTATTTATCCATAACACTTAGTAATATTTCAAATGATTTAAATATGTAATTTCAATAGTTAAACAGATTGTAAAATTTCAATCACAAAGAATTAGTTTTTCAATGATATAACCCAAATTTCCAGATTAGGTTCTGGTAAGTAGTAGACATTCAAGTTTTGAAGCATATGGTACGTGGCATGAACTGTGAATAGAGCAAACTTTAACTTCCTCAAACCAATTATCCCACTGAGGAAACCAGGAAAAACTGTAGAAAATATTTTAAAAATATGTGTATGGTAATAGAGACGATAAGAAAATATTACAAAGTTACTGGACCAAGAACCAAAGAAGAAGGAGGTCTGGAAAAAAAAAAAAACCAGAATTTCAGCTTCTTTATGTCAAGGGCATTTGCTGATTATAGAAGATTGTTCTTAACAGATTTGCTGTGCTAGTGAAACAAAAATTGGGGTCCAAGGATCCCCCATTAGAGAGCAGGTCAGGAAAGCTGGTGGATCTATCTAGCTTTGGACTGGATCCCCCAGGTGCTTTACCCTTAAAGTACAGATAAACTAAAAGTACACAGGTCCTTGTAGAAATCGGCAGTTTTGCTTGAATTGTGTCAATTCTGGAAATTGTTTAGGTTGATCCATGATTGCTAGTGTCTCCAAGGCACCTATAGGTACAAACACAAGTTCTCTCTGAATAAAGATAAAATCTATAAACAATTTTGAGTACAGTAGTATATAATAAAAAGTAACCAGGCACCAAAGGGAACAAAACTGCCTGAATGAAAACTAGTAGAAACAGGTAGTGAAAACAGGTCAAATTATACTACAGCTGTTGGAGTTATCAGGCATGAAGAAAAGAGAGAGGAAGATAAAGAATAGGAGTTGAGAGAGAGAGAAAACAGTGATATGATCTAAAATACATGTAATTGGAGTCTGTGAGATAAAGAAGAAAAAAAAGCAGAACTGTTTAATATAAATGATTCCAAAACTGAAGACCTTAATCCAGAGATCAAAAAAGCCATATAAATCCCAAGCACACAATTGAAAAAAAAAAAAAAAAGCCTGTACCTAATAACATAATAGTATAAGTGCTGAAAACATAAGTAGAAATCTTAAGTAGCCAAAGCTAGGAGATAAGGTGGAAAGAATGTTTCCCTCAAAGGAGTAACAGTGGACCTTTCAATAAAAACAATGGGGCCCAGAAGACAATTGAATGCTACGTTCAAATGAAAATGACTGAAAAGAAAATACCTTCCAACATAGAAATCTATATCCAGTGAAAATGTTTTTCAAAATGGAAGTATATTAATGATGTGTGAAGAAAAATAAGAACTCAGAAAATGTTTCTCTGATAAACTCATATTAATGAAAATAGCAAAATGTTACAAACTTCCTTTTTGAGGTCAGAAATAATACAAGGATATCTGATATGACAACCTCCACTCAAAGATTAGAACTGAAGAAGATATACTGATATTATCTGTCAATAATCCCAAAGATTATATTAAAAAACTATTACAATTAATAAACAAGAGTACTAAGATTTGTGAATACAAGGTCAATGTAGCATCGAATACATTTCTATTTATTAGTAACAAACAGTTAGAAAATGAACTGAAAAAAGAACACTTCCAATAACATCAAAAATATCAAATACCTAGGAATGAATAGCTCTAACAAAGGAGGCAAAAGACCTCTATCTAGAAAACTCTAAAAGAATAATGGCACATTTAGAAATTCTTTAATTTTAAAGAGGGCTTAAATAAATCAAAGAATATGCCATGTTTGTGAACTTCAAAATTAATTATTATATAGATATCAGATATCCCTAAATGTGCCTATAATTTTAGAGCAGTCTCTCAATTAAAATCTGTGTGTGCGGAGGTACTGGTGTATGGGTGTATACACTGAGAACAATCACAACAATCTTAAAAAAAGAAGAGCAAGAAGAGAGAATCTGCTTTGCCAAATATCAAAAATGATAGAGCTGCAATAAGATAATGTGATATGGGCATAAGAATACACAGACCAATGGGACAGAACGAACAGAAACTAACACACATATATAAGGATATTTGATTTACAATACAGGTAAAGGCAGAGCAGTGAAGGAAGTCTTTTCAATATCTAATGCTGTGACAATGGCTACCCACACAAGGAAAAAAGTAAAACTTAACACCCACCTTACACTGTTCACAAAAATAAACATTTTATAAAATCAATTCCAGGTGGATTATAGTTCTATATGTGAAAGACAGAGCAATAAAAATGTATAGAAGATAACATAGGAGCATATCTTCATAATTTGGGAATAAGAAAACTCTTCTTAAACAGAACATGAAAGTACTAATCATAAAAGGAAAGACTGATAATTTGGGCAACATCAAAAGATGCCCTTAAGAGAGTAAAATGACAAGCTACAGAGTAGAAGGAAATAGTTTCAATATCTAGTAACCTAAAATTTTTCTACAAAATGTGAGGAATCCTACACATCAATAAGAAAACAGACCAAGCATGGTGGCTCCTGCCTACAAACTCAGCACTTTGGGAGGCTAAAGCAGGAGGATACTCGAGGCCAGGAGTTCAAGACCAGCCTGCGCAACATAGTGAGACCCCCGTCTCTACAAAAAATTAAAAAGTTAGTCAGGTGTGGGGGTGCACACCTGTAGTCCTAGCCACTTGGGAGGCTGAGGCAGGAGGATCACTTAAGCCCAGGCATCTGAGGTTACAGTGAGCAATAACTGCACGACTGCACTCTACCCTGGGTAACAATGTGAGACCCTGTCTCAAAAAATAATAAAATAACATAACATACATAAAATAAAATAATAAGACTCAATCAGACACTTTACAAAAGAGGATGTCCAAATAGTCAATAAGCATATGAAAATGACTTTAAGATCATTAGTCCCAAAGAAATACAAATTAAAACCAGAGAGAGATAAAATAAACACCCCCCAGAATGGCTGAAATTGAAAGAACTGAAATATCAAGTGTTGGTAAGGACATGGAACAATAAAATTACTTACACTGCTGGTGGACATATAAATGTGCACACCCACTTTGTAGAACAATTCAGAAGGTTCTACTAAATTTCAGGATAGACATATCCTATAAATTAACAATTTCACTCCTAGGTGTATATCCAACAATAATGAGAGCACCTATGCAACCAAGAGTTATGTACAAGAATATGTATAGCTGTGTTCTTTGTAATAGTCAAAAAACTGAAAGAAATCCAAATGTCAATCAACATTAGAAAGGTTAGTGTTATTGCATACAAACAAATATTTACAGCAATGAAGATTAACAAACTGCAATGACATGTAATGTAACAACACAGATGAATTTCACAAATATGTTGAAGAAAATAAGCCAGACAAAATCTCTACAAACTATACAATTACATTTACATAAAACAGGAAAAGGTAACTTACTGGTAAGAATATTTTACAGAAGCTTGAAAGCAAGGATTATTAAAGTCAGGATAATGTACTTCTGGGTGAAAGGAGGGAATGAAGTTCAGGAAGTATATGGTGGGGTCTTCTCTGTCTTGACATTCTTCTTTCTTTGCTTGAATGATGATTAAATGGCACTTTGGAATATCATTCATATATTTTTGGGTTTTGCCATTTCTCTATGTCTATATCTTACCACAAAGAAAGGTTTATAAAATTATGAAGGGATAGTTTATAAAAATATAAACTTCTCAATGGTAATTACCTCTTAAAAGGAAAGGGAATAGTGTAAGGGCGTACAAAAAAGTTCAAGTATATCTGTATCATTTTATTTCTGAAAAGGAATCTGAAGAAGTAATGTCAAATATGAACAGGTTATGTCTCTTAAATCTGGTGAACATTAATTATATTATTAGTTTCTGCACATTCTATAGATTTGAAATATTTGAAAATTATTTTTAAAAGAAACTTACTATTTTCTTTCTCCCAAGGGACTCACTCAATGCACAGGGAGTTTAAAATAAATAATTGCACATTGGTTGAGGAATTGATTTGTGATTTATTTCAGTTAAGAAGAAAAAATATTCTTAATTTAACTCTGTGTCTTGCCAACACCACTGGCCTTAATCCTCCTACCAAACAGGATCCAGTCAAGCTGGCCTTGGAACGTGCTGTTTTCTCTTCGTAGGTTGCTCCACCTCAGCTTTTTGCATGACTGCTTGCTTTTCATTAATTAGGTCTCACTTTAAAAGTCCCTTCTTTAGAGAAGAGAGCTTGCTTGATTGTAGTATACACCATTCCCCACCCAAACAGGCAAGTTCTGTTATATACCCTTTTTACTTTCTTCACCAATTACTGTTTTTTTTTATTATACTTTAAGTTTTAGGGTACATGCGCACAACGTGCAGGTTAGTTACATATGTATACATGTGCCATGCTGGTGTGCTGCACCCACTAACTCGTCATCTAGCATTAGGTATCTCTCCCAATGCTATCCCTCCCCTCTCCCCCCACCCCACAACAGTCCCCAGAGTGTGATGTTCCCCTTCCTGTGTCCATATGTTCTCACTGTTCAATTCCCAAATATGAGTGAGAATATGCGGTGTTTGGTTTTTTGTTCTTGCAATAGTTTACTGAGAATGATGATTTCCAGTTTCATCCATGTCCCTACAAAGGACATGAACTCATCATTTTTTATGGCTGCATAGGATTCCATGGTGTATATGTGCCACATTTTCTTAATCCACTCTATCATCGATGGACATTTGGGTTGGTTCCAAGTCTTTGCTATTGTGAACAGTGCCGCAATAAACATACGTGTGCACGTGTCTTTATAGCAGCATGATTTATAGTCCTTTGGGTATATACCCAGTAATGGGATGGCTGGGTCAAATGGTATTTCTAGTTCTAGATCCCTGAGGAATCGCCACACTGACTTCCACAAGGGTTGAACTAGTTTACAGTCCCACCAACAGTGTAAAAGTGTTCCTATTTCTCCACATCCTCTCCAGCACCTGTTGTTTCCTGACTTTTTAATGATTGCCATTCTAACTGGTGTGAGATGATATCTCATTGTGGTTTTGATTTGCATTTCTCTGATGGCCAGTGATGGTGAGCATTTTTTCATGTGTTTTTTTGGCTGCATAAATGTCTTCCTTTGAGAAGTGTCTGTTCATGTCCTTCGCCCACTTTTTGATGAGGTTGTTTGTTTTTTTCTTGTAAATTTGTTTGAGTTCATTGTAGATTCTGGATATTAGTCCTTTGTCAGATGAGAAGGTTGCAAAAATTTTCTCCCATTTTGTAGGTTGCCTGTTCACTCTGATGGTAGTTTCTTTTGCTGTGCAGAAGCTCTTTAGTTTAATTAGACCCCATTTGTCAATTTTGGCTTTTGTTGCCATTGCTTTTGGTGTTTTAGACATGAAGTCCTTGCCCATGCCTATGTCCTGAATGGTAACGCCTAGGTTTTCTTCTAGGGTTTTTATGGTTTTAGGTCTAACATTTAAGTCTTTAATCCATCTTGAATTAATTTTTGTATAAGGTGTAAGGAAGGGATCCAGTTTCAGCTGTTTACATATGGCTAGCCAGTTTTCCCAGCACCATTTATTAAATAGGGAATCCTTTCCCCATTGCTTGTTTTTCTCAGGTTTGTCAAAGATCAGATAGTTGTAGATATGCGGCATTATTTCTGAGGGCTCCGTTCTGTTCCATTGACCTAGATCTCTGTTTTGGTACCAGTACCATGCTGTTTTGGTTACTGTAGCCTTGTAGTATAGTTTGAAGTCAGGTAGTGTGATGCCTCCAGCTTTGTTCTTTTGGCTTAGGATTAGCTTGGTGATGCGGGCTCTTTTTTGGTTCCATATGAACTTTAAAGTAGTTTTTTCCAATTCTGTGAAGAAAGTCATTGGTAGCTTGATGGGGATGGCATTGAATCTATAAATTACCTTGGGCAGTATGGCCATTTTCACGATATTCATTCTTCCTACCCATGAGCATGGAATGTTCTTCCATTTGTTTGTATCCTCTTTTAGTTCATTGAGCAGTGGTTTGTAGTTCTCCTTGAAGAGGTCCTTCACATCCCTTGTAAGGTGAATTCCTAGGTATTTTATTCTCTTTGAAGCAATTGTGAATGGGAGTTCACTCCCATTCTGTTTGTCTGTTATTGGTTTATAAGAATGCTTGTGATTTTTGTACACTGATTTTGTATCCTGAAATTTTGCTGAAGTTGCTTATCAGCTTAAGGAGATTTTGGGTTGAGACAATGGGGTTTTCTAGATATACAATCATGTCATCTGCAAACAGGGACAATTTGACTTCCTCTTTTCCTAATTGAATACGCTTTATTTCCTTCTCCTGCCTAATTGCCCTGGCCTGAGCTGATGGAGCTGAAAGCCAAGGCTCGAGAACTACATGAAGAATGCAGAAGCCTCAGAAGCCGATGCGATCAACTGGAAGAAAGGGTATCAGCGATGGAAGATGAAATGAATGAAATGAAGCAAGAAGGGAAGTTTAGAGAAAAAAGAATAAAAAGAAATGAGCAAAGCCTCCAAGAAATATGGGACTATGTGAAAAGACCAAATCTACGTCTGATTGGTGTACCTGAAAGTGATGGGGAGAATGGAACCAAGTTGGAAAACACTCTGCAAGATATAATCCAGGAGAACTTCCCCAATCTAGCAAGGCAGGCCAACATTCAGATTCAGGAAATACAGAGAATGCCACAAAGATACTCCTCAAGAAGAGCAACTCCAAGACACATAATTGTCAGATTCACCAAAGTTGAAATGAAGGAAAAAATGTTAAGGGCAGCCAGAGAGAAAGGTCGGGTTACCCTCAAAGGGAAGCCCATCAGACTAACAGAGGATCTCTTGGCAGAAACTCTACAAGCCAGAAGAGAGTTGGGGCCAACATTCAACATTCTTAAAGAATTTTCATCCCAAAATTTCATATCCAGCCAAACTAAGCTTCATAAGTGAAGGAGAAATAAAATACTTTACAGAGAAGCAAATGCTGAGAGATTTTGTCACCACCAGGCCTGCTCTAAAAGAGCTCCTGAAGGAAGCACTAAACATGGAAAGGCACAAATTGTACCAGCCACTGCAAAATCATGCCAAAATGTAAAGACCATCGAGACTAGGAAGAAACTGCATCAACTAACGAGCAAAATAACCAGCTAACATCATAATGACAGGATCAAATTCACACATAACAATATTAACTTTAAATGTAAATGGACTAAATGCTCCATTTAAAACACACACACTGGCAAATTGGATAAAGAGTCAAGACCCATCAGTGTGCTGTATTCAGGAAACCCATCTCACATGCAGAGACACACATAGGCTCAAAATAAAAGGATGGAGGAAGATCTACCAAGCCAATGGAAAACAAAAAAAGGCAGGGATACCAATCCTAGTCTCTGATAAAACAGACTTTAAACCAACAAAGATCAAAAGACACAAAGAAGGCCATTACATAATGGTAAAGGGATCAATTCAACAAGAAGAGCTAACTATCCTAAATATATATGCACCCAATACAGGAACACCCAGGTTGATAAAGCAAGTCCTGAGTGACATACAAAGAGACTTAGACTCCCACACATTAATAATGGGAGACTTTAACACCCCACTGTCAACATTAGACAGATCAACGAGACAGAAAGTTAACAAGGATACCCAGGAATTGAACTCAGCTCTGCACCAAGAGGACCTAATAGACATCTACAGAACTCTCCACCCCAATTCAACAGAATATACATTTTTTTCAGCACCACACCACACCTATTCCAAAATTGACCACATACTTGGAAGTAAAGCTCTCCTCAGCAAATGTAAAAGAACAGAAATTATAACAAACTGTCTCTCAGACCACAGTGCAATCAAACTAGAACTCAGGATTAAGAAACTCACTCAAAACCGCTCAACTACATGGAAACTGAACAACCTGCTCCTGAATGACTACTGGGTGCATAATGAAATGAAGGCAGAAATAAAGATGTTCTTTGAAACCAACGAGAACAAAGACACAACATACCAGAATCTCTGGGACACATTCAAAGCAGTGTGTAGAGGGAAATTTATAGCACTAAATGCCCACAAGAGAAGGCAGGAAACATCTAAAATTGACACCCTAACATCACAATTAAAAGAACTAGAAAAGCAAGAGCAAACACACTCAAAAGCTAGCAGAAGGCAAGAAATAACTAAAATCAGAGCAGAACTGAAAGAAATAGAGACACAAAAAACCCTTCAAAAAATTAATGAATCCAGGAGCTGGTTTTTTGAAAGGATCAACAAAACTGATAGACCACTGGCAAGACTAATAAAGAAGAAAAGAGAGAAGAATCAAATAGACGCAATAAAAAATGATAAAGGGGATATCACCACCGGTCCCACAGAAATACAAACTACCATCAGAGATTACTACAAACATCTCTATGCAAATAAACTAGAAAATCTAGAAGAAATGGATAAATTCTTCACCAATTACCATTTGAAATTACATTTCCTTTTTTTCACCTATTTATTGTCTTACTCTCTTCACTAACAGCAAAGTCTCGAAGAGGGTAGAATATCTGTCTATATCTATATTGTTCACCACCATTTCATCAGCATGTAGAATGCCTGGCAAATAGTAAATGTTTAATAAGTATTTGTTGGACAAATGATTCAGTCGAGGCAATAAGAATTTTACTATGCATTTCATTTTATTGCCACAATATATATTTAATATATATTATTACAATTCTATACATGTATAATTTAGGAATAAAAGCTGTTCTTAGGAAATTTGTCAGGAAAAATGAAATTTATTAACACAATTCAGACTGCAATCTATCAGTTATTACTACTTGTTAACTACAAGCTGAAATAATTATGATTTATATTTCAAATAAATGTTATGAGAAACTTTTTAAATGTCTTTTTTAAGACCCAGAAGGAAAAGCAGTTAGAAATAGAGCCAAAGAGCTAATGCATCCTTTGTACCTCACAAGGAAATGCCATCTTTCAGAACCAGGCTCCAAAACATTACAGAGGAATACAGAATTTTAAATGGTCAACAAAAGGAAAAAAGACATATTTCATATTTGAATATCATACTCACAAGGTACAAAAAATCAATATAGGTGGAAATTCTTAAAGAAAAGCATTTTAAGCTGTTTGACTATTTTGTAATACTTGTAAATTCTGCATGCTGAAATTGTGGTACTTAGAATAATTCAGTAAAACTAAATTTAATTTCTTAAAGTCAAGATTGTAGGAAATTACCTGAGTAATGAAGAGTTCATTTGCAAGAATCAGAAAGTTTTTAGGAAGGGAGGAAATGTCATTTCACATCTGGTTAAATTACAAAGACTATATTTCATTCTTAAGAGAACACAGAAATGATTGTTTTTAAATAAGGAAGATGCCCAGCATGTTACAGCATTGCACTGAGCAATAATAGTGATAAAAGTTTTTAAGTTAATTGCATGTTAATGACTAAGTTAAACTCAAAATGGCAATCAGCAGAAGCTAGGAAACATTTGTCTTGTTTAAATCACATAGTAACCTTTAAATATCATGAAGCAGTCACTACATAAAAAATGCAATCAAATTATAAAAGAGGCATATAATATTTTAGAATGTTTACATAAGATACAAAAAAATGGTTAAACGGAGAGAAAAACATAACAAGGAAGATGTATAACTAAGATAATAAGTCACAAAGATAGCTGGAAAGAAGTAATTAACATTTTATAAAATGACTCTATGAAGAATAATTATCTTTTAAATATTGTTGATGGCTATTTTTAAGGAATCTCTTTCCAGACAAAGAGATATATGTTTTTCTTTTTTCTTATTCTTTAATTGTTTAATTTTTGTTCAGGTTTTTAAATTCCTACTCTCTCTCTCTCTCTGTCTCCCTCTCATTCTTTTTTTACCAGCCTACAGTTCCCATTGTTAGATAGATAGATAGATAGATAGATAGATAGATAGATAGATAGATAGATTTTTTTTTTTTTTAGTTTACTTATTTTCACAGGTAAAAGAAGGAACTCTACTGGTATAATGTAAAGATTCTCTCACATTCAAAGAAACTAATACCTTAAAAGAAGTATGCTTTATTTTAAAGTAACAACTGTGATATCAGTTAATTTAATGTAATAATTACCAGTGTGTCTCACTTGTTTTCATTCACATTAGAGGCTCGTTGGAAAAGTGATGAGCTGATCACTAATTGGAACTAGTTAGACTCAAGGATTATTTTTTAATAATATTTATTGACTGTATATAATGGGTATGAATTGGTGCTAAGCAATGAGAATAACAAAAAGCAAAGAAGACATCATCCCTCCTTTCAAGGGAATCAACATCTACTGGCAGAGTTTTACTTGTAAGTGTATTATTATCATACTACATGGAAACGTAAGTAGCAATCAAATTCTTAGATTAAAAAAAAAAAAAAGTCCCTAGGTTATTCTACCCATAAGCATTTAAACAGCTCGCTTCACATCTTTAAAACAAAACAAAATGAAACAAAAACACTCCTTGGATCCTACATAACCTTCCAACTACCTTTTATATATATTCCCCCCTTTCCTTATCCAAACTTCCTGAATGTTGTCTACACTTGCTGCCACCATTATCTCACCTCCCTCTCAGTCCTATACCCAAATTCTATCCATCCAGCTTCACTCAAGTGACCCATAAGTGGCAAATCCCATGGACCTCATTTCAGCACTCATCCTGCTATCCTTCAACAACATTTGACATTCCTGGACATGCTTGCAGACTTGAAGCACTATTTCCTCTCTTTCCTCTGGCTTTGCTCTGTAATGTATTTCATTCACTGTCTCTTTTGCGAATGACTTCTCCTCTACCAATCATTAAATGTGAGTGTTGTTCAGAACTGTGCCCTACACTCCACTTTCTTCATGGGTGCTCCAACTCCCATGGCATCAATTGCATCAATACTCTAACCACTTTCAAATTTGCATCAATAGCCTGGACCTCAGTTCTTCTAATTGGATCTATTTATACAATTTATTTATAAACACTTTTACTTTTATGCCAAAATTCCTTCAATATAACATCCATGACTGCAGGCATACAATCTTTCCCTCAAGCAACCATTACTCCTTCCCGATTCTCTTCAGAAAACTGCACAATAATCACCCAGTTGCTATGACAGAAACTTGAGACTCACCCTTCACAGCTCTTCCTAGCTTCAGCACCACTCATATCAAGTCCATTACTAACTTATCTATGAAATGAATTAATTTTCCTGTGTCTCCACTGCCATCATCTTAGTTCAAGCATCCATAGTCTCTTTCCTGGATTTCATTAATAACTCCCAGCCTGTCTCTGTACTTCCAACTTTTCAACAGATTCCTCTTGCTGCAAGCATAGTAATCATTCTTGAAGCAATTCTACCTCTACCACTTTTGTGCTTAAAGCCTTTCAGTGACCTTCTGTGGCTATAAAGATACTAAGAGAAGCTGGGTTTAGTGGTATTTCTGAAGTACAATAAATAGGATTTGATATATGGAGTGCGAAAAAGAGGCAACTCTAAGACGTTTTTCAAATTAGCTTGAGATATTGAGATAATATCATTTTAAGAGACCACATTTGTGGGGCAAAGACGAAGAGAAAATGGGTTCAATATCATACCTGCTGAGATTAGAGTACATAAGAGATATTGCAGATCAGTAATCCTGGGAAAGATGGAAGCTAGAGGTAGATAGATGTCATAGACACGACTCAAATTCCCAGGAAATATTTGTAGAACAAAGAAATAAGGACCAAGAATGGAATCCTGAGGAATATTAACATTTAAGAAGTAGGGGTGACAGAAGATGAAAAGTAAAGGAGACTGAGAACAACAGAGAAAAGGGAAAACCAAAAACGATATTTGAACTCTGGAATAAGGTAAAAATGTGCATTGCTTTTTATTATACACTGAGCTCAGTTCTAAATATCTTTTCAAAAAAAAATGAACAATGGCAATAAAATAAAAATAAAAATGCCTAGTAGAGTTGATCCTTGAACACCAAAGGTTTGAACTCTGTGGGTCCATTTATATGCAGATTTTATTCTGCCTCTGCTACCCCTGAGACAGCCAGACCAACCCTCCTCTGCTTCCTCCTCAGCCTACTCAACACGAAGACAATGACAATGAAGACCTTTATGATTATTCACTTCCACTAAATGAATAGTAAAATACGTTCTGTTCCTTGTAATTTTCTTAATAACATTTTCCTTTTTCTACCTTGTTTTACTGTATGAATACAGTATATAATACATATATCACACAAAATTGTGTGTTAACTGTTTATGGTATTGGTAAGGCTTCAAGTCAACAGTAGGCAATTGGTAGTTAAGTTTGGTGGGTGTCAATTTATACATGGATTTGCAACTGCTCGAGGTGTCAGTGCCCCTATTCTCCATGTTATTCAAAAGTCAATTATAATTTGGTGACCAATTTTTATAAAGTGAACCTTGTGTTTTTATATCTTAAGTAAATAGAGTTAAGTAAGTCTTGCTTCTTATTTTATTATACATTACTATTGATCCATGTAAGGCCTTTTCTTATTTCCTTCTTAGCTATACCCACCATTTTAATAGGTGATCATTCTGTTGTGTTTAGTGAATCCTTTTTTATGTGTTCTTGTAAAATGTGCTCTGATTAGTGGAAAGATATTATTAATTAAATAAGTAATACTGTGTGATATATTTCATTATGTTCCTTTCTTTTTCACAGGCATCTTTTTAATATCCATTCATTGTTGTGTTTCTAATTCATTGCTTCTAATTGCTACATGGTAAGTTACCATGATGTACAATCATCACACTTTATCCATTGTTTTAGTTAGTCCAGGTCACTATAATAAAGTACCATAGACTGGATGACTTGAACAAAAAACACTGATTTCTCCTAGGTCTGGAAACTGGAAGTGAGAGATTAGGGTGGTAGCATGGTTAGGTTCTGGTGAAGTTCTCGTTCATGTCGCAGACCTCCAATTTCTCTTTGTGTTTTTATATGGTGGAAGGTGAGCCAGAAAGCTCTCTGAAGTCTGCTTTATGAAGTCACTAGTACCCTCCTGACCTAATTATCTCACAAAAGCCCCACATTCTAATACCACCATATTGCTGGTTAAGATTTTAAGACATAAATTTTGGAGGGACACAAACATTCAGTCCATAGCACCTATCTACTCTCTCCATGATAGACACCCAGGTTGCTTCCAACTCTGACCAACAACAATAATATTGCAATAACATTTCCATTCACAGATGTCCCCTTATGATCCTATGTAAGAACTTCTTTGGCTTATACATTCAGTGGCAGAATCAATAGGTCAAAGTGTATGCATATACTTAATTTCAGTGAAGATTGCCACATTGCTCTCTGAATGGCTGGCTCAGTCTGCACCCCCTCCACAAGACATATGGGTTCTTGTATCCTCAAATATCAATCAAGAGTTGACACATCTATCTTTTTAAATTACGGCTAGGCTAATCAGTGAAAAGTGATATTTTAACTTGCATTTCTGATTGATAATTATTTTGAGCATCTCCAGGTATTTGATTTAGTTTCATTTTATATAAATTGCCTGTTTTAAATCTTTTATCCATTTTTTTGCTTATTTAGTTTTTTCTTATTGATTTGTTGTGTTTGTCAGTTTTAAACTTCAGATATATTCTCCCATTGCATATCTGTCAGATAGATCTGTCCATGGTATCTGTATTAGGTTCCTAGAGCTGTTATAACAAAGTACCACAAACTGGGTGGACTATAAAAAATAGAAATGTATTCTTTGTAGCTTTGAAGGTTACAAAAATCAAGTTCTGACAGGGTCATGCTCTCATCTAAGTCTTCAGGGGAAGATTATTCCTTGCCTCTTCAAGATTCTGGTGGCTTCTGATGTTCCTTGGCTTGAGGCAGTATAAGTCCAATCTCTGCCATCATCTTCACAAGCCTTCTTCCCTCTGTGTTTCTCTGTGTATCTGTGTGTTCACATGGCCTGCTTACAAGGGCACCACTCATTGGATTTGGAGCCACCCTAACCCAGAATGGCCTCATCTTAACTAATTACATCTGCCAAGACTCTATTTCCAAATAATGTTACATTCTCAGGTTCTGAGTGGACATAAATTTGGGGAGAAAAGGGAGGATGCTATTCAACTTCATAAAATGTCCTTCTTTAAATAACTGATTTTTTCATAAATTACATTGTTCTATTGAGGGAAGGACTCCAGCCTAAATATTCATTAAATAACACTGTTGAAACAAGATTTTATACCTATAAATGTGTGTGGTATATAACTATTGTTGTCTTTCCAGCATGTAGCTAGAATTCTTGTGGCTTAAGAGATGCTAACTGTACCTCTGGCTTAACCCTGATTGAGTTAATCTCCGTGGTTATAGAAATGTATTCAGGCCTTGATACATCACTCAACTGGGGGCAATGAGACATTTGCTGAGGATATCTGGAAAAGAAGCTTCTCCACTAGTCTAAAAGAACTCCCGGAAGAGAGTCTCCATTCTCATCGGAAGTGACCCAGACTTGTAGCCCCTTGAAGCTCCTGACAATTATTTTACTGTTGTGATAGAAGCCAGCCTGAGGACTGAACTAACACAAAGTTGGGAAAATCCATGAGCATTATAGATAAATTGATGCTGAGTACTAAGTTTTAGATTTTTAGTTAAGATGATATAACTTTTTCTAGGTGAAATAAGCAAGTCAGAGTTCCATCACTCTCTAGCTAAATGGCATTAGGCAAGTTACTTAATCTCACTAAGCTTCCCTTTCCTCATTTGAATATTGGATTTCTACAGTGTCTAGTTCATAGAGTCTCATGAGGACTAAGTAAGAAAATGTGTACAAGGCACTCAGTCCAGGATTGATCAGTTTTAAGTGTGAGGTAGTTGTAAGATAATATTTATTGGTATTATTATTATTTGCATCAGTAATATTATTATTATTAGATTATAGCAAACCCAGGATGCACTCTCAAATCAAAAGTCTAGGCTTCTCAACTGTTCAGGACAAAAACCTACAGGGAGCATACCTTAAGAGTTTCAGCAAAGGTCAAGACATGGTTCTGTTTTTTGGTTCAGCAACATTTTGGTTTTTTTGTTTGTTTGTTTGTTTGTTTTCAGTGCAACTGAAGACTAATTCACAATAACCAAAAGTCACAAAAGACTGATAAACTTGAGTAGAAAGTTATTTCTCAATACTTGTGATGATAACAGCCAAGTGGGCCAAATGATCCTTTTCATCTGATCAGAATCTTTCATCTCCTATCAGAAAATGTAAGTGGAATGACAATTACTTTAAGTAGGTCATTTGGTAGACCCTGAATCAGAGAAAATTGAGTTATCTGGGAATTTTCTACTGTATGGAGCTATTAAGCTCTGATAGCCTAATGTACCCATCTCTACCATGGGGTAAAATTGACAAGGAAGCCACTGGACTCACCATGCTGTCTTTTTAGGACCCATACCCCTGCATATGACAGGGACAAAGAGAAATATTTGTATACTTCAAGATTCCAATTTTCCTATGCTCCACATAAGAACAATGCTCCATTTAACACAGCCTTATATAATCATATAGCACGAGTGATTTTGGTACTTCCCTCTTCATTGTGTCCCGGTCCTGAGAATAAATCCTGGATAGCATCAGACTATTCTAGTCTCCTAAGCAATACACTTAAAAATTATTCTTTTGTACAGAGATCATATCTTTGTCATTTTTCTATTTTTATTATCAGTCACTGATTTTTATCTCCAAATTTAGAGGGCCCCTATGATGGCCCTACATGCTATCTGCGATGTTCTTTATTCTAGGTCACTTTTTCTGTTTTAGTAGCCATCATCTTTGTAGATACTGAGGAAAACACTAGCTTTCAAAATCACACACCCACACAACGTCATTGACTATGTGGCAGTCAGCATGCCTTGGGAGTTAGCCAATGTCTCAGTCAGAGCTGAACTCAAAGAGGAAAACTTCCACAATTATAAGCCACAGTTCTGTAAGACTCTAATTTCTTCTATATCCCCCTTCAAGCTATGCCCACGCCCACCACCATGGCATTCTCATGACAAGAGGGCCCAAGTAAAAGGTTTCTTATATTATCTTATTCTGGAACATTTTTCCTCCATTTTCTAAGTTAAAAGCTCTAATGCATTCAGCATTGGCTGATGAAGACCCTGCTAGCTAAATTCTATATATCAGTGAGGAAAGGTCTCTATGAGAAAAGTTTTTAAAAATTCACCTAAAGCACTGGTTCTCAAACTCCAGTTCATAGACCATTGCATTAGAGTTTATAGCATACCTGTTAATACCACAGTTATTTATTTATTGGCAAACAGACAATTCCTATTTTGGGCAATAAGCCTGGCTTAACAGCAAGGACACAGCTGTGAAGATGGGAGGTTGAGAGGGCTGACTTGAGACACTGTTCATTGTTAATGAGTCAGTTATCCAAGAACTAGACTTTTTTGTTTGTTTGTTTGTTTGCCTAGAAGATCAAGTAAATCAGGATTTCCATGTTTGGAAACAACTGTTATAAGGCAATTAGTTGGAAACTACAAGAATAAAAGAAATCAGAGAAGAACAATTACAGAAATTCTAGTCATCCATAGCTATTGTGCCTTGAGAAATAATGAAAGATACCTGCCGGAGAAGGGGGTATTGGACAGGGACAAAAAACAAACAAACAAAAAAAAAAAACAAAAACAAAAAAAAAAACACCTGCTCTTTCCATCTCAATTCACTCCAGTTTTATTTAAATAATATCTCTCTTTATGCTTATTATTAAGCCTCTGTTGCATGAGGCATCTGAAACTTTAACTTACTAATATTCCTCAACATAAAGTGTTACATCTAAAATTGGAAATACCCCAAAATAAGCACACATTTGTTTCTTACCAAATTTGGTAAGTGAGGAATATTGTAATAGAATTCTAAAACACGTTGATTATTTTCATGACTTAAAAATAAAGACAACTGTTTACTTTGCATATAGGAATTTCCCCATGCAGGCAGTGTATTTTATCACAGAGGATAAACATATGAGAGGTAAAATATTGAAAAAAAAAGTTGCTCCGAAATGTTTGGGGGAAAAAAGTAAGCTAGCAAAAGAGAAAACATTTTTTTTCTTTATGAGGAAATATCAAGGAGTGAAACAAGCAAGCAAACAAAAGAAGAAAAAGGGAAAATAAAACACAACTGCACACCCAGAGGAGCAAGAGACAGAAAATCTATGTAGCCATAAATAAACACCTTGTCAGAGAATCTATACCAATCCAAAGAGGCCAATTTGGGAAGTGGCAGCAAAGTAGGGAAGGCTCAATCAAACCAGATATTGAAAAGAAAAAAGCAACCTATAAAAAAGATAGGAGGTATGCACTGACTCTTCTGTGAGAATGATTACACGTTGAATCTACTGGTTTTCATGTTTCCAGGGAGTTTTGATTTTTAGGGCTTGAGATGAAGTGAAACAAGGAAGTGCCTTTCCCTGTCCTCTTAGAGCTCTAATTCCCCTTCAGAGCAACCAGAAATCATCTCAGATTACCTCTTCCAGTTCACCCGCTGTCTTCATTTTCAGGCTAATCCCATATTTTTTATTTCCTGGCCTATTCTCCTCCATTCTCTCCTATTGGGAGCTGGGCTGGTCAGACCGGAAAGAAAAGGCAGAAGGAAGGAAGTACTGGGACAAGAAGCAGAGAGGACTCTCTTACCCTCCAGGGAGGCACCCGCTATCTCCCTGTCACAAATGGTCACCTTTTGTTCACTTGTCTCTGTGTTGGCTAATTTTATGTGTCAACTTCACTGGGCTAAGGGATGCTCACATAACTAGAAAAACATTATTTCTGGATGTGTCTGTGAGGATGTTTCCAGAAGAGATTATCATTTGAATAGGTAGACTGAGTAAAGAAGACCCATGCCCCCCAATGTAAATGACCGTCTTCCAATCCATTGAGGGTCAGGTGAGAGCGAGAAGTCCAAGTAAGGGCAAATTCTCTGTCTCTCTTCTTGAGCTGGGACAGTCATCTTCTTCTGCCCATAAGCATTTGGTTTCTGACTGAGAGTTACACATTGGCTCCTTTAGTTCTCAGGCTTACTACAGACTTGAAATGAATCACACCACTGGCTTTCCTTGTTCTCAAGGAATGCTTGCAAACAGTGTATCATGGGATTTCTCAGCCTCCATATTCACATGAGCCAACTTTTTTTTTTTTTTTTGAGATGAAATCTCGCTCTGTCACCCAGACTGGAGGGCAGTGGGGTGATCTCGGCTCACTGCAGCCTCCGCCTCTTGGGTTCCAGCAATTCTCCTGTCTCAGCCTCCCAAGTAGCTAGGATTACAGGCACGCACCCCCATGCCCATCAAATTTCTGTGTTTTTAGTAAAGGCAGGGTTTCACCATGTTGGCAAGGCTGGTCTTGATCTCTTGCCCTCAGGTGATCTGCCTGCCTCAGCCTCCCAAAGTGCTAGGATTACAGGTATAAGTCACTGCACCCAGCCGAGGCAACTCTTGTAATAAATCTTCTTTTATATATCTATGTATTGTCTATTGGTTCTGTGTCTCTGAAGAACCTTAACTAATACAGTCCATATCACTTCTAAAAACAGAGACCATTCTGTGTAGTTGTCCACTTTATCCTAAGTCTTGAATAGGTAAATTTCAAATATTTTTACATTAAGAATTTTAAGAAAAGGTACTTTAAAAATCCTACCCAATAGCCAAGCACCCCAAAGGTTTTGTGTTATTTGACACTGTGGCAGAGCTCCCACATCCAGTGGGAAGAGTACCAACTAGAGGAAAACCTTTCCCTACAATCTAACTATCCAGTTCCTCAGCGTCTCAGAGCTGGGTAAGCACTACATCAACAAGTGCTTGTCCAGACCCTACCATGATATATTAAAATCCTGGGTGGCATAAAATACCTGTCACATAGGATCAAAACCCTGAAAACTTTACAAAAAGTAGAAGAACAAGATGTGAACATGAAACAGTTAATGAACCAGGCAGGATAATATATTCAATACATAATGGTTCAATTTAAGGGTTAAATTATGTGAAATAATTAGTGAATATACATGAATATGACAAGTACAATATACATAGAAAATACTTTCAAACCAAGTTAAAAAGAAAGGTAGAAGCTATTAGATATTATTTAAATTCAGAAGATAATTATGGTGTTAAGAAAGGTTTAAGATAAAAATTCTGAGTGTTGTTATTAATACCAGAAGATTAAATAAACAGCTAAAGACAATTTCTAATTAGGTAAATTTCATTCGTATTTCTTAGAGAATATTAACCTTCTTAAGGTATTTTTATAAATTATAAACCTGAATATATAAGAATATTTTAAATTAGTAAGAGATAAGGTATTAATCATAGTTTAGTCTTCTCTTTAAAATCTAACAAATTTTAGCTATTTTCAAAATACTCTAATTTTGCTCAAAAATTTATCTATTCACTCCTGAATAAAAATGCAATACAAATTAAAATTTATTTTTGTTATCAGAATAGAAGGCAGATATAATGGAAAAAAATTGTAATTACCCATAATACTCAGACCCAGCCATTATTAACAATTTGGAATATATTCTCTAGTCTAGTTTCTATATGATACTCATTTTATTTAAAAGGAATCATACTATATATGTTATTTTTGCCTGTTTTCTGTATCAATTTATCATAAATATCCAAAAATATATACTTAAGACCCATAAATTTTTAAGATTTTATGTTAAAACTTATTCACATAAATTTTTCCTTCAAATGTAATGTATTACTTAAGTGGTTCTACTTTTTCCTCTTCATTTTCACTCCATAGTGCATATTTTTTTTAACAGTTATAAAATCAAAATCAGTCAGAATTATCACACACTGGAGTCAAGTGTGGTGCAGAGAAGCAATACCAACCTCAAGTACCAAATCAGAGAATGCCCTGAGATGAGAGGTCACTAAATCTGAGTTCAGCTCTGGCTCTGCCACTGTGCACTTATGTCCACTTAGGCAAGTCATTGTCCACTTCAAGATCTATGGATGAGACATTAAATGACCTCTGAAGTTCAATCCAGTCAGAGCTCAGATACTGATATTCTAGAAATTAGAATACAAGTTGAGTTTAAACATGCAGTGTTAGTGGCTGGTCTCCTCAAATTTCATTGGCCTTGGTTTGAAGACTGTTTCCATTCTACAGGTTGCTGGAAGGGTTGAGTCCATAATGAAATCTATGCAAAAAAATGGCTAAACAAAATTTTGGCCAGTGTTGCAGAACCTGCTCTTTCAGAGTTTAAAAAAAAAAAAAAATGGCTCTACTGGAGAATCTATTTTGGCTTTTAAAACAATGTCAATCAAAACCACTATATTCTCCTATTTTCATATGAATGACTTTTCCTTTCTAAATACGTTTGTCATATTTTAAATATGCTAGAAGTTATTTTTAAACATAAACAAACACTGATGATATCTGCCTATGTTTTCCATTTTTAATATATAAATAGACTACTCAGAAATGACATATGAATAATCAAAAAGTAAACTCCAGAAAACAATTACAAGGTTTTGCTTTCATCGTCTGAGATCTAATTAAACAGATATTTGTACTTATACAACATGTTATAATGTATTAGTAGATGCTAACAAACAAAAATTATGTTATTATGCATTTAATTATAAATTGATAGTCTCATAAAATTGACCATCAGCACTGACCAACAGAACTTAGGTGATGGTGGAAATATTTACTATCTTTGGTATTCAAATATAGCTACTATTGAGCACTTGAAATGTAGGTAATGCAAATGAAGGACTGGTTTTTAAAAGTTACTTAATTTTAATTAATTTATATTTAAATAGCCACATGTGGCTAGTGGCTATCATATTTGACAGCAAGATATAGACCAAGCTTGTCCAACCGCAGCCCTCAGGCTGCACACAGCCCAGAACAGCTTTGAATGCGGCCCAACACAAATTTGCAAACTTTCTTAAAACATTATGAGATGTGTGTGTGTGTGTGTGTGTGTGTGTGTGTGTGTGTGTGTTTTAGATCATCAGCTATTGTTAGTGTTAGTGTATTTTGTATTTGGCCCAAGACAATTCTTCTTCCAATTGTTATCCAGGGAAGCCAAAAGATTGGACACCCTGAAATGGATCATATATGGAACAGAAAATTTAATTAAGTTCTATCTTTTCATAGAAAAATATTTATAAAACATCTGATGAACATGATATTTTTCCTTCCATAAGAATATAAAATGATCGAGTTAACTTTATGATTTATCTGAAAAAAAATCATAGAAAAAGTTATTAAAGTATTAATTAGTTTTAGCTCCAGACAAAATAGTTCTCCATAAATTACAGTTTAAAAATATATGAACTTCTACTTTTGCTTTAAGGACTTTTTGTTAAAATAACAAAACCATGGCTTGCCCAAAAAAATCTTAGCAACTTAAAGTATACTCATTCTTTTCAGCCTCAGAGCATTTAAATTCAACTTATTTTTCTTTTTTCAAAGTATTTATATCTAAATATCAACATAAATAATGATAAGTGATCAGGCAAGGTACTGAGGGTTTAAACTTCTCTTATTCATAATATGTTTATAATTAAAACAAATAGAATTAAGTACAATACTTGGGTAAAAACAATAATTAAGAAAAAATTAGGATTTAAACTTTTTTAAAAGTTAAAATTCCATGATTTTAAAGCTATTATAAACAGTAGCTTTCATAGATCTTTTAAAATTTTAGTTAATTAAAATATTTGTTGACTTTCACTTGACAAATTTTAAAACTACATAAAAATATGCCCATGCTAATACACTTAAGGATACATGCAATGTACCTCACAACACAGAACAAGCTGGAAAGCTGTCAAAATCTTCAAGAAAATAAACCACAAAAACTTACATGTTTTTAACAGTTAATTAATTGGAAGAAAACTGACAGTTTTTGCCCCAGAACCAAAAGCCAGCATTCCTTTTGGAATGAAAGGTGGTCCTAGCGGGTGAGAGATGGGAAATGAGGGTGAAATCACACTACAGAAGCTGGGAAGAGTGGGGTGTTTATTCTCGGGTACTAGGGCCAGATGAAGATCTTTCTAGGTTTTAAAAGATTTAAGTGTCCCTGCTCACCCATTCACGTAATTCAAAATAAAACAACATGGTAAAACACAAACTTTACAGGCCCATTGAAATTATAATTATTGATTATAAAATCCTGGAGAAGTTAACAAGGTTTCGATTTTTTTCACATTTTTGTGCTCTTGAAAACAGGCAGGTTGGAGTGGAGGGTTCCGATGACTAACACTTGATGACTTACCTAGTACCAGATAAAGATAGAGACTAGCTCTTATACAAGAATGATTGAAGTACACCCCTGATAAAGTGATCTAAGGAAGCCTGGTACCAATCATAAAATACTGTGGTGATGTTAAAGAAAAGTTCCTAGGTTCAAAATTTGGCACAGAGAACAACCCATTCTCACAAACCTTGTGAGCAAGTTTAGACAGAAGGCCTACTAAATGTGAACTGAATGCCAAGCTCCAACCCCAGATATTTCCATCTGCTTAAGACCCAAGGAATCTTAATTTTATCTAGAGAGTAGACAAAAGAGAGTCTCATCTCCTGCTTAGACAAAGAAGAGGAGGGGAACTCAAAAGAGAATACCCTCGATTTAGGAACATAAAGGAAGATGATATTTCTTACATACAGAGTTTGGAGGATCCTGCTTCCTGCTTTGACATGAGGCTTGCCCAGTATCCTATAAGAATATCATCACATTAGTCACAGAGCAAGTCTTTCAAGAAAGATGTTGAGTACACTTGGGACAGGACTATAGATAAGTTGTATGGCTGTTGTACCTGCTTGGTAATAAATATATATGCAGCTGCAGTTGGTGTTAGATTTTCTTTCATTGTGACTGACCATCTAGAGTGAGGCTTCAGGGTGGAAATACTTATACACTACTGTGGTCTATAAACACCAGATGCTAGCATATTCACCAAAAAGTAGCCAGGCATGGTGGCACATACCTATAGTCCCAGTTGCTGAGGAGGCTGAGGTGGGGGGATTGCTTGAGGCCAGAAGTTGGAGGCTAGAGTTGTAGCTTCCAACAGTTGGAGGCTGTAGTTGGCTACAATCAACAACTGTGATTAGCCACTGCACTACGGCCTGAGCAACACAGCAAGACCCCACCGCTAAAACAACAACAAGATTCTGACATTCTCTGAATGAAGAAATTGACTTGAGTGACTCACATTTTTATTTATCTATAATTTTAATTTTTATTAGTACCATAGTTGCACTTACCCATATTTTAAACAGAAATAGAAAAGACCTTTTTTGATAGGAGGAAGAGCACGGAAGACAATAAGGGAGCAGAGAGCTGTTAACTCGTCTCTCTCTAAATTTTTATTGTGTGAAGGAGAAAGAAAGCCATACATCTATTTAAAAACACATCTATGGCTACTATTACAGAAAACATAAGACAGGAGAGCAATTAAAATCCAATGCAGTTGAAGCAAGACTGCTGTCCCTACTGAGACATTATCAGCTGAGCTTAACTATCTTAAGAGAAAGGACAGAAAAAAAGTGCTTTCATGTTTAGTACCTAAGTATTTGTCAAATACAGTAAGAGAAAAGAAGGGAAGATAATCATGCTAAATAAAAAAGTCCCAAAGATAAATAGTTGGAAAAACAGTAATTCTTCTTTTTGATCCCTCATCTGCCAACTCATTGCCAGGAGAGTTTAGCAAAGTTGATACCCTAAGAGAGAGCCACCTACTAAGAATAATATATAATGATAGATAGCAAATAGAAAGAAAATGCAGGAGAGGAAGAATTTACATCTTGTCCAAATTATAAAACATAAGGAGGAATATGTTCCCAAGAGAAAAAAAAAGTTAGATTTGCTTGACTAAACAGAATTTATACTATAGAAGCAGATACTGTTATATTAATAAAAAAATAAAATTAGAATGCTAAAAGCGATTTCTCATGATACAAGTCTTGAGTGGTATTTAAGGCATTTTAGAGATCTGGTTAAACGAGGGGAAGCCTCATAACTGTGTTGTGTACTTGCAGCCTGGCAAATAGTATGTCCATAGCTAACACATCCACTCTAATGACACAGAAATGAAATCATTCTGGAAACGAAAGACAGATTTAAGTGACTGGCTATGAGTTTAATCAATTGAATGAGTGCATCACAAGACACAAAACTCCATTAGAGTTACTATGGGTACCACTTACTAAAAGGACTTGGCTAATCAATACATTAGAGAATACAGATATAGAACAATAATCTCTAGACACCCTAAAATTGGTAGAAGAATGTTCATCGGTAACTAGCTTTACATTAGTCATTCTACAACTGGGTCCACTTTAGCAATTAGCAATAAGCTAACTAGAGAAGAATTGTGGAGAATTACAAGCAAGTGAAAGGTCACAAAAGATAAAAATAATGGTGAGTAAAATGAAGCATTTTTAAGATGTTACTAGGAAACCTAATCTAAATTTCAACATTAAGCCACAAGGGGAAAACAAGTGGAGAGCAAGACTTGGAAATCGAGTTCCCCAAGGCAAAATAAATAAAACTAAAGATGGCATGAAATATTTCAATTTAAGAATGCTGTAGTCTCCTTAACACACAGAGTCGATAGAGTATTCTGAAATGCATATCCCAGATAAAATCTCTTATGACATACAGGAACTTGAGTAATCACGTAATCAAATGAGTTTAATACCTAAAGTATGTTCTTATCAAATAAATAACTTCAAAATTTTTAAATGGCCAAATTTCAGTTCTAGCCATGACAGAAGAATGGGCATTGGATTACCATCTCACTTTGAACAATTAGAAATATGTGAATCAATCATTATTAAAAATTGGACACCAGACATCCAAGGTCTGTGATTTTTTTACAGAAAGGATACAGATGAAATGAGCTGCAAAGTGCAGCATAGAAAAGTATCCTGGAAAAAAAGCAATAGTCTTGCTGGGTAGGGAAAAAAAATACCAGAGTTAATGGCTGCTGAGGCATCAGAAACTTTTGGGGTTTGAAACCAGAGAAGAGCAAGCTATACTGAGAAAGATCTCCAGAAATCTGCAGAGATGTCTGAGATTTTGGTACAATATTAACTTGCGTCTATACAGGGCAAGACTTCATGAGGCATGGTAGAGAAGAGTTACTGGGGACTTGTACTGAATGGAGGCCCCAGAGATTACACAGTGCTGAGAGATATTAATGTTCTGATTATCCAGAATGAGTGGCTTCACTGAACTCCACAAGCATTCAGTTACAAGTCTAGAAAGGCCACACATTAAAAGTAGTATTACTTTGGCCTCAACAGCATAAAACCTACCAGCCAGTAAATTAGACAGCTGCTAGAACAAAACTCAATACTCTTTAATAAAGACCATGAAATACGGCTCTCAACAATGTAACATCACAATATTCAGCATGTAATCAAAATTAGTGGACATGCAAAGAAGCAGAGAAATGTAATACATAGTGAAGAAAAATAAAGTATGTAAAAACACAACCAATGATGACAAAAGTGTTGTAATTAACAAGTAAGGTATAAGAAATGTATTCAAATACTTAAACATATAGACATAATAAATAAGTGAACAAATAGGAAACCTAAGCAGAAAAATAAAAATTTATAAAGAACAAAATTGAAATTCTATATCTAAAAATTTCTGAAATTAAAGAAAAAGACTAGTTTTTTCTCTATAGCAGAATGGACACTATGAAAGAAAAGACAGAGTAATAGAGTCTATCTATACAGAAGCATAGAAAAGAAAAAAAGAAAACATTGAGAAGTAAAACAAAATTCCAGTGACATCTGGGACAATAACAAGAGGACTACCATACATGTAATTGGAGTGCCAGAAAGAGTGAGACAGAGGTGCAGAAAAAATATTTGGGAAATTAAGTATTGAAAAAATTCCAAATTTGATATAAGCTATAAATGCACAAATCCGAGAAGCTCAACAAACCCCAAGTAAGATAAACACAAAGAAAACAGCAACAAGACCTATTATAATCAAATTGCTGAAACCCAGTGATGAAAAAAATCTTAAAAGTAGCAAGGGGTGGGAGGTGGGGATCAGATTATACAGAAGGGAAAAATAAGAACATCTGTTTACATCTTATCTGAAACAATGTGCAACAAAAGTCAGTGGAATGGCAAATTTGAAGGGCTAAAAGAAAATAAATGTCAACCTAGACATCTTTATCCACTAAAAGTATTTTTCAAAAATGAAGGTAGGATAATGACATTTTTCGGACAAATAAAACAGTGAATTTGTGGCCAGTACATTTGTACTTAAAGAAATGGTAGCGGAAAGTTCCTCAGGTAGAAGGAAAATAACATCAGATGAAAAATCAGATACATACAACAGAATGAAGAGTACTAGAAATTCTAAGTACGTGGGCATACATAGATGTCTTTTTCATTTTAAAATTTTCTTAAATAAAATTTGGCTAATCAATTACTAACTTAAAAAACAAATAACAATGTATCTTGAGAGTTGTAACAGATGTAGAAAATGTAGAGTAACAATAGCACAATGAATAATTGAAGTGAAGTGGAAATTGTGGTAGGCGGAATTACAAAAATGGACCCGAAGATTTCCTGCCCTAATCGCCAAACAGGATTGTTAAAATGATAAGCTATCACAGCCATGATTATCTATGTTACCTGGCAAAAGATATTTTGTAGGTGTAGTTAAGTGTACTAAATTCATTGACCTTCAAATAGCGAGATTATCTGGATATGTTTAATATAATTACATTAGCCCCATAAAAGCAGAATTTTCTCAGACTTTCTCAGTAGAGGAAACCAAAGACATTTGAAGCATGAAAAACATAGATGCTTCTTGACTCACAACAGGGTAACCTCTCTCTAAACCCATCCTAAATTGAAAACACTGTAAGTTTAGAGTGCATTTTAGAGTTACAGTATTTTCTTTTTGTTATTATTATTATTATACTTTAAGTTTTAGGGTACATGTGCACAAGGTGCAGCTTTGTTACATATGTATACATGTGCCATGTTGGTGTGCTGAACCCATTAACTCGTCATTTAGCATTAGGTATATCTCCTAATGCTATCCCTCCCCCCTCCCCCCACCCCACAACAGTCCCCAGAGTGTGATGTTCCCCTTCCTGTGTCCATGTGTTCTCATTGTTCAATTCCCACCTATGAGTGAGAACATGTGGTGTTTGGTTTTTTGTCCTTGCAATAGTTTACTGAGAATGATGATTTCCAATTTCATCCATGTCCCTACAAAGGACATGAACTCATCATTTTTTATGGCTGCATAGTATTCCATGGTGTATATGTGCCACATTTTCTTAATCCAGTCTATCATTGTTGGACATTTGGGTTGGTTCCAAGTCTTTGCTAGTGTGAATAGAGCCGCAATAAACATACGTGTGCATGTGTCTTTATAGCAGCATGATTTATAATCTTTTGGGTATATACCCAGTAATGGGATGGCTGGGTCAAATGGTATTTCTAGTTCTAGATCCCTGAGGAATTGCCACACCGACTTCCACAAGGGTTGAACTAGTTTACAGTCCCACCAACAGTGTAAAAGTGTTCCTATTTCTCCACATCCTGTCCAGCACCTGTTGTTTCTTGACTTTTTAATGATCACCATTCTAACTGGTGTGAGATGGTAGTATTTTCAATTTAGGATGGGTTTATGTGGACGTATTCCCATGTAAATCATGGAGTGCACTGAATGAATATCACTTTCACACCATTCTAGGGTTGCAAACTTTTAAGTCGAGCCATCATAATTCACGAACCATCTGCATTAGGTGAAGTATTGGGGCTATAAAATGGGGGTCGGGGTGACAAGCAATATAGGAGGCCTCTCGACACTGAGCGCAACCCACCACCAGGGCTACCAGGACACAGAACTGAATTCTGCCAACAACCTGAATGAACTTGGAAGCAGATTCTTTGCCAAACCTTCTAGATAAAAGCTCAGCCGCCAACACCTTGATTTCAGCTATATGATAATCTGAGTATAGGACCCAGTCGCACGTCTTTCATGACTGTAAGCTAATGAATGGGTGTTCTTTAAAACCATTAAGTTCATTGTAATTTCTTAAGCAGAAATAGAAAACAAATATAGAAGTATACTTTGTAAAGTTCTTTCTTTATCCATTAAATAAGATTATTTAAAGGTAACTTAATACTATTTGTGATTAAGTTAAGTGTGCATATTGGAAACCCTACAGCAATCACACCAGAAAAAGAGCTATACAGACAGCAATCCAAGTTGACATAAAATGGAATATTACATACCCTCAACGAATCCCGAAAATGTCTGGAGTCATCTCAGAAGGGAGTAGGCGCTTTGCATGACCTGTTTTAGGACCAAAAAAAGTGCCTGGTATATAGCGGGCTGTCTCTAGACCTTTAGGAAATGGATGAGTGAATGAATGCATAAATGAAAAGTCAACTCCATATTCTAAGCAATATAAATCAATAAGTGGTTCTAGAACCAAAAATACCTAGATAAAGAAACATTTTAGACCATAAGCAGAATAATCAGAAGGGAAAAAACACTTAAACAGAGCAACCAGCCGATTTTGGGTTTTATTATTTATACCCAACCTGGTTCTAATACAGATTTAAGGCACCAGAGAACAGCTAAAACTCTGCTTTAATAAACTATGTGTGTAATAACTGTGAAAATAAAGAAGGAAAATGAAGTATATTATAAGCAAATGTAGAAGGACCCATTATAAATAAAAAGAAAGCACATACAAACTTCCTGCTTTTATAAGCAGAATATATGGGTTCTGTGCCTAGCACTACGCAAACTATTTTTTGTCACCATGCTATACACAGTAAGAGAAATGCCTGTATATTTGCAAAAGTTGCAAATCTAATTCTAATATGCAAGGTCAAACAGCAGCCCAGAAATAGAAACTGAGGTTTGCAGAAAATGCTTATATCTCCAACTAATAATGCATAGTTCACGAGATGAGCCAACCTGATTTAGCAGAATCAGCTGGAGTTTTACAAACTCCACAATGCTCCTAGTTGATCACATTTAAGACAACCTTTCTGCCTATCATAATCTCTAATAAATGGTAGAGTGAAGGGTAAGGACAAAGGAACAAATGTATCTTAAGTGTCTGTTTTGAATAGGAGAGGACATCACTGCAGACCTTACTGAAGTGCATGCAGCAGGTATATTTTGTTCCCTTCAGGAGAATTTCTGGCACAGGAGTATGTTCACAAGAATGTAGATTAATATGCTTGGAGTTTTGGCAGTGCTGTAGTTTATTCTGGATGTTACTGATTGAGATGTTTCAGTGATGCTGTATCCCAAATCCCAAACCTGCACATAATTGTGAAAACTGTTCATATATTCACATACTTCAGATAAGAATCAAAAATGTCTTGTTGACATTATTAAAATTTGGAGTCTTCCTTTTCTACCATTTCATATAACACTGCCTTTATGGGAAATGGAAGGTATATTTTACTCTCTGGATTTATAGAAGCTTGGTCTCCCTCTGACTCAGTGACTCTGGATCACTAATTAACAGCCAGGTGCTGGGTGTTTTACTAAAAAAACGAAGTGACTTCATTAAGTGCAAGCTTTTGAACAAAATACAATACACGTGCATCCTCTTTTAAATTAGTTCTTCTGAAGCACCTCCTTCTCTAAGGATATCCCACTGGAAAAATGAGCACAATCCTTAACCAGATTGTACATAATTCACACTAATTAAACATGTCATTTATGGGCTTGAACCTATTACATCAAGTTATAAATTATGCAGTTTAAAAGCTGCATTAACTTTTTCTAGTGACTAGAAACAAAAGAGAGGCTACTTAGCAGTTGTTTAATCCAACAAACACAAGCTGAAATTTGTGGTCACGTTAAATATTTAGCTACTGGCTTAGTTTTTAAGAGGCCACTTACCCAAAATAAAAAGGAAAAACGGCAATATGGCCGAATAGGAACAGCTCCGGTCTACAGCTCCCAGCGTGAGCGACGCAGAAGACGGGTGATTTCTCCATTTCCATCTGAGGTACCGGGTTCATCTCACTAGGGAGTGCCAGACAGTGCGCGCAGGTCAGTGGGTGCGCGCACCGTGCGCGAGCCGAAGCAGGGCGAGGCATTGCCTCACTTGGGAAGCGCATGGGGTCAGGGAGTTCCCTTTCTGAGTCAAAGAAAGGGGTGACGGACGGCACCTGCAAAATCGGGTCACTCCCACCCGAATACTGCGCTTTTCCGGCGGGCTCAAAAAACGACGCAACACGAGATTATATCCTGCACCTGGCTCAGAGGGTCCTACGGCCACGGAGTCTCCTGATTGCTAGCACAGCAGTCTGAGATCAAACTGCAAGGCCGCAGCGAGGCTGGGGGAGGGGCGCCCGCCATTGCCCAGGCTTGATTAGGTAAACAAAGCAGCCGGGAAGCTCCAACTGGGTGGAGCCCACCACAGCTCAAGGAGGCCTGCCTGCCTCTGTAGGCTCCACCTCTGGGGGCAGGGCACAGACAAACAAAAAGACAGCAGTAACCTCTGCAGACTTAAATGTCCCTGTCTGACAGCTTTGAAGAGAGCAGTGGTTCTCCCAGCACGCAGCTGGAGTTCTGAGAACGGGCAGACTGCCTCCTCAAGTGGGTCACTGACCCCTGACCCCCGAGCAGCCTAACTGGGAGGCACCCCCCAGCAGGGGCACACTGACACCTCACACGGTAGGGTACTCCAACAGACCTGCAGCTGAGGGTCCTCGCTGTTAGAAGGAAAACTAACAAACAGAAAGCACATCCACACCAAAAACCCATCTGTACATCACCATCATCAAAGACCAAAAGTAGATAAAACCACAAAGATGGAGAAAACACAGAACAGAAAAACTGGAAACTCTAAAAAGCAGAGCGCCTCTCCTCCTCCAAAGGAACGCAGTTCCTCACCGGCAACGGAACAAAGCTGGATGGAGAATGACTTTGACGAGCTGAGAGAAGAAGGCTTCAGACGATCAAATTACTCTGAGCTACGGGAGGACATTCAAACCAAAGGCAAAGAAGTTGAAAACTTTGAAAAAAATGTAGGAGAATGTATAACTAGAATAACCAATACAGAGAAGTGCTTAAAGGAGCTGATGGAGCTGAAAACCAAGGCTCGAGAACTACGTGAAGAATGCAGAAGCCTCAGGAGCTGATGCGATCAACTGGAAGAAAGGGTATCAGCGATGGAAGACGAAATGAATGAAATGAAGTGAGAAGTGAAGTTTAGAGAAAAAAGAATAAAAAGAAATGAGCAAAGCCTCCAAGAAACATGGGACTATGTGAAAAGACCAAATCTACGTCTGATTGGTGTACCTGAAAGTGATGGGGAGAATGGAACCAAGTTGGAAAACACTCTGCAGGATATTATCCAGGAGAACTTCCCCAATCTAGCAAGGCAGGCCAACGTTCAGATTCAGGAAATACAGAGAATGCCACAAAGATACTCTTCAAGAAGAGCAACTCCAAGACACATAATTGTCAGATTCACCAAAGTTGAAATGAAGGAAAAAATGTTAAGGGCAGCCAGAGAGAAAGGTCAGGTTACCCTCAAAGGGAAGCCCATCAGACTAACAGCGGATCTCTCGGCAGAAACCCTACAAGCCAGAGGAGAGTGGGGGCCAATATTCAACATTCTTAAAGAAAAGAATTTTCAACCTAGAATTTCATATCCAGCCAAACTAAGCTTCATAAGTGAAGGAGAAATAAAATACCTTACAGACAAGCAAATGCTGAGAGATTTTGTCACCACCAGGCCTGCCCTAAAAGAGCTCCTGAAGGAAGCGCTAAACATGGAAAGGAACAACCGGTACCAGCCGCTGCAAAATCATGCCAAAATGTAAAGACCATAGAGACTAGGAAGAAACTGCATCAACTAACAAGCAAAATAACCAGCTAACATCATAATGACAGGATCTAATTCAAACATAACAACATTAACTTTAAATATAAATGGACTAAATGCTCCAATTAAAAGACACAGACTGGCAAATTGGATAAAGAGTCAAGACCCATCAGTGTGCTGTATTCAGGAAACCCATCTCACGGGCAGAGACACACATAGGCTCAAAATAAAAGGATGGAGGAAGATCTACCAAGCCAATGGAAAACAAAAAAAGGCAGGGATACCAATCCTAGTCTCTGATAAAACAGACTTTAAACCAACAAAGATCAAAAGAGACAAAGAAGGCCATTACATAATGGTAAAGGGATCAATTCAACAAGAAGAGCTAACTATCCTAAATATATATGCACCCAATACAGGAGCACCAAGATTCATAAAGCGAGTCTTGAGTGACCTACAAAGAGACTTAGACTCCCACACATTAATAATGGGAGACTTTAACACCCCACTGTCAACATTAGACAGATCAAGGAGACAGAAAGTCAACAAGGATACCCAGGAATTGAACTCAGCTCTGCACCAAGCTGACCTAATAGACATCTACAGAACTCTCCACCCCAATTCAACAGAATATACATTTTTTTCAGCACCACACCACACCTATTCCAAAATTGACCACATACTTGGAAGTAAAGCTCTCCTCAGCAAATGTAAAAGAACAGAAATTATAACAAACTATCTCTCAGACCACAGTGCAATCAAACCAGAACTCAGGATTAAGAATCTCACTCAAAACCACTCAACTACATGGAAACTGAACAACCTGCTCCTGAATGACTACTGGGTACATAACGAAATGAAGGCAGAAATAAAGATGTTCTTTGAAACCAACGAGAACAAAGACACAACATACCAGAATCTCTGGAACACATTCAAAGCAGTGTGTAGAGGGAAATTTATAGCACTAAATGCCCACAAGAGAAAGCAGGAAAGGTCCAAAATTGACACCCTAACATCACAATTAAAAGAACTAGAAAAGCAAGAGCAAACACATTCAAAAGCTAGCAGAAGGCAAGAAATAACTAAAATCAGAGCAGAACTGAAGGAAATAGAGACACAAAAAACCCTTCAAAAAATTAATGAATCCAGGAGCTGGTTTTTTGAAAGGATCAACAAAATTGATAGACTGCTAGCAAGACTAATAAAGAAGAAAAGAGACAAGAATCAAATAGATGCAATAAATAATGATAAAGGGGATATCACCACCAATCCCACAGAAATACAAACTACCATCAGAGAATACTACAAACACCTCTACGCAAATAAACTAGAAAATCTAGAAGAAATGGATAAATTCCTGGACACATACACTCTCCCAAGACTAAACCAGGAAGAAGTTGAATCTCTGAATAGACCCATAACAGGAGCTGAAATTGCGGCAATAATCAATAGCTTACCAACCAAAAAGAGTCCAGGACCAGATGGATTCACAGCCAAATTCTACCAGAGGTACAAGGAGGAACTGGTACCATTCCTTTTGAAACTATTCCAATCAATAGAAAAAGAGGGAATCCTCCCTAACTCATTTTATGAGGCCAGCATCATTCTGATACCAAAGCCAGGCAGAGACACAACCAAAAAAGAGAATTTTAGACCAATATCCTTGATGAACATTGATGCAAAAATCCTCAATAAAATACTGGCAAAATGAATCCAGCAGCACATCGAAAAGCTTATCCACCATGATCAAGTGGGCTTCATCCCTGGGATGCAAGGCTGGTTCAATATACGCAAATCAATAAATGTAATCCAGCATATAAACAGAGCCAAAGACAAAAACCACATGATTATCTCAATAGATGCAGAAAAGGCCTTTGACAAAATTCAACAACCCTTCATGCTAAAAACTCTCAAGAAATTAGGTATTGATGGGACGTAATTCAAAATAATAAGAGCTATCTATGACAAACCCACAGCCAATATCATACTGAATGGGCAAAAACAGGAAGCATTCCCTTTGAAAACTGGCACAAGACAGGGATGCCCTCTCTCACCACTCCTATTCAACATAGTGTTGGAAGTTCTGGCCATGGCAATTAGGCAGGAGAAGGAAATAAAGGGTATTCAATTAGGAAAAGAGGAAGTCAAATTGTCCCTGTTTGCAGATGACATGATTGTATATCTAGAAAACCCCATTGTCTCAGCCCAAAATCTCCTTAAGCTGATAAGCAACTTCAGCAAAGTCTCAGGATACAAAATCAACGTACAAAAATCATAAGCATTATTATACACCAACAACAGACAAACAGAGAGCCAAATCATGAGTAAACTCCCATTCACAATTGCTTCAAAGAGAATACAATACCTAGGAATCCAACTTACAAGGGATGTGAAGGACCTCTTCAAGGAGAACTACAAACCACTGCTCAAGGAAATAAAAGAGGATACAAACAAATGGAAGAACATTCCATGCTCACGGGTAGGAAGAATCAATATCGTGAAAATGGCCATACTGCCCAAGGTAATTTACAGATTCAATGCCATCCCCATCAAGCTACCAATGACTTTCTTCACAGAATTGGAAAAAACTACCTTAAAGTTCATATGGAACCAAAAAAGAGCCCGCATCGCCAAGTCAATCCTAAGCCAAAAGAACAAAGCTGGAGGCATCACACTACCTGACTTCAAACTATACTACAAGGCTACAGTAACCAAAACAGCATGGTACTGGTACCAAAACAGAGATATAGATCAATGGAACAGAACAGAGCCCTCAGAAATAATGCCGCATATCTACAACTATCTGATCTTTGACAAACCTGAGAAAAACAAGCAATGGGGAAAGGATTCCCTATTTAATAAATGGTGCTGGGAAAACTGGCTAGCCATATGTAGAAAGCTGAAACTGGATCCCTTCCTTACACCTTATACAAAAATCAATTCAAGATGGATTAGAGACTTAAACGTTAGACCTAAAACCATAAAAACCCTAGAAGAAAACCTAGGCATTACCATTCAGGACATAGGCATGGGCAAGGACTTCATGTCTAAAACACCAAAAGCAATGGCAACAAAAGACAAAATTGACAAATGGGATCTAATTAAACTAAGGAGCTTCTGCACAGCAAAAGAAACTACCATCAGAGTGAACAGGCAACCTACAAAATGGGAGAAAATTTTCGCAACCTTCTCATCTGACAAAGGGCTAATATCCAGAATCTACAATGAACTCAAACAAATTTACAAGAAAAAAACAAACAACCCCATCAAAAAGTGGGTGAAGGACATGAACAGACACTTCTCAAAAGAAGACATTTATGCAGCCAAAAAGCACATGAAGAAATGCTCATCATCACTGGCCATCAGAGAAATGCAAATCAAAACCACTATGAGATATCATCTCACACCAGTTAGAATGGCAATCATTCAAAAGTCAGGAAACAACAGGTGCTGGAGAGGATGTGGAGAAATAGGAACACTTTTACACTGTTGGTGGGACTGTAAACTAGTTCAACCCTTGTGGAAGTCAGTGTGGCGATTCCTCAGGGATCTAGAACTAGAAATACCATTTGACCCAGCCATCCCATTACTGGGTATATACCCAAAGGACTATAAATCATGCTGCTATAACGACACATGCACACGTATGTTTATTGCGGCATTATTCACAATAGCAAAGACTTGGAACCAACCCAAATGTCCAACAATGATAGACTGGATTAAGAAAATGTGGCACATATACACCATGGAATACTATGCAGCCATAAAAAATGATGAGTTCATGTCCTTTGTAGGGACATGGATGAAATTGGAAATCATCATTCGCAGTAAACTATCGCAAGAACAAAAAACCAAACACCGCATATTCTCACTCATATTTGGGAATTGAACAATGAGATCACATGGACACAGGAAGGGGAATATCACACTCTGCAGACTGTTGTGGGGTGGGGGCAGGGGGGAGGGATAGCATCGGGAGATATACCTAATGCTAGATGACGAGTTAGTGGGTGCAGCGCACCAGCATGGCACATGTATACATATGTAACTAACCTGCACAATGTGCACATGTACCCTAAAACTTAAAGTATAATTTAAAAAAAAGGAAAAATGAATTTATAGATAATACCACCAAGCTTTGCTTGGCTTGAAACATAAGCATCATACAGTAACTAATATATGCAGTAATGTAATCATCAACTATGTGCCCAGTATTGTGTAATATACTAGGGATATAAAGATGAAAAAGATATGATTCCTTCTCCCTATCACTTCCGGCCTAAAAAGGGAAAAGAACAACGTTAGATATCAGTAAGCTCAGCAATTATGCTAGGTGCTCTGATGGAGGGCAGTGAGCAATGATCATAAGGAATATCACACACAAGCTAGGGCCTAAAATATAATTATGCCTTTTGCAAGCACATGAAACTCAATGAACAAAGGCAGAATTGTGTGCAACAGGGAGGCCAGTCTGAAGAAGCATAGGACTGGGTGAGCAAGGAGGGAAAGATGAAAGAGGGACTGCTCTTTGATGAAGCAGAATCAGTAGATAGACAAGGATCAGAATGCAGAGGGCCTCAATAAGGATTTGTGACTTTCTCCTGTGGGAAAATGGGAAATATTGAAGAGTTTTAAACAGTTGAACTTACATGACCAGAATTATGTATTAGAGAGTATCGTCACGACAATGTGGAGGCGGGACTGGGAAATGACAGACTATAGGTCAAGAAGAATTAAGTTAAATTAAAAGGCCAATTAAGAAACTTATTGTAATCATCAGGTGAGAGGGAGAAGGGCCTGAGCAAATGTAATAGCAGTGAGAATAAAAAACAGAGAGAAAAAGTTTTAAATTATGTTCAGTGAATAACTTCTAAGAATTGTTTTATTAAGAGTATTAGGTTCCTATAAATTCCTCAAGTGTAAAATCATTACATCATCATTAAAATTAGACTCTATTGACACAAATGGGCTTAATATTAACAATAATTATATTTATGCATAATTCTTCCAAATTAAGTTATTAAATATTTAAGATTCATGTGATGACCTTCTCATAAAATTTTACTTTTCTCTCATAAGCTAATTCCAACTCTAATCTTATATGCAAACCTCATTCAGACTAAAACTCATCTACCCATGTTTTAATTACCTGTTTGCTTGTATACTAGACAGTAAAGAAAACAGCAAAATTCTACTGACTCTCCTACCTTTACAGTCATGCTCGTAGCCCACTTGCACTTGCTTTTACACTTACCAAGGCACTTCCCAAACATCGTCTAAATTAATCATCATTACCACCCCCAGAAGTAAACATTACAAACTTTAAAAAGTAGACACTCAGGCTGGGCGCAGTGGCTCATGCCTGTAATCTCAGTGGGAGGCCGAGGCAGGTGGATCACCTGAGGTCAGGAGTTCAAGTCCAGCCTGACCAACATGGTGAAACCCATCTCTACTAAAAATACAGAATTAGCCGGGCATGATGGTACATGCCTGTAATCCCAGCTACTCAGAAAACTGGGGCAGGAGAATCGCTTGAATCTGGGAAGTGGAGGCTGCAGTGAGCCGAGATCATACCATTGCATTCCAGCCTGGGCAACAAGAGGGAAACTCTGTCTCAACAACAACAAAAATAACAGACACACAGAGATATTATGCAATTTGCTCAAAATCGCATGGCTAATAAATAAAAGGTGGTGCTGGAATTTAAACCCACACCACCTGATCACTAACATTCACTGAGCTCTCACGGGGTGTCATTGTTCAAAGTGCTTTACTCATATTATTTTAATCCTCACAAAACTCATATGAGGTATATGCTAGTGTGCTTATTCCCATGCTCTGTAAAAACGAAAGGAGGAACAAAGAGCTTACATAAATTGCCCCAGGTCGCATAACCAGTAATAGGCAATACCAAGTTTCAGATACAGACTCCTGGACTAGAGAGGTCATATCCTTTACAATTAGTCCTGCTGTAAGCTGGCCTAACCACAACTACTTGCATTTGTTCCATCCTACATCAGAAGTAAACAGACTACTCAGCAAACCAAACATGGACATAATGTTGAATTATTCTCCCAGATCTTTAGCTAAACTATAGGTTCTTGTATTCCTTTCTCAGTACCCATAAGCTAAAACACTCCAAGCATTATCTGTACATTTCTGGCATAATACCATTACTTGACTCATTTCCAGTAAAAGAAAATTTGTCTCACAGTAATTTTATGAATTGATCCAAGTTTCTCTTAGTCCTACCTAATAAATAAAATAACTTATGGTCTATATTCAGTAGTTTCCACAATAATCATTTTACACAGTGTCACATAATTGTGATCTTATACAGATTACTTTCTGCAGAGGCTGAAATTACAAAATAGAAGAGTATCGGAACCAAAGATTTAAAACACATTTAAATAAAATATAATAAGATGTTGAAATACAAATATACGTGGTTTTCACTACAGGAATTTTCAAAATTAGGGCATCAAAACAAGTAAAGAATACTGTCAATACCTAAAATTTTAGCAACTTCTTTCAATTGTAAGTTTTTAAAGCCAATGTGCAAGAGAAACAGAACATCTTTCTAATGCCCTGCTCTCCAGCATCCTTTCTTCCCTATTGCTAATAGCAGTAAGTAAGTTGTTTCTCATTTCATATATCTCTGTTGACACATTCATTTTACAAATTCCAGAGATCTGAGACAGATCTAGGGGTTGAATTTAACGGGCCCTGTGATGCAAGAGATTATAAGTACTGGCTGTTTACTGCCCTCCTTCAGCCTGGAGGATGGTCCTCCTGGTAGAGAGCCTCTCCCAGGTGGGTGCTGACTTCAGCTGGCGATTCTGTTTTTGCATATCCTTTGCCCTTCCTCCTCTTGTACCTTTTACCAAAAGCTTTGTGGACAGAGGGAGCGGTGGCCAGAACATCCTGAAAGAAGATTAACAATTTGAGGAAGGAGAAGGAAGTGAGGAAGAATGCAGAAAGCAGTACCTAAAGAGAATCCAAAGGACTCTAAGTAGGGAATGCAGTCAGCATGTTTCAAGGCAGACTCCAAGTCTTTCAAGTTGGTTGTGTCTAACCTTTGAAATCAGGGTATCTTGCTATCAAAAATATCAATTTGGTAAGATCACTGAAGGAATTCTTTAAATAGATTGTCTTCTTTTATAATTTCCTTTTATCATTAATTGCTTTCAACCTAAAATATGAACTTTCGGGGAAAAAATAACACATGCTTTCTCACAGATAAAGCATTGAGTGATGGTAGAACCCTCTGCAGAGTGCACCCTCACTCCTTGGTTTGTGATCTCCAGTAAACTCCTTTCAAGTCCAAATCCTCAAGTACTTCACAAGCAAGAGAGGAACAATAGCAGCTACCTTATTGGGTATGAATATTAGATAATGAACATGAAGACCTTGATGCATAATAAATTCTCAATGCATGTCAGGAAAAGGAGGAGGAGGAAAAAGAAGATAGAAGTATTTTTCTTTTTTTCTTTTTTTTTCTGGAGATGGAGTCTTGCTCTGTCGCCCAGGCTGGAGTGCAGTGGTGTGATCTCAGCTCACTGCAAGCTCTGCCTTCCAGGTTCACACCATTCTCCTGCCTCAGCCTCCCGAGTAGCTGGGACTACAGGCACCCACCACCACACCCGGCTAATTTTTTTGTATTTTTAGTAGAGATGGGGTTTCACCATGTTAGCCAGGATGGTCTTGATCTCCTGACCTCATGATCCGCCTGCCTTGGCCTCCCAAAGTAGAAGTATTTTTCTTATACATTCTTTTAGATTCTAGGTCAGAGTAGGATAAAAGGATTTGAAATACCCAATTCTGATTGAGAAGGTTATAAGGCAACATAATGTTTTTTATTTGAAAACTGAAGAATTAAAATGTGATCACTTTAAGATTTATACAAAAGTAATGGAAGGCTGGGCACAGTGGCTTATGCCTATAATCCCAGCACTTTGGGAGGCTGAGGCGGGCGGATCACGAGATCAAGAGATCGAGACCATCCTGGCCAACATGGTGAAACACCGTCTCTACTAAAAATAGAAAAATTAGCTGGGCATGGTGGCACGCACCTGTAGTTAGTCCCAGCTACTCGGGAGGTTGAGGCAGGAGAATCGCTTGAACCCAGGAGGTGGAGGTTGCAGTGAGCCGAGATAGCACCACTGCACTCCAGTCTGGCAACAGAGCAACACTCCATCACACACACACACACACACACACACACACACACACACAGTAATGGAATGACAACACATCAACATAAACATAGTTTATTTTGATTCATATAAATGAAGCTTTCAAATAATGATTAGTGTATACAGTTGACCCTTGAACAATGTAGGGTTTAGGAGCACTGAACTCCTGTGCATCAAAAATTCTCACATAACTTTTGACTTCCCTAAAACTTAGCTTAATATCCTACTGTTGATGAAACCCTTACAGAAAACATAAATGGTTAATTAACACATCTTTGTATTTTATATGTATTAATATTACACACTGTATTCTTAAATAAGATAAAGAAAATTTTATTTCAAAAATCACAAGGAAGAGAATATATATTTATCATTTATTCAGTGAAAGTAGATCATCATAAATGTCTTCATCCTCATTTTCATGTTGAATAGGCTGAGGAGGAGGAGGAAGAGAGGGGGTTCTTGCTGTCTCAGGGGTAGCTGAGATGGAAGTGGTGCCACGCCGTTCAAACCTGTGTTATTCAAGAGTCAACTGTAATTTTCTGTTGCCAAGGCTGGAGTACAGTGGCGCGATCTCAGCTAACTCTAACCTCTGCCTTCTGGGCTCAAGCTATCCTCCCACCTCAGCCTTCCAAGTAGTTGGGACTACAGGCGTGCAACATCATGCCTGACTAATTTTTGTATTTTTAGTAGAGATGGGGTTTTGCCATGTTGGCTAGGCTGGTCTCGAATTCCTGACCTCAAGTGATCCACCTGCCTCAGCCTCCCAAAATGCTGGGATTACATGCATTCAGCCACTGTGCCCCGCCAAACTGTAATTTAAAAAGAAAAGAAATCAAGAGCATTGAGACAACATATTTTAAAATTTAAGCATACTAGAAAAAGGCAGATTTTTAAGGAAAGCCAAAATAATATATTAAAAATCGTATTTAAATCTGAATCATCGAATGACAAAAAGAAAATATGTAGAAATGAAGATGTATCTGTTATAGAACAGAGTGCAAAACTCAAAAGTTATATGGAAAATATGACTGCGGTATGGAAGCAAATCTTTAAAAAAAAAGAGAGTAGGGAGCTTTTGGTGATTTAGTGAAATGGCCCCAAAATCCAAGGTTACAGGAAGGAAGGTAGTAGACTAATCAAAATGGATTATTATGAAAAACAATGGCAAGCGTGTTAAATAATGACTTTTCAAAAGATGCTTCACCCTGGAATCTTACTACCCTTTTGAAATCTCCTTTTGGCTCACTGGTTGTAGTTTTTCATAAAGTCTAAAAGAAAGGGTAGATGAGTAATGCTATGAGTCAGAGGTTATTAAGAGTCATTTTTAACAAAAGCGACTTTAAAATCTTGGTGATCTTTAACATTTTATAATACCTGCTATTCAGAATTATTCTAAGAAAGTTACTAAGGTTTAAGAAAATTTGGTCACTTTATATCCAGTGTGCACTGTTAAAAAGCAAAAGTTGGCAAAAGGTTTAGTTGTCCTAAGAGCAGTGGCAAAGCATTAAAATTTTTAAAGCTACTCAGGTTTTATTTTGCTAAGTTTAGGTCATAGAATTAATTTTCTCAGTAAAAAAGTTGCTTCTCAAAAGTGCTGCAGATATTTGGCACATGCTGGCAACCAAAATAAACTGTAATGTCTTTCTCTAAGATTTAGGGCAGGTGCTTTGCTTTACATAAACTCAAAATTTTGCTTCACAATAGCTTTTGGCAATTGCAATAAACATAGGCAGGCAAATGGGGTACCTATGTATCTTAACAGCAAATCATTTTTTGCTAATAGTAGATACTGTTTATACAACTTGGGAGAGAGTTCAGTTATTAGGATTTTGTATCTTCAACATATTCCTGTCAAAAAATCATAGCAAACAATGGATGTTTAAAAGTCTGTAATAACAGTCTAACACAATGTGCTAACCCTGGGACTATCCATATAGGTTTTAGCTGGTTTCGATTATAAGGTTCTGCCTTATAGTGGAGTCTGGTCAATAAAAGCCCGTTTGTCTAGGACTAAATTGCTCTATGTTTGCTACATACTTAATGACAGTTCCTGAAAAAAATTGTAATCATTTCCAAACTTCATGCTTTGTTTTATACCAGGATAGAACCTTAAAGGGTGATTTGCAGTTGGCATTCTCATACACGTTCATACACAAAGGAGCCCACAAATACACCTATATGCAGAATAGAGCTATTTGTAAAAGAGCCTGTTGATTTGAAAAATGGCAGAGGGAAATTGCCCAAGATCAAAGAAAAACTGTGTCAGCCTTCCAATATCAATTCAAATCTTAAAATGATAAAGTTAATTCCAAAATGAAGTTTATTAAATTGCAAAAAAAGCTAATAAAGACATCTCACCATATTTTTAATTCCATGAAAGCTTTCAGAAATAATTATTTGTTTTATTACACACCATCTGTTAACTCAATGAAAACAGAATTTTAGAAATTTTTGTGAGATTGTTTTATATTTGAATATTTATATTTATAATGAATTCAATATTTATAATGAATTCTAATTGCTTTAGAATTCGTTATTTTTGAAACAAATGTGGGAAAATTAATTTTATTACATTTTCCATTCTGAATCTAGCTTTCTTATGCCCCCGCACAAATTCTAACTAACATTGTATACATTGGACCTATAAAAAAGAACTGATTTCTTGACATGAGCTTTTTCATATGTGTAGGTTTATATAGCAGATATGGGCTCTATCTGACTACATTATCTTTTATCTGTTTAATGCTCATACATCATGATAAGAGGAGAAAAATAATCTTTTCCGGAGTAAAGACCATCTGTACTACCCATCAAAAAGGAGTAAGGCTTTGTAAATTGAGAGGAAAGTCTACTTGTTTGACTTGGTAACTTTGTCAAGGTTACAATTGTGAGTAGATAAAAAAGTAGCAATTAACGTGACATACCTAGAGGAGGCACAAGGCTTTTCCCAAAATATAGAAGCCAGTGTCTGAGATTCATTCATCTTAATATAATTCCTTAAGATCAGGAAGGCTCTTCAGGTTTTCAAGAGAATCTATCACAATTAAAATGTGTTTTACAGGAAAAGGACTGATAGTTATTGCCAGTTTACCATGAGTACTACTGGATGTGCTTTACATAAGTTAGTTTAATTTTTATACATGTACATCTTTGCCTTAATTATTAGCTACCTTGTGCATGAGGATCGACAGAAAAGCTTTTAATGAACTAGTTCCCAGAGAGTATTCACAATTCGGCAGAAAAAACTTAAGAAGGACAAAAAGCACTCCTGAACCCCAGCACTTAGAACGCTTACAATTACCACCATAGACAGAGGAGAATGATGGTGCCTTTATGGCAGATATGCCATTTATTTATTTATCAGTTTACTACTCTATTTTATGACAAAATACTTTGCTATGTGCTGTGAAGGATACACTAGTGTGTCAAAGAACCAGTCAGTGTAATAGCATATGAATGAAGATATTGAAAGGTACAAAACACGATAATGCCTTTCCATAAGCAGTAAGCCTTCACTTGGCAAGACTACTTTGAGAGGAACAGTGTACAAATGTTATTCTGACATAAGCAAATTAATGAATAACAAAAATGTATTTCTCTAAGCTTTCAAATATATAGTATCTTTAATTAGTCTAAGTATTTTCTAGTAAGTATTCTCTTCTAATAAGCCTTAGAAATTAATGTTCATCAATATATCAAGGCACCAGCTCAGATCATCTGGCAATTATTCCAGTTGTATATAAAAAAGATGTTTCTCAAGTTCTAAAAACAGTACCTTCTCTCTCATTAGGTAGTTTTTTCTAAAGGCTATTCACTTTGTTGATTTGTTTGGCGATGCTTTCATAAAAATGTTCAGATGAACTTTCATCCTGCAAAAATATAAGACTTCTGATCCCAAATCCAAATTAATACATAAAATAACCAATCCAGATATGAAATTTTGTTCTGCATTCTATATGATTTCTCATTTAGAAGATACTGTCCATTAAATTATTAAGTATACTACACATAAAGCCCCATATGATAAGTTTATTTTAGAATTTTCAATTAGGGAAATCTCCCCTAAAGAACTGGTATGTGTCTTCTTTTCCAGTAATGAGAGTAATCTGTCTTTTTGCTCTGATAGCCAGGAACCTCAGAGTCAAACCTGAAGTACAACTACAAAAATATGATGCTAAGCTCATGGTTACAGTATTGGTGGCTTTCATTTTTCTATCAGCTTTATTTTCCATATTAATCTCATTTTGTATGGAGAGAATGAAGCATAAAAATATTTGGTAAATTAAAATATATGGAACAATACACTATACATCCACCAAAGTCATATATAATGAGCTACTACTTTTGAAATAAATTATTAATATATGTTTATTTGTAAAGCCACATCAAGTGGACATAAACACCTCATTTTCTTTATAGATAAGATCGTTTAAGCAGAACTTGAAAATTTTAAAGTCAGTTTCACTTGGTCTTAGTTTCACTGTTAATTCTTTACCAAATATTTTAGACTTTAGAAAATGTATTCTACTAATAGTGCAGAAAGCCAACATCATTGTTATAAATCACTTGACCAGCTGATCATGTATTAGAAAAAAAAACTTAGAGAAAAGAATAATTCCATGAAAAAACAAAAAACTGAATCACTTATGCCAAAATGAGAAAGCTGACCAATCTATCTTTGGGAAGTAATTGGAAAAACTAGTCAGAAGCTCCTATTTCTTGAATAAAAAAGCCTAGTGATTATACCTAATAAAGGCTTGTTTAAGGAAAAAGTAATAAATGTGAAAGTAAACTGAATAGTGTCCTTATTAATGTACGAGATTTTTTTATTTTGTGGCTTTGTTTCATTCTTATTAATTACAATGATAAAATAATAGCATAAGTAATAAATTCAAATAGAATGAGTCAGCTATTTTAGTAATATTATACTTGCTTTTTATGGAAAATGTCATGCAGGTTTGCAATTTTTGCTACTATTAACAAAATAGTGAAGAGTGTATAGATTAGTGGAAACTAAATGGTTGGCTGAAACTAAACACATAGCTTACATGTGTAGTTTTTTTTTTTTTTCCTTCTTCACAGTATGCCTTCTGGAAAGAAGACATGAGGGAAGGAATGGAGAATGTAATCTGAAGAAATAGAGCCTCCTTGTCTTTCCTGTCATTTCCACTTTACTGTAATAATCATTTGAGGATTTGGGCTTTTTCCTTGGGGCTCCAAATTTAGGAATGCAGAGCTCTCTCTTATTGCTTGTCGTCTTAGGCAAAGCACTTCCATAAGCTCCGCCATTTACCTACTGTCCCTTTAAAAATGTTGAAGACAAGACCTCTAAGAAATCAAGGGGACAGGCTGGGTGGTGGCTCACCCCTGTAATCCCAGCACTGTGGGAGGCCGAGGCAGGTGGATCACGAGGTCAAGAGATCGAGACCATCCTGGCCAACATGGTGAAACCCCGTGTCTACTAAAAATACAAAAATTAGCTGGGCATGGTAGTGTGCACCTGTAGTCCCAGCTACTTGGGAGGCTGAGGCAGGAGAATCACTTGAATCCAGGAGGTGAAGTTTTTCTTTTCCTTTTGTTTTTATGAAGAGTAATAACTATCCAGCCTGATCAACATGGTGAAACCCCGTCTCTACTGAAAATATAAAAATTAGCCAGGTATGCTGGCGCGCGCCTGTAATCCCAGCCACTCAGGAGGCTGAAGCAGCAGAATCGCTTGAACCTGGGAGGCAGAGGTTGCAGTGAGCCAATATCGCACCATTGCACTCCAGCCTGGCGACAGAGCAAGACTCCGTCTCAAAAAAAAAAAAAAAAAGAAATCAAGAGGCCCCTGAGCAGATGTTCTCCTTATCTTGCTTCATTCTCAAGTCCAGGCTGTCTTCTGAGCTTTCCTGCTTGTCCTTTTGTCTGGCCATTAGATTCTGACCTTCTAGGTGATAATAACGAGTCTACCACTTATTTGCTTGGGTTTCTACTTCAGGGCTCCAGTCTGCCTTCTGGTGAGTGAGTGAGGGCCGCTTGTTACCCTGTATCACTTCTCATTAAGCATCAGTAGCAATAATGGCTAATATTTGTGGAGTATAAGTGCTCTACATGCATATTCATCCAACAAAATTTTTTGTTTACTACATACCAAGCTTACTATTATATTTGCTAAGAACAAAAAAATAAAAGAAAAAAGCTTCAATCCAGACAAAACTCTTTGTTCCCATTCAGCCTACCAGAAATAAGACATGAATATAAACAAAGTAAGAATAAATGAATACAAACACATACAGATGCTGTGAAAAAAGAAGCTGTTTTTTATTAAGAGAGTATATCAAAGGATTTCACCTCGCTAAAGGAGTAAGAGAAGGCTTACCCAAGAAAGTGATGTTCAAGCTGAGATATAATAGATAAAAAGAATTAATTAGGCACAGTGGAAAAACATTCCAGATAGAGAAAACAGTCTATGCAGGGAGACTATCACATCAGAGAAGCAGGGAAGTGGTAAGGACAGGGTTGCACGGACCACCTGAAAAACTGTAGAAGTGAGCATGGCAGGAGTGCAGAAAGAGGCAACCACCAGCTGAGACAGGGCCTTGTAGGTCATGTTAAAGATTAGGTCTTTTTCCTTAGAGCAGCTGAAGTCATTAAAAGTTTTTTTTTTAGGAAATTTTTTTAGTATTATACTTTAAGTTCTGGGGTACATGTGCAGAACATGCAGGTTTGTTACATAGGTATACACGTGCCATGGTGGTTTGCTGCATCCATCAACCCGTCATCTACATTACGTATTTCCCTTGATGCTTAAAAGTTTTTAAGAAAGATACAAGTATATGTGAACTTTGCAGAGATAACCCTCATAAGGTTAGGGCTGCAGACTAGGGCTGCAGTGGAAATGGACAGAATGGATGCCCAGAGACCAGTCAGAAAGATATCGTGATAGTCCAGGCAAGAGATAATGGTATCTTAACAGTAGCTCATTTAGAATTCATGCACCAGATATACTATATCCCATGTAATACTTACAATAATACTATGTATTAGAGATTGTAAATATCTTTACAACATGGAAAATGAACTTTGGAGCTGTTGAGTGACTTGACAAGGTCATAAAAATAACAAGCAATGGGAAAGAAATCCAAGCCAGGCAGTCTAGCTCATATCCCATGTTCTCTAACGCTGCCCAGAAAGTGATGGCAGCAGAGTTGAAAAGAAGTATACAGATTTCAAAAGATAATCTGGAAGTTGAAATCCCAGGGTGTAATGATGAATTGGTTATCGAGAATGAGGAAGTAATATCAATTAGAGTGAGGAGACATCAAGGATAATGTCCAAGGGTCTGACATATCCAGGTGGATGGATGATGGTGTCTTTCACCAAAATAGGAAAGTGAAAAGAGACCAGCTTTTTTTTTTTTTTTTTTTTTTTTTTTGAGAGGGAAAGGGAAGGTGGGTGTGGTAAGGAGACTCTGAGTTCAATGCCACACATGTTGAATTTGAGTAACCTCTGAGACACCCAAATAGAAATATTAAGTAGGCAGATAGATATATGGGTCTAAAGACTGTAAGAAAGGTCTTGTTTGAAGATGTAAATCTGAAAGCCTAAAGCATATGAAAGATAATTAAAGTTATAGACATAGTTGTACTTACTAGGATGCATTATCTTTTCCTGTGAAACTCACACTTTGGGCCCATTCTTCCCCAACCGTGTGATAAAAACTCAGGCAGATCCCACAGCTTTTCTATCAGTCATGAGTAATAAAAAGTCGCTTATAAGCTTAAATAGTCAAATCCATTGTAATGACCAAAACTCCAAACTCCTCAACTCTGGCCTGCCAGGATAAAGAGGGATACAGTTGGTTTCTTTTCTCTTCCTCACCCCACTTCCTTCTCTATCCACTCACTGGCTGTTGTGGTTGATTCCTCCTGGTGAGAACCCAGAGGATTAGTAAAGAAAGAGCACACAGTTGAAGTAGCTGATAGAGTTGAAATGTGGGATCGATACCCTCTTGTAGAGACCCATATGTCTTGCTGATTACTTATGACCTCTACTCGGATGTCTAAAGACATTTCTAACTTAGTGTGACTTAGATCAAACATGATTTCCTCTCACCCACTAAAAATGCTCCTCCCACATAAGCAAATGGCAACTCTATTCTGTCGTTTGGGCCAAATACCTTAAAGTCCTCTGTCTCTCATAACCCATTTTCAAGCCATTAACATATCCTGTCACTGTCTTTAAAATATAAATGATTCTCATTGTTAACAGTACTTATGTTCTATAAAGTCACCATAAATACTGAATTAGCTAATATGGAATCATTGCCCCTAGGGGAAACACAGGGTTATGTTCTGACACATATTTGTTCACAAAATTTTCATCAACTGATCCACGTATACCTTGTTTAATGTGTGTTTCTGTTTAAAGACACAGTGATCTATTTTATAGATTCATTAGCAAAGAACTCACGGCCAGCAGCAGCACTATAACTCACGCCTGAACAAGGCTGATCTGGCTTTAGTATTTTCTCTGTAAGGAACATCACAGCCTTCTTGTTCTTAGGAACACTATATAATACTTCAGGACTACATTTGGGGCTATTTTAAATAGCAATTATTACCAACAAAAGGGACAAAAATGAAGAAAAATGGGCACTAAATATACCACGAAAAGGAAACTTGTTTACAACATGAGACCTGAAATGAGAAGGCAGAGCATCATCTTATTAGAACTCAGCAGGGAACACGCACAGCAGGCAGATTTTTCGCTACTTTGTGCATATGCTGGTCTGTGAATGACTGTAAGAGACATTGAGTATTGATTTTGGGGTTACAAATAAACTTTAGCAAGGAGGCTGGTTTGCAAATACAGAATCTGCTAATAAGGATGGACAGTATATCCAGAATCTGACCACTTCTCACCACCATCACCACTACTACCCCTGTCCAAACCATGATCACCTCTTCACTCACACTGGTCTCCTTACCAGCCTCCCAGCATCTAATCTTTCCTCCAAGGGTCTAAAATTCCCCTGTGTTTTTAAACTCAAACCAAGATCATGACACTGCTCTATTCAAAGCCCTCCAGTGCCTTTCAATCTCTTCTGAAATGAAAGCCAAAGTCCTGGCCATTGCTACACAAGGTCCCCTTTGATCTTAGTGGTTCCATTTCCTATCACTCTCTGCCCTCCCTCACTCCATTCTAGACAAACACGTCTTACCTGGCAGCCTTTGAACTTGTGTTTTCTACTTGCAAGATTTTTCATATGGCTCTCACTATAGTGAATTCCTATAATTTGTCGACGAAAAGAGTCAAACTCTATGAAATATTTGGAGAGATTTATTCTGAGCCAAGTATGAGTGATCATGATCTGAGGCAGAGTCTCAAGAGGTTCTAAGAACATGTGCCCAAGGTGGTCAGGCTACAGCTTGGTTTTGTATGTTTTAGGGAGACATAGGCATCAATTACTACACGTAAGGTGTATATCAATTTGGTCCGGAAAGGTGGAACAACTCTAAATGGGTGGAGGAGGAGCCTTGCCAGGTTATAAGTGGATGCAAAGATTTTCTGATTGGCAATTGGTTGAAAGTTATTATTTCAAGACCTGGAATCAACAGAAGGGAGCGTCTGGGTTAGAAGAAGGCATTATGGAGAACAAGCTTCTTATGCAAGATGAAGCCTCCAGGTAGCAGGCTTCAGAGAGAATAGGCTGTAAATGTTTCTTATCAACTTAAAAAGGTGCCAGATTCTTAGTTAATTGTCTCCTGGATCAGGGAAAAGACCTGGAAAGGAAAGGGATGCTCTACAGAATGTACATTTTCCCCATAACAGACAGTTTTGCAAAGACATTTCAAAATATGTCAAAGAAATATATTTTGGGGTAAAATACTTTCTTTGACTTCTTTCAGGGCCTGCAATCTGTGGTGTTGGTATCTTATTGCTACAAATAATCTGTTGTAATGTTAATGCTGGTCACTTGTGCCTAAATACTAAAGGGAGCAGGGTATAATGAGGCATGTCCAATCCCTTCTTCCCATCATGGCCTGAACTAGCTTTTCAGGTTAACTTTGAAATGCCCTGGGCTTAGAGTAGGGGTCCATTCAGTTGGGTAGGGACTAGAATTTTATTCTTGGTTTACAAATTTTATGTTGCTTCGATATGTATTTTGAATATAAGTTTCACTTTCTCATACCAGAAGCAGGACTCATTTGTTCTTGACACAGTTTCCAGTTACACACCCCCTCCCAGTTCCTCTATGTGGTCAGGCCAGATATCACCTTTTACCACTGCCTTTTGGTGACCAACTCTCCAACCTCCCTATGGCTCAGCTAGATACTCCTACTTGATTCGCCCCTCTTATTCCCCACACCCTACAGGCACTGCATAGAAGTGCTGCAATAATCACCTCTCAGTCACTGTGTGACCCCTTGGAATTCATGCCTGTTGCCTTTAAACCCACCAATTAGAAGCTCCCTATAGGAAGCCTGCTTGGGTAACACCCTGAACTCCAGTAAAGACTTTGGTCCCACAGATCCTCTCTTGCTCCCAACTCACTGGTTGAGCAGGCTTGTAGGGGACAACTTCCTCACTCCCTCACCCTCCCTCTGGCCCTGTGAAGCCTGCTGCTTTCTTCTCTTTGGGGGCTGTAAGTGATCAAAATGCTTCTGCCATTTCATGGGTTTTGTTGTGCTGCTTCCTCTGTGTCTCACCTGACTGATACACCCAAATCTAACTTCTTTTCTGTTCAGGGCTAGAATTTATAGCCACTCTCAAATGAGACCTTGAGACCAAATTGGAAGGAAATGATATCTACAAAACAGCCCCTCAGTTTCTTCAGATCTCCGTTCAAGTTTCTGCTTACAGACTTAGGCCTTCTATGACAACTTTCGTATGTAACAGCACCCCTTACCCTCTATCCCCTTACCCTGCTTTAGTTTTCTTGAGGGCACTTGTCACCACCCAACATCATGTGTATTTTCATTGTTGTTCTCCTCATTTTTTCACTGTTCTATTCCCAGCACCTAGAACATCTAACACAATGTGAGTCTTCCATAAATATTTATCAGATAAGTGAAGAGTCCCTGGCTTTCTCACATGGAGCACTTTCATGGGTGATCTGTCCCAGGCCTGGGACTGAAACTCCATGATGCTGCTCATCCTTCATTCCCAAACCCACTTTTCTACTGGGTCTCTTCACCAGCATAGCCATCCCTCTAGCCCTTGAGGCATTTCTGTTAGACAGAGTCCAAGACTGACTCTCTTACAAATGGGCTTCACATGTGGTCCCCAGAAAACACATTTTAATTCAGCTAATACAGAAAATTTTAGTACCTGAATATGCCAAGCTCTTCTCTGGGCCTCCACATTAGCTGTTTCCTTTGCCTGAGAATCTCCCAGCCTCTACCCATTACCCCAATTTATCCCTCACTCCTCAGATTGAATACCACCTCCTTCAGCGGCCTCTGACTCATTGGCCTAGATTAGGGCCACCTAATGCATTGTTTCTCAAACTTTAATCACCTGGAGGCTTTGTTAGGCATGTTCCCTGAGCTCCATTTCCAGACTCTCATTGAGTCCATCTGATGGAGTTAGTAAATTTGTTGTTCAAAAAGCTCACAGGTGAGTCTGATAATGATTGTCTAAGGCCTACGCATTGAGAAGCACTAGGTTCTCTGCCTGACACATCCAGCTCACCTTTCACAGCCCACTTTTATTTCACTGCTGTTGAAATCTTCCCTGATCATTCCCAACAATGAATCATCCTCCTCTGTATGGTTTGCCTTGAATTATGGTTAACTGTAACTGCAAAGTATGCATCACACTTTATTATAATTAAATATTTAAACACATTATTTCCAGCAAAAGAGTAAATCCTATAAGTACCTGTAAAGTACTCAACAACAAATAATTTTTTTAAAAATAAGTACCCACTTTGGGGTTGAGGAATATGGAGTTCAGACACGTAAAGTAATTTCCCCAAGGTCACAAAACCACTAAAGACAGAGGCAAGAAGGAAGAACATGGAAAGGAAAGAAACTACTCTAGTTCTAAAAACCCTGAAAGGCAGTGAAAATGCAGCCATTCTAGGACCAAAAATATTGTTACTGGGGGCCTTGGCATTAACCTGTAGTTGAAAAATCCACAAACCAGTGGAATAGAACTGAATGTGACAGAGGTTGAATTCTGTCACCTCTTCCCTTTTCCCATCTTCCCTTCCTTCCTAGATCCTTCATCCCCATCACACACATGCACCTGCTTCTATGTCAACACTTACTGAGGTCTTGAATGCAACCAAGTTGGAATTGCTGATTGAGAAAATGGCTTAAAGGGTACCTGGGAGGTTTCAATTGCCTTGCAAGATATTAGGAACCACCTCTGTAGAGAAGCTTGTGAGGGCCCCTGAGACATACCTTTGACAGACCCCAAGGAAAAAAAATTAAATTAAAGGAAGTGAGTTGCTCAATGAACTAATACTCCCATTTCCATTTTCCAGAAGTTCATATTTGAAGACTGATGCAAAGGCTTAACAGTCACATCCTGTTTACCAAAGTCATACTACTGTTCTTTGCATTTCAGTGAATCAAAGCCACATTACAGATTTCTGTAAATGGAGGAAGAGATAAATGTATTTAAAATTAAGCTATGTAAATCTATGCTATATGACTATGCTTGGGAAATGCTTAACTCTCAACTCTCATGTGTCCATAATACAGTATAGGAATTTTTACCTCCAGGAGGGAAAAATCCGGAAGGAGGAGTTCTAAGCCTCTTTTTCTCTGGCTCCCTAGCTTACTTCTCCTCAGCGACTAATGAGTTTGAAAAGAAAGGGAGTGTATGTGGACTTTTTTTTCTTTTCTTTCTTTAGGACTGGCCTGTCCTCACCCTGTTTATCTCTGCAGTGAACTTACCTTAACATGTTCTGAACCTGCAAGGGGAAGGCCTGCAGTTTGGAGGTGGGGAAGTAAGGTCAATTCCTGGAAATCAATTCAGCCTTATCTATAATAAAGCTGAACATGTTGGTGTCTGAGGGATCCCTGCTCTACTTCTCAACTGACTCTGAAATTCAGGAGAGGGGATGAGGGGATCATTTATTGCACCCCCTAAACCCCAACAGGCCCTTGTGCTTCAAACTTTTGCTCCTCTCAATTTTTTCTCCATTTGCCATTCTCAGCCTGACACATTCAACTCACCTTTCACAGCTCACTTATTTAGTTTTTGTTGAAATCTTCCCTGATCACCCCCAAAATAAAATGAGCCATCCTCCTCTGTGTATAGTCTGCCTGAGTGATGGTAAACTGTGACTGCATCTGTCACCCTTATGTGATTATAAACTCTTTGTAGATAAGGACTATATTTTACTCCTGTTTGTGTGCATTGAACTACATGGTTCCTTCCCAATACAGTATTCAATGCAATGTCTTTTTCCATTCACTTATCAAATTTTTGCTGACAATTGGCTATGTATCAGGCTGCTTGTTAGATGCTGGGACACAGACCGAGACAAGATAGATACAGGCCCTGCCACGACTTTGTCGAATAAGTACGTTGACCATAATGAGCCCTCAAGAAAGTTCAATTGATTTGCTGCAATAGATGAAGGACTGCTTCCCCCGCCTCAATGTTCACTCAAATTCTGAGGGTTGAGTGGGGAAAAATGAGAGATGAAATCTAAGATCAATATTATTTTCTGCAACATCTTTCAGGATATAACACACTACACCTTACAGGATAATTGTTCTAAACTCCTATTGTATCTAGTATTTATTTAGTACACTACGCACCTAGTACTTTATATGAATTATTTACACTTACTCTTCATAACCATACTACCAAGAAACTGATGCACAGGTTGTGAAAAGTAAACAATCACCTAAAAGCAGATTTGAGGTTAATTCTAAAATGGATACTAGATATCACTTAAAATTATGTTATCTTCCATGTATATGTCTCATAGGTACAAGAAAAAGAAATTTTTAAGCATTTGTTTACCTCTAAGAATATTGCACAGATTGATTATTCATTTTAATCCTTCTAACACTGCTCTTCAAAGAAAGTCAGTGTCTATTTTCTAGAGAATCATTCTCTGTATAAGTCACAGTATAGCCAGGAAAATAAAAGTCAACTCCAAGCCAGGCACAGTGGCAGGCACCTGTAATCCCAGCTTCTTGGGAAGCCGAGGTAGGAGGCTTACTCAAATTCAGTTCAAGTCCAGCCTGGGCAACATAGCGAGACCCATCTCTAAAAAATAATAATTATTAAAATAAATTAATTTTTTAAAGCCACTCCAGCTATTTTGTATAGGAAGAGGTTTAACACACACAAAAAATTATTACAGAACCATCAGGAAGTGGGAGGAGCAAATGTTAGGAAGAACTCTTTGGGGAAATTCAAAAGAACAGAGGCCAAATGCAGGGAAAAGCTTCCACCAATGGTCTCAACTGCCTGCAATGCCAAAGTGAGAGATTCTCAGGAAGTGCCCACAGCTGCAAGCAAGAACAGTAGCAGCTCTTCTAAAGCAGGTCTTCTGTTGCCTTCTAAACTTTGTGCTTGAGACTTCGATTGACAGAATCTAGCTGGCACTCTGCTAGCAAGGGAAAAAGCAGTTTCCAGGCTCAGTGCTGCTGTAGTATAGAGAAAGTTTAAAATGTCAGGGATGGAACTGTAACAATATCTGGTAATTTCTACTCGTTGGATATTCAGTGTCCATTCACAATCTTTGGCCCGTCATTAACCTTCCAAACAATAATAATATCAAAAATGCACTTCCAAATAACATAATAAAACTATATCTTATACTAACAAAGACACATGCAAATTCTCTCCCAAAAAAGAAAGACAAAAATTCCCATAAATTACTGTATCAATGTCTGAGTAATATTCATTTATTTTGTAGCTCAGGCACGACCCCTCTTTGATAGATAATTTATAATGTAAACAATAAATGATAATGTTAATTCCAACCAGTACATATCATATAAAACAGTAGAGAAAGGGGGAGAAAGACAGTTAATATATAGTATATATATATATATATATATATATATAAAACAAAGTGAGGATTTAAAAAATATACATAGTTGCCCTTGATTCTGAAACTGTTCCCAAAGTCAGAATTGTTAAATTTTCTTCTACTACATTCCATTTTGCCTTAACCAATACTGAAATTTGTCATTGTTGGAAGGCAGTTCATGGTCTCTCACTTTGCTGTACATCTTTTGAGCACGGACACTGAAAGTAGTTGTTCCGGGATTCTTTTAAAGGATAGTTGCATAGCGAATCACCTTTGAAGACAGAGATAGGGTATCCCTGCAGAGCAAAAGGTAGATTTATTTATTGTCCAGTATAATAAAGACAGTATCTCTCACTGACACATGGCCAGGCAGGCTTACGACCCTTTATAAAGGACTGAGGTTTCCTAAGCTCAGGGTCCTTCTTCTGTAATGCAACTCAGTGTGTGTGTATACATTCTCTACCACCATGTGGGAATTGGTACTTGAGAACCAGCACAGATGCTGACACTCTGCCTACTACTATTGGTAAAAAGTAAAGTCTCTTTTTTTTTTTTTTTTTTGCCTATCCCAAGAATCTCATGCCATTTGGCAACATTCATTAAACTGTGACAGGCTAACTTGTTAACTTGCAGTAAAGTCTCAGCTTCTCCAACTCTTGACATTCAAGACTCTATACTAGTGACCTCAACTTTTATTCCTGAAGAGCCCTTTATTCCTGAAGCGATGTGCGGTCTTGCGTTTTTGGGTTGCTATAGCTAGTCTCCCATTAACTTTTATCACAAAATGTGGAACTATTAAAAGACAACCCAATAAATCTTTTGGATTCTCAACATACTCCTCTCTGTCTCCATTAAGAAGTAGCACCCTCGTTCCCCTCGATAGACAAGATCGGCCACATTAACAACTTTATTAACCCCTTTATTTGTTTCTTGGTTCAATGGCATAAGAAGCCCAAAGTGGCCAAGTGATAATCTCAGCCTCCAGTTTGATGGAGTCGCTATTGAGTCCCCTGGTAGAAATATTTTTCCCTTGGTAATTAAGACCACAAACTAGCAGAGCTCAAGATAGAAAGCAAAATTTTACAAGTGATCACTAAGGATTAGAGGAGCCACTTCCTTTTCTATTCTTTAGTTCCAGAACCTGGTTCCATAAGGTGCTATGACCTATACAACACTGTAATTGAGCCTTCAATAGATCATTTCATCATCCCAGTCATCAGTAGGAAATTTCATCATTCTATCAGGCCAGTTGTTTCTGGGAATTGAGCATATGGAAACACAGGTGAATTCCATGGACATACGCCTATACATCATTTCTTTTGCTGTTCTTTAGTCAGAGGAAATCTTGCGTGCAAAAGCAAGGTGGTGAATAAAACATTGGATGATGGTGAGGACGAAAGCAATGTGCACAAGAAAGACAAATCTGTATCCAAAATATATGTCTATATCAGGAAAGACTAGGTGACTAGCAGATGCCACTAGGGAACAGTGTTGTATTGGAAGCCCAGTATTGTCCGTTGCTGTTAATAAGCTGATTAGTCATCAGTGGTGGCAGCAAGATCAGGCTTGATGAGGGAAAGTCTACATATTCCGTCTTTGCATAGCTTACATCCCTGACATAATGGTCAGTTTTAACACACAATTATTGAGTAAGCACTGGGGTGACTGGAGAGAGAAGCTAACTTATGCCCATAAACTGGATCTTCTGGTCTATATGATTACTGACAGACTTATATGCAGTAGATCCTTATGATCATGAGATACAAAAATAATCCATTCTGTGGCTATTCTGAGTGGTTCATCTTCACATACGTCTTCTTGAGATCTTCTAATCAACAATCTTTCAGTTTTATTCCTTCCAAGTCCCTAATCACTTAACCAAAATTTCAGCTCCTACCTACCAATGACATAATATAGATATATATATTACCTCAGACCATCTCTTCTTCTAGGCAAAGTGAAAATCCAGATTTGTGCTTACACTTCTACCTTCTAGGAGGATTTTTCTTTACCCACTATCCTTCAGGGCTATCTCTGAGTCAGGATAGAATAATGTATCACTTTTGGTACATTATTTGCTCCCCATGATATCATAGGGTTGAAGAAAAAGCAGCAATGCCACAAAAGGAGGTGTCACATGGGTTTGAGCCACCTGCTCAAGCAGCTTAGCTTGTATCTTGGGATCTGCCAAAGCTCAGCATCATGGAGGACACAATGCAACTATTTAGGGCTGAATTTATAGCTGGATAGGTTAGATCATTCTCAGTTCATGATTAAACTGTTCCAGTTGCTTCAAAACTCTGAGTTTTCTCAGAGACCCTATCTGCATTTCTACCTACCATTATTTCAAGTGCCAGTAGATCTGTTGGGTCATAAGGCTAAGTGGTATACAATTGCATTGCCTGAACTGGTTGCAGAACTTCATTTTGTTCTGCGCACTAATCAAAGCTGAAAATCTTACTAGTTATTCAGGAAATGCATTAGAGCAGCACACACTCCAATGTACCTCAATGTGGTGTATGCTGATCTAGAATCCAAAGATTCTGTCAGTCATATCACAATCAAGATGGAAATGTGAGAGCTTAATTCTGAGAATTTTTTACCCTGATTTGCCAGCAATACTGCATGCTGTCTACAGAGCAATCCAGATAAACCTTTGGCTGCAGGAAGCACTACTTCTTTACCTCCTTTGACAGTACCAAAAGAGCTGAATCCCATATTTTCAGTCTTTTGAGAAATTATAGAATTTGCTAAAGTTCCAAGCAGAATATGCATAGAATAAATTGGTATTGTTTACTTCCTGACTCTCATTTTGAGGCATTCTAATATAAGAGGAAGTTTTATTGAAGCACTCTATAGCAAAAACAATTGTTGCCTGACCTTAAATTAGAAATGACAATAATATTAATAGAAGCCTTAGTACAGAAACTATTTTGAGATAATCATGTCTTGATTATAAGTACTGATGTTCTTATAGACATGAAAGCTTTATCAGAAATTCCAGCAAATATTGCAATGCCTGAAATCTATTGTTCTGAATCTAATATGATTCTGGGTTAACCAGTTTCAGATGACAGCATTAACAGCCCAATTAAATCACAGCATGGCATTACACTTTTCTCCCATTGTGCAAATTCACCGGAATTCTCCAAGGTAATGTCCTTATCTTAAAAATCTGGAGTTAATGTTTTTGCTCAAGGAAGCTGAAGACTATCAATACTCCGTGGTTCTAGGTTGTTAAATAAATCTTAGAATTCCTTCCTTAGCACTTGCTTTTGGCTCAAAGAGTATAGATCATCTTGGTTTATCACTAGGTAAAATCTTCAAAAACAAATCATTCTGTAATTACATGTGTGATGTGAAATGAGGTATTGGTGATGTCTGAGTGCTTTTCAGAAAAATGTCAACAATGACAGGAAGCTTTCTGTGATGTGACACTAAAATATGACATGTTCCTCTGTATATCAGAGAATTAATGTGTTTGTTTTTTTTTCAGGATACTTGCTGGCAGGGGTTATTTTCATCCCAACCTATTACCTTGGTGATTACGAAGTAATGAATATGATCCTCTTAGTAAGGAGAGAAAGAATTTCCTAAATTAAATCACTCTGACTGGCTGAGTCATATTTTGGGTGGAACATCAATCACAATTTGACCTTCTCTAACAGTGCTGTTTATAGACTATCACCACCTTTCTAATAAGCATATAAAATAATTCATTTTTAAATTGTCTCATGTCAGTGAAGTATGAGCAATGTGTTTCTGCAGAGGGTAAATTTTTAAAGAATTCATGATGATTATTGAGTTATAGTATATCTTTTCAAATGAGAAAGATAACTCACAAATGGCTTAGCTACAAAGATAAATGCCATAATAGTTCATTTCATATAGATTGGTGAACCTAATATTCTATTGCATTCTTCATTCTTCAAAATTCATTTCCATTCAAAATTTTTCCATTTATGCACCAAGACATTAAAACAAACAACAGTCACTGTACATCAGAGGAAAGCAGCCTAATGAAGTAAATCTAAAAGAAAAACAAAAAGGCTCTGAAGCCACTCCTAATGCTTTTCCTTCCTATGTACAAAACTGTCCTGCTTAAATTAATAATCAAAGAGGTCGGTCATTTTAAAGCTGATGTTCAGGCCCCTGAAAAATTGAAAGCAATGAAATTAGTTTTTTTAAAACCTATTTTTCCCATGAATTTCCATAAGTTGACTTAAAATAGATCGAGTATTTTAAAACAGAAAGCTTCTTTTCTCAACAACTGTATTAGTAAAGACACAAAAAGGAAGAAATCCCTGGGTAGGTTCCTCAAACAACATTGTGCAATATAGTTAAAGGTTTTGACCATACTTAATCATCATTTGCAATATGTTTTCAAATAGTGATTACTAAATAAACATGAACTCAAAAGGAATGGTTTTCCAAACAGTGCACCTCAATTCAAATTTCAATAAAGGTCTTATCACTCATCAGTATGCACCATTTTGTGTGAATTCAACGTCTAAGCAAGATAATTTTCCTCATTTTTAATGTCTAAGTTCTTAAGGTAAAACCATATATTTTGGAACAACATCTTAAGACCACACTCAATTATTTATAATATGAGACCACCATATCTTAAGAAAATCTCATCAAAAGGTCCTTAAGAGTATTTAGTAACTCAATTCCTCCTGGAGAGTAGTCAAGATACAGCATCTTGATATGGAAACATATGTTGTATTCTACAGCAAAGAACATTCTAGCAAGGTCCCACATGTGGCAGCAGAGGGTAAATTTTTAAAGAATTCGAGATAGGCTCCAAATTTGTGTTTATTCAGAAGTCATGTTATAGTAAAAGAAACAAATTAAGCATTACCTAAATGTAATGCCAAGGGATGTATGCTCCCCACAATGCCCACTTTCATAAGCAAGAAATAGTCAAACATGGTTGAATATAAACATTCTTGATTAAACTGCTCCACTTTTAACTCTTATGCTTTTTTGTGTGTGAGATTATTTTATTGTGACAAACATAACCTGTAAGTATTCAAGATGTCCACTGGCCTGAAAATATAAAAAGACTGTAGGGTATTAAACTATAAACCATTTCTAACTCTTCTCTCTTTCTTGGGTTAAGAAATCAGTTAATAGACTTCATTTCCTTCATTTCTTTGTCATTCTACTTAAGTTTGTTTTTTTTTGTTTGTTTGTTTTTGTTTTTTGTTTTTGAGATGGAGTCTTGCTCTGTCGCCCAGGCTGGAGTGCGGTGGCTCCATCTCAGCTCATGCAACCTCTGCTTCCCAGGTTCATGCAACTCTCCCTGCCTCAGCCTCCCCGGTAGCTGGAATTACAGGCGCCCACCACCACGCCCGGCTAATTTTTGGTGGTGGGGGTGGTGGTGGTGGTGGTGGTGGTGGTGGTGGTGGTGGTTTTGTTTGTTTGTTTGTTTAATTTTATTATTATTATACTTTAAGTTTTAGGGTACATGTGCACAATGTGCAGGTTTGTTACATATGAATATGTGTGCCATGTTGGTGTGCTGCACCCATTAACTCATCATTTAGCATTTTTAAAATCTTTAATGCTTTTTAAAATCTTTCTTAAATGTACTGGTAAACTTAACAAGTAACCTCCACACCTCAATAGATTAATTTTCATAGCATTATGGATAACTAAGGCCCTTATAACCCCTAAAGAAGATGATTACATACATCAGTTCTTGTTGAAAAATAATTGTAGATGAAGACAAAGACAGAGCTAAAGACTGAATCAAATTTATACTCCAAGACAAATGCTGAATGTCTTTTAAAAATAGTTTCCCTGATCTGAACTTATTTTTTCTTCCACTTGCTTAACTCTAAAAATAAAATAGCTCTGCCCAAAAATACATTAAGCTGAGGGGTTTATGAAGGGATCCTAACTCCAATTAAACTCTATGATAGCCGCTGTACCTATGTGTTATGTTATTTCATTTAATCCTCACAAGAAAACTTAGTGATAGGAATAATCATTCCAACTTTAACGAAAATGGAAATAGAGGTTCAGGAAGTGTAGTTAACTTGCCAAGGTCCACAGCCAATAACTGAAAGAAGCAGTTATGCCTGTTTCCAAAATGTATTATTCCCAGTACATCACGTTGCTTCATAATCTAGTTATCTGGATTCTAGATATTGGAAGATGCTCAGAATTATGAAAATATTATTTGCAACTGACCTTTTATAATTTATTCCAATAATTTTATTTACTTATTATTTATTGAGTGGCTCCTACTAACTTCATATCAGATACCGTGGTAGGGACAGTAAATACAACAGTGGGCAAGGTGTAGCGTCCACTCTCAGGAAACTTATAGTTTAGATTTACATAAAAAAAGAAAAGTAGAAAGACAAAATAATCACAAGCCGTAATAAATGCTAGAAGCAAACAAACAAGAAGGTAAGATAGAGAATAACAATGGGAGACCTGAATTTTTCAGGTGATTTTAGGGTGATCAGGAATTAGCTATCCGGTCACGGTCCTGCCAATGCTGGGACATCAGCAACACAGGCCAGTGAGAAAAGCAAAAACAAAACAAAACAAAACAAAACAAAACAAAACAAAACAAAACACAGAGCTGAAACTCAACAGAGCAAAGAAACCCACATGAAAGACAAACCTGTTAGAAGAGAAATCTAGAAGGCCAACTATACTTGGAATCAGAAGAACCCAGAAAAATCTGTCTGGATGGAAAAGGAACGAGATTAAGATCTAAAACCCCTAAAAGAGATGTGACAGAGACTAAGCAAGGCTATAGGCATATTGTCAAGGAAACACCTCAGCCCTAAGCAGAAACTGAGGTTCAGTGAGGCAACTGTGCAAAAACTATGAAGGTTGGACCCAAAGCAGGGGGCCAAAGGAAGATGGGGTACATAGTGCTAAAGGCATAAGATTCCAGGACTGGTTGTCAATGAAGTAGCCTTCTGCTATGGTTTCAATGTTCCCTCCAAAACTCATGTTGAAATTTGATTGCCAATGTAACAGTATTGAGAGGTGGGGCCTTTTAAGAGATGATTAGGTCATGAGGGCACTGCACTCATGAATGGATTAATGCCATTATTGCAGGAGCCGGCTCCTGATTAAAGGATAAGTTTGGTCCCCATTTGCTCTCTGTTTCAGGCACTTGTTTGCCCTTCTGCCATGGGATAACATGGCTCGCAAGATGCCAGCACCTGGCTCTTGGACGTCCCAGCCTCTATAACTGTGAGTGAAATAAAATGTTCTTTATAAATTATGTAGACTGTGGTATTTTGTTATAGCAGCAAAAAATGAACTCAGACACCTTGGAAGAGGGAGGGCACATCAGAATTATGTGACTAAGGCCAGGTTAGTGGATTTCTCTTTGAGAATATAAACTTCTCTAGGATGAAGCTAAGGTCCCTGATATGACCAGGCCCCACCTTCTGAGATTTTGATTTGATTAGTCTAGAATGGGACCCCAGCAGTGGTATTTTTAAACGAACTTTTTTTATTTTGAGATAATAGAAGATTTCTATGTAGTTGTAAGAGATAAGATTCTATGTATATTTTGCCATTTCCTCCAATGATAATATCTTGCAAAACTACAGCACAATATCACAACCAAGATATTGGCAAGGATATAGTCAATATAGAGAGTGTTTTCCTCACCTAAAAAAAACACAAGTTTTCCATGACATTGCCTTTTATAGTCACATCTGTTTCCCTTTTACCCTCATCCCTTCCTTAATGTCTGGCAACAACTTTAACCATTTACAATTTCTATAATTTTTTTATTTCAAAATGTTATATAAAAAGAATAATACAGTATGTCACTGTTTGGGGTTTGGCTTTATTCAGTCAGCATAATTCTGCAGTGATTTTTTTGAGTTGTCTGGACCAATGTTACTTTTTTGTTACTGAATAGTATTCCATGATATAGATATATCATAGTTTAGCCGTTCGTCCATTAAAGAACATCTGGCCGGGTGTGGTGGCTCATGCCTGTAATCCCAGCACTTTGGGAGGCCGAGGCGGGTGGATCACGAGATCAGGGGATTGAGACCATCCTGGCTGACACGGTGAAACCCCATATCTACTAAAAATACAAAAAATTAGCCGGGCGTGGTGGCGGGTGCCTGTAGTCCCAGCTACTCGGGAGGCTGAGGCAGGAGAATGGTGTGAACCTGGGAGGCAGAGCTTGCAGTGAGTCAAGATTGTGCCACTGCACTCCAGCCTGGGTGACAGAGCGAGACTCCATCTCAAAAAAAAAAAAAAAAAAATCTGGGTCGTTTTTATATTTTGAGTATTATGAATTAAGCTATTATAAACATTTATGTACATGTTTTAATATAAAATTAAGTTTTCATTTATCTTGGATAAATGCTCAGCTGGGTCATATGGTTGTTGCATGTTCAGATTTTTACAAAACTGTCATGTTATTTTCCATAAGGGCTGTATCATTTTACAGTCTCACCAGCAATGCATAAGTGATCCACTTTCTCCACATCCTCTTGAGCAACTGGTTTTGTAAATATTTTTTATTACAGCCCCTTGGTTAGGCATATAATGATAAGTCACTGTGGTTTACATTTGCATTTCCCTAATGGCTAATAATGTTGAACATTTTTCCATGAGTTTATTTGCCATCTGTATATCCTCTTCAGTAGAATTTGTCTTTGTGCCTTTTGACCATTTTTAATTAAATCATTTCGTTGTGGGTTTGTGTATGTATGTATATATTGGGTTGGTGCAAAAGTAATTGCGGTTTTTACAATTAAAGGTAATGGCAGAAACTGCATCTACTTTTGCACCAACCGTATACACACACATTTATTTTGTTTATTTACTTTTACCGTTGAATCTTGAGATTTCTTTATTAGATTATGTGCCTTGCACACATTTTCACCCACTATGTAGTTTTTCATTTTATCCTCTTAATAGGAATTTTCATAGAGAAAAAGCTTTTAACTTTGATGAGGTGCAATTTCTTCATTTTTTATTTATGAACAATGCTTTTTGTGTCAAGTCTCAGAACCTTTTGCCTACTTCTAGATCCCCCAAAATTTTCTCCTGTCCTTTTTTCTAAAAGTCTTAACAGTATTTTACATTTTATAATTTAAGTCCATGATATATTTTGACTGTTTTTTTGTATAATGGGTGAGACATGTTAAGATACATGTTTATGCCCATGAATGTTCGATTGTCCTAGCAACATTTGTTGAAAGGCTACCTTCTTTCTATTGAACTGCTATTGTGCCTTTGTCAAAAATTCAGTGAGCATACTTGTATGGGTCTATTCCTGGGGTTCTCTGTTCTATTCCATTAATCTAAGTGTCTATCCTCTGCCACTATGACCCAGAATTGACTACTGTGGCTATATTTCAGAACTTCAAATTGGATAAATGGATTTCTCCCATTTTATTTGTTTTTTTCAATACTATTTTATTCCTTTGCCTTTCCATATAAATTTTAGAATAATTGGGTCTATATCCACAAAAAGGTCTTGTCAAAATTTTGATAAAAATTATATTAAACCTCTGTATCAATTTGGAAATAATTGTTTTTTAAACTATGAGCATGGTATGTCTCTCAGTTTATGTAGATCTCATATAATTTTTTTCATCATCACACTTGTAATTTTCATCATACAAGTCCTGTACATATTGTGGTATATTTTTAACTAAAATCTTTTATTTTTAACAATTGCAAATAATATTATGTTTTTAATTTTTTTGTTCAGGTGTCCACTGTAATTATATAAAAATATAATTAATTTTTGTTTGTTGATTTTGTATCCCATGGCCTTTCTGAACTCATTAGTTTCAAAGTTTTTGTAGATTCCTTGAGATTTTCCACATAGATAATCATATAAAAATATAGAAAATTTTATTTCATTCTTTTATTGCCTTTATTGTATTTCCTTTTATTTCTTTTTCTTGCCTTATTGCACTGGCTGCTAGACTTTCCAGTAATATGCTAAAAAGAGTAGTAAAAGCCAGTAGCCTTGTCTTGTCCCAGTCTTAGGGGTAAAGCATTCAGTTTTTCACCATTAAGAATAATGTTAGCTATAGGTGTTTCATATATGCACTTTATGAAGCGGAGGGAGCTCTACTCTTTGCTATTTTTCTGAGACTTTTTAACATGAACGAGTGTTAAATTTTGTCAAACACTCTTTCTGCATCAATTGATATGGTAATAGGATTATTTTAGCCTGTTAATATGGTTAATTGGTCTTTGAATACTGAAGCAGTGTTACATATTTCAAATAAACCTCACTTGGTCATGACATATAATTCTTCTTATATATTGTCACATTTTATTTGCAAATATTTTGATGAAGAAATGTGTGCCTATGTTCATAAGAGATATTAATTTGTAGTTAAATTTTTGTACTGCATTTATCTAGTTTTAGTAACCAGATAATTCTACTTTCCTAAATTGAATTTATTAAGTGTTCTCCTCAATTTTCTGAAAGACACTATATAGAATTGATGTTAACTCTTCTTTACACATTGGTGGAATTCTCCAGTAAAACCATCTTGTCTAGGGCATTTCTTTTTTGGGTGTTTCTAAGTTACAAATTGAATTTTCTTTATAGTTATAGGGCTACTCAAATTACCTGTTTCATATTGGGTGAGTTATAGCTGTTTGTGTTTTTCAAGGAAGTGGTTCATTTTGTCTAAGCTGTCAATTTTATGTGTGTAAAACTGTTCATAGCATTCCCTTATTCTTTTGATGTCTGCAAGGTAGGTTGTGATATGTTCTGTTTCATTTCTGATATTAGTAATTTGTATCTTCTCTCTTTTTTTCCCTTGTCCATCTTGTTTGTCAATTTTATTGTTCTTTTCAAAGAAACAGGTATTTGATTTATTGATTTTCTTCTACTGGTTTTCTGTTTTAAATTTAATTATTTTCTAATTTCTGTTCTTACTTTATTTTCCTGTTTCTGCTTGCTTTGTGTTTCTGGTGGGAGATTCGATTATTATTTTGAAACTTTTACTCTTTTCTAATAGACAAAGAGATAAGTAAACAGGTAAAGTAAAAACTAATGTGTAAAGTATAAATTTCCCTCTCTGCATTGCTTTAACCATGCCTTATGAATTGTTATATGTTGTATTTTTTATTTTCATTCAGTTAAATGTATTTTTATTTTTATCTTGAAACTTCATTTTTGATCCATGGATTATTTAGAAGTGTACTGTTAGTTTCCAAGTGTTTGGAGATTTTCCTATTATCTTCCTGTTGTCCTTTCTGGATTAATTCTTTTAAGAATGGAGAGCACTGGTATCTATATGATACCAATTCTAAATTTGCCGATGTTTGTTTTATGGCCTATCTAGGTGTATGTTCTGTAGGCATGTAAAAAGAATTTGTATCCTGCTGTATTGGGGTGGACCACTGTATAAATATTAATTACATGCTGTTGGTGGATGTGATTTTCAGTTCCTTTACATCCTTTATGGTATTTTGTCTAGTTGCCCTATAAATTGTTGAGAGAGTGATATTGAAGACTCCAACCAAAACTTTTGACTTGTCTATTTCTCCTTTCAGTTTTATCAGTTTTTGCTTTACATATTTTGTAATTCTGTTGATCACTGAATACATAGGTTGGTGCAAATATAAACCTGTATCAGTAAATACAGGTTTACTAAGTGTTAGTAAACCTAATATTTAGGATTACTATATCTTCCTGGTAGATAGAACCTTTTATCATTATATAATATCCCTCTCTGTCTCTAATCATTTTCTTTGCTCTAAAACTTATTTTGTATAATATAGCAGCTTGTGCTTTGTCCTAATGAATGTTTTATAATACATATTTTTCCATTCTTTTACTTTCAATCTGCCTCTATTGTACAATGAAGTGAGTTTCTTCTAAATAGCATATAGTTGGATGATTTTTTAATCCACCCTACCAGGCTTTGTTTTTTAATTGTGCATGACGACCATTTACATTTAAGGTAATTATTGATTTGTTAAGACTTAAGTCTGACATTTTATTTTCTGTTAGTTCTCTCTGTTTTACATTTTTCTGTTTTCTTTTTTCTGCCATCTTTTTAGATACATTTTTAAATTTTTATATTTTGTAACATTATTTAAATTCAATTTTGATTTATCTACAGTGTTTCTAAGTGCACATCTTTGTACAGCTGTTTGACTGATTGCTTTAATTGTTACATTATATACATCTAACTTAACATCAGTCTTCTGGTGTCCCCATTTTCTTAGTTTGAGTGAAGTATAGAAACTTGTGCTTCCTTTATGTCTCCCTTTGCCCTAACCCATTTAAAATATAATTACCTTAATGATTTCCTCTATCTGTATTTAGAATCATTTCAGATAGTGCTATAATTTTTGCTTCAACTGTAAAACTTAGAAAATTTAATAGAGAAAGAGATTCTATTCTATTTACTCATATTTCTACTTAATGTGTTCTTTAAGTATTAAGAACTACAAATAGGTGCTTCCAGATCAGGTTCCATTCTTTTAGTTCCACTGTCATTGAAACTAATGAAGCAAATCTTTTGTGATGGTTTCAATGCCAGAAAAGTCTGCCATATGCCTTTTTAACTCAATCCTACAATTTTATAATGGTATGCAGAAAAATTGAAGTTTACCAATGTTCTTTTATGGCTAATTTTATTATAAGTCTTCTGGCAGTTTTGAAAGTGGGAAGTAGAGGCTGGCTGCAAACAACAAAGCTGATATAATGAGTTTATCACAGCTCCAACATGAACAAAAGCCTCAAGGTTGGTTTGCTTCCATTATATCTGACACTTACTAATAGGCCATGCTATCTATAATCTGAATATGTATCCCACAAAATTTATACACTGAAATCCTAACCCCCTAAGTGATAGTGTTAATGGAGGTGGAACTTTTGGGAGGTGAAATGGTCATGAGAGTAGAGCTTTCATGAGTGAGATTAGTGCCCTTGTAAAAGAGGCCCTAGGGAGCTCATTAGCTCCTTCTGCCTTGTGAGGATGCAGTGAGAAGGCAGCTGTTTGTGAACCAAGAGGGCTTTCACGAGAGGTCACATTTGCCAGCTCCTTGATCTTGGACTTCCCAGCCTCCAAAATTGTGAGAAATAAATTTCTGTTGTATGTAAGCCACCCAGTTTATGTTTTATTATAGCAACTCAAAGGGACTAAAATAGGACAGACACATAGGTACACTTCAGGTAAGGTGTCATTAACACCAAAATCTATTCTCATTTATTTATTACCAATGAGATATAGATAGGTAGTCATGTTAATTAAACTGTTTTAGAATAATATAATAAAACTAGAATAATGAATAAGCCAAATATGGTTTTTAATTTACTATCCACATCTGTCATTCTTTAATTGTCCTACCATTTTATAGAAATGAATAGTTGAAAAAACTGTTAAGCCTGTAATTTTTTCCACCTTAGGAATTCTTAGGAAACATAAAGCAATAGACAAATCTCTTAAGTATATATGCTATATATCAGTGTCATGTCTGAAATTTGGCAAAACGATTTTGTGGTCATGAAGGGTAGAAACAAACAAAAAAAAAAGGTTGACATTTAAAAGTCACATGCAGTTTCTATCTCAGAAAGTAGAATACTGCTTTTTGCTTTGAAAAACTGTTTTCATCCTAAGAAAACCACGTAATAGGCTCCTAAGTTATGCAAAGATAAACCAAAGTATCTGCCCATTTTTTCTGTGGAAAAAAAAAATAATAAAACTACCCATAATCTGAAAGCAGATATTTTAGACAAGGAAGCTAAATGTTTCTTTGGTATAGTAATATAACTTTTATTGGATCAAAGTTCTAAGCCTTAAACCTGCAGATTTTATTGCTTTTATGAGAAGAGTGAGAATGTTTCTGTAGGGATTTAGGTGACAGGAATAAATTCCTTTCCTTCTGGACCTTGGAATTGTTGAGTATTCCTAGGGGTGAGGGAAGGAAGTGAGGGTGGGGTTGGTGGGGATTTCTGTATTGCTAATGGAGGGCTGAGAATGTGTTAGAAAGTACCTTACCTTGTAAGGAAATCTAACCCTATAGGGAAAGTTTCGAAAGTTAGCTGATGGTTTCTACTTTGTGTGTGTGTGTGTGTGTGTGTGACAGGGTCTTGTGCTGTCACTCAAGCTGGAGTGCAGTGGCATGATCACAGCTCAAGCGGTCCTCCTGCCCCAGCCTCCCAAGTAGCTGAGAGCTCAGACGACAGGTGTGCACCACCACGCCCAGCTAACTTTTTAAATTTTTGATAGAGACAGGGTCTCACTATGTTGCCCAGGCTAGTCTCAAACTCCTGGCCTCTAGTGATCCCCCTGCTTTAGCCTCAGATAGGAGGCCAAAGTGCTGGGATTACAGACATGAGCCACGACACCCAGCCAGTTTCCACTTCTTAATGGAGAATCAGAGTCAGGCTCTATTTTAAGATTGTTAAAGTGGTAAGAACAAGAAACAGCGCTGCCTACATTGCAGCAACCATAAGCAGAGCCAGCAATGGTGGGGCATAGCAGCTTGATGAGGAAGCAAAGCAGATCATGAGGAAATTTGCCTCTCATCACATGGATGCAGAGTATGAGGAACCACTCAGAAATGACTAAGGGGCACGATAAAGCCAACCAAACTCTTGGGATCCAAGATTTCTCGGTGTCCATTCTGGGGTGGAATCAGTCTATCTGCACTTTTAACAAGCTCCTGGACTCTTCCAGTGCAGTCAACACTGGGGCCTCATTCTACTGGAGGTCACAAGGCAGTGGTTCTCATGATTCAGGATCCTTAAGGATCTCCTGAGTGCTTGCTAAAAAGACAGAGAGATCCCAGGCCTCCAGTCCAGAGAGCCTGATTTATGTCTCTCATTTTAGTAAGCACTCAGATAATACTGATGCAGACAGTCAAGACAACTCTTTAAGAAAAATAGCCTAAAAACTTACAGCATTTTTATCAGGTATTAATGTGAGACCTATAGCAAAGAGTCAAGCCATTTCTTACTTAAAATAAGACAATACATTTTAGCTCTTTACATCTCTGGCTAAAAGCTATTCTCTAATCAGTGATAACTCTGGAGCTTCATTTTGGAATAATTAGCTTAAATGTCAGCACTAGAAGTTATTATCTTAATGAAGTCTTTAAAAATATTAATATAATATGTTGCTGTTTTATATTTTTAAAATAAATAATAATTTTATTTTTTTCCTCCATCCACATTTTTTTTTTTGAGACAGAGTCTTGCTTGTTGCCCAGGCTGGAGTGCACTGGCACAATCCTGGCTCTCTGCAACCTCTGCCGCCCAAGTTCAAGTGCTTCTCCTGCCTCAGCCTCCAAAGTAGTGATTACAGGTGTGCACCACCATGCCCAGCTAATTTTTGTATTTTTAGTAGAGACAGGGTTTCGCCATGTTGGCCAGGCTGGTCTTGAAAACTTGACCTCAGGTGATCTGCCCGCCTCAGTCTCCCAAAGTGCTGGGATTACAGCCGTGAGCCACCGCGCCTGGTCACAGTATTTTCTGAATGCCTACTATATGCAAGAAATAAAGCATGATAGAGAACACAATGTTAATTTAAACAAACTTGTTTCAGGTACTTTAAAACCAGTGGGTTTTTAGAATTAGTGAACTAACACTTATTGGCCTTCTGGCTAAGATCAAGTGCAGATTAGAATTAGCGAACTAAAGATATCTACTAGGTATTCTGTTCCATGGAAAATGTCTGATTATATAGGATTTAAAAATAAACATTTTCTTAAATAATGATTATGTACATAATTCCCTCCCTTGTGTACTGCAATTGGATTTTAAGTCCTTCATTTATACATTGCTGTAAATCTTTTCTATTTGCTATTTTAATGATTTCCCTAATTGATTTTAGATAATTCGTAAATGTGTTTATTGAATTTTTTATTTAATAACACTGTATCATGCTCAAAACTATATAGTTTATTTTTATTTACTCAGCTAAGTCAAATTCTTTTTAAGGAAAAAAACAGGTAGGTACCATTGTTAGATGGGGATATTGCTATTGGAATATATGAATGCTCAGAGTGATAAAAGCTAGTTTTTAAAAATTCACTTCGAGAATGTCAACACAAGAGGAGTTATTTCAGATAGCTTGGAGTCCATTTCTTATTACAGCAGTAAAAGTATTTCCAGGAACAATTAGCTTCTCATCTTAGAGTTCACATTTACAAACAACATTATAAAAGCATCTTTGAAATATGCTTCTCTGTTTTAACTTCAAATAAGATATTCATTCATGAGCTTTTATAGGATTTGGTGAATTCTCAAATGTCAATACTGGAGCAATATTTAAAAGGAACATTTAACTAAACTTTTTAAATAAGTGGTTCACAAAATTGCTTGATATGTGCTGTGATAATTTTATTCATTTTAATTAACTGCACTATAAATTGCCAAATTCAGTCACTAGCAGGATAATGCATGCTGATCAGATCATAGGAGTCACCCAAAACTGTGAGGGAAACGGAGTCAGATTAAAGCTATAATTAAGTATCTCTTCAGTCATAGAGGACAAATGGAAAGATAAGGTAAATCATTCAGTCAAATGCCAAAAAAAAAATGGTGGCAATCAGACCTTAGAGCATGAGAATTAACCCATTGGCCAAATGATGAGTCATGTTCATACTAAGCTCCAAAAGGCTTTTCTAAGAACCATTTATCTATCCAAATATTTTCATCTTCAAACTATTCCATTACTAAAAGTATTATCAGAAACTCTTAGCCTTCCCTTTTGGAGTTATCTCTGAATTTCGTGTTTGACTTGGTTCAATAGACTAAATGGAAGATATGGGAATATAAAAGAAAGGGTACATGTTATTTATAAACAACATTTTGTTATTTTATCTGTCTTATAGTAAAAGGCTGACAGAGATACTGTATATTCAATGACTGAGGAATCATGATTTCTAAATGTCTGGCAGAAACCTCTTTCACGCAATTCTAATTTTCATTAACTGTGTTAGAGTGTTGGATTTACTGGTTCATGGCACTTGGCTTGAATGTTTTTGCTGAAGTTTAATTGGATTCAGGCAGTAGAAACTGTAAGTCAAAACACAGAAATAAAATCACATGATATATTATTGATAAAGTCCACACCACACATGAAAATATGAACTGTTCCAGTGAGGAAAATTTCATGTTCAAAAAATTTAGAAATTCTATTCCAAAGTGTTCAAGGTCATTCATGATTCAAGTAGGTATGCCAAGAACTATTATATCTCTATACTATTTCTTAAACACTACATATGCATCCTCAAAGGAGAAATTACTGAATGAATAAATAAGACACAAATTATTGTGTTTAATGCATCTTTTGATCAGTCACACAGCTCCCATTTTTGCTTCCACCTAAGAATAATAGCCTCGTCAGCTGATAATTCATGCTTTTAACCCATCTCTTTTTTAAGCCTTTCAAAACACTTCCTCCCCACCTTTTCCTATTCCTGTCCTAACTCTTCTGGTCCCTCTACCATATTTCATTCCCTTCACCAAGTGGCAGACAGTGCTAGGGATTACTCACCATCCATTCTCACCTTCTTTTTTAGCATTGATTTTGTATCAGATATACATGTGCTAGGTTAAAAATACTCATCTGTCGGTCTCCCAAGTAGCTAGAGGTGAGCATCTGACTCAATTCTAGCCAATGAACTAAAAGCTGAAGTTAATTAAATGGGTCTTACCAAAATAATTGCTTTAATCAAAGTGTTGGAAGCAACTTTTGACTTTCATTCTCTCCCTTTACTTCTTACCTGGAATTTGAATGCAGTGCCATCCTTTGCACATAAGGACTAAGGCCACATGCCAAAGACAGCAGAGTAAGAAGGAAATGGATCCTAGGAAGTTGATGATTTTTTTAAATGGCTTCTTGCTGCATCAGAAAAATGAAACTGCTATTTGCTTAAGTCACTGTAAACAGGTTTCTTTTTCCTTTTTCTTTCTTTCTTTCTTTTTTTTTTTTTTCTGAGACAGAGTCTCACTCTGTCGCCCAGGCTGGAGTGCAATGGCGCAATCTCAGCTCACTGCAACATCCACCTCCCAGGTTCAACAATTCTCCTGCCTTAGCCTCCCGAGTAACTGGGATTACAGGCGCCTGCCACCATGCCTGGCTAACTTTGTATTTTTAGTAAAGACAGGGTTTCACCATGCTGACCAGGCTCATCTAGACCTCCTGACCTCAAATGATCCACCTGCCTCAGCCTCCCAAAGTGCCGGGATTACAGGCATGAGCCACCGCGCCTGGCCCCCTTTTATGTGTAATCAAATGTAGCATTAAAACAAAACAAACAGGAAATGAGTGATCTTTCTCTTTAAATTAACATGTATATAAATGTTTAAACTAAAATCTTTATTTTTTCTTATACATCAATAAAGATTTTTTAAATAAGGGAAAACAAATATTCCGCCAAAAAAATTTAAATATACACAAAATTGTTAAATACGCATTTTGCTAATTTTGTTTTTTGTCAGTTTTGTTGTTATTTTTTGCCCTTGATTAAACGATTTTTTAATATTATATGCCATAAAAACTAAAACTTAGTTGTAGTGTTTTTAAAAAAAAAAATAGTGGCTAATTTTTTGATATCCCAGGGGAAGTCTATGTCCTTCCCCTTTGAACCTCAGCAGATTCGTCGTGTCTTCCCTGTTACCAACAGAATTCAGCAAAAGGGACTGTGTGATTTCCAAACATGGGTCAGCAAGAGCAATGCAGCCTCAACTTTGTTTGCCTGAACACTTGCATTTAGAGCCCTGGGTTACCCAGTAAGAAATCCAACTACTCTATAGCCACCATTCTACAAGGATGCCACATGGAGAGGCGCTCCTATAAGGTGTCCTAATTCAAATTCTTCCAGCCCCAGAACCAGACAAAGGAGTGAACACGACTTTAGCCCTCAGCAACTGAGTCTCTCTCCTGGCCTTTGAGTTTTTTCACAAATGATCAGACGTCATGGAGCAGAGACATGCTGTCCCCGTTGTGACTTGTCCAAATTCCTGGCCTACAGAATTTGTTAACAAAATATAAAATTGATTTAAGATTAGATTTCACGATGATTTGTTTTGTAAAAATGGCAGCCACAACACCGGGGAAAGCTACTTCCCCACATTTAAGAATATGGAAAAAAAGAGATAAGTTTCTCAAAATGAAACAATGACACATGTTAATGACAGAAATGGTATCTGAGAGGAATGAAGCAATAATAAATACAAACAATATTTTACATTTACATTGTGTCTTTTGAGTCCACGGTACTCAGGACTCATTACAAACTTAACTAACTCCCTAACAAAATACATAGAAATCTCATTTTATGTGTAGGGGTACTGAAATTCACAAGAAAGATAGTTGAAATAATCAGAAATAAAAATCTAAAATCAAAAGATGACATTAAACTTTCTTTTTTTTAACTTTTATTTTAGGTTTCGGGGTACATATGGTTTGTTACACAGGTAAACACATGTCACGGGGGTTTGTTTAACTTATTATTTCATCATCCAGGTATTAAGCCCAGTACCAAATAGTTAGCTTTTCTGTTCCCCTCTCTCCTCCCGCCCTCCCCCTCAAGGAGACTCCAGTGTCTGTTGTTTCCTTCTTTGTGTTTATAAGTTCTTATCCTTTAGCTCCCACCTATAAGTGAGAACATGTGGTATTTGGTTTTCTGTTCCCGTGTTAGTTTGCTAATTTTTTTTTGTTTTTTTGTTTTGTCAGCTCCATCCATGTTCTGTCCACAGACATCTTGTTCTTTTTCATGGCTGCATAGTATTTCATGGTGTATAAGTGCCACATTTTCTTTATCCAATCTGTCATTGATAGGCATTTAGGTTAATTCCATGTCTTTGCAATTGTGAATAGTGTTGCAATGAACATTCACATGCATGTGTCTTTATGGTAGAAACACCATATGGTCAATTTATATTCCTCTGGGTATATATCCAGTAATAGAATTGTTGAGTCAACTGGTAGTTCTGCTTTTAGCTCTTTGAGGAATCACCATACTGCTTTTCACAATAGTTGGACAAATGTCTACTCCCACCAACAGTGTATAAGTGTTCCCTTTTCTCCACAACCTCACCAGCATCTGTTGTTTTTTGACTTTTTAATAATGGCCATTCAGACTGTTATGAGATGGTATCTCATTGTGGTTTTGATTTGCATTTCTCTTACGATTAGTGATATTGAGCTCTTTTTCAAATGCTTGTTGACCACATATATGTTTTGTTTTGAGAAGTGTCTGTTCATGTCCTTTGCCCACTTCTTAATAGGGTTGTTTGCTTTTCTCTTGTAAATTTGTTTAAGATCCTTATAGATGCTAGATATTAGACCTTTGTCTGTCAGATGCATAGTTTGCTAATACTTTCTCCCATTCTGTAGGTTGTCTATTTACTCTGTTGATAGTGTCTTTTGCTGTGCAGTTCTTAAGTTTAATTAGATTCCACTTGTCAATTTTTGCTTTCGTTGTGATTGCTTTTGGTGTCTTTGTCATGAAATATTTGCCCATTCCTACATCCAGGATGGTATTGACTAGGTTGTTTTGCAAGGTTTTTATAGTTTTCGGATTTATATTTAAGACTTTAATCTGCCTTGAGTTGATTTTTGTGTATGGTGTAAGGAAAGTGTCCAACTTCAATCCTCTGCATATGACTAGCCAGTTATCCCAGCACTATTTATTGAATAAAGAGTCATTTCCCCATTGCTTGTTTTTGTCAGCTTTGTCAAAGACTAGATAGTTGGAGATGTGCGGCATTATTTCAGGGCTCTTTATTCCGTTCCATTGGTCTATGCACCTGTTTTTGTACCAGAAACATGGTGTTTTTGCTACTGTAGCCTTGTAGCATAAAGTCAAGTAGCGTGATGCCTCCAGCTTTTTCTTTTTGTTTAGGATTGTCTTGGCTATTAAGGCTCTTTTTTAGTTCCATATGAATTTTAAAATAGTTTTTTCTAGTTCTTTGAGGAATATTGTTGGCAGTTTGATAGGAATAACAATGAATCTGTAAATTACTTTGGGCAGTATAGCCATTTTAATAACATTGTTTCTTCCTATCCATGAGCAAGAGATGTTTTTTTCATTTGTTTGTGTCTTCTCTGATTTCTTTCAGCAGTGTTTTGTAATACTTATTGTAGAGATCTCAACAAATCCAGGAATTGGTTTTTTGAAAAAATTAATAAAATAGATATGCCACTAGCTAGGCTAATAAAGAAGACAAAAGAGAAGATCCAAATAAACACAATTAAAAATTATGAAAGGAATGGTACCACTGACCCAACAGATATAAAGACAACCATCAGAAACTACTATAAACACCTCTATGCACACAAACTAGAAAATCTAGAAGAGACTGATAAATTCCTGGACACACACACCCTCCCAAGACTGAGCCAGGAAGAAATTGATTCCCTGAACAGACCAATGATGGGCTCCAAAATTGAATCAGTAATAAATAGCCTACCAACCAAAAAAAAAAAAGCCCAGGACCTGATGGAGTCACAGCCAAATTCTACCAGATGTACAAAGAAGAGCTGGTTCCATTCCTACAGAAACTGTTCCAAGAAAGTGAGGAGGAGGGACTACTCTTCAACTCATTCTATGAGGTCAGCTTCATCTTGATACCAAAACCTGGTGGAGACACAAGAAACAAGAAAACTTCAGGCCAATATCCTTGATGAATATTGATGCAAAAATCTTCAGCAAATTACTTGCAAACTGAATACAGAAGTGCATCGAAAAGTTAATCCACTAGGATCAAGTAGGCTTCATCCCTGGGATGCAAGTTTGGTTCAACATATGCAAATCAATAAATGTGATACATCACATAAACAGAACTAAAGACAAAAACCACGTGATCATCTCAATAGATGCAGAGAAGGCTTTTGACAAAATTTAACTTCTCTTCATGTTAAAATCTCTCAATGAACTATGTATTGAAGGAAAATACCTCAAAATAATAAGAGCCATTTATGACAAGCCCACAGCCAACATTATGCTAAATAGGCAAAAGCTGGAAGTGTTCCCCTTGAAAACCAGCACAAGAAAAGTATGCCCTCTCTCATCACTTTTATTAAACATAGTATTGGAAGTCCTAGCCAGAGCAATTGGGCAAAAGAAAGAAATAAAGGGCATCCAAATAGGAAGAGAGGAAGTCAAACTATCTCCGTTTGTAGGCAACACGATTCTATATCTAGAAAACCCAATAATCTTGGCCCAAAAGCTCCTCCAGCTGATATACAACTTCAGCAAAATTGCAGGATATAAAATCCATGTAGAAAAATCACTAGCATTTCTATATATCCACAACAGTCAAACCAAAGGGCCAAATCAGAAAGGTAATTCCATTCAAAATTACCACCAAAAGAATAAAATACCTAGGAATACAACATTGAACTCTCAAAACACAATCAAACTTTTAATTCAGTAAATAGCATTCCTTTCAAGAACAACTGATACTTATCCTCCTCTTACCTCCTCCCATTATAAAAACAGCAGCATCATTATGATCATGATCATCTTTATTTCAACTTTTAACCCAAATGCTGAAGGTACAGTTAATGAAATGCCATAGATTTCTATATCATGTCATGCATTTCTTTTATTTCCTATATTTAAGGTTTGATTTCATCTATTCCCACTGGGGATCACAAACTTTGTAAAGGCAGAACCAATGTCATGAAAACTTGATCTATCACTTAGACTGTTACACTTAGCTAGACTATAATAACCCGCATTGAAAATAAAATTTCATTACTTGAACCATTGTCATTCTTTCTATTAAAAAGTTGAAGCATACTGTCTAAATACTTTATTCTCTAAAAGATTTCCCTATGCTTTTTATATTTATAACACAGAAGCATTTCTACAAGATGCTTTCAAATAATTCTGTATATTTCAGTCCATTATTATCTTCCTTTTCTGCTTGGTTTGTCCAAACAGGCATGCAGATATAGACAGGGTATTGAAAACAAAGTGTCATGGAAACCAGACTCACTGACAGTCAGCCAAGTGCTTCTCTTTAAATCATTCCTTTGAAACAAAGTTGAAAATTATGAACTTTTTTAAGTCCTGACATTGTCCTCCTCAAGACAACCCACTTATGTCATTCCAAGGGTTTTGTTTACTGTCACGTACAGACAGCCTACATCCTCTCTGTGGCCTGATTGCTCAGATTGTCGTCAAAATTCACTCAATTCAGTATTTTTTAATATACCTGTCCTAAAATTGTGAAGCTACTCTCCACAAGTTTAGTATTGAAAAACTGAAATTAGGTTACCTGCTTTGTGCTGACCATAAAAGGTATAATTTTTTAAAATATGAGCATAGATTTTAATGGATTACATAATAGAAAAAAACTTAAAGACAATCTGGTAAATTTATTTATGTTAGCAATGACAGAAATATTACAAAGATTCAAGATTTTTTTTCAGTCATCACTGTAGCATTTTATTGGCTTGTGAAGGCATGTAGATTGTGCCAAGCTCAATGTGTTAGGTAATTGTTTGAAGGTTTAAGATTCCATATCAGTGGTTGAATTTTAGATTATATAGGCTTATTTCTTAATATATTTTAATCATTAGTTAGTCACTACCTATTTTGATTTCTCTTACATGCTTTGAATCTTTCAAATATCTTTAAAAGAATTTGCCTTCTCTATATATCAGAAATAACTTTTAAAATATTTCATTAAAGAAATTAATTTTTCACAAATATGATTTAGATGAAATTAGTTCTCTTTGAGTAAAATGGGATTTTATCCCATGGTTTGTATCTAAGTTGATTTCCAAAACAGTCAATGCCTTATGCTTTGTAATGTTATTGTTGGCTATTTATTAAGTTCATCTATTGGCATGACACTTCAATTTAGAAAACATAACAAAGTATATTGCTATATTTCATGAGTTAATACTTTCAGAAAGCAAAACACTAAGTAGTTAAGGGTGGACAAGCATTTGGAAGATTATTCAACTTTCTAACAGATTTGTTATAATGGTTATGATAGTTAGTACTCTTGAGATCAAGTGCTGTATAATGGAAACATGTGTTTATTAAGTTTCTGTTGAGTGTCTTCCCGTGCTTTATAAGGAAGGGTGTGCTGCTTTAATTGAGACAGTGCCTAAAACAATACAATAACATTTTCTTACAATAAATGCCCTGACTACCAAATATAATTAGAGAATCCCCAGGTTTCCACCAAAAAAAAAATCAATTTGGAAACATAACACCAGCAAGTCCAGGTATAATAAGAAAATTAACATGGTGGTCACTGTTACTGAAACCTAGATTTGTGAACTTTCTCAGATATCCTTCTCAAGTCCTTAATTCACCTACCTCTACTTACCAGGCTCCTACATTTTTATTTATGCAACCTGTTTCCATGTATATATTGTAAGACAGGTCACACTGAAGTACAGTCCATGGTATAAACAGTCTGTCTGTCTCAGTAAGATTTGAAGTTATCTAGGACAGGGACACATTTTTTTGTCATCCTTGTACTTATAGCAACTAACACTGTATCTGAAATAGAGAAGACACTAATATATGGAAATGGAATGGAATGTGGTGAAGTAGAGCAAGATTCTGACACAAAGAGGCATGATAAGATAGTCTGTATGGAAGTATGTTATTGTTAAGATTGCTGTATCCATAACACATGCCACAAAGTTTCTTAATGCTTTGGCTTCACCAAAACTTACAAAATTTAGTAGATTGAAAGGTAATAGAAAGTACAATTATTTCTAGTGCCACTTTTTATTGTTTGCATATTTAAATTTCATAAATGTAATCAGCAATATAAAAAAGACAACATCGATTACCTTTTAGAGTAGCACAACTTGCTTCCACACTGCTATACAGGGATTTCTTTAAAAGATATATTGTGGGTCATGTTGATAAGCATTAATAAAATTAATATATATGTGGAGTTAATCAGCTTAATCAATCTGTCTTTCTTAGTAAACTAAATTAAATATGTACATTGTCACAGTAAAGGCCTAGTCAGGGAGATTATATTACTACACATCACGGTTTGAAAGCATGACTTCAAATGTAAGTAACAGCCATGACATGAAGTCAGTGAGATCTTGCCAGAGAGTCAGCACAATTTAGAAAATATTTGTTTCAAGTGCACTCTGACCTACCTATCGTTCTCAGAAAGGAACACGGGCATTCTGCATACATACTCAAGGATGTGGCTGAAATTTTACCCATTACTATGTTATTCAGGTCATTCCATTAAAATGAAATTTAAGAAATGTCACAACAGTTCATGTTACCTAATATACATTTTTTATAAGAATAAAATTAATGTATGAGTATTTCCAGATTTTCTTTTTATTTAGCTAACTAAAAAGATTTCTGGAATGACCCATTTGATAGATGTATTTTGCTCCCCACCCCTTTTCTCCAGGGATCAACTCTTTCAGGCTTTGTAATATGAAACTGAGCAAAAAATGAGGAGAGGCAGAGGGAAACTAGGCTTATAAAGTTAGGGAGGGGTGGAATTTATCAGACAATTTGGGATATGAGGCATAGGACTTCTCATGTGTAAGGGAAACAGATAAGAGAGAATGGTTTTTCTTTTTAAGTGTTATTCTCATCTATTTATTCTTCCCCACCCAGTCCCTTCACAGTTTTTAGAAAATCAAATAAAGAACTCTAAGATTGGAGGACTGTGAAGCCCACCTTTTAAGGATTACAATGCATAACAATAAAGAACAGAGGGTTTATATAATCAAGATTCCTCAGGATAAGTACATTCCGCAAGACTTCTGAAGAGGCAGCATTATATTACAGAAAGAAAATCCATGATAGGAAGTCAAATAAACTTCAGTTTCAAACCTGTTTCTCCTACCTACTCATTATATAACATTGAGCATGTTACTCTTCTCCTCCAGAGATAATACTGAGGTTATGCAATCAAAATACATGTAATCCAAATATATACAATTGAAATATTATATAGAAAGAGCATGATTCATACTCAGGTTGTCATTAAAAGCCTGTTAATTCTAATCGTGAAGCATCAATTGTCAATAAATATACCCTTATACTATTAGCTTGGAGCAAAATTAATTGCTGTTTTTGCCATATTTTCTCACTGAGCTTTCTGTCAATTGCTGAAAATAATGTGTATTTCAGGAATATAATTAACAGTAGCACTCTATAGCATTTGCAGCATAAAAAGCACTTTTTACAACTTTTTTATTTGAGTCTTACCACAACTCTGTTAGGTATGACTCAGTATAAATAGCCCTAATATATAGACAACCTGAGGCTCAAAAAAGTAAAGGAGTTTGTACAAAGCCAGCCAGCCAGTAAGTAAAAGAGTTGAGGCTTGCATCCAAATCATCTGAACCTAACTTCTATGATATTTCCACCAAATCACCACAGTTGCAATGAGGCTATATCATATGAAATGCAATAAAGATATAAAGATAGAACTTAGGTTCTATCAGAAGAAGCTGATCTACAGCATGCAATATCAAAGGAAAACTTCCACTACCAGAAATTGTTGATACAATCTCTGTGGGATTCTCTAAGCAGAAAAGCAGTGTCATTCCATCTGTACAGAGGAAATATACAGCTTCACAGGACAGGTGTGTTTGCATAAGGAAATAAATATCAATGACCTTGCTACTTCTGTGCCTAACCCCAGCCCCTCTACCTCTTTTCCTGGCTACATATTAAGTGTGTTTTAAAATTCAGTTTGAGCATCCTTTCATCTCAGAAGCTTTCTCTCATCCTTAACCCCACCCCAGACTAGGTTACAGGTCCATCTGTCTTCCTACAACATTGTGTGCATAAGTCCATACAGCCCTTGCATGCACTAGAACAGGAGCTCAGTGAGGGACTTCTGTCTTGTTCACTCTGTGTTCTTAGCATGTAGAACAGTGCCAGGCATTTTAAAATGGGTGCTTAATAAATATGTGTAGAATGAATTAATAGAACCTATCACTGCTTTTGAATTGCTCAATGTCTGGGTCATCAGTATACATATTCCATGAAAATACATGCTTTCCCATATCTGTGGATTCAGGCCCTGGGGTAGATTATGGCATATACAAACATTCCATAAGTATTTGTTAAATAATTCATACTCAGCACCAGGCACTAAGTCTATTATGGACATTAACTCACATATTCCTCATGATACTCTAGGAGGTAGTTACTATTGTCTTGCCCATTTTTCAGATGAGAAAACTCAGACACAGATGTGTGAAATAGCTTGCAAAAGTTCACACAGCTTGAAAGTGGTAGAGCCAATATTATCAAAAAGACCAAGAGATAACAAGTATTGGCAAGGGTGTGGAGAAAAGGGATTTCTTGAACACTGTTGGTGAATGTAGACTGTTGCAGCCATTACAGGAAACAGTATGGAGGTTCCTAAAGAAATTAAAAATAGAACTACCTTCTGACCCAGCAATCCCTCTTTTGAGTGTATACTTAAAGAAAATGAAATCACTCCTCATAAAGATAGCTACGCCCCCATGTTCATTGCAGTGTTATTCACAATAGCCAAGATATAAAAACAGCCTAAGTGTCTCTCAGTGCATAAATGGATAAAAAACTGTGATTAACATATATACATATGTGTGTGTGTGTGTGGGTGGATGTGTATAATGGAATATAATTCGCCCTTTAAAAAGAAGGAGATCTTGCCACTTGCCACAACATCAATGAAACTAGAGGACATTATGCTAAGTGAAATAAGCCAGGAATAAAAGAAAAACATTATATGATCTCACTTACATGTGGAATTAAAAACATTTTTTTAGGTCAAGTATACAGAAACAGATAATAAAACAGTATTACCAGGTTGCCAGTATTGGGAAGAGGCAGAAATTGAAAGATGTAGATCAAAGGATACAAAGTAGCAGACATGTAGAATGAATAATATCGAGATCTAATGTATAATAGGATGATTATTAATAATATTGTATTCAGGAATTTTTGCAAAATGAGTAGATCTCAACTACTCTTGCCACACACACAAAAAATGGGTAACTATGTGAGATGATGGAGATGCTAATTTGCTTCACTATAGTAACTATTTTACTATCTATATGTATCCAACTAGATTATGTTGTGTGCTATATATATATAATTTATTTTAAGGGGGAAGGAAAGAAGGAAGGGAGGGAGGGAGGAAGAGGGGAAGGAAGAGAGGGAGGAAAAGAGGAAGGAAATGAGGGAGGAAGAGATGAAGGGAGGGAGGGAGGAAGGAAGGAAGGAAGAAGGAAGGAAGGAAGGAAGGTGGGAGGAAAGAAAGAAGGAATGAATCAGGACTAAGACTAAAATCCAGGCAGTCTAGCTCCAGAGTTCATACTCTTAACCACTCTGCTCTATTGAATAAGTGCATGAATGAACAAACCAACAAAATAAAGATATTACAATGATAAATGCAGTAATAGAGGCCTGAAGTAGTGCTACAAACACAGATGGGGGAGTAATTAATTCTGCCTGAGGATGGTGGAAACCTTCATATAACAAGTAGCATTTTTGTTCAGCATTGAAAAGTGAAGTGCACTAGGCAACAAACATAGGTATTTATTGTGACTTTATATGTCATTTATTGCAAACAATATTATCTATTTGAAATCTAAAGTTTTAACAGTGTTTTTATTTGTTAGCAATATTAACTCTAGTCATCATTTTAGTTCCTCAGTCACTTCTCCTATGACGCAGGCCTCAGATTTTTTCTAATTTCTTTGATAAAGATAATATTTGAGGGAAATGCAGACTTTTATCTTTGTGAGATAGATTGTTTTTGCTGATGATTATGAAATGAACTAGAACTGAGATGGAAAATATGAAGTAATTTTTTCTTCTCTGTTTCATAAGATTTGCTTTGGCTCTCAATTCAGAGCAGCTTGAAACTGTAAATTAATCACTCCAGAGACCACCCATCCATTTTACAAGGTTCACATCTGGTTTTGCCAAACTTCCATTTGAGACCATGCCCAGTCCTCAAAGGAGTCATGAGAAGGAAATTGAAGAAAAGGGGAGATAGGAAATGTGGCCTATTGTGTCCAGAGAGTGTGATAGGAAAATGGGAGTCACAGGGATGTCATGGACATGAACTAAACACCACCAGAGCAACATTAGGTGTCAAGTTCCCCAAAATGATTCCTACTGGAGGTTAGATTAGCTAGAGCTGATTCTACCTCTGCAGCCCTTTGGCATATTCAGGGAACAAGGCTTAGCTTGCAAGTGTACAGCTGCTGAGCTTGCAAAGGAATGAAGAAAAAAATGTGAAAAACATCTGCAAGCATGTCATTCAAAAAAGACCTTGAGATAAGTTAACCCTAACATGTGAAAATCAGGACTTGGCGGACAAATAAATTTTGTGTTATTTTACCCAGTTTCTGAATTGCGGAAGGAAAAAATAACATACTCAACTTTATCCCTCTGAAATACTTGAGTTCCTTTCAACTCTAAAGGTCACTGTTGAATACTTCTGACAAATACTTTTTAAATTAATCTCCATAAACCAAAGCATCTACATTTCAGCTTGATACCAGAAAAACTATATCCTGAATGAGAAGTTTTGTACTACACAGCATCAGTTTATATTCTTTTACAATGGAGTAAGATCACACATTGATCCCCTAGCTACACGCAGAAGATAATAAATAAAACACAAACACAGGACAGGCTGACCCCCAATTCGGCAATCATAAGCAAGCATTACCAGCAGGGCTACTGCTGGCACCATGGGCTCTGCCTGATGTCATAATACAGTTCACTGTTAAGGACAGGAAGTAGACCTGGAGGACTTAAGATATCCATGTAGTTAAAATGATGCAATGAATTGTGGAAACATTAAGTAAACTTCAACACTGTCATCTTGCTGTTGGATAGTGCTCTACTTGGCAAAATACAATAATGTTGAAACAAGATCATTTCACACAATGACAACTGCAATAAACACAGTAAAACAGGGTGATGTGTGAAAGCAACTGAAGTATGTAGTACTTACATAGGACAGGGGTGGTTATTGTCATGTAAGATCTCTTGGGAAAGGTAATACTTCAGCTGTGTCCTGAACAATGAAGAACCATAGATGTCAAGATCTGGGGTAATGAGATTACAGGGAGAAGGAACAACAAATTCACACAATTAGTGAACAGTAGTGCTGAAAACTTAAACTCAGTCTTCTACTCTTTCCATTATCTGAATCTCTCTCTTTTTACTTAGTAAATGACAAACTGTGACCAATAGGTAACACAGCACCCATGAAGTCAAATTAAGGCTATCATAATATTCTTTTTTTTTATTATTATACTTTAAGTTTTAGGGTACATGTGCACAATGTGCAGGTTAGTTACATATGTATACATGTGCCATGCTAGTGTGCTGCACCCATTAACTCGTCATTTAGCATTAGGTATATCTCCTAATGCTATCCCTCCCCTCTCCGCCCACCTCACAACAGTCCCCAGAGTGTGATGTTCCCCTTCCTGTGTCCATGTGATCTCATCGTTCAATTCCCACCTACGAGGGAGCATATGCGGTGTTTGGTTTTGTGTTCTTGCGATAGTTTACTAAGAATAATGATTTCCAATTTCATCCATGTCCCTACAAAGGACATGAATTCATCATTTTTTATGGCTGTATAGTATTCCATGGTGTATATGTGCCACATTTTCTTAATCCAGTCTATCATTGTTGGACATTTGGGTTGGTTCCAAGTCTTTGCTATTGTGAATAGTGCTGCAATAAACATACATGGCATGTGTCTTTATAGCAGCATGATTTATACTCCTTTGTGTATATACCCAGTAATGGGATGGCTGGGTCAAATGGTATTTCCAGTTCTAGATCCCTGAGGAATCGCCATACTGACTTCCACAAGGGTTGAACTAGTTTACAGTCCCACCAACAGTGTAAAAGTGTTCCTATTTCTCCACATCCTCTCCAGCACCTGTTGTTTCCTGACATTTGAATGATTGCCATTCTAACTGGTGTGAGATGGTATCTCATTGTGGTTTTGATTTGCATTTTTCAGATGGCCAGTGATGGTGAGCATTTTTTCATGTGTTTTTTGGCTGCATAAATGTCTTCTTTTGAGAAGTGTCTGCTCATGTCCTTTGCCCACTTTTTGATGGGGTTGTTTGTTTTTTCTTGTAAATTTGTTTGAGTTCATTGTAGATTCTGGATATTAGCCCTTTGTCAGATGAGTACGTTGCGAAAATTTTCTCCCATTTTGTAGGTTGCCTGTTCACTCTGATGGTAGTTTCTTTTGCTGTGCAGAAGCTCTTTAGTTTAATTAGATCCCATTTGTCAATTTTGTCTTTTGTTGCCATTGCTTTTGGTGTTTTAGACATGAAGTCCTTGCCCATGCCTATGTCCTGAATGGTAATGCCTAGGTTTTCTTCTAGAGTTTTTATGGTTTTAGGTCTAACGTTTAAGTATGTATTCAATTCAACAAGAAGAGCTAACTCTCCTAAATATATATGCACCCAATACAGGAGGACCCAGTTTCATAAAGCAAGTCCTGAGTGACCTACAAAGAGACTTAGACTCCCACACAATAATAATGGGAGACTTTAACACCCCACTGTCAACATTAGACAGATCAACGAGACACAAAGTTAACATGGATACCCAGGAATTGAACTCAGCTCTGCATCAAGTGGACCTAATAGACACCTACAGAACTCTCCACCCCAAATCAACAGAATATACATTTTTTTCAGCACCACACCACACCTATTCCAAAATTGACCACATACTTGGAAGTAAAGCTCTCCTCAGCAAATGTAAAAGAACAGAAATTATAACAAACTGTCTCTCAGACCACAGTGCAATCAAACTAGAACTCAGGATTAAGAAACTCACTCAAAGCCACTCAACTACATGGAAACGGAACAACCTGCTCCTGAATGACTACTGGGTACATAATGAAATGAAGGCAGAAATAAAGATGTTCTTTGAAACCAACGAGAACAAAGACACAACATACCAGAATCTCTGGGACACATTCAAAGCAGCGTGTAGAGGGAAATTTATAGCACTAAATGCCCACAAGAGAAAGCAGGAAAGATCCAAAATTGACACGCTAACATCACAATTAAAAGAACTAGAAAAGCAAGAGCAAACACATTCAAAAGCTAGCAGAAGGCAAGAAATAACTAAAATCAGAGCAGAACTGAAGGAAATAGAGACACAAAAAACCCTTCAAAAATTAATGAATCCAGGAGCTGGTTTTTTGAAAGGATCAACAAAATTGATAGACTGCTAGCAAGACTAATAAAGAAGAAAAGAGAGAAGAATCAAATAGACGCAATAAAAAATGATAAAGGGGATATCACCACCGATCCCATAGAAATACAAACTACCATCAGAGAATACTACAAACACCTCTACGCAAATAAACTAGAAAATCTAGAAGAAATGGACAAATTCCTCGACACATACACCCTCCCAAGACTAAACCAGGAAGAAGTTGAATCTCTGAATAGACCAATAACAGGATCTGAAATTGTGGCAATAATCAATAGCTTACCAATCAAAAAGAGTCCGGGACCAGATGGATTCACAGCCGAATTCTACCAGAGGTATAAGGAGGAATTGGTACCATTTCTTCTGAAACTATTCCAATCAACAGAAAAAGAGGGAATCCTCCCTAACTCATTTTATGAGGCCAGCATCATCCTGATACCAAAGCCAGGCAGAGACACAGCCAAAAAAGAGAATGTTAGACCAATACCCTTGATGAACATTGTTGCAAAAATCCTCAATAAAATACTGGCAAACCAAATCCAGCATCACATCAAAAAGCTTATCCACCATGATCAAGTGGGCTTCATCCCTGGGATGCAAGGCTAGTTCAATATACGCAAATCAATAAATGTAATCCAGCATATAAACAGAACCAAAGACAAAAACCACATGATTATCTCAATAGATGCAGAAAAGGCCTTTGACAAAATTCAACAGCCCTTCATGCTAAAAACTCTCAATAAATTAGGTATTGATGGGACGTATCTCAAAATAATAAGAGCTATCTATGACAAACCCACAGCCAATATCATACTGAATGGGCAAAAACTGGAAGCATTCCCTTTGAAAACTGGCAGAAGACAGGGATGCCCTCTCTCACCACTCCTATTCAACATAGGGTTGGAAGTTCTGGCCAGGGCAATCAGGCAGGACAAGGAAATAAAGGGTATTCAATTAGGAAAAGAGGAAGTCAAATTGTCCCTGTTTGCAGATGACATGATTGTATATCTAGAAAACCCCATTGTCTCAGCCCAAAATCTGCTTAAGCTGATAAGCAACTTCAGCAAAGTCTCAGGATACAAAATCAATGTACAAAAATCACAAGCATTCTTATACACCAATAACAGACAAACAGAGAGCCAAATCATGAGTGAACTCCCATTCACAATTGCTTCAAAGAGAATAAAATACCTAGGAATCCACCTTACAAGGGACGTGAAGGACCTCTTCAAGGAGAACTACAAACCACGGCTCAATGAAATAAAAGAGGATACAAACAAATGGAAGAACATTCCATGCTCATGGGTAGGAAGAATCAATATCGTGAAAATGGCCATACTGCCCAAGGTAATTTATAGATTCAATGCCATCCCCATCAAGCTACCAATGACTTTCTTCACAGAATTGGAAAAAACTACTTTAAAGTTCATATGGAACCAAAAAAGAGCCTGCATCACCAAGTCAATCCTAAGCCAAAAGAACAAAGCTGGAGGCATCACACTACCTGACTTCGAACTATACTACAAGGCTACAGTAACCAAAATAGCATGGTACTGGTACCAAAACAGAGATATAGATCAATGGAACAGAACAGAGCCCTCATAAACAACGCAGCATATCTACAACTATCTGATCTTTGACAAACCTGAGAAAAATAAGCAATGGGGAAAGTATTCCCTATTTAATAAATGGTGCTGGGAAAACTGGCTAGCCATATGTAGAAAGCTGAAACTGTATCCCTTCCTTACACCTTATACATAATATTCTTATCTACCATCTTTTTAAAAAATCAGTATTGAAATTGATCATATGTTCGAATTAAGAGCTAAAATTTTCAATTTTAATCAATATGAAATCATTTTAATAGAAAATAACATGTATCCAAATTAAGGCCCGTATTTGATATTTAATTGCAAGTTTTTGTCCCTCAAAGCATTTTTATGAAATTATTTGCCTTCCAGTGACACAAGAATAAATATACAAGTCTTGAGTAAAAAGATAACTTCTTTGCTGTAAACCTAAAACATCTCTTTGAAAAAGTCTATTAAAAAGTTTAATACCTTAAATGCTAAAACCTTAATGTGACATTTAAGATAGTCTAGAATGTATATATATATGTACACACACACATATACATATACATATATATACATATACATACATATACATATACATATACATATACATATACATATACATATACATATACATATATAGTGCTTCATCCCCCAGTCTAAATATTTTGGATGGGTATCAGAAATTTTCATCAAATGGAAAAAAAAACACACATACTATTATATACAAAATCAAAAATGTCGAAAACACGAATTCAGAACATCAAAATCAAAAGATCTAGGAGGGTACCACTTCCAAGGAGATGGTACTTTATAGTAGAAAGATCTAGACTGGGAGTAAGTAGATTTGGCTTCTCATTTGACTGTCGCTAGCCAGATATAAGACCTTGGAAAACTGGCCGGGCGCGGTGGCTAACGCCTGTAATCCCAGCACTTTGGGAGGCCGAGGCAGGCGGATCACGAGATCAGGAGATCGAGACCATCCTGGCTAACACGGTGAAACCCTGTCTCTACTAAAAATACAAAAAATTAGCCGGGCGTGGTGGTGGGTGCCTATAGTCCCAGCTACTCCAGAGGCTGAGGCAGGAGAATGGCCTGAACCCGGGAGGCGCGGCTTGCAGTGGGCCGAGATCGCGCCACTGCACTCCAGCCTGGGCGACAGAGCAAGACTCTGTCTCAAAAAAAAAAAAAAAAAAAAAGAACTTCGAAAATTAATTAACCTCCTCAAATCTGCTTTTTACTTGTAAAATTGGTGTAAAAACATTCGTTCTTTCTACCTTGCAAGACTGTTGTGTGGATCAAGTGAAATGATAACTGGAAGTTTTCAAACTATAGTACCACCCAATTAAAATAAAATAACTTTCCCCCTCCCATACACACATCTCTCCCTAAAAACATTAGCTAAAATAATCAGTGCTGGCCCATCACCAGCTGAAAAAGAAAACATACTAAAATATTTTTTCAAGTTCACCTACAAAAATTAGCAGTTGTGCACTAAATTATAAAGTTTATGCATTTATATCTCATGACACATTTAAAAGTTCTCCACTACTTAGGGCAGAATGATTAGAGAATTAAATTCATTTCCAATTCTAGACTGTTGGCTTTTAAAAAAAAAAACCTTAAAAGATTTCCAGCTCTCAATACTCAACATTTTTAGTGGAAGATTTTTGCTTATTTACCATATGCAATTGTGACTAAAAGTGAACCTGCTTGTTTTATTATTTTATTCTCTTTCACATTCTCAGTGCTTATCAGTCACTCTCACACCTCATTACCTGGAAAGATGTGCCTCAGAATACACAATAAAGCATCTCTCAGAGGTGCCTGACTTCAACAAGCAGCAAGTCACTGTTTTCTCTGTTTCAAATGGAAATCAGTGTTGCCTTAAGAATGCTGGACAATACTGTCAGTTATCATCAGTCTTTTATGGACAACATTCAAGACTAAATTAGAATTTGTCCTTGTCTGGCTAATCTTTCTCTTATTTTAGAGAATTTGTTAAAAAAAAAATAACACTGAGGCTGGGGACTTGTTTTTCACAGATTTGTGGTTTTATTTTGAAATGTTAGGTAGTGGTAGGCTATGTTTTGCAGAAGTTGCTATTTAGTAGGCTAAGCATTGGTTTTAACTGCAGACTTTTATTCCTTGAATCCTTAGAATCCTTTAATACTAAAAATGATTTCAATAGACTATGAGGTTCTTAAAAAAGAAACAAAAACATATTTTATTTAGCTTTTATCCCCAACACCTAACCCCATGCTTGTCACATCAACTGGCACCCATTGGTAATGCTTATATAATCAGGGATTTCAGGGAGTCCTTGAAATTAATCACTAAGGTGATCTACTTCTAAACAATCTAAGCTTCTGGAATATTCTGCCCACTCAGAGTTAAACCACAGTATTTCACGAACTGAATTCCCTACTGTCAAGCAACTCTCACTAAAACTAAACAGTTACCATATGCATGATTCCAATTTTTAAAAATGTTTTTCCTAATTAAGCTGAAATTTCCAGTTCATGTGTATGCTGGAGGTGAATATCCACATTCATTATATTATATACACCATTTGTCTTTGAGAAATTTTGAGAAAGTGTGGTCCTGTGTTTAATAGTGTGAACTATCTAAAGAAGACAACCATATATATATATATATATATATATATAATTTTCAAGAATCAATCCTCTTCTCTATCACAATAATTCTGGGGAGTAGTTAGGACAGCAGGCAATATTCCACAGGCAAGATATCTGGCAGGGGAAACCTTCTAGCCATATTTAGTTGATGATTTACCATGATTTAAGGCTTATGTCACTTACTTTTTTTTTCTCTTTACATACTTTAAAGGGTTTTCTGGTCTTCATCTTGATTTTTAAAGTGGATATTATTTTAACTTCAAAAGTGACTGTTTTATTTTTAGAAAATACTGCTCACATCCACAGTGGCACCTTGTTGACCTGAGTACCATGGGATAAAGAAGTCTGAGACCATGCTCAGCTTATGAGATGTGTGGCTATTTAACTCAGCATCACCGTACCTCCCCTAAATATCTCCAAATCCCCTTCCCTACATAGTTCCAAGATAGTGTAATAGTGAAGAGTTAACTCCAATTTTGACATTTGACTACTGACAGTTTTTCAAACTCCACGACTTCCCTTCTGCCTTCTGTACCGCATCTGGGAAAGCTGAGAAAGCCTGGTAACAGCTTCCTTTGTGCCAGTGGAAAGTTTAAACTGTGCAAGCTCTGGCCTATGGATGTGCAAAAATCATGACAACTCTACCTCCTAACCACAATAAAAGCCAAACAGTCTCTATTCCCCTTCAAGCAATTTTTTGGATCTGCTTGGAAGCATGCCCTGCTCTCTCCACAAAGTCTCATTGTGTAACAAACCTTTTTATACTCTCTTGATACCTGCATGGATATCATTAGTCTTGATATTCAAATCAAATTTGGGGTGGAGGATCATCTCATTTTTACAAGATGACCACAAGTGCCAAGGAAAGATCATAATTTCCCAGAGGCAGATGCAGCCATATGCATGAGCAGACATGAGATTCACTGCAGCTTTAAAGTGGCCCTTTGCAAACCTCTCACTTAAATGCTACATATCAGGACAGTTGCAGAAGAGATTTCTGGAGAAGCCTGAGATTTGCAGTGGCTTCCAAGTGAGCTTGAAGAACCACTGCTTCAGTGATGTACTAATGGTGACTTTCTTGCCTTTTTTCCTCCTGTCTGTCAATGATTCTATAAACCTCAAATTTCCTACTAGACCCTCCATTCTTGGAATATATAGGGGACTTCCATTTTCTAGACTGAAGCCTGACTGAAAGAATCAATCAATAGCAGGAACAACTGAGTCTCAGACTTAGTCTACAGATTGACACTCAATATAATATTTATCTTATGATGGCAGACTTCCCCCTTATCCATGAGAGTCTTAGTCAGCAAAATGAAGTAGCATGAAGAAATCGGTGCCAATTTAAGGGAGAAAGCTATCACAGTAATTCTGGGGAGTAGTTAGGTCAAGAATCTAAAGGAGAAGAGAAGGCAATATTCCACAGGTGGGATCAAACCTAGAACCAGAGATGAAGCTGGAAGGGAATGAGATATCATATGGAGTTGGGTAAGGACAGGATGCATTTTTCAAACACAGTGAATCTTTGGCAAATATGCTGAACAATTTGCTGTTGGTGAGACCGTGTTTTACTAGCCTACACTCAAATTTTGCTGTTCTCTCCTATGTATCTTCTAAGAATCGCATGGCTCCCAATTCACTGTGCCTCAACTATCATGCCCTGCATGATAAGACCTGACTGGAATGGAGTCCATGGACATATCTAGGAGAAAATCCAGCTATGGATGCCTAAGGAAGCAAGTAAAAGCAGCTCCAAGGCCTAAAGTTAAAATATGCTTTTGTTGAAGAGTCTCTAGGACTCATTTCCAGAAAACCAAGTTACAGACCAAAGAATGTATATGTTTCTGGAAGGCAATGCCCTTGCTCTTGTTTTTATAAATTCTCTGGGCACTGTGTTGCTGCCCAAATTGGCTTTAATGTCCATGAACTTCTTGGGGGAAGTCTGTCTTTAAGACTCTTTAAAGCCACTGAATAATTTTTAACATTATTTTTAAGTTTTATACCATTTTTTCTTATATATCTGCAGAAATCAGCACCTTCCACCCTGACTGCAACTCCCTTATTATGTTATTCATGGAATCATTTGCCACTGCTGTGACCAGTTGTGCTTCAAAATACATCAGTATCACAAATTAATGACTGAAATTTTCATTGATGTCTTCATGTAAACACAGCCAGAATTTGTCTGTTTATTATTTTTCCTGATTCCTCTTTTAACCCTTAATGATAACTGCTACATCTTCCAATCCAATATCTGCGGCCCCTTTTCTCTCAGCTAAGATGATATGCAACTCACTCTGGTTTTCTTTTCATTTATCCCTAAGATAAAGACAAAAGACTAGAAATTGCAAAGTGTTTTCATAAGTTTCAAATCTGCTGAAAGAGGAGATATGGGAGAACTATGCAGAGGGGAATTATTTTGCTTATTGAAGACTAAAATCAACCTGTAAGATAGTGGATAAAAATATAAAATAGCAATGACCTCATAACTGTACATTTTTGCTGAAGAATTAGGTACATCTATAGCTTTGTCCATTGTGCTTGAGGATGAAGTTATCATTAATATTTTCTTCTGATTCCTGATTCCTGATCCTGAGTCTGAGGTTTTTGAAACAGCAATGACATAAGAGATAGCATTAAAGTTCCATCTTGGTGATGGTGAGTGACTAGGATGGAAGAAAACAAAGTAGGACACCAGTAATCAATATTGGTAATCAAATGTTTTAGAAACAATAATACAACAGAAATAGATTATACCTTCATCCAAACGCAAACATATTAATTTGCATGCTCTTTGACATAGACACATAAACGCAAAGTCATATTCAATCATACTCACACCATTTGACTAATGTACACTCATATATGATATATGATAGACCAAGAAAGATTCAGAAACATAGCTCTCCCAGATGCAGCTCACGCAGATGTCTGAGACTGATAATCCCCTAGATAGAGCACAAACATACGTGTTTATTTAGGCCCACACTACCCCAGTGTACACTCACAAAAACATTCTACAACTGCGCCACTGCTAGCATTCAGAAGCCCTTAGCCATGTAATAAGTCCACCCTCTGTTATATGCACTTATCTGTAATGTAATTGTAATGTAATGCGATCAATTTTATCCTTAAGTATTTTGTCTCTTTTCACTGATTAACAGCTAAGTTCCTAGAAACTTATTTTGACAATCTTATTGATGAAATATTCACAAGAAAAATTAAAATAAAAACTGAAGCACACTTCAAATCGCTGAGTGCAAAATATTGAATCATCTTTTACTACTACGAAATTTAGTCTGGTACTCAGCTGAAAGTTGAATTTTCTTGAGTACTTTTACAACAGAGCAGTCATTTAAATAGCATTTTCCCCCTTGCTTTGGATTATGGTCTGCATAGAAGTACTTTGAAAGCTAGGAAATATTTCTACTCTAATTAAAGCATATAAACACTTCAGACTAAGTGTAGGCATGTGAAGTTCCTATTCAATTTTAGGAACTGAGTACTTTGGGAAAAAAAATTAAAACTCTGGTATTAAATAGTACATAATTGTAAGAGTTAAAGAATAAAAGATCTAACATAATAAAATATATGTTGGGAATTCAGGAAAAGCCCACAAACTTGCAGAAACAAAGATCTTCATCTACAATAGCTAAGGCTATTGACATTGTTAGCTATGACATAACAGAGGGTTTATCCAAAGGTCCTTTGAAAGGTTCATTCTAGGTTTCGCTTTGTATTTAAAAATGGAATCTTATACATGTTAATTATACTATTCCCCTGCTGTTTTTAGTACTAATACAAATTCATAAGGCTTGATGTCCCTTCAAAGCAATTGGGATTTCAACCTTCAGTTCACCTACTGATGTCACTATGTCTCTTGAAGGAGGACAAAATCTAAGGCCTAAATATAAATTTTATATGCTGTTCAACACCTACAGGAGAGTTGTTCTGATAATAAATTATATTTAGAAGACTCCTTTTTGCATGTTTTCAGATTAAAAACCGGATATAAATATGTCAAAGTTCATGGTTGGTAAAGCGCTGCCTTTCAGTACAGTCAGTGGACCATAAAACTGCTGTTAGACATAAACTGCTTACCACACTGATAAAAAGGAACAGCTGTGTCTAAAGCAAAGGTCCTACTCAGTTAGGAGTGTCCTACAGACACCAAGAGCAGCAAAAAGATTGAAAGACGAGTAACCATTGTAAAGTGTATCAGCTTTTCATTTTGTGGTGCCCTAAGTTAGAATATTCAGATGGCAATAATTATTACATTTTTAACTAATAATAATATTATCTTTTCTGGAATGGCTTACTCAACCTCCATTTTCTCCTCTTTCTAGTTGAGAAGCTGGAAATCTAAAATTTATATTTCCCAGATTCCCTTGCAACTAGGGTATTACGTGCAAATCAGGTTCTACCCTGTTAATATGCTCAGGTGATATGTGGAAGAGAGAACTGAGGCAAAGACCATCTTCCTATGACTCTTGGCTGTTGCTGCTGGCTAGCACAGTCATGGAAACATGGAACTTCCCTGCAGAAGCTTTACATTATACACTCTCCAGCTTCCTGGGCATCCAGAAGTAATAGTAGTAATAGTAGATTTTTGATTTAACTTCCCTGGAGAACAATTTTAATTGTCCATTCTCCAGATTTCTCAGACAGTTGGAGAAGCATTGGATGTAGTTCTTGCTCTGACATAGGTCTAATGGTGGCCCAAAGGTATCACCTCTGCATATTTCTGAGAATCATCTAGGAGGCTCATCCTAGATTTGCTCCTTTGGCCCTTCCAATACATTTGCAAGCTTCAAAATCCCTGAATTAAATCCCTATCTGCTTAAAGTACCTAGAGTGGTTTCTATTTCATGCAATGAACCCTGACTGGCCTCTTATCTTTTGTTGCTTTATCTAGTTTACAAAGTAGGCTGTGTGATACAGTGAAAGAGATGTTTTACAATTGAATTCAAACCCTGGTATGTGAGGTCACATAATTTTTCCTAGCCTCAGTTTCCTTATTTCTAGAGTAAAGGAGGATCATAGTTACTTCCAAAGATAAATACATCTTTATTAAAGTATACCTTATAAATAAAGTTCCTCTCTCAGCATAAAGCATAGAATTGGTTCTTTAAAAGTCCTCTATTCTTTTACATACATACATCAGGCCATTTATATCAAGTCTCATTCAATGAATGTAAGATACTCAGCAAAAATTATCTTTTTCCTTTTTCCTGTTCACATATGTAATCTTGTCTATATTATATTCTTAATGTAAAACAAATATTAGTTTTTTCATGAAATCTATGGATCTGAATACCCACTAGGCACATATTAGATTATCAAAAAAATGAATTTGATTAATCTATATCAAAACTTATCACAAGATTATCAGTTTATAAATATTGACTCATGAACTCTCTCATATGCTATTAGAGAATGTCAAAAGAAAACTACTCAAAAAGCCAAGGTTTACAAATGAGACACCAATTAACTGCCTAACCATTGAGCTCTTGTTTATTGTAAAGAACTAAAAAATGGTGATTTTTTTTTCCTACATTGATAACACTTTAAACCTCATAATCTTTGAGGTAGGTATTATTAAGCAATTAAGAGTACTGATGGAGTCGAGCCCCTTCTAACCATGTGACCCTAGACAAGTTTTCTAGCTTCTTTGAACCCCAGTCCCAACAGTTATGCATGAGTATAATAAAAGTTCCTATCTGCTTGGGCTAGTAATAGAATGAAATAAGCCACTAGGCACAGTGGCTCACACCTACAATCTCAACACTTTGGGAGGCCAAGGTGGGAGGATCACTTGAGCCCAGGAGTTCAAGACCATTCTGGGCAACAACAGTGAGACCCCATCTCTACACAAAATGTAAAAATTAGCCAGCATGCTGGTGCATGCCTGTGGTCCCAGCTACTTGGGAGGCTGAGGTAGGTAGGAGGATCACTTGAGCCCAGAAGGTCAAGGCTGCAGTAAGCTGTTATCATACCACTGTACTCCATCCATCATGGGCAACACAGCAAGACCCTGTCTCAACAACAACAACAAAAGCCATTTGGTGTTGTTATGCTCCTTTACATTCTATACTCTGGAATCTCTTGTACCTAGTCCTAATAGATGGTATTTCCATACACTAACCAGCTTCCCTAAACTCCTTTTTCCTTGAACTTCACTGCAATCAAATTCTTTCTATTCATGCTGTGAACCTGGAAAAATGCAACTGCTTTCTTTAACTTTCTCCTGTCTCTCCTCTGTTCCCTTAAGATTTGGAATTCAATCTTGTGATTGCTTCCATCCAAGATACTCATCTGTCTTTAGATACCCCACTGTTGACCAGACACAAAACACAAAGGGCATCTGTCCTCCTTGATTTTTATTGCTTTGGGCACTAGGGGATGCCCCAGGGGATGCAGCTCAGAACCCTGTTTGATGATCTGCAGCCTGATATGTTGTCCTTTGGCAGCCAACTGGGTCAAGTTTCCCAATAGCAATCTTCAAGGCTTTAGCCCATCAAGACAAGATCAGAGAAGCATTCATCTTGGTAAGCTGAGCTTTTTCATTCTCTCCTCTTCATAGACAACCCCATTATTATTCATTCATACCTTCAACAAAAGTTTAATTTTAAAAAATAACATGAGTGTTATAATAATTTTCTACAAGTATAGTAATTAATTCTGGTTGTTAAAATTCTGCTTTGAAATAAGAGTTTTGTGCCATATTTTTAGTTCTAATGTCTGGGGGACAGAAGAATAAATCCTGATACTCTGGAGCATGCTACATAGAATTATCCACATGAGAAGCAAGTTAACTGCACATCACTGCCTACTGTTTGGAAAGTCTGCTTTCATTATTTCTATTTGGGCACATATTTTTGGAACCCTTGTTGTTTTCTAGTGTCCACTGTGTCTTAATTCAAATTGTAGTCACATAGACTTGCCATAATATCTAATGTCTGCTGCTGTATAAAATGTCTGGCCAGGTGCAGTGGCTCACACTTATAATCCCAGAACTTTGGGAGGTCAAGGAAAGAGGATCACTTGAGGCCAAGAGTTCTAGACCAGCCTGGGCAACATGGTGATTCTGTCTCTACAAAAGATTTTGGTTTTAAATTAGCCAGGTATGGTGGCACATGCTTGAAGTGCCAGCTATTCAGGAAGCTGCAGCAGGAGGATCCCTTGAGCCTAGGAATTTGAGGCTGCAGTGAGCTATGATTGCATCACTGCACTCCAGCTTGGGCAACAAAGTGAGACCCTATCTCTTAAATAATAAAAATTTAAAAAAGTCTGCGTGTATTTTTGTGGTGCCCCTGGCCCCATTCATACATCAAATTATTTATGCTGTGACATAGGTTGTGTATTAAATTAGATCATCCCAAATGTACCTTTATCCCAGTTTGGTAAAAAATGAATTTGGCTTTTTTGTGTGTCATGCAGTAATAAAGGAAATGGTCAATAATCAGAAGCTAAACTTTATAAACTCTTGTATCTATTTTTAATAGATTGATGATGCATTTTATCTTCATTATTTCCACTCTGTAGTTTTCCTTAGAATTACTTAGTTGTTCACTTTGCACCTGACAGGGATGGAGCTATGTTCTAAGTAAAAAAGGGTGAATAAGATACTCTCCCTATTCTCAAGGCCACAATCTAATAAGGTTAGTCTTTCTTACACAAAGCCATAAATTGATGCCCCTTTTCATTAGAAGCAACATATCTTTATTTCTGTTTTGTTGGCTTTATAAATGTCTAAACACAAGTGATCTATATGGCCAAACCACATTCCTTTTTATTCTGCTTTAGGTGTCCTGACCAGGACTTTTCTAGAACAATACTTGCCCTGTAGCTGCTATTCTGTAAAAACCTAGAAACTGCTTACTCCTGTTTTTTTCTCATGTTAATTGCATTTGTTTACATAAAATTTACAACAGCTATCAGGAACTGTATTTTGTTATCCTAAATTAGTGTTTCACAAACTTATTCTGGTACCTCAGCCTCCCTCAGATCCATATAGACTCCACTTACTTTGGAACTCGATTGTTTTGTTTTTATTAGGGCAATCTTACTAAAGGAAAAGGATGCTAAGGTCAACATGAAATGATATGGTAGTTAGCAAGATGATTCAAACATGTACAAAAGCTTGTTTTCCATCCAAATGTTATAGTATCTGACATTTCACTACTAGAGATTCATTCCTTTGTATTGTGTTCCTTACCATCTGCTGTAAGTGCTGGTAACATCACACTAATTTACACTGAAAGGACAAAGGGTTATGTTCTAGCAAGGACTTCCTGCTATGGATGCTTTAGTGAAGATTTTTCTTCATTATTTTTAGTAATACTATCAACCATTTATTGATTGCCTAATGCGTAATGAAGTACTACACATTTCACAGTTCTATTATTTAATATGTACAACAACTCTGTAAGAGGTGTTATTATCATCCATATTTTACAGATGAGAGGAAGTTTAGGAGAGTAGTTAGCACTGGCTCTGAGAAGAGATCGAAACAGTTAAAATTTCACATTCATTACTTACTAGCACTGTGTCCTTGGAAAACGTACAGTTTCATCACCTGTAAAACAAGGGCAATGGTATTTTCCTCCTGAGCTTGCTACAAAGGTAAAGAAATGCCTGACACAGAGTGAGTCTGAAATACAGGGGCGATATAAGAATAAGCAAACAATGATCAGAGGTCAAGCAACTTGCCCAAGACACCAACAAATAAGAGCCCCATAGCCTGGACTACCTCCATGACAGTGTGATGATTTTTGCAAAAAGTAGGCATGTCTCTATACCTCTGAGTTTTTCCAAAACAATTTAGGTAAATAAATATAAAACAGGAGGACAATAGTCACTATGATAATAACAGACACTGCAAAATTGACTTATCTCTCCCAGAATGGGCCGTCTTTCCTAGCCAGCATCATTAAGGCCAGCTATGGATTCAGCAACAGCAGCTTCATTTCTCTTCCTGGCTTCATGTGGATTGGTTTTCCAGTCAATCTGTGACACTAATTCTCCTCTATTAGGAGCTCCGTGAGTCAGTGGCAATACCGAGGCTGAGTCATGTTGGGTAAGCAATGATGCAGTCCTGAGACACTAGAGATAGCAATTAAAAATGACCTTTGTTGTCTCCACACGACTGGCTCCATACTTTCACATTAGTATCAGCAAAGAAGGTATTTCCTGGCTCATGAGTAGGAAATGTAACTGTTAACAAAGACATGATTATACAACTGAGAAGAAGAAATCAAGAGAATAAGCCTCCTACTCATGCTGTGATTGGGACTGAACATAAGTCTTCCATTTTGCTTTTTAGTTTATTCAACTTGGCACTGCAGACAACTAATGATTTCCAATTCAAACATTTTAAGTCTCTTTTTCTCTTACTGACATATTTTTTTCTCATCTAGCAATTTTTATTGCCCCCAGACCTAGTCTTTTGTGTCCTGTATTTTGCAAGAACTATCAGAATAATCAAACATAAACTTTAAGAAAAAAGTTGCTTTCTTCTACTCTCTCCTAATATCTCCTGCAGGGATATAAGAGATTGTCTGTCTCTTCATTATTTTAACAAGGCTTCTTTTCCTTGTAACACTAAGGTTGTATAATGATCTTCCCTAATTTTATTCCTTGGGCCTGAACAAGTCTGATAACTCCATTTCCAAAGTAAGAAAAGGAAGCCAAAATCATCAACCAGCTTTCTTTTTACCGATGTTCTGTTTTTTTTAAAGAAGAAAACCTTTCCTTTGGTAGAAAATGCCACTTGATTATGACAAACACTCGTGAAACTTCTGTCTTCTTGAAAATAGCGAGTATCTTAAAATTCACAAAATTTTTCATAGATTATAACAAATTAGTTGGAATAGGTGTGCTCTTAAAGGCCAAACTTCCTGAGCTCCAGCTCTGCTTTTCCCGCTGTCTCTCCAGCAGCATCATGTGGTGGTCCTGCCAAAAACTCACATTCAACTGGTTCAAAGCTTAAAGCTCTACCCTATCCTCCAACTTTCCTCTCACAGAAAAGGGCGCCCCCAGCTTGCCTTGCAGATGTCTTCAGGTTCTCCCTCCCCTCACCACTGATACCCAGTTCATCACCAAGTGCTGTCAGCTCTCCATGTCAGCAGCTCTTGTTTCTGTCTTCTCTTTCTCATTGTCACTACTTGGCCCTCTCAAATGACCTATTGCAGGAACCTCATCAATGGTCTTCTTGCCTCCTCTAATATCTTTCACAGAGTCACCAACATTATCTTTCCAAAACAAAGATCAGTTTCCAGCTGCCTACAGAATGTTATCAAGACATAACCTGGTAGCCACCTTCCTTCCTGATTCCCTCTCATTACATCCTCCCCACATTTTGAATGCTCTAGCCACACTGGAAAATTCATTGTTGCCCAAACATGCCCATCTCATTGCTCAGAGCACTTCTTCCTTCTCAGTGCTTCCCCAACTTTACTTTTTCAAAGATGGAGTCTTGCTATATTGCCCAACTGGAGTGCAGCAGCTATTCATAAGCACACTCATAGTGCACTACAGCCTCAAATTCCTGAGCTCAAGCAGTCCTCCTGCCTCAACCTGGACTACAGGTGCACACCACTGTGCCTGGCTCCATCCCCTAACTTTTTCAAAGTAATGTTACTCTTTCTTTTCTTTGTGCATGATGTACACATTACATTTCGTCATAGCAACCAGTGTGATCTTTTTTACAAAACCATCAAATAATATATTTTCTCTGCTTAAATTTTATGAGCTTCCTCTAAATTCAGAATGATAGATTAGACACTTCTAAGTGTATTATACAAGGCTCTGCATTTTTCTGGCTCCTGCCTCCATCTCTAGATCTCACTTGTACCACTGTTCTTCTTGCTCTCTATGTTCCTGTCACACAATCTCATTTTTATTCTGTAAAACTCCAATGTCATCCTCACCCTATGGTCTTTGCCCTACCTGCTCTGCCCTACTCCCTCTGCCTGGATTATTCTTTCCTCACAAACTAACATGACTGACTTGTTCAGGCCCTCAGAAGAGCACTCCACTGAAAATAGCCAACACCAACTCACTGCCAAAAAACTTCCTAAATTTTTTTCTAGCACCCGTCACTATCAACATCTCAAATTATTTTTATGTGTATATTTCCTTTATGTTCTCATCTGTCTCCTTCCAACAACAGTTAAGCCCCTTGAGGACAGGTTGCTTACGGCTTTGTCCATCACTGAATCCTCAGCACCTAATACAGACCATGACACATTTGATGAGTGTATATTAAAATAATTAAATGGAAAATACAGCACTTGTCATGTATTATGTCGTTTTCAGTAAGTTGTGTACATGTCTTTCTCCCTAGACTGTAATCGTCTTGAAACTAGGGACTATGTACTAATTATATGTATATTCCCCCACAGCAATATCCCAAATTGTCATAGTAGGTATTCAGTAAGTTTTCTGGTTGGAATTGAGTTGAGTAACTCTGTCCTTCACTGAGCTACGCTTATCTCTCCAAATTTAAAGAGCATTTGATCTAGTAAGTTTGACCCCAGCCTCAGCTCTGTCAATTAAGAGCTGTGTGACCATAGTCAAGTAGCTAAACTTCTCTGACTCTCTCTGATTGCATATATGAAAAACAGAAATAATAAAATTTTCTCTGCCTAATTCCAGGGTAGTTGTGAGGATTAAATTAAATCACATATGCCCTTTCTTCTCATTAAACTGCAAACAGTTCAAGGTCTGAGATACCAGTTGTTTCTTTTTTGCCTAATGTATACAGAATAGCCTCATGCTGTGTGCACATAGGTCAATCAATAATAGCCATCATTTATTGTGTAGCTACTATGTGACAGACACTGTAATAAGCACCTTTTATAGGACACATCTTATTTAATGTAATCCTTAAAACCATCATGTAAGAATATATATTGGTATCCCCATTTATAGATGAGAAAAATGGCACCTACAGAAGGTAAGAAATGTTCACAAAGCCATACACTTAGTCACTGGCAATGCTGGGATTTGATAGCACATCTGTGTGAACAAGTAAGTGTAACTGCTGATACTTATCATTTGTTCAAACTACGCAATATCCAGACATTTCTTCAGAGTTCCTCAACTGCTTTGGTGTTTACTTGAAGCTAAGAAAATCCTTTCAGACTTTTTCTTTCAAGTCCTCCCACCCACGATACTAGCACAACTAAGGAACAAACTCCTGGCCTGAATTTGGCCATGTTCTCTCAGAACATTAAGTCTTGATAAGGATGACAATGGAAAGAGGAAAGAAAGAGAGTTCATTCTTACCAGCAATGGTTCTTGTGCAACATTGCCCTGTAGTTTTCTCCAATCAAAAACTTCTGGTACTGCCTTTTCTCTTCTAAACCTGGTTCTCCAATCCTGTCTTCCTTACAGTCAGTTCCCAACATCCTTTCAATAAATTGTTTTTGTTATTAAATTGGCAAGTTTCTGTTGCTAGTGTAAACAGAACCTCAACTGATAAAATATGCAAAAAGAAAAATAATATGAACCCATAATGAATTCTCAAAACATATTTAATGAAGAAATAATCAATATGCTAATGAATGAATAATCCCTACTCATATGTAAGGGTGTTAAATGTTTAATAGGCTAAGTACTACCTGAAAATACATTATAAAAAAAAGTCACAAGATAGTATATGATTAATTGCCAAATTAATAGCCCAGGCTGTACATGCTGAAGATCAGAGGAGAAAAACACAGCAAGGTTGAATGATCCAGGAAGCCTATATAACTTAATAAATACTTGTTGAATGAAGTCCTGACATCATTCCCTAAGGCAAACCTAAGGAAGCTAATGAATGTAACTTTCCTTCTCTCAGAGACATAAAGCCTGGGGTGTCCGAATGATTCAATACATAGTCATTTGAACTACTCTTCTTCAGAACTGCGCAATTCAGCAAAGGCATGTTACAGAAAGACAGGTTTCTGCCACAGTCATCTTAAGTACTTTCAGTCAACAAGCCTAGATCAAGTGACCACAGGGTCCCAGGCATCAGTCAAGGTGTTAGGAACACATAGAGAAGTAAAATTCAGACAGCAGGAGTGCACCATCTAAGTGGAAACAGAGACACAGGCAGCACATTATGAAAATAGTGCATAATTGCCGATAGAGAACTGCCCAGAGATTGAGGAAGCTCTCAGAAGGGACACTTTATCCAACTTGAGGAGGGGAAAGGCTTTTGAAGGAGAGTTGACTAGCTAGGTCTTAAAAGATGGACAGACTTGACAAAGGAAGAGGCGGAGAAGGGTATCCCAGGAAAAGAGGCCAAGATAAGCAAGATAAATAAGCAAATAACATAAGCAAAACCACGATGGTATGTACAGGTGTGATGTGAGACAGTCAGTGATGGGAGATCAGGTCCAAAGAGAAGCAGCAGATGGACCATGGAGGGTCTGGTTTGTGATAACTGGGATATAAAACCCTAATTGACTAGATCTGAGTCTCATGGACGCCTGTGGAGGCTGGAGAGGAATCAGTGTCACTCAAACCACAAGACCTGAAAGTGAGTGGGTTGATGCCTGGAGGATTATCTGGGAGCTAATATCAGAAGAAGAGTGAATAGATGCCAAATGAAAAAGAGCTGATAATACCTACTAATATTTTTCCTAAATGGAAGACTAAAATGGCTTCCTAGCAATTGACTAGGCCTGAGATCTCAATAATAATAATTTATGTCTTTTACTCTTGAATAGTAATTTAAACTTCATGATGTGTAGGAACCTCTATAAATGTGCTGGACTATGAGCACCATAAGGGCAAGGACATAATCCATATTACAACCACCATGCCTGGTACACAGCAGGTACTCAACTAAATTTGTTTAATAAGTGAATTAATGCATATAATACCTCATTTCATGTTCACCATCAATTTTATAAGGTACGGGTTTCTAATTCCATTTCCTAAATAGATAAATTATGTAGGTAATTAATAAAATTTTGGTGAGGAAATATGTATTTCAATTATTTACTTTTATGGATATTGAATAATAATAAATGACTCAAAATCGAGAAGAAAGAATTATAATTGTATTTACAAAAGAACCTCTTAATTCTAAGGTTTATAAAAATTAGAACTACTTTCCCAGAAAGGCCATAAATCTCCTACTCCAAAGATGTTTTAGGCCAAGTAAGATGTTGGTTTTAATGAAGCTTGCCTTCTTCAAAGCAGGGAGATGGACACGCTGAGCTTCAACAAATAGTCTATAATTTCTCTTATAACGCTGCAATGTTTCCTAGAAAAAGGAAAAGAAAAAAAAAAGAACATCATTCTTAATGGCTGGTTTCTTTTGCTATAGCGACACCTACTGTTATTGCTGGTACTTTGTTTTTAAGAAAAATATGTGGAAAAATAACAATACATTTAAGTTCTAACAAAAGGCTGTGAATATGAATTTTTATTTTAGTGGTTAGGGATCTTTTCTAGCATCTCAGAAATGAAATATTAAAAGTAAAGATTCCAGGGAACTTGACTGTATGAAAAGACAGACTTTATAGCTATCAGCACTCATCCATTTGAAGGAATACTCTTGATATATATAGATAGATGATGATCTAGATACAGAGATAGATATAGATAGATAGAAATATAAAATAATGTATGATAAGAGCTACATAGATATCGATAGCTATATATGAGTTTAGCTTTCCTACATGGTCTTCCATATTATCATAAAACTACAATAATAAGAATAAAATCACTCAATATGCATATTTTGAAGAGAACATTAGACTATGGCACTATGAAGGACACAAAGAAATAAAAGGATAGAGAGAAATATATAATAAGCAAGTTGGCAGATATTCTACACATACGCAAAAACAATATTAGAATATGAGTTTCATATATTAAATTCTACAATGATTTGAAAGGAATCACAACTTGCAACTTTGGTCATCACACAGGACTCAAAAGTAGCTAAGAAATATGAACCATATTTTTGGTTATATTTATAGAGACAAAGAAGAACAGGGAGAAAATTCTGGGCGATGAGAGGAGTCAAGTTTCAAAACAAAAGTGTGAAGTCAAGACTATTCAGTATGCATTAGAGACCATGCTTGGATTAATTTGCTTAGAGCTGAGATCCTAGAGAACTTCTAGAGTGAGCATTGAAAACAGTGGATTCCTAACTTATCATGAAGTGTGCTGAATGCCAGGCTAAAGACTTGGTCTTTCATTCTATTTAGTGATAAGATTTTGAAAGATTTTGATCACGAGGATGATACTATGAAAGTAGCATTTGGGGGATAACTTGGGTGAAAATATAAAGGATCAGGAAAGATAGACAGAAATATGAACAGCTGAAGGTTGCTGTACAGGGATGAGATTGTAAGAATCTGAAATAGGCTGGTTTTGTTGAAGGCAGTAAGAAAAAAGCATAAATGTGAGAAATGTTGCCACGATTAAGTTCAAAGGATTTGGTAAATAGCAAGAATACAGGTGTTTGGCTTTAGTGTAGATGTAGGGTACAAAAAGCAAGTAAGCAAATAGAATAATGACTCAGATATATCAGCTGTCCTGCAGTCTCAACCTTTCAGGATGGCACCCAATGGGGAGGAAGGGTAAGTACCTCTAGAAGAGGAAAAAAAAAATCACACCAAAATTGTTAAGAAGAGAAGAGCTGAAAATTACATAGAATATGCTATGATTGGTCGATTTGTTACATTAAATGAAAGGATACTCTCTCTAAATAGTTAGTAATGACTGTAAGAGCCAAGCCAATTTGTGCAAAATCCAAGCCGTCTGGACCAAGTAGCAGAAAAAAACAGAGAGAGAGAAGAAAAAGGAAAAATAAGCAAATGGCAAACAGCCAAGATGACAAGCAACAGAAGTGGCAGGGGAGAATAGAAGCATTGGAAGTGACAACAGCTGTCACTTTGACAAAAGAGAACAGAGTTAGCAATGGAGAGAGAGATGCTAGCACAACTCTCAACTCTAGCACGACTACAAAATTAAATGGGTATCATTTAATCATCATTATGATGACTGTTTACGTGAACAAAAATTAAGAACCCATGTAGTCATAAGTTCCGATTTAGTTCTGAATGCAGCAGACAGAATGCTAGAGATATAGACATCTAGGAATGGGGAAATGAAAAAAATTTAGTGGAAAGAAAATCCAAGCCATGTAAGTCATCTCCCAAGGCCCTTGCCATCTGTCCTATGGAAATGTATTCCCCTAGACTTCCCCATGGTTAGTCCCTGCACAAATATCACCTTCTTGACCTCACCAGCTAAATTCACCACTTCCCCACACAGGTTCTTTAGAGAACTTGCCACTACCTGAAAATATATTTTTGCCCTTATTTTTCAGTATTTTATTTTCTGCCTTGACCTGGAATGTAAGCTCCATATAAGCAGGCACATTTCTGTCTTTTTTTTTTTATCATTGCATTCTATAGCATTGAAAAATGTCTAAATATTTGTTGAATGAATGGATGACCATATTTTCACATTGATGTTCTAAGATCACACGGAACTGGCTGAAACTCTGACTTGGCTGTCTGTATAGGTTTATAGTAGACACTCTTTCTTCCCAGAATATTTTGGAAAATGTCCCATCCCCAGTCTCAGTTCAAGTGGCTCAGGAGTCTGACCCCAACTTCCAGCACCAAGGGTGACATCTAATACAGGATGTGTTGCTCAGAGAACACAATCACCCTGGTAACAGTGGATTGTTCATGGATTGTCTTTGAACCCAAATCCAGTCAATTCAAACCCATCCCCAGGATTTTTTCCAGAGCTATCCAATCAGTCTGTATTCTGGGGTCTCTAGAAGTAGAATGTAAGTGTAAAGCAACCAGCATTGATTTTTGCTACTGCATAGGAAGATGCTGCCAGAAAAAGAATTCAACTAGGAGGGAAAGCTGAGAAATGTTAAATAAAAGACAGAGAGAGAAAAAAAATTTCTGATGACATGGTTTGAATCCCTAGATCCAAAGATGCCAAAATTTTAACCTTTTCTACTTTCCATGAATATGAGACAATCCAAATTCTTATTTAAGCTAGTTTGAGTTGGATTTATCTCACTTGCAATAGAGTCTGGTTGGTGAAAATTGTGAGAGATCAAGCAAATCTCATTTCAGTTACAGTACTGAAATATGGCTGAGTGATGGACAATTAAGGAGATATAATACTGCAACCATGTCTTAGTCCAATGAGGTTGCTATTACAAAATACCATAAACTAGGTGGCTTATCAACAACAGAAATTTCTTTCTCACAGTTGTGGAGGCTGGGAAGTCCAAAATCAAGGCAAATTCAGTTTCTAGAAAGGGTCTGCTTTCCGGCTTATGGAGAGTACCTTCTTAGTGTGTCCTCACATGGTAGAAGGGGTGAGTGAACTAAGGATACTAATCCCATTTGTAAGGGCTCTACCATTGTAACTTAATCACCTCCTAAAATCCCCTAACACCTCCTAATACCATCATCTTGGGGGTTAGGATTCCAAGACATGAATTTGGAGAGGAAGGATATAAATATTCAAGCCACAGCAAAGTGTATACACTGATGCTGTCATGGAGAGAGCCACGAAGACCCTAGCCTGATTCACTGGGCCAATGGCATATCTTTGAAACATCAGGAACATTGTCTGTTTATACCCTGAACTAATCTACCCAATTAATAAATCACAGTTAGGTACAGACAACCTCTTGAAGTGTGAATTCCTTCTTTCATAAGCTAAGAGCAAAGAATAAAGCTTTAAAAAGTTATATTCTCTCTGAAAGAGAAAATGACTGTACATAACTTGAAAAGAGCCAGACCTGGAAATGGCTAATGGAACAGCATGGTGTTCAATCTTCCACATTATTTGACATCAAAAGGGCAGCTGGTCACAGTATTTGTCATTTTTTAATCAACTACATATCGTTGAACATGACTGTACCAAGCAATTAGGTGAGCAGTTCTCAGTGAAAAGATGAACGTATTTCCTTACCATGTGTTCAAAGCTACCTGAAAATAAATATGTATATATTGAGCAAATGCAATTCATTTATTGACAAGCATTTTCTGATGACTAATTTGATATTTCAAAATAGAACACATCAGAGAAGACAAACAGCAACTTGAAAGAAAATCTGAAAACTTTGAAGGCAAAGAACTGTAGAGTTTTTCCAATAGATCCAGATTGAGGCCAAAACCTCACTCATCCCCTAAAATCCAGGTCAAATGTCATTTCCTCCAAGATGCCTTCTTGGTACCTTCCCCTAGGAGGGGTGATCTTCCTTTCAATCATGTTTTGTCCCTAAATCTATTATAGCACTCTCCACAGTACAGTAATTCTTGTTTATTTTTCCCCATTTACTTCCATTACCCCAATAGCCAAATTGTGACCTTCTTAAAAGCACATCCCTGTAAACCTAGAACCTAATACAAACCCTAGAACTAGGCAGATGAACAGTGCGAAAACAACAGCCAAATGAAGGAGTCCAGTCTTTTTGAAGGGTTCTACCTTGCTGTTCATAAGAGTCTACTTTGGTAAAACCTGCCATTATCTAGACAGTGAATCAAGTTCACCTAGGTTTTAAGGGAATAAAAGGGAATTGATTGTTCTAGTATTTGCAAATCTTAAATTTCTTATAACTTAGAAAATATCATCATTTTAAAGCTTCCAAAGATATTTTCTCCTTGATACATGCAGAATTTGAGCTAATTCATGGATGAATGAAAAACACTTTCTGTATTTTTATCATCATTTCATACATTTAGTGAAGGTTAATTTCTGAACTATATGCTTAGCTGAAGACAGCAAAGCTATTCTACTGCTATAATATTGAAGAACTCACCCTGAGGAAGCAGGGTTACTAGTTGTTAATATTTTTAGCATTTTCCTCTCTCCATTGTTACCTCATTGATTCAACTAATGAACCAGAATGTTTTTCAAAATATGAAATGTTATTAAGCAGAGTTCTGAGGGAAGCTGATTCACCTGAAGAAATATCAGAAGAGTTCTAAACTCATTACAATATTAAAGATGCAATTTCTGTGATACTGCTTATACCTAGGATTCGATTCAGAGTCAAGTGTTTTAGAAAACTTAGAGGAAAGTATGACCTGAGGTCACATTTGCAGAATTGTCAGTATAGAATAATGAGTGGTCACGAGCACAGGCTTTGAAGTTGGCATACCTGTGCTTGAATCTACCACTTGTAGGTATGTAACTTGAACTTTATCTCTCTAAAACAGCAATCAAATAATAACACTGACCTCCTAATTAAATTAGGTAATACATGTGAAATAGAGCATTCAATATGTATTCAGCTAATGCTATTAATGCTATTATGAATATTAATACTATTGTTATTAATTTATGATTATGAAGAATTTTTAGGCTTTCCTCAACTGATGCTTGAGTTCTCCTAAAGAATGCATTCTGGCATATACATTAAAATGATAAGGATTATTCCTCCTTCACACCCATCAATAAACTACAGACTAATGAAATAAATTATAATTTCTGAATTAGTTAATAATAAGTAATATAGAGTTGGATAACGTTAAGAGATGAAAAGATGCGGGCATCTATACTGAAGAGGAAAAAAAAGGGTTTTCTAGAAGATGAGGTAACCACTTGGTAGAAGGTTCTTCAGCTCAGAAATGCAGAACAGAGCTGAGTGAGTGCTAACTCCAGCATTGCCCTAGAACTTGCTTTCCTGAAAGATTAACTAATGCGAGCCTGTGTGCATGTGTGTATATATGCACGCACACACACATGCATGCATGTTGAATAACTCCATCATTTTTTCACAAAAGAAATGTGGATTATACAAATACAGGACTCCCAGGTAGGTTTGCCAAATTTAGCAATTAAAAACACAGGATGCCCAATAGGATTTGAATTTCAGATAAATAATAGATCATTTTTTAGTACAAATATATTTCATGCATACCCTCTACACCGGGTTGGCATCCTGAAAGGTGGGGTTATTCAACATCAAATTAATATGATTAGTCCTGCCACAGAACCACTGGTAGAAGAGAATAAAAGATTATGAAAGCACCCAATTAAATGAGACTTCCCAAGAAGAAGTCATAAAGAGTTAGGGACATAACCACCATAGCACCCTCAGCTAAAAAAGGTTGCATAGTGTATTAGTCCATTCTCACACTGCTGTAAAGAAATACCTGAGATGGGGCAATTTATAAGAAAAGGGGCTTATTTGGCTCACAGTTCTGCAGTCTGTACAGGAAGCACAGTGGCATATGCTTCTGGGGAGGTCTCAGGAAGCTTCCAATCATGACAGAAGGCAAAGCAGGAGCAGGCACATTGCACGGTGAAAACACGGTGAAAGCACGGGCAAGAGCGGGGTGGGAGGTGCCACACACTTTTAAACGACCAGATCTTGAGAGAACTCACTATCATGAGGACAGTACTAAGGGGATGGTACTAAATCATTCATGAGAAATCTGCCCCATGACCCAGTCACCTCGCACCAGGTCCCACCTCCAACATTAGGGATTACAATCCAACATGCAATTTCGGTGGGGACACAGATCCAAACCATATCACATAGATATTCTAGAACATTACCTCTACATTGTGAGAGCACAGATACCATGGAACTTTATGATTTAACTTTCTGGTGCATAGTGGTTCTTAGTAAATGTATTTTATTCAATAATTAGAAACAAAAGCAACATCAGATTTCCGGATTAGTTCATTTCCCAAAGTAAATGGCAGTATACTCCTGTGTTCAATTGGTACTGAAAAGTTGGAAGTTGTTAAAGGAAAGACCCTTAAATTCACTCCCTGCTTTCATATCTTTGTATGAAGCTTTTAAAAATAATTCTCCTATCTATATCTAAGCTTCTTTGTACCTAGCTATTGTATGATTAAAATCTTTCAAAACCATTTCCCCCAGCCCTTTAATATTCTAAGTGTCTCTGCAGAAGTCGAGCATATGCATTTAGAATTGAGATTAAATTCCCTGAATGCTTTTGGCATTGTGCAGCTCTGTCATTCTCATCAGTATTCAGCACCAATGTCAATGGATAAAGTAGTTTTTAAAAAAGTGAAAATATTGCAGCAACTGAATGATATGTGGGATGTGCAGCTGTAATAGTGACAGAGCTTGAAGCAGTCTTACTCGATATGACAGAGCATGTAATGCACCTGAAATTGGGCCCTGTGTAGTGACTAAGAGTTTCAATTTTCTGAGTCTTATAGAATTCTGTATTATGTTTGACAGCTCTGTTTCACACCAATGGCTGGTTCCATAATGCTAACAAGTACAAAGATGAGAAAATGTCACTTAAAGAAAAGGAAGAATACAAAAGTGTATGCAAGCTTCAAGCCCATAAAACCTAATTTCCTATGGGAAATTACCATTTTTCATATTGTTATGACATTTTCAGGATACTGCCACTGCAAAATTTGTTTCTTCCCTACGCATATATGGAAAAGGTCATTCAAGGGTGTAGACTGAGGGTGAAAAAAGAGTGAGGCAAGGTGTGGCCAGACCTGTCTGTGATCCCCCAGTGGCCTTTCTCTCTGTTGCCCTAACCTGCACCCCCTACATCTGCTGTTAAAAACCCAGGAATGTCACATTCACAGAAGAGAGTTTTTTTCCCCAATCAAAGATGAGTTTCTAGCAAGACTGAAACAGATGACCTGTCTCATTGGGCATTCCCTCCATCACTCCCTGGCAATATCCATACAGAGTGAGGAATTAAGTTGTACCATTCTGCATATAAAAATGAAAATTCAGCTCACTTTTTGATGGCTTTTCTCTGTCTGGTGTGGTTCTCGTTTCCTCCTTTCCTCCTCCCAAACCCCTGTTAAATTATTCCTGGTGGGGTTCCCCTGCCATCCCCCATGCCTGTAATGCAAAGGGTCCAGCCCCCTGGGCAGTGCATTGTCCTCCCAGCAGGAAGTTCCCACGGACATGTGAAAAAGTAACAGGAATCAGAATCTTGTAGCCTATTTCATGCTGCCTCTGCCTTCTCTTCCTTTTCCAAATTTCTTCCTGCTTTGGCCAAATCTACACTGGCATTGTAGGTTCCCTTGTTTTCGTGCCTCCCAATTCAGCTGGTCTCCTTTTGTGCATGCAGCCATTCGTCAAACTGATTAATTACTGGTAGCTACTCCTCTGACTCAGCCTTAGGGTCCTGTCTTCTAATTTGTTCTCAGAGGCAGCCCTGGGGAGAGTTTTCTGTCATTTCTTGAGTTTTATTCTCCTGGTCTCACCTTTCTGGTCCCAAGGACTAGGGTGAACAGCTGTTCTCCAGTCCCATGAATAATGACTCATAATTAGACAGCACTTCTTTACGAGGAGGTGGATCATGAGGTACTGAGCCCAGGCTTTGAAGTCAAGCAAGGGTTCAAAATCTTGACTCAGGCCCTAATTAGATGAATGACCTTGGCAAATTTACTTAACCTTCCTGATTGCCAGTTTCTACATCTGAAAAATGGGGATACTGCAGCTGTATCTATAAGGAGAGTGGTTAAATGAAGATTCAGATAGTACGTATTGGAACTATGCCCCCAAAGCTAGGTTTTCTCATTACAATATACATTTTATTTTATACCTTACTAGCTTTCACCTTCTTTCCTGCAAGAATGTGGGATTAGAAAGTTTCTATTGTCCATATGCCAAATATGCTGCTATTGTGTACCCAGATAAACATATTTGGCAAGATTGTTGGCATACTCAGGGCAATTTAATGAGAAGAATTTATTATATTACAAACCATTGCCCCAAAGATGATAGTTGTGCTTATAAAATTCATTGGTCTCTTAGGTTTTCTGTGTGTATATTATTATTAAATGTAACTAAAATCTACCAACAAATAAAAGGTTATTTATTTTTTAAAAGGCAAAGATATTTTATTTAAAAAGTAGACTGGTTGCTGCCTATGTGTTTGTTTATGTGATGTTCCATGGTCACTAAAGGCAGATGCACGATGGTAACTCGCTCTCTCATACTGCTATTTGCATCCCCATCTGTGCTACACAAATGGGCACGGTGGTAAAGTCATTTGGTAAGTCATGTTTCCACAGAAATTTGGGCCAAAACGTACATCAACCATACCATGTAATAATGATATGGTAATTGTTTCCACTCTTCAGCCACCAAAAAATTACCTTCCTTTAGTCCTTTCAAATACTTAAGGGAATCCCATGTGTCTGGGTCCTAGGCACTTCTTACCAATGACAGATAACACCCTAAGAAAAGGAGTTATGGCCAAAAACCATGCACCATATTCCTTGCTGAGAAATCACTCCCAGAAACTTATTAGAAAGTAGGTTTTTCAAAATGGAAGTAATCTAAAATATATTGCCATCTTTACTTATTGAGGTTAATAACTATAACAAGCATAGACATTACACTATAAATGTTTATTTTTTATAAGGTTACTTCTATTAGTATCTATATCAACCATGGGTATTTGAAGACTTACTTGGTAAGGCTATAGAAGACAACAATAATATCTTCAATTATTGAACATGTAGTATTACATACCAGATATCTTTTAATGTGATCCTTACAACAACCCCAGTGTTAGAGATTATTATTTTTTTCCATTTTACAAATAAGGAAACTGAGACTTACAGAAGATACGTAGCTTGTCTTCACAGCTAGTGGTGTAATCCAATTGAATTTCAATTTTTAAAGTTAAGGTACAACTACTAATCAAAACATGAGTATCATTTTGGTCATTTAGACAGCCAGTTCATCCTCAATGCTCAAGCAAAGATCAAATCTGAAAGGCCGTCAGGGGTCACTCAAATATATAAATGAATGTCTGCTGTTAAAAGAATAGAAAATGGTAGGGTTTGTGGCAGAACTAGAGTATGAGTCTTCTCTAAAGACATTCAAATTCAACATTTTTTACACTAGCAATCAAACTAAACACATCTAATGACTACATTCAATCCAGAGACAATGTGCTTAACATTTCAATCTCTAGACTGATTTAAAGGAAACATCAGCCTTGGAATATTTTCAGAACAAGCTATTTTGTTGAGAATTACTCACTCCCTGGGTGTCTCCCATGTATATGAGAAATATACATGTTAATGAACTTCTGTTTGTTTTTATTTTTTTAATCAGTCTTTCATTACAGGGATCCATTTCAACTAAGTCTAAGAATGTTGGAGAAAAAAATTATTATTCTTCCCCTATATAAATGTTCTACAGAAAGTAAAGCCTTCCTTCCTCCATTTTCCCAAAGAGAAATAATATATTTTATTTTAAATTAGACAAATTGAAAGATATCAAACAAATCTAGTCTGGAATCCCAGCACTACCCTTTACAAGCTATATTAATCTAGACTTTAAACCCTCTGAGTCCCTGGAATGAACTTGGCAAGAATGTAAAGAAAGCACACTGAACAAGGAGACAGCAAAAGGCAATAGGACTGCTGAGGTAGGTCCTGGACAGGTTATAAAGGTCCATCCTAAAGGGTTTGGATGATAGTCGAGGAATGATGTGAAGACCAATACATGCTGTAAGCAGAGGAGCGAAGTTGTGTGGGTAGGAACATTCCCTAAATTACAGTTTTATCAACCATTAACCCTAACTATCCTGTGCATGGTTCTGAAATCTGTGCAGGGTACCCAAAGTTTGGAAGTGGCAACCATTTACTAACATCATTGCTCTCTATATCAGGCATTTGTAAGTGTGTTCTACTTAAATATACGGTCTGTGCTAGGTGATTCATTAAACCCGGCATTCATAAACTTATGATGCTGCGTATACTGTATGTAAATAATACTCAACATAAAGTGGAAACAGGAAAAAACACCTAAAGAAAACAAATTTTTGAAAATGTAAATAAGTAATCATGGTCTTTCATACACTCTTTCTACATGCTGAGACTCCATTAAATGACTGATGTGAAAGAATTCTAATGAAATCTGCAACAATACTAACAAACACATGTACAATAGACTCCTTCAGTTTTTTTTAATGTGTGTTTGTCACTTCAAAAATATATCTTTACTACCTGAGGAGAAGTAAAATGAAAGAAGTTTGTCATGCTGCATGATTTTGAATTCTCAAATGTTCAGAATAAATTTATAATCTTGATACACTTTATTTAACTAAAGAAAGAAAACCATAGGCCTTAATAACAGGCATCAATGAATAGGAAACCAACTGCAAATTACCTAATTTGTTGGATTTGAAAGTATGGAAATAAGGGTAGTTTTAAAATCAAAGCTATTACATTAACAACACATCACCATACAAGAAAAATGTTGAGAGGTTGATCCCATTCCCACTCCAGCATGTACCTGAAACAGCTGTCCAAAGCAACACACAGTTTCAAGCGTTTCTAGAATGTGCCTCCATCTAGAATGTGCCTCCATCATTGCCCACTAGCAGGAGTTCTTAGGTGTCTGATTGGAAATGACCACCCCTGATGGAAGCCAACAACCTCTACAGAAAATGGAATACAGGCAAGGGGGATAAAGGCTAAGAATCTGATAGTGTTAGTTCTGTAGCTACACACCCACAAGCAGAGTCAAGTTCCTAGGACTCTTGAACAAAGCCACTTTGTAGCCAGGATTGAGAATCACAGGCCCAGAGGCAAATGACAGTACTGTGATCACAACTGGAACGTGCACTTTGCCGAACATGGATCACAGTCTTGAGAAAGAAAGCAGCTGGAGACTTTTGCATATCACAAAATATGCACCATTGATTAAATAATTTCTAGTTACTTCCCGACCTATTGGGAGGGTTCTCATTATATTTGTTTGTTTTTAAACTTTTTATTATGGAAGCCTGCAAATCATATATGACAATAGAATAGTATCCTGAACTCCCAACTCATGATCAATCCTGTTTTATCTGTTACCTTCTCCCCAACTGTAGCATTTTAAAGAAAATCTGGAATCCCAGCTCTACCATTTACAAGCTATATGAATCTAGACTTTAAACCCTCTGAGTCCCTGGAATGAATTTGGCAAGAATGTAAAGAAAGCACAGTGAACAAGGAGAGAGCAAAAGGCAATAGGACTGCTGAGGTAGGTCCTGGACAGGAATGAATTTGGCAAGAAAGTAAAGAAAGCATTCTATCTGTTATCTTGCTCATGTTTATAAAACACAATAACTCCTTTTTTAAACATAAAGCTGGCTGGGCACGGTGGCTCACACCTGTAATCACAATACTTTTGGAGGCCAAGGTGGGCAGATCACCTGAGGTCAGGAGTTCGAGACCAGCCTGGCCAACATGGTGAAACCCCATCTCTACTAAAAATACAAAAATTAGCCAGGCGTGGTGGCAGGTACCTGTAATCCAAGCTACTCGGGAGGCTGAGGCAGGAGAATCACTTGAGCCAGGGAGGCGAAGGATACAGTGAGCCAAAATCACGCCACTGCACTCCAGCCTGGGTGACAGAGAGAGATTCTATTAAAAAAAAAAAAAACCATAAAGCCATTATCAGTGTAATTAGCACGTCATTGGGAAAATGTAAACTACATTACATACAGACCACAGTGGAGTACTCTTGCCCATGTAGATCTGGGTAATACCTTTAAGGCTTTATATGACCCCACTCTCCAAACTACCAAACAGGTTCTAAATTAATTTAACTTGTCCTAGAATGTATCTAGCCATACTGCTTTTGAGAAACTATATTTTTGAAAGCTGATGGAAGACTACATATAACTGTATTTCAATCATTTTGGAAAATTAAGATGAAGACCCTTTCAGATGAGGAACTGAAGATCTGGTGTAGCATTCTAAGGTTTATAGGGAGATCAACTATCTCCATGGTTATTAAGTAGTGTTAAATAAAATTTATAGGAGGCCATTGGTTTGGACTGAGCTCCTGCACTAGATGAAACAGACCAAACCAAATCTAGTTACTCATCCTGAAGTTCCACACAACCACACCAAAAATAAGTTGTTTATCTGACCTTCCAAGAACCTGGGAGAGAGAATCCAAAACCCTAAGAACAGGTGGGTTTTAGCCAGCATGGTAAGGAAGTCCCCTCTGCTTTGAACTTTACAAAGAAAGTAACTTTGAAATGACCAATCCACTTTTTCTTCTCTGTTCCTGCTTTCCTCAGCCCTTTTCTGCCTGTAAAGCCAACCTCCTCTGCCCAGCTCATCAAAATACTCATTCTACTTTATAGAATGAGGTGTGCCTGATTTTAGAATTATAAACAAAAGCCAATAAGATCTTTACACTAAATTTGTGGTAATTTTACCTTTTCACAATAGTAAGCCTGAAGCTAGTGGTTATGCAATGATAAGAACATAATAATGGCTAATGTTTATTGAACAATCAATTTGTCCCATGCACTGTAGCCTTTACATATACTATCACATTTAATTACCAAAATGCCTTTCTGGTATATCATTGCACAAAAATACATGGTGGGGTGAATGTATATTACTGAAAATGCTTCAACCAGACATTGTATACAATTCCTAGGAAAATCCCAAAAACTATTAGCAAACATCTCAACACTCCTTGGAATTAAATATGATACTGACTTAATACCATCTACAAGGTATATAGCTGTTATATATTTATTATTTAATCATCTCAAGTTGGAATTTAGTTTCTTTAAAAATCACATTTATATCATTAGGAATAATGACTTCATGTATGGTACAATATGCACTTACACACATGGTGATTAGCCCATTGCTCAGAGCAGAAAAGGACAAAAAGACGGACTCAAATCATATTTGTTCATTCATTCACTCATTGATTCAGCAAGTCTTGCTAGATTTGCTGAATTTTCTCATTCTTCCAGCAAATATTACTAGAACTGTACTACTAAAAAAGCAAGAGGAACATATCTGACTTCACTGTTATTATAAGCTTAGTGGAGAAACATAATTACCCACTGATGAAACATAACACTTTGAATTACTTTAAAAGTGCTTGAGGGAAAAGTAATTCCTCTATTAGACACTCAGGCAGTATCATACATTGCAAAACATAACAGTTGTTGGTTAGTTTGTGTTTGGCAAAAATAGCATTTTTCCTTGGCCATCTCTGAGTGTAAAATATACAAAGGAAAAATTAATGTGGTTCTTTCACACTTTGTACCTAAACATGTGCGATACACACTGAGACATTTAGGAACATTTTTTCAAAGGTGTCTTTTAACTCATTTAAAGATAGGAACTCTAAGAATTAATGATATTATATGAGACCCAACTAAAAATATTCATTTAGTACCATATCCTGGCACTAGCAATATGAGCAAGAGATATTTTATGGGTGAGCATGGTAAGTTGCCCTACATATCAGCCTCAAAAGGCTCACTTATTGTCTCAGCCTGAATGATTCGTATAACTATCTATTGTGAAAAGCAGCACTTGCTATTATTTGTCCTAAAGTGACCTCTTTCAAGCTTTAAGATTTGCAAACATCAGTATTCTAAAATTTGGTGTGCTCATTTGTATGCAAATTACATGTATTTGGTGTGCCAGTTTGTATCCAATTTGGAGTGTATTCAGCAAGTATATAGACTGCAATCATATTTCCTCCAAGTCATCACTATTTTATCAGTCCACTTGTGGAAATCACTCTAACCTTGATTGATTTGGTTCTTCTCTGAGCATTTCTTGTACTAGTATGTCTTTTTAAAGTGGCAGCTACCCTACACAAGACCTTCCAAATGCACATAGTTCCAGTTTTTATTTAAGCTAGAGTAACGTTCAAAGAACTTTAGAAAGGATACGAAGACAGGGACCTAAATAAATAATTAAGATTGTTTACTACCACTGTAGTAAGTATTCACATTCTGTTATTCTAAAATATTCAAAACACAAACAGGTCTTCTCTGTTAGAAGTTATCTCCCTGCTATACTGTAAACTCCTGAATAAAAGAAGCCATGTATATTTTTAACCTCCAGTTCATAGTTTAGTCTCAATATATTTTTATCAAGTTAAAGTTGAATTATATTATTTTGAAATAAGCACAGCTTGTTCTATGCTTATCTGAAAGGTTCATTTTAACCCAAAATGTCAATTATAGCAAAGTTAACTATTTAAAATTCTACTTGATCCCTAAGACCTCATCCTTTTCCAAAAAAAATCGGGAGATGAAGAAAATGTCCAATAATTAAGGAACAAGAAATATAAGAAGTCAGGGGACTGTTTGGTTTACAGACTGCATAGTCGTCACCCCTCCCACCCCTACCCATCCTTAGCGGGCTATGAAATTGTCTACTTATGGCCCACAAAAATAGCAATGTAACCAAAACTACATCAATGGGGCTGACCTTTTATAAAGGAAAGACTCCTTACAAAATGGAAAACATTCATTTGATGAAATAGGCAAACCTAATGAAATTTTGTATTTAAATCAAAGTCATAGGATTATGAAAGTAACATTGGATTAATGAAAACTACTGTGACCTTCTCTCAAAATAAGTCCACACTTCAGAGAAGCAATTAAAAGAGCTTACAAAATGTAGACTACATAGCCAATGCCACAGAATGCAAGTCTGAAGAATTTACAGGGTAATAATAAAAATGTCTAAGTTGCTGCACTTGAAAAGGCAAAAAGACAATCGATGGGTTAATCACTAGACTGCAAAGTATAAAATATTTGCTGAAATGAAAACTAATTGAATCCATAAAGCTTTGGTAAAGGCAATCCTGATAGGAACTAACAAAGTACAGGACCTCATGTAGAATCTAAATTCTGTCAGGCTCACTTCTCTTCCTTTGTACAGGAAGCTACTCACCACGAAGGATGCCAGGGTGGTAAGGAGAACAAGAATGTTCTCCAAAAAGATTTGGCAACTCTGCTTTCAGTGACTCTCTCTATGTGAGTCTGATATGCATGCACCCTTGTTTCTTTTTTAACAGTGTGATGTGAGAAGCAGAAAATCACATGTTGGTTTATTCTCTAGGTGATGAGAAAAGCCATCCTCCACCCCACAAGCTTTACTGATGCAGATAAGAATTATGAAAATGCATCATTGCTTGCTACTCAGCAATCCAATCTTTATCAAATGAAAGAATTTGGCATAGGAACTCAATTTTTGGCCTGACTACTGTGCCAGATAAATCTGCAGAAAAGAACTTTCTCCCAAGTTTTGCTGTGAGGAAGAAAGGATGTTTGCCCTCAGTTGTAGATTCAAGTGAAAAGTATCTTCATGTGGCTCCTGGCATTTTTCATCTCCTTCGAGGGCTGTGGTCAAAATGGAATAAAGTTAGGGCAAAAGTACTAGGCTTGGAGGCTCCAATGCCTATTAGGAATCCTCCTTAGAGTGTGGCAAGGCCCTTACATATACTTCCCAATATTCTGCTAAAAATAAAAAGAAGTAGAGAGCTCTGCTCGAGTTGATACCCAACAGCTACAAACAAAAGCATGGGCAGAGAAGGCTACTCCATATTTTCAGGAATTCAAATTTCTTAGTGTCAAACAAAGTTTGTGGAGAGATAATAATTTAGCTAAAACCTAAAAATAAAAGTGAAACAAAGCTAATGTGCTAAGCAAAGCATTCTTTTGAAAAATGTAGTATTATTTCATTATCTAGGTAATATGCATTCACTATAGAAAAAAATTAGAAAACACAGCTTAGCAAAAGAAAAAATCTAAAATATAGTCTCATGTACTCATTGTCCAGAGATAATCACTAGTAACATGTTGATATATATTCCACTCTTTTTTATACATCTTACAACTTTTTTAATAAAATGGGATCAGACCATGCATATTGTTTTATATGTTTTTCTTCATAATGAACACCTTTTCCTACAAAAAAATAACATACAGGTAACATTTTTAAAGTCTGTGTAATATTTCCATTTATGTATATATCCTATTTTGCTTATTTCAACATTCCCCAAAGTATCTTATGTAAAACACTAGTTCCACAGGCTATAGTTTAAGTGTATTAAGAGTACTATAGCATGCTGCATCTCCTAAACATGGCTTCATGGAGCTCTTTTTCAAGGATCTCTCAAAAGTAATGTTCTTCAGAACACTTTCTGGGGAACATTTTCTAGGGTAAATTCAAGCACTGCTCTAAGTCAATACCAAGAATATTAGACTGTTATTAGGGAAGGGAGTTGTCAATGGAAGGAATGATGAGGTTCACAAGTTCTTGCCTCAGTGTGGAGTAGTAGAGACCATGACCTACCTTTACCTTGGCAAAAGAACTCCCTGCAGCTCAAGTTTGTCCAGGGGAGATAATACGTAAGAATTTGAGACCAAAGATTTTTCTTTTTTAGAGATGGACTCTCACTCTGCCACCCAGGCTGGAGTGCAGTGGCACAATCTCGGCTTACTGCAATCTCTGCCTTCCGGGTTCTAGCAATTCTCCTGCCTCAACCTCCCGAGTAGCTAGGACTACAGGTGCACGCTGCCATGCTCAGCTAATTTTTTGTATTTTAGTAGAGACGAGGTTTCACTGTGTTGCCCAGGCTGGTCTCAAACTCCTGAGCTCAGGCAATCCACCCGCCTCAACCTCCCAAAGTGCCAGGGTTACAAGCGTGAGCCACTGCGTCTGGCCAGATTTTTTAAGTAAGAAAAGGTAATTTTGCCTAATCTTGTCTATATTCAAATAATCCTCAGAAACTTGATGGGGATATCTTCAGCCCTGGAACACTGATAAGTCAGGCAAATAAAGCCCTAGCTACCTCTCTCTGGAGAAATAGATAACTAACCTCTTCCTTTGATTCCAGTGCTGCATAAGGTAGCAGGAGAGAATGTGTGAGGAACCCAACTGTTCTCTCTCTTTGGAGCCGACTAACATCCATTGTAGATCAACAGAACTTAGGAAGAATGTGTGCAGGGAAAATGGCAGCCTCACAATGTGATTCTCAAACAGAAATTGCCCTTCTTGTGAGCAAAATCCCACGTGCAGGGCAAATCTCCTGAATTAGAGAGGATCTCGAGCTCTACCTATAGTAGTCATTTACAATTAAAAATAAGAGAGATTCATTGTGAAATTCAGAGAAAGTTCACTTGGGATCCTAATGCTAAGAATTAAGACTTGAATCTTATGATGGCAGCATCTCAAATGGAGCAGGCAAAAAATGGTCCTTGTAATAATTCACTTCTGGGGCCCAGACAGGCTGGCCTCAGAGTAGAAAGAGTTTGTATAGAAAGGTTTCTGGTTTTAGTTCATTTCAGGTATTTTCCAGATGTAGAGGTTTTTTACCCTATCCTCTTCCCTCCCTTTTTGTTCTCTGTTCCAGTCAAGGCTGAAAGACTTGCATATGAATTTTAGAGAAAATAGAATTTTAGGCAAAGTCACTGGAAAAAAATACTAATATCAGAGTAGAATAGATTACACAAGACCAATGGAAAGCAAAAGCTTTCAAAGGGTAAGATTTCCAAGGAGTATCTATGACATAAAGGATTTCTGTGAACCCCTGACCAACATCCACAGCAAAGCAGTAAATAAGCTCTGAGATCCTGAAAGAACTTTTAAAAATACAGACAAAATTCAAGGCCAGTTTTAATCATGAAGTGCTGTGCTCAGCAAAACTAAAGCCATTATCTTTAGTAGTAGTAGCTTAAAATCCTCATTCAGTTCAGAATCAGGGTACCAGGAACTTGGAGTCAAAGGATGAATGGAAAGCCAAGGCAAGAGACTCTACATACATAATATAAGCAGAAGAAAAAAACAAATAGTAACGCTAACATGTATTGAGTACTTACTATGTGCCCGGCACTATTCTAATTGCTTTGTAGGTAGGAGTTATTACCATGCCCATTTGCAGGTGAGGAAACTGATGCATGGAGAGGTAAAGTAAATTGTCCTCCATTATACTGCCACCAAGCCACAGAGCAGAGATTCCCAGCCAGGCTTCCCAGCTCCACACCCTGAAGAAGAGAGTTTTAGAAAAGACCTGGGAACTGGGGGTACCACTTCTTCATGTCTCTATTTTGCAAGAAAATGGAGGTGTTTTGACAACCTTTATGACAGAGAAGATAGTCAGGACAGATAGTACACAATATCCTGCCCCACTCACCCCATTCCCAGGTAGAGTGAGCTCTGCAAAGGCTATTCTGTGAGCCACAGTGCTATGAAGTGGCCATCTCTCAGAGCAAAGTAAAAACGTCAGAGGCTCTTTGATGGAGGATCCGCCCCTCTTGTTGGGATCATTTCCTTGTGGTGGCTACTCTTAGGATGACCAATCGGTTCTGGTTTGTCTGAGACTTTCCCAGTTTTAGCATTAAAATTCCTGGGCAGTCCAAGATAGTCACTCTAAATCTTATAAAATCATTATGGCATAAGACACCTACCTAATTCTGCCTTCCCCTTAGAAATCAGGATGGAGCTCAGGGAGAAGTAAATCTGGGAAAAGAATTGCTTTTCTTCACAGGGTAAAATGTCAGACCCATCCTGCCCAAGTGTGGTCACACAGGAGCTATCCAGTGGCAGTATATACTGACTGGGGATATGGATTTTCATGTATTTCATGAGTTCAAGTGTCTAAGAATAAGACAGGATGGTGAAGATCTTACCACAGTCCAGAAGAGTCATGCTGAATGAATGTCTTCCAGAACATGCAACAGGCCTGACAGTTACACACATAAACCTATCATTTCAATGTTTACTTGTGAAGGGTATTTGTCCATGACACAATGAACAGAGAGTCCAAGGACAATTCACTTACCCTGTGTATTGGTAACAACGTGTGTAAATAAATCCCTCACTATTTCAAGAAACAGTAATCAGAACACACAGCTAAACAGTTTGATAAAAATGCCGCAAAACATGGAAAAAGTAACACTGAGGACTGAGAAATCTTAGGATGCCACACCTCTGAGAATATATATATAGTCAGCGAACTGTACACTTTAAATGGGTAAATTGTAGAGTATTAAATTATACCTCAATAAATTTTTTAAAAAAATAAATCTTAAGTGGAAAAGAGACCTGGCCTCTAAAACCTGGAAAAAACTTTAAAGCTTCTTTAAATGCAATAATAGAAGGATAAGAAAAACCTGCCAAAGAAAAAGGAGAAAAAGAATTAATAAACTGGGAGTTTGCCTCATGAAGTTACAAAATGAACAACTAAGTAATTCTAAGGAAAATTACAGAATGGAAATAATAAAGATAAAAGCCATCATCAATCTATTAGAAAATAGATACAAGAGTCTATAAATAAAGTTTAGTTTCTGATTATTGACCGTTTCCTCTATTACTGCATAACACACAAAAAAAGCTAAATTCATTTTTCACCAAATTGGGATAAAGGTACGTTTGGGATGATCTAATTTAACATACAACCTATGTAACAGCATAAATAATTTGGTGTATGAATGGGGTCTGGGGCACCACAAAAACACATGCAGACATTTTTTTAAAATTATTTTTTAAGAGATAGGGTCTTGCTCTGTTGCCCAGGCTAGAGTGCAGTGGTGCAATCACAGCTCACTGCAGTCGCAAATTGCTAGGCTCAAGGGATCCTCCTGCTGCAGCTTCCTATCTGGCGCAACAGGCATATGCCACCATACTTGGCTAATTTTAAAATATATATATATATATATATATATATATTTTTTTTTTTTTTTTGTAGAGGCAGGGTCTCACCATGTTGCCTAGGCTGGTCTAGAACTCTTGGCTTCAAGAGATTCTCTTGCCTCGACCTCCTAAAGGGCTGGGATTATAAGTGTGAGCCACTGCACCTGGCCAGACATTTTAAATAGCAGCAGAAATTAGATATTATGGCAAGTCTATGTGACTACAATTTGAATTAAGACATAGTGGACACTAGAAAACAACAAGGGTTCCAAAAATATGTGCCCAAATAGAAGTAATGAAAGCAGACACTCCAAACAGTAGGCAGACATGTGCAATTAAATTGCTTCTCATGTGGATAATTCTATGTAGTATGCTCCAGAGTGTAAGGATTTATTCATCTGTGCCCTAGACATTAGAACTAAAAATATAGCATATAAACACTTTTATTTCAAAGCCAGAAATCTTAAAGACCAGAATTAATTACTATACTTACAGAAAATTATCACACTCACGTTATTTTTTTAAATTACAAAATAATTTCACTTCATATTGATATTAATGATTCTCTCTGTAGCATCAGGTAATAAAGCCAACTGATAAATAAATTCAAGAGCTGATTATTTGAAGAGTCAAGAAAAAGATTAAACACTTACCAAGCTAGTCATTTAAAAGACCAAAAAATAAGGTTTAGAAAGAGGATACAATTAGAAATGTGGAAGAGATTTACATTAATTTTAAAGCCTAGGTAAAAATGTTACATTTGATCTAATAAATTTGAAGATCTAGAACTTTAACATGTACCACAATCACCTACAGAGCCTGCTAAAACAAGAGTGTCTGACTCAGTAGAACTGGAATGGTACATGCACACAAAATAAATCTCATTTCTAACAAGTTCCCAGGTGATGCTGATGTTGCTGGTCTGGAAAATACACTTTGAAAATCAGAATTAGGTAAAGTGGAGCTATTTCTGTGAAAATGTGAACAACTAAATGACTCAAGAAGTTAAAAAAAAACTGAAAAACATAAAAAAGTTATTGAGGAATTACTTTATTTTTTTTTTAGACGAGTCTCACTCTGTCGCCTAGGCTGGAGTGCAGTGGCAAGATCTTGGCTCACTGCAAGCTCCACCTCCCGGGTTCACGCCATTCTCCTGCATCAGCCTACCGAGTAGCTGGGACTACAGGCGCCCGCCACCATGCCTGGCTAATTTTTTGTATTTTTAGTAGAGACGGTGTTTCACCGTGTTAGCCAAGATGGTCTCGATCTCCTGACCTCGTGATCCGCCCACCTCGGGTTCCCAAAGTGCTGGAATTACAGGCGGAGCCACCGCACCCAGCCGAGGAATTACTTTTTAAAGTGCTTTTTAAGGTAGAGAATTTGCCTGTTGAATTTTTATAAAATTATTAAGAAACATACTCTCCATGTCAGGACAACTTTGCCTGAGCATTAAAAAATAGGAAAAAGGGCTGGGCGTGCTGGCTCACGCCTGTAATCCCAGCACTTTGGGAGGCCAAGGGGGGTGGATCATGAGGTCAGGAGATCGAGACCATCCTGGCTAACACAGTGAAAACCCGTCTCTACTAAAAATACATATATATATATTAGCGGGGCGTGGTGGCAGACGCCTGCAGTTCCAGCTACTCGGGAGGCTGAGGCAGGAGAATGGCGTGAACCCGGGAGGTGGAGCTTGTGGTGAGCCAGATCACGCCACTGCACTCCAGCCTGGGCAACACAGCAAGACTCCATCTCAAAAAAAAAAAAAATGATAAAGTATCCGGCCCACTTAGAAGCTAGTATAACCCTAAATGCAAAACCTGAAAAAGGAAACAAACAAACGAAAACTCTAAGCCTATGGTTGTTCAAGTTTTATATAGTCATACAACCTTGTTGTTCATGTAATCTTATGTGGAAGGCCAATTCTTAAAGCAGATAAAAGCAGACGTTCTCAGCAAAGTGACTTCTCAGCCCTAGATAATGGCTTAAAAATGGTTAGTCACTCCTTTAATCCAAACTTACACGGGAATATGGGTGGTATATGGACTACATCATGAAAGCATATGAAAAGGTCAACAGTATAATAGCAAAAGTCTGTTTAAATTCTAAAAGGGAATTATTTACTGCACTCTGATTTTGCTAATGAAGAAGGTTAAAATTAATGTTAAGGCATTTATTTTCCATGACAGTAATTTGAAAAGGGAATAGACTATCAAGAGGAGTGATTGAAGTAAGCAATATGTATAAATTTTAAAAAGAGTACACAAGTGTGCTGAATACCCTGAGTAGACATGCAGAATCATTAGCATTTTCTGCCAAGTGTCATGAGGATGGACAAAGCATAAGGGGAGTAATTTTCATCTTATGTATCTATGCATTAGGGAAAAATGTAGGAATATTATTTTCCCAACAGAGGTAAAAAGTGAATATGGACCAATACATACTAAAAGTCAATCTTCATCATTACTCAGGAAAGAATTCTTAATAGAAAGATAGTTTTTCAGGGCTTCCAGATGCTTAAGGGAGTTCTACATCTGGCAGCAAAAGGACAATAACTACTATCATGAGAAACACAAAAGTATAAAACTCACTGAAAGAGTAGAAACACAAATGAGAAAGAGAGAGAAATCAAACCTGATCACTACAGAAAACCACCATATCATAAAGATAAACAATAAGAGAAAAACAAAGAAACAAGATATACAAAACAACTGGAAAACAATTTTTAAAATGGCAAGAGAAAGTCCTCACCTGTCAATAAAAACTTTGAATGTAAATGGATTAAATTCCCCAGCTAAAAGATACAGACTAAAAGGATCTTTAAAAAATGACCAAATTATATACTGATGACAAGAAACTCACTTCACCTATAAAGACAGAAATAATACCGAAAGAGGCAAAAAAGATACTCCACACAATCAGAACCCAAAAGCGAGCAGAAATAGCTGTAGTTACATTAGATAAAATAGACTTTTAAGTCAAAAATATAAATGCTACAAAATTATTATATAATGACAAAGGGATTGATTCAGCAAGCGAATGTAACAATTGTAAATATCTATATACCCAACACCAGAGCACCAAGATATACAAAGCAAATATTATTAGATCTAAAGGGAGAGTTAAACCCCAATACGATCACGGCTGAATTCCTCACTTTGCTCTCAGCATTGGACAGATCACCTAGACAGAAAGTCAACAAAGAAACATTGGATTTAAACTGTGCTGTACACCAAATGGACCTAACAGACATTTATAGAATATTTTATTCAACAGCTGCAGAATGCACAGTCTTCTCATTCTCCAGGATTGACCATATGTTAGGCTACAAAACAAGTCTCAACAATTTTGTTTAAATTGAAAACATATCAGGTATAATTTCTGACCACAATGGAATAAAACTACAAATCAAAACAAAGGGAACTTTGGAAACAAAATAAAAACACAGAAATTAAGCAACATGCTCCTGAATGACCAATGGGTCAATGAGAAATTTAATAAGAAAATATTTAAAATTTCTTGAAATAAATGAAAATATAAACATAATATATCAAAACCTATACAACAAACCAAAAGCAGTACTAAGAGGGGAATTTATAAGCACCTACATCAAAAACATAGAAATATTTTAAATAAACAACTTAACAATGCACATCGAGGAATGGGAAGAACAAAAATAAACCAAACCCAAAATTAGTAGAAGGAAAAAAATAATAAAAATCAGAGCATAAATAAATGAAATGGACACTAAAAAAAATTACAAAGGATCAACAAAACAAACAGTCAGTTTTCAGAAAAGTTAAACAAAATTGACAAACCATTAGGTACACTAATAAAGACAAAAAGAGAGAAGACCTATATAAATAAAATCAAAAATATGAAAGGAAGCATTACAACTGATAGCGCAGAAATACAAGGAATCCTTAGAGATTATTATCAACAACTATTCACTAACAAATTGAAAAACTAGAGGAAATGGATAAATTTCTAGACACACGCAACCTACCAAGATTGAATTAGGAAGATTAGAAAACATAAACAGAAAAATAATGAGTAATGAGACTTAAAAAGTAATAAAAAGTCTCCTAACAAAAGGCCATGATTGGATGGCTTCAATGCTGAATTCTCCCAAACTTTTAAAGAAGAACTAACACTAATTTTTCTTAAACTATTCCAAAGTGTTGAAAGAAGGGAAATTCTTCCAAACTCATTCTACAAGGTTAGCATTACCCTGTTACCAAAACCAAGCAAGGACACAACAAATTACAAGCTAATATCCCCAATGAACACAGATGCAAAAATCTTCAAGAAAATACTAGCAAACAAAATCCAACAGCACATTAAGATCAAATGAGATTTACCTCAGGGAAGTATGAATAATTCAACATATGCAAATTAATAAACATGATACATCCCATAAACAGAATAAAGAACAGAAATCATATCATCATATCAATAGAAACAGAAAAGGCACTTCATAAAATTGAGCATCGTTTTATGGTTAAAAACTGTCAATAAATTAGGTATGGAAGGAATGTATCTTAATACGATAAAGACCACATGTGACAAACTCACAGCTAACAGCATACTGAACAAGGAAAAGTTGACAGCCTTTCCTCCACGAACTTGAATAAGTCAAGCTTGCCCAATTTCAGCGCTGTTATTCAACATAGTACTGGAAGTCCTACACAGAGAAAGTAGTTCAGAGAAAGAAATAAAAAGCATCACAGTTGGAAAGAAAGAAGTCAAACTGTCCCGGTTTGCAGATGACATAATCTAACATATAGAAAAACCTCCACCAAAAACCTCTTAGAACTGATAAACCAATTCTACAAAGTTGCAAGATACAAAATTAAAGTATTAAAATCAGTAGCATTTCTATACACCAATAATAATCTAGCTGAAAAAGAAATCAAGAAAGCAATCTCATTTACAATAGTTATTTAAAAAAACAAAGTACCTAGAAATAAATTTAACCAAGGAAGTCAAAGATCTCTACAATAAAAACTATAAAACACTGATGAAAGAAATTGAAAAGGATACAAACAAATAGAAAAACATCCTATGCTCATGGATCAGAGGAATTATATTGTTAAAATGACTATGAAACCCAAACCAATTTAAGATTCAATGTAATCTCTATCAAATGTGTCATTCTTCACGTAAATAGAAAAACAATCCTAAAATTTATATGGTACCACGAAAGACTCACATAAATAGTCAAAGCAATACTGAGCAAAATGAACAAAGCTGGAGGCATTACACTACCCGACTTTGAAATATGCTGCAAACTACAGTAACCAAAACAGCATAGCACTGGTATAAAAATGGATGCATAGACCAGTGAAACAGAACAGAAACCCAGAAATAAATGCATGTATTTATAGCCAATTGATTTTTTACAAAACTGCCAAGAACATACATTGGGGAAGGGAGAGTCTCTTCAATAAATAGTGCTGGGAAATTGGATATCCATATGCAGAAGAATGAAACTAGACCCCTATTTAAAAAAAAAAAAGTCAACTCAGAATGGATCTAAATGTAAGATCCAAAGCTCTAAAACTACTAGAGGAAAATGTAGGGGAAATGCTTCAGGACTTTAGCCTCAGCAATGATTTTATGGCGAAGACTTCAAAATCACAAGCAATAAAAGCAAAAATAGACAAATGGGATTTTATCAAACTTAAAAACTTCTGCACAGAAAAAGAAACAATCAATAATAGAGTGAAAAGACAACCTATAGAATGGGAAAAATATTTGCAAACTATTTCTCAAACAAGGGAATAATATCCAGAATATACAAGGAATTTAAACAACTCAACAGCAAAAAATAATAATAATAACCCAATTAAAAGTTGAGCAAATCCCAAAAATATATACAACTATAATACTTCAATTTTAAAAAGCATTTCAGGAAAACAATGGGCAAATTATGTGAGTAGATATTTACCAAAAGAAGACATACAAATAGCAAAAAAGTATATTTTCAAAGGGCTCAATACCACTAATCATCAGGGAAATAAAAATCAAAACCACAGGGAGATATCATTTTCACCCGTTAGAATGGCTATTATTAAAAAGACAAAAAACAACAAAATGCCAGCAAACCACATCCAACAGCACATCAAAAAGATTGGACACCATGATCAAGTGAGGAGAAAGAGGAACTCTTATCCACTGTTTGTGGAAATACAAACTCATGCAACTGTTATAAAAAAAGTGTAAAAAACAGAACTACCATAGGATCTAGCAAACCCACTATTGGATATATATTCGAAGTGAAGGAAATCAGTATGTTGAGGGGATAGCTGCACTCCTATGTTTATACCAGCACTTTCACAACAGTCAAGATATGGAATCAACCCAAATATCCATCAACAGATGAATAAAAAAAGAAAATGTGATAGATATATGCAATGAAACACTATTCAGCCACAAGAAAGAAGGAAATTCTAATATTGGCAGCAACATGGATATGTCTGGAGGACACAGTGTTAAATTAAATAAGCCAGGCACAAAAAAATAATTATCACATGTTCTAAGTCATATGTGGAAGCTAATAAAGTTGATCTCATAGAAGTAGAGAGTAAAATAGTAGTTACCAGAGGCTGGACAAAGTAAAGGAAAGAGGGGATAAAGAAAGGCCGATTAAAAGTTACAAAACTGGCCGGCCACGGTGGCTCACTCCTGTAATCCCAGCACTTTGGGAGGCCAAGGTGGGTGGATCAAGTGGTCAGGAAATCGAGACAATTGTGGCCAACATGGTGAAACCCCATCTCTATTAAAAATACAAAAATTAGCTGAGTGTCGTGGCACATGCCTGTAATCCCAGCTCTTAGGAAGGCTGAGGCAGGAAAATCGTTTGAACCAGGGAGTGGGAGGTTGCAGTGAGCCGACATCACACCACCACACCCCAGCCTGGTGACAGAGTGAGACTCCATCTCAAAGAAACAAAAAAGATACAAAACTACAGCTAGATAGGAGAAATAATTTCCAGCATTCTATAGCACTGAAGGGTGACTATAGTTAACAATAATTTATTGTATATTTTCAAATATCTAAAAGAGAGGATTTTGAGTGTTCCCAACACAAAGAAATGATAAATATTCGAAGTGATCAATATGCTAAATACCATGATTTGATCATTATACATTGTATACATGTATTAGAATATCACACTGTACTCCATAAGTATGTACAATTATTATATATCAATTAAAAATCAATACTTTAAAAAAACACTGGGTGAATCCATGCACACAGACAACTTACTAAAAATTGTCTTCTTGGCCAAATGCAATTCTTACTACAGCTGCATTCCAGTTTGCTATTATTTTAAATAAAATTTTAAATGTAGATAAAAGATGTCACAGCAAAAGCTATAAAGCTGCAATAAATCATTCTGAAAGCACAATTCATAAGAATTTGCTTACATAAGCACTATGTTAGTAATTTAGCTGTGGATCTTCTTGACAGGTAGACACTATTGAGTGCATGATTCTAAAAAGAAAAATAAAGGATTACTGTGATACTAACCAAGTCTGCTCAGCATTAAACACAAGAGCGAGATGCACTAGCAGTACAGTTATCACAAGGGAACCAACCACAGTTGACCCTTAAACAACAGGGATTTGAACCGCATAGGTCGAGTTATATGCAGATTTTTTTCAGTAAGTACAGTTGGCCCTCCACACCAAACTCAAACCAAACCCAGATTGAAAATACGGTATTCGCAGGAGGCAAAAACCTGTATAAGGAGAGCTGACTTTTCCTATCCTCAGATGCTTCAGAGCCAACTCTGGGATTTGAGTATGCCTGGGTTTTAGTATGCACAGGTGAACCTGGAACCAATACCCTGCAAATAAGGAGAGACAATGGTACATTGATGACTATTAATATAAATTGTCTTAATCATGAGCCATGAGGAAAAAAAATGGAACAGACTCTATTATGTCCTAGGGAAAATTAGTAACAAAAAAATTGCTGGGTATGCAGGGTATACCATATGTATGCCCTACAATCTTGAAACAAAAGTTTTAAAAACTTTAAATTCAAGACCTAGTTCTTCCATTTACTATTGTATGTACATTGGGAGAGTCCCTTCATCACTCTGGGCTTCCATTTCCTCCTCTGTTATCTTGCAGCATTTAATTACAATTGCAATTATTCAATTTATTGTGGTTTTGTCCATATCCCTTAATAGAATATAAACTGCATAATGATAAGGATCTTGCCGTATCAGTCACTACAGTATCCCTATCACCTAGCACAGGGCCTGGCTTATTGTAGAGGCTCAGTAACTATATTGAAAAAATGACTTAAATCTTACAAATAAACTCTAACTCATAAGATTATCTTAACAAGATCATTTAGTGCCAGCTCTTTTGTAAGCCATAAACTATTGTAAAAAAAAAAAAAAAAAGTTCATTATTAACCAAACATTTCAACCACGTCTTCCTGAATTTACAAAAAGCAAAATGAAGACTTGCTAGCTCTGCACTGTAACTGGTAACACTGCCAATGAGTCACTTGACTTTTGTAGACTACAGCTGTACATCTTAAAATGGAGCCAGCCTACCTCATCCTGATAGGAGAATAAAATAATGTATGTATGGTAAGCTGCATAATGATCCCGATCCCAATGTCCTAATCCCTGGAACATGTGTGAATTTTTCCTTAAATGGCAAAAAGGACTTTTCAGATTTGACTAAGTTAAAGATCTCGAAACAGGTAACTTACCCTGGATTATCCATGTGGGCTCAGTCTAATCACAAGGTTCCTTTTTTTTTTTTTTTTTTTTTTTTGAGACGGAGTCTCGCTCTGTCGCCCAGGTTGGAGTGCAGCGGCCAGATCTTGGCTCACTGCAAGCTCCGCCTCCCGGGTTCACACCATTCTCCTGCCTCAGCCTCCCAAGTAGCTGGGACTACAGGTGCCCACCACCACGCCCAGCTAATTTTTTGTATATTTACTAGAGACGGGGTTTCAGTGCATTAGCCAGGATGGTCTTAATCTCCTGACCTCGTGATCCACCTGCCTCGGCCTCCCAAAGTGCTGGGATTACAGGCGTGAGCCACCGTGCCCGGCCACAAGGTTCCTTTTAAGAAGAGGGATCTGAGCCAGAAAAGGCAATCTGATGATGGAAGCAGAAATTAGAGTGATGCACGTTGAAGAGGTAGGAAGCCAAGGAATACAGGCAGCCAGTAGTAGCTGAAAAGGGCTGGGAAATGGAGTCTCCCTTCAGAGCCTCCAAAAGGAATCAGCCTTTTGACACCTTGTCTTTAGCCCGGTGACACTGACTTTAGACTTCCAACCTCCAGAACTGTCAAAGGATAAATTTGTGTTAAGTTGTTAAGTTTATGGTAGTAATTGCAATAACACTCTAATACAGTGAGTCAAGTTGGTTTAGCCGTGAAGCAGTATACTAGAATAATGTGTAGCGTTTCTTGTCTGAGGGAAAAGTATAAAGGGATCTCTATGTTCAAAGGAGCAAGCCATCAACTATTGAACTATATAATATTATCCTAAAAAGTTTAATTGCTTAGGACCTTGATATTGTTAGAAGATTGCTGCAGGGAAAAATATTAATCCCCACCTCTCTGACAAGGACATTTTAGAATTATAATTAAGGCCTCCATGTGTTGTAGTACATGTTTTTTGTACATTGACTCATTTAATTCTTGCAACATCCCCATGTGGTTAGTATCAATGTTCCCATTTTTTTATATAGGAAGGCTGTAGTTCAGAGGAATCAAGTAACTTGCCTAAGGTGAAACACATGTCTAAGTGAAGGAGCCGAGGTTTTTTGTTTTTTGTTTTGGTGGCAATTTGGCTATGGAATCATGAAGTTTCCTTACAGATCAAGCTGAGAGCAATAAGGAAAAAGTGCTTTGTTCTGCCTCCTGCTATCTCACCGGTTGCCTGGGGACTGACTTCTCATGTGCTCTATCTCTACAGTACCTATGTAGAACAAAATGAAATTGGACTTCTGCCTAGAGTTGCACAGTTTCACTCCAAAGTGTCCAAGATTGCAGATTTCTCTAGCCACATTAACTTGCCAGACGTTTAATTACATGGAGAGCTCCTTACTCTGTTCCATAGTTAAACTTTAAAACAGGAATAAAAACTTACCAGAAAATGAATTCATTCTTTTAGGTCTTTGCTGGGGACTGGCTGGATTGAACAAACTTTGGTGTGTTTTATCCTTTTTTGGTCTTTCCTCCTAAAAAATAGATACATTTGTAAAAATAATGTTCACTTGCAGCTTGTCTTGCAACTCTATGCTTATCTCTATAGGCTCCTGGAACCGTGGATCTTCCCATGGCCAAGATAGGGATGAAATATACTAGGTTATTAATAATGCTCTTTAAAGTCTGAGAGACCCCTAAGAATACTAGCTTGTCTACACTGTTTACTGAAAATATATGGACTAATATCGTAGACTTGATTCACTGGGTTACACAGCCTCATTTTGGCTACATAATCAGTGAGACATAAAACACCCCTCAGTAAACTTTTGCTTGGTTTCACATATCTTAGTGGATTGTAATCCAGAGACTAGAAGTGCCCTTTGCAACTGAGAGGGGATCCTGGAAAGCTGCACATGAATGTCTCAAATCTTCCTGATATTTGTCTGTGCTCTTTCTCTTTCTGCTGTTTTGTGCCCTTTGTCTTTACTAAAACCTTTTGAAAGCTTTGTGGAGTCCTGTGAGTTCTTCCAATTATACGACCCTATGTAATTGCTGCAATATGTATTCTGGTCCACTGTAATAAAGCCCAGAAGAGCAACGGATTTTGTCACTTTCAAGAAAGTGATAGTGAAGAAGGTGTTTGAAGCATGCTCAGGATTTGAAACTTGCTCCCCAGTTCTAGAACTTCAAAGTCATTTTTCCTTATTTATTGGTTCATTATTAAATATTTAATGAGCACCTACTGTGTGCAAATGCATGCCAACAATCCAAAGGTGTATTTTCCTTCCCTTTTTCTCTGCGACGTTCTCCTCTACCTTAAAAAAACACGCACAATATTTGAGTTCCAGTGTCATTTGATTAATCTCACATTTGAACCCTTCCCTAGAAACAAATGATAGACTATATTTAACCCAGCGAATTTTGATTTATTCAAAGAAGTAGATGTATTAAATTTTGGTATTTCAAGCTCCTCCACTTTGTGTTCTGTGTCTAAAATAGAAGAAGATGCAAGTGACTGAGAAATGAGAGTCAAGCCTCCATTATCTCCTAAGAATTATATTCTCTGAAAATGTGTAGCTTTTCAATTGCTTCAAGCAGTATTAGACTATTCACTAACATCCTAAAATGATGACTACATCTTGCTCACATCTATACAGTAACTCTATATCCTACTGTTCTTTAAAATGTGAATACTAGAAGAGTGATGTCAGCAAGATTAGAGATGCCTGGCACTTGTGCCCTCTTCCCCAATAAAGGACCAAGGCAATTAATAATTAGCTAAGACTTGACTGGAGTGTCAAAGGGAGAGCGCTGGAGTGCAGCTGAGGAGTGAAGATGCACCTTTGATGATTGAAAGTCCAGGAAAGCAGCATGAAGATACCTGGTCACTGCAGCTATGTCTCCCTGCCCTGATCAGACCTGCCCAGAATAAGGGAGGGCTTCCCACTGTGGGGAAAAGATAAGCAGAAGATCCCCACCAGCCCCCACTGCCACCACAAACACCTACAACTTACACCTTCAGTCCTTACAACTGGAGAATCCCATACCTTGCAAGTCCTAAGCTCAGTTTAGAGAGCTACCAGGAATTCATGCAGCTGTACTACACCCAGGTAAGGAGCAAAAGGTGTGCACTCCTCACCCCCACCCACTCCTTCTGAGCCAAGTTGCTAAAGCATGGCATCATCTTGAGACCAGGGCCACATCTGAAGGGTGCCCTGCTTGGTGGGTCAGTATCCAATGCATTTCTCCAGAACTGGGTTCCATCTTCATTTCACCAAGCCCACATAAGTGGCTGAACATCACAACCCCAGCCATACTGAGCCTGGGCCCACGATCCAGGATCAGCTATGACTCTCTTCTTGCACTGCAGGGAAACCAACTCTCACCACCATACTTCCAGCGAGAGGAACAGTCTGGTAGTTCCACCCAGGGTGAGCCTCCCTGGAGCTGACCAAACTGCTATATGCTGTTTTCCAAATGGGAGATGTCTCCAAGCCTTCAAGCAGCTGACATGCCCCCAGGCCAGCAGAGTGACTATGCACCCTTGCTCAGGACCTGAGAAATAGCCCTGAAGGGCCCTTCCCCCTGTAGACATGCCCTAGTCTGCCCAAGGCCCCTGTGCCTGAAATCAGGGCCTAAGAAACAGTCCAGCAGGCCACCCCTGGTTAATACTCCCCCAGACTGACCAAGCAGCCAAGAGCCCACATTCCAGAACTGAGAAACAGCCCCATGAGCCACCTTAGCAGACGTACCCAAGACCAACTGAGCAGCCATGCTCCCACATATCAGGCCTAAGAACAACCCCATGGGCCACTTCCCATGGCCCATGGGCAAGCCAAACAGCCTTGCACCTGCATCCTAGGCCTATAAAACAATCCTATAGGCCACTCCCATAGAAACACCCCCTGGCCAGTGAAGCAGATGTATGGCCACAAACTGGGCCTGAGAAACATCCCTGTGGGTGTTTCTGGGTGCAGCAAACATGCACCCAGGGCAGGTGAGAAGCCATATGACTGCATCCCAGGCTGAGAAACAACCATATCCCCTCCCCCAAGCAGATACTCCCCCAGGCCAGCTGAGCAGCCATATGCTGTCATCCTGGGCCTGAGAAGTAGCCTCCCGGGCTGCTCCTAGCAGACATGTCCCCAGGCCTGCCAAGCATACGCCCCAATCTGATAAAAAGCCCAGAAATCGCCCTCCTGGAAAAGCCGCAACCATCACCATAAACTCTCAGCCTACACCACTGATAAATTCACAAATGCCACTAGTGTGAATTATAGCTGAAGAAACTACACAGAGACTACACTGCTGTGTCCACCTCAAAGCAAGGTCAGAGTAACAACCTTGCAGATCACTCTCAGAAAATGTACTCTCAGGGCAACTGAGCAGTCATGCAGCTGTGCTCCAGGCCTGAGAAACAGTCCTGATCCTGGCAGGTGCACTCACAGGCAGACTGAGCAAACATGGGCACATGTTCTTGGCCAGAGTAACAGCCTCATGGCCCCAATCCTAGCAAACCAGAACCCAAGTTGGCTGACCCACCACATGCACAGATGTGTCTGCCACCTGACAAATAGGTTGAGCCCACCCCTGGCAAAACCACACCACGCTCACCATAAACTCTCAGGCTAGGCCACTGAGAAATTCACAAATGCCACTAGTGTGGACTACAGCTAATGAAACTACATGAGTACTACACTACTGTGTCAACCTTGAAGCAAGGCCAACATCCCAAGACCCATTCATATGAAAAACACTTTCCCTACAAGACCTACTCCATAAAATTGGAAGAGGCAACTTTCTCATGAGATGCATAGAAATCAAGATAGGGACACATGAAACATTAAAAAGCAAAGAAATATAACACCTACAAAGGAAAACAAAAATTATCCAGTAACAGACCTCGGTCATAATGAAATATATGAAATGTCAGAAAAAGAATTTGAAATAATAATCTTAAAACATATGGAGATAAAAGTGAATACAGACAGTCTATTCAATGAATCAGAAAAGCAATTCATTATTTTGATGAGAAAGTCAAAAAAGAGATAGATTTCATAAAATAAAACAAAGCAGTAGTCCTAGAGCTGAAGATTTCAATGAATGAAATAGCACAATTGAAGGCCTCAAGAAGAGATTAGAACAAGCAGAAAAAAGAATTTCTGATCTTGAAGACAAGTCTTTTGAAATAACATAAATAGACCAAAAAAAGAATAAATTGGATACTTTTAAGTGAATAAATGCTTGTATTATGGACATTCCAGAAGGAGAGAAAAAGGGGAAGGGTGAGGAAAATGTATTTGGTGAAATCAAAGCAGAAAAATTCCCAAGTATTATAGAGAGATAAACATCCAGGTCCAGGAATCTCAAAATGCCAAACAGATTCAACCCAAACATGTTCTATCCAAGGGAAATTGTAGTCAAATTGTCAAAAGACAAAGACAAAGAATTTTAAAGGCAGCAAGAGAAAAGCATCAAGTCACATATAAGGGAATCTCCATTAGACTAACATCAGATTTCTCAGTGGAAACCTTATAGGCCAGGAGATTTTGGGATAAAATATTCAAAATCCTGAAGGAAAAAAAAAAACCTGCCAGTCAAGGATATTATGCCCAGCAAAATTATCCTTCATATGCAAAAGAGAAATAATCTTTCCCAGACAAGCAACAGCTGAGAGAATTTATTACTACCAAACTGGCCCTACCAGAAGTGCTTCAGGGAAACCTAAACCGTGACACAAAAGGACAACATTACCATGATGAAAACACACAAAAGTATAGAAATCACTAGTAAAGCAAAAACACAGATGAGGAAGAGGAAGGAATCAAACTTTATCACTACAGAAAATCACCAAACCACAAGGACAAACACTAAGAGAAAAGGAACAAAGACTATACAAAACAACCAGAAAACAGTTAACAATGTGACAAGAACACAACTTCACATAGCAATAATAATCTTAGATGAAAATAGCTTGGATTCCCATGAGAGAATTATTATATTTATATATTATATTAATATAATTATAATATATATATGGAATTATATATTGGTATTATATATACTATTAGTATTATATATACTAATATATTTTATTAATTTATTAATAAAATATATAGACTGAATGGATACAAAAAAATTTGAGACCCAACTATATGCTGCCTACAAGAAACTTGCCTCACTCGTAAAGACAATCTGAAAGGGAATGGTAGAAAAAGGTATTTCATGCAAATGAAAACCAGAAAAGAGCAGGAGTAGCTATATTTAGACAAAACAGACTTTGAGTTAAAAACTATTTTAAAAAGACAAAGAAGGACATTATATAATAATAAAGAGATCAATTCAGCAAGAAAATGTAACAACTGTAAATACATATGCACCAAACACCAGTACAACCAGATATATGAAGCCAATATTATTAAATCTAAAGGGAGAAATCCCAACACGATCATAGTTGGGGACTTCAACACCCCACTTTCAGCATTGGACTGATTATCTAGATAGAAAATCAACAAATAAATACCAGATTTAAATTGCAGCACAGACCAAATGGACATAACAGACATTTACAGAACATTTCACCAATAGCTGCAGAACACACATACTTTTCATCAGCACATAGAATTTTCTCCAAGAATGATCATGTGTTAAAACACAAAAGAAATCTCAAAATATTTTTAAAAATCAAAATTCTATCAAGCATCTTGTCTGCCCATAATGAAATAAAATTAGACATCAAAACAAGAGGGACATTCAAAACTATACAAATACATGAGAATTACACAATGCATTCTGAATGACCAATAGGTGAAGGAGAAAATTAAGAAAATAAAATTTAAATTCCTCAAAACAAGTGAAAATACGAACACAAAATAACAAAACCTATGGGATATAGCAAACAAAGTATTAAGAAGCGAGTTTATTACAATAAATGCTTACATCAAAAAAGTAGGACGATTTCTAATAAACAACCTAACATTATACTGGAAAAGCAAGAACAAACCAAACCGAAAATTAGTATAAGGAGATAAGATCCAAGCAGAAATAAGCAAAACTGAGGCTAAAAACAAAATATAAAAGATCAATAAAGCTAAATGTTTGCTCTTTGAAAAGATAAACAAAACCAGCAAATCATTAGCTTTACTAAGAAAAAAGAAAGAATTCAAATAAATAAAATCAGAAATGAAAAAGGAGACATAACAATGGATATTACAGAAATACAAAAGATCATTAGAGAATACTATGAACAACTATATGCCAATAAATTTGAAAAACTAAAGGAAATGGATAAATTTCTAGACAAAACCTACCAAGATTGAACCAAGAAGAAACAGACAACTTAAACAGACTGATAATAAGTAACGAGATGGAAACGTTATAATCTCTCACCAAAGAAAAGTCCAGGACTGCAAAATTACTGTGATAACAAAACCAAAGACATTACAAGAAATAATAATAATAATAATAGTAAACCACATGTGCAATGGACTGAATGTTTATATTCCCCCAAAATTCAAATGCTGAAATACTACCCCTTAATGTGATGGTATTAGAAGGTTGGACCTTTGGAAGGAAATTAGTTCATGGGGGTGGAGCTCTCATGAATGTGGTGAGTTCCTTATAAAAGGAACCCCAGAGCTCTTTCTTAGCCTCTTTCTACCACGGGAAGATACCACAAGAAGTCAGTAGTCTACAACCCAGAAGAAGGCACTCATCAGTACTGGACCACATTGGTGTCCCCTTCAGAATTGCAGCCTCCAGAGCTGTGAGAAATTAATTTCTGTTGTTGATAAGCTCCCAGTTATAAGAAAGTTAAGGTACTTTCTTATAACAGCCTTATAAACTGACTAAGACAACAGGCCAATATCCCTCATGAATTTAGATGCAAAACCTTCGGCAAATTAAATCCAACAATGTATAAAAATGGTAATACATCATGACTAAGTAAGATTTCACGTTTACCTTAACATTTGCAATCAAATCACCATATCAACAAGCCCAAAAAGAAGCACATATGATCATCTAATTACACATGGAAAAAGCATTTGACTATTCCAAAATCAATCCCAATAAAAATTCTCAGCAAACTAGGCATAGAAGGGAACTTCTTGATTTGATAAACAACATTTACAAAAACCTAAAGCTAACATCATGTTTTGTGGTTAAAGACTGAATAGGATAGTTTCCTCCTAAGATCTGAAAAAATAATGTTCACTCTCATCACTTCTAAGATTTTACAGAAAGATTCAGCCATTGCTATAATGTAAGAAAATGAAATAAAAGTTGTCTAAATTGGGAAAAAGTAAAACTGTCTTTCTTACAGATGACATTATCATTTATTTAGAAAACTGGATGGAATCTACCCTTTTAAAAAGGCATTAAAACCAGTAAGTGAGTTTGGCAACATTGCTAGGTACAAGATCAATATACAGGCCAAGTGCGTTGGCTCACACCTGTAAACTCATTGATTTGGGAGGCAGAGACAAGAGATCACCTGAGACCAAGAGTTTGAGACCAGCCTGGGCAAAATGGCAAGATTTCATCTCTACTACAAATTTAAAAATTAGGCATGATGATGTATACCATTAGTCCCAGCTACTCAGGAGGCTGAGATGGGAGGATTACTTGAATCCAGGAGGCCAAGGCCACAGTGAGCTATGATTGCACCACGGCACTCCAGCCTGGGCAACAGAGTGAGACCCGGTCTCTAAAAATAAATTAACATAAAATAAAATATTTAAAAAAAACAAAGACAATCCAGGACTGAATAGTTCACTAGTGAATTCTACCAAATCTTTAAAAAAGAATTAATACCAATTCTTCCCAAACTATTTCATAAAATTGAAGCACAGGGAATTCTTTCTAACTCATGATACCAGGCAAGCATAACCCAAATAATAAAGGCAAAAAGCAACACAACAACAACAAAAAAAGAAAATTAAAAGAAAAAAATGCCAATATATCTGATGAATATAAATACAAAATCCTCAATAAAATACTAGCAAACAAAATCCAACAGCACATCAAAAAGATAGTACACCATGATCAGGTGGAATTTATGCCAGAAATACAAGGATGCTTTAACATATGCAAAACAATAAACATCATATATCACATCAATAGAATGAAGAATAAAAACCATGTAATTTTCTCAATAGATGCCCAAAAAAGCATTTGATAAAATTCAGCCTCCCTTCATGATAAAAACTCTCAACAAATTAGGTATAGAAGGAAAAAAGTACCTCAATATAATAAAGGCCATATATGACAAACCCACAGCTAACACCTTCCTGAACAGGGAAAGACTGAGAGCTTTTCCTCTAATAACTGTAAAAAGACAAGGATGCCTACTTTTAGCGTGTGTATTCAACATAGTACCGGACATACTACTCAGAGCAAGTAGATAAAAGAAAGAAATAAAGTGCATCCAACGCGTCCAAATTGGAAAAAAAGAAGTCATTTTTGCTTGGTTTACAGATTATATGCTCCTACATATAGAAAAACTAAAGACCACCGAAAACCTCTTAGAACTGATAAAATAATTCAGTAAAGTTGGAGGATAAAAAATCAATATAAAAGGTCAGTAACATTTCTTTACATGAATAATAAACTACCTGAAAAAGAAATCTAGAAGGCAATCACATTTATAATAGCTGCAATAAAATCTAAAAATAAATTTAACAAAGAAGGTAAAGATCTTTGCAATAAAAATTACAAAACATTGATGAAAGAAATTGAAGGGGATACAAACAAATGTAAAAACATCCCATGCTCATGGATTAGAATAATTAATATTGTTAAAATGCCACACTACCAAAAGTAATCTACAAATTCAGTGTAATCTGGATCAAAATACCAATGATGCTCTTCACAGAAACAGCAGTCCTAAAATTTGTATAGAACCAAAAAAGACCCCAAGTAGACAAAGATATCCTGAGCAAAATGAACAAACCTAGATGAATCACAGTAGCAGACTTCAAAATATATTCAAAGCTATAGTAAGCAAAACAGCATGGTGCTGGACTAAAATTAGATACATGGACCAAGGGAACAGAATAGATAACCCAGAAATTAATCCATGCATCCAAAGACAACTGACTTTTTTTTATTATACTTTAAGTTCTAGGGTACATGTGCACAACATGCAGGTTTGTTACATATGTATACACGTGCCATGTTGGTGTGCTGCACCCGTTAACTCATCATTTACATTAGGTATATCTCCTAATGCTATCCCTCCCCCCTCCCCCTACCCCACAACAGGCCCCAGTGTGTGATGTTCCCCACCCTGTGCCCAAGTGTTCTCATTGTTCAATTTCCACCTATGAGTGAGAACATGCAGTGTTTGGTTTTCTGTCCTTGCAATAGTTTGCTCAGAATGATGGCTTCCAGCTTCATCCATGTCCCTGCAAAGGACATGAACGCATCATTTTTTATGGCTGCATAGTATTCCATGGTGTATATGTGCCACATTTTCTTAATCCAGTCTATCATTGATGGATATTTGGGTTGGTTCCAAGTCTTTGCTATTGTGAATAGTGCCGCAATAAACATATTTGTGCACGAGACAACTGATTTTTAATAAAGATACCAAGAAAACTCTTTGGGGAAAGGCTACTCTTCAAAAAATGGTGCTGGGAAAACTGGATATTCATATGCAGGGGAATGAAACTAGACCCCTATCTCCCACCATATACAAAACTTTAACTGGATCAAAGACATAAATGTAAGACCGCAAAATATAAAACTATTAGAAGAAAGCAGAGAAAATGTTTCAGTACATTAGCCTGAAAGAAAAAATTAAAATAAGACCTCAAAAGCATAGGCAACAAAAGCAAAAATAAACAAATGAAATTATATCAAACTGAAAAGCTTCCTTACAGCAAATGAAGCCTTCAACAGAGTGAAAAGACAACCTACAGAATGTGAGAAAACATTTGCAAAGTATTCCTTCAATAGGTGATTAATATCCAGAATATATAAGGAGCTCAAAGATCTCAGCAGCAAAATATATAATTTTTTTAATTTTTAAAAAATCCGATTTAAAAATGGGCAAATGATCAGAAGACCCATTTCCCAAAAGAAACGTATTAATGGCCAATAAATATATTAAAAATCTACTCAGTGTCACTAATCATCAGGGAATTGCAAATCAAAACTACAATGCACTATCATTTCACCACAGTTAGTATGGCAATTATCAAAAAGACAAAAAATAACAAATGCTGGTGAGACTGTGGAGAAAAGGGAACTCTTATACACTGCTAGTGGGAATGCAAAGTAGTAGAGCCACTATGGAGAACAGTATGGTGCTTTCTCCAAAAATTACAAATAGAACTACCATATGAGTCAGCAGTCCCACTACTGGGCATTTATTGAAAGGGAAGGAAATCAGTATATCGAAGAGACATCTGCACCCCCATGTTTACTGAAGTACTATTCACAATAGCTAAGATATGAAATCAACCTCAATGTCCAATAACAGATGAATGCATAAAGAAAACATGTTATATATACACACTGGAATAATATTCCACCATAAAAAAATGAAATTCTGTTATTCATGGCAAAATGGATAGAACTGGAGGACACTATGTTAAGTAAAGTAAGCCAGGAAGAGTTAGACTGCTCATCTTCTCATTCATATGTGGACGCTAAAAAATGTTGATCTTACAGAAGTAAAAAGTAGAACAGAAAATACTAGAGGCTGAGAAGGGTAGGAGGGAGGGAACAACAGAGGGGGATTTGCTAAAGAATAAAAAATTAGGGCAATAAGAGAGGTAGGTAATTGAGTACAATCATACAGTTAGATAAAATGTATAAATTCTCTCATTGGAAAGTAGAGTATACAGTGATTATAGTTAAAAACTATGTATTGTATATTTCACAGTAGCTAAAAGAGATGATGATTTGTTCCCAACACATAGAAATGAGAAATACTCAAAGTGATATTGATCATTATACATTTTATGCATGTAGCAAAATATCACCTGTACCCATTAATGTGTAAAATATCATGTATCAATGTGAATTTTTTAAAATTTTAAATGAATACAAAATTACATCTAGATAGGAGCAATAAATTCTAGTGTTCTATACCAATGTCAGATGACTATAGTTAACAATCAATATACTTACAAAAAGCTAGAAGGACGATACTGAATGGTCACAACAGAGAAATAATAAATGTTTGAGAAGATGGATATGCTGATTTTCCTAATCTGATCACTATATATTATATGTATTAAAACATCACTACGTAACCGATGAATATGAATATATAATTATTATTCATCAAGTTAAAAATTAAATAAATAGTTATTTTTAAAATGTGAATGCTAACGATATTGGGGACACCAGGTATAGCACATCCTGTCACTAATGGATGACTTCACATGACTTCCTGACTTGGTAGACTGATGAAGCAAAATACTAGGTAGTGAATTATGTAGGCTGCTCCCTGGATATTAGATATTCTGTTCATCATGGGCTCAGCATGCATTAGTTATTTTCTCTCCTTTAAGTCATGTGCTTTTATGACTCCCAGTAGTATCAGGAAACTGTATTTTCAATCCTTCACATCATGTTCTCTCTTTTCTTTCCAGGTCATTGCACATGTTTATCCCACTGTCTAGAATACTTGTCCCTTCCTTTTATTCTTGTTTTCCTTCCAAATTACTTGGCCACATCAACTTACATGTCGGGTCTCAGCTTAAGTACATTTCCTCCACAAGGCCTTTCTGAATTCTCGGACAAAATTAAAGGCCTCTTCCCCATATGTTCCAATAGTTCTCTCTACTTCCCCTTTCATAATATTACCTCTCCTGTAATTAACTGTTTAATCCTCTGACTTTATCCTTTACATTGTAAATCCCATCAAATTCACTGTTGACATTTAGCAGCTGGAATATTTCTGGACATGTGGTTTTAAAGAATTGACACATAAACTCTCTTTGTTCTGTTTTGTTCACTGGAGATAATACACACCACTTAGTGTAAGATTATTTTAGTAATAGTGCTATGAGAAACAAGAAGCTGCATACAATAGTATACACATATATTTATATGCATAGGTGCTACAAGAAAGGCAACCTGAATAGTTCCTTTTTTGATAGGTGATATGGGGTCACACCTGACAAAACTGTAAGGTCTAAACAACCCATTCCCACTCTCCAGCCCCTCCTTTTATCATTCTTTATCCCCAAACCACTGGCGACTCATATCCTTATCTTACTCTTCAACTAAGCATTTCCCTTTTGTTCAACATCTATCCCTCAAAAAAATCTGAGAGCTCTAGTACCACCATTTCCATACTTTAAAAAAATAAAGTGTTTATGTAGTACTAGCTCATTTGGTCATCTATATTTGAACCAATATAACCCGATTTTCAACATATGGATTTAAAAAATAATTTCTTAAGAAAATTAACTATCATAAAACTACATAAGATCGAAATCTGCATCTTGATGATAAAACTTTGTGATGACAACTACTTTAAACTGTATAAGTACTAGCTGACTTTGATTGCTTGTTATAAGCCAGATTCTCTGTTAAACACTATACATGGATTATCTCATTTAATCCCCTACATCAACTCTATGAGGTCTGTACTCTTGCTCTCCTCATTTTATTTATTTTAAATAAAATTATGAAACAATTTTAAAACTTCTGATTCAATGTTTAATAAAGTAAACATTATATTAAGGACTCACAAAATCAATAGCTCTTTGGGGTCCTTAAAACATTTTTATTATTATATTATTATACTTTAAGTTTTAGGATACATGTACACAACGTGCAGGTTTGTTACATATGTATACATGTGCCATGTTGGTGTGCTGCACCAATTAACTCGTCATTTAGCATTAGTTATATCTCCTAATGCCATCCCTTCCGCCTCCCCCCACCCCACAACATTCCCCGGTGTGTGATGTTCCCCTTCCTGTGTCCATGTGTTCTCATTGTTCAATTCCTACCTATGAGTGAGAACACACAGTGTTTGGTTTTTTGTCCTTGCGATAGTTTGCTGAGAATGATGGTTTCCAGCTTCATCCATGTCCCTACAAAGAACATGAACTCATCATTTGTTATGGCTGCATAGTATGCCATGGTGTATATGTGCCACATTTTCTTAATCCAGTCTATCATTGTTGGACATTTGGGTTGGTTCCAAGTCTTTGCTATTGTGAATAGTGCCGCAATAAACATACGTGTGCATGTGTCTTTATAGCAGCATGATTTATAATCCTTCAGTTATGTACCCAGTAGTGGGATAGCTGGGTCAAATGGTATTTCTAGTTCTAGATCATTGAGGAATCACCACACCGACTTCCACAATGGTTGAACTAGTTTACAGTCCCACCAACAGTGTAAAAGTGTTCCTATTTTTCCACATCCTCTCCAGCACCTGTTGTTTCTTGACTTTTTAATGATCGCCATTCTAACTGGTGTGAGATGGCATCTCATTGTGGTTTTGATTTGCATTTCTCTGATGGCCAGTGATGATGAGCATTTTTTCATCCATTTTTTGGCTGCATAAATGTCTTCTTTTGAGAAGTGTCTGTTCATATCCTTCACCCACTACACCGCGTGTTCTCACTCATAGGTGGGAATTGAAGACATGAGAACACATGGACACAGGAAGGGGAACATCACACACCGGGGAATGTTGTGGGGCGGGGGGAGGGGGAAGGGATGGCATTAGGAGATATAACTAATGCTAAATGATGAGTTAATGGGTGCAGCACACCAACATGGCACATGTATACATATGTAACAAACCCGCACGTTGTGTACACATACCCTAAAACTTAAAGTATAATAATAATAAAAAAATGTATTAAGGACCCCAAAGAGCTATTGATTTTGTGAGTCCTTAATATAATGTTTACTTTATTAAACATTGAATCAGAAGTTTTAAAATTGCTTCATAATTTTATTTTAAAGATTAGAAAATTGAATTCAAGAATGAGTAAGGAACTTGGCTAAGATCACCCTGGCTAAGATCACCCTATTAGTAGAATGCAGATCTGGGACTCAAACCAAGGAGGTCTGACCCCACAGCTCATCTGATCACCTAGTGCTTCTCAATAATAAGAAAAGTCGAACTTTTACAACTACCACCTAACCAAATAAGTTTTATCAATTTTGCAATGAATTCACCTGCTGGTATTTGGATGTCTTATAAAAATACAAATTTTTTTTTTTTTTTATTATACTTTAAGTTTTAGGGTACATGTGCACATTGTGCAGGTTAGTTACATATGTATATTTTTCTATAAGAAAATGTTTCAACCACAAACATTTAATGACATGAGTTGGTGGCACTTTGTCTAGAGCTGCAACTTTCTCTTCTGTTTGAATTTATTAATATAAACATGATACTGCAAGTACTAAAATTGAATCATCACTTGGTTCCTTATTTGTTTTTTTCAAAAGTTTTACAGATGGTTTTTATTTAAGAGAGTACACTTCAATAGAGTACTGCAGCAACATTCACTGTACTGTGAACATCTGAAAATGTTTTGTGAGTAATTTTAACCAACTCAAGATTTTCCACTTTTTTAACAGATGTAGTGAATAGTAAATTTAACCTGCACATCATGCCAAATATTTTTTGCGTTATGGAATAGAATTAACAGCTTTGAATACTAATGGTAAATTATGAGTCACATGAATAATGCATTAATATTAATTATTCAGGCACAATTCATGTCTGATGACCATTTTGCTTGCCTTACACAGTGCCATGAAAGCCCTCAGCAGTCAGGTGAGATTACCCACAGGAAGAGGGGTTCTATATAGAGAAGAAGTCCAGTAGGAATCTTCAGAAACCTCCAACCACATGCCTTCTTAGAAAATCAGCATGCAGAAGCCTGCCACACAGAAGCCCTCCATGGCCAACAGGTGTTTCTTAGCAAAGCAAACCCTTACCTACAGGAAATCAAACACAGGGAGGGACAAAGATTATAAGCAATTAGGAAAAAAGGGGCATTTGTCCTTCTTCCCTTCTTATCCTTGACACCAGACAATTTAGGTCTTAAAAAGAGAAGAGGAAGAAGTACCCCAGAATCAGACTCTTCACCCACTACAACACACACACACATGCACATATACACCCTTTTCACCTGGCGTATTAGTCCATTTTCACACTGCTATGAAGAAATACCTGAGATTGGGTAATTTATAAAAAGAAAATATTTAATTGACTTACAGTCCCGCCAGGCTGGGGAGGCCTCAGGAAACTTACAATCATGGCAGAAGGCACCTCTTCACAGGGCGACAGGAGAGAGAAGTGCCAAAGAAAGGGGGAAAAGCCCCTTATAAAACCATCAGATCTCATGAGAACTCACTATCATGAGAACGGCATAGAGGTTGGCCCCATTATTCAATTATTTCCCACCAGGTCCCTCCCACAACATGTGGGGATTATGGGAACTAAAATTCAAGATGAGATTTGGGTGGGGACACAGCTAAACCCTATCATTCCACCTCTGGCCCCTCCCACATCTCATGTCCTCACATTTCAAAACACTATCGTGCCTTTCCGACAGTTCCCCCAAAGTCTTAGCTCATTCCAGCATTAACCCAAAAGTCCAAGTCCAAAGTCTAATCTGAGACAAGGCAAGTCCCTTCTGCCTATGAGCCTATAAAATGGAAAGACCATTAGTTACTTCCTAGATCCAATGGGGGTAGAGGCATTTAGTAAATGCACCCATTCCAAATGGGAGAAATTGGCCAAAACAAAGGGGCTACAGGCCCCATACAAGCACAAAATCAAATAGGGCAGTCATTATGCCTTAGAGTTCCAAGGTGATTTCCTTTGACTCCATGTCTCACATACAGGTCATGCTGATGCAAGAAGTGGGCTCCCACTGCCTTGGGAATCTTCACCCCTGTGGCTTTGCAGGATACAGTCCCCCTTCTGGCTGCTTTCACGGGCTGGCACTGAGTGTCTGCGGCTTTTCCACGTGCACTGTGCAAGCTGTCAGTGGATCTACCATTCTGGAGCCCGGAGGACAGTGGCCCTCTTCTCACAGCTCCACTAGGCAGTACCTTAGTGGGGACTCTGTGTGAGGGTTCTGACCCCACATTTCCCATCCACACTGCCCTAGCAGAGGTTCTCCATGAGAGCTCCACCCCTACAGCAAACTTCTGCCTGGACATCCAGGCATTTCCATACATCCTCTGAAATCTAGGGGGAGGTTCCCAAACCTCGATTGTTGATTTCTGAGTACCCACCGGCTCAACGCTCTGTGGAAACCACCAAGGTTTGGGGCTTGCACCCTCTGAAGCAATGGCCCAAGCTGTACCTTGGCCCCTTTTAACCATGGCTGGAGCTGAAGCAGCTGGGACACAGGGAACCATGTCCTGAGGCTGCACAGAGCAGGGGGACCCTGGGCCCAGCCAGGAAAACCATTTTTTCCTCCTAGGCCTCCAGGCCTGTGATGGGAGATGCTGCCATGAAGGTCTCTGACATGCCCTGAAGACATTTTCTCTATTGTCTTGGTGATTAACATTCAGCTCCTTGTTACTTATGAAAATTTTTGCAGCCAGCTTGAATTTCTCCCCAGAAAAGGGGCTTTTCTTTTCTATCACATCATTAGGCTGCAAATTTTCCAAACTCTTTTGCTCTGCTTCTTCTTGAAAGCCTTGCCACTTAGATATTTCTTCCACCAGATACCCTAAATCATCTCTCTCAAGTTCAAAGTTCCACAGATCTCTAGGGCAGGGGCAAAATGTCCCCAGTCTCTCCACTAAAGCATAGCAAGAGTCATCTTTGCTCCAGTTCCCAATAAATTTCTTATCTCCATCTGAGACCATCTCAGCCTGGACTTCATTGTCCATATCACTATCAGCATTTTGGTCAAAGCCATTCAACAAGTCTCTAGGAAGTTCCAAACTTTCCCACATGTTCCTATCTTCTTCTGAGCCCTCCAAACTCTTCCAACCTCTGCCTGTTACCCAATTCCAAAGTTGCTTTCACATTTTTGGGTATCCTTATAGCAGCACCCCACTCCTAATACCACTTTTTTGTATTATTCTGTTCTCACACTGCTATGAGAAAATACCCGAGACTGGGTAATTTATAAAGAAAAGAGGTTTAACTGACTCACAGTTCCACATGGCTGGGGAAGCCTCAGGAAACTTACAATCATGGCAGAAGGCACCTCTTCACAGGGCGGCAGGAGAGAGAAGCCCCAAGCAAAGAGAAGAAAGCCCCTTATAAAACCATCAGATCTCATGAGAACTCACTCACTATTAGGAGGACAGCATGGAGGTAACCAGCCCCGTGATTCAATTACCTCTCACCAGGTCCCTCCCACGACAGGTGCACATTATGGAAACTACAATTCAAGATAAGATTTGGGCAAGGACACAGCCAATGCATATCACATGGATATCATCTGATCATCTTTCATGACTCATCTCAGCTCTCTCATTATTCTCTAGGAAACTACCTTTTCCAAGTTCCAATTCCACTCCCCACCTGCCTCCTATCCCCCTAACAACTCTGTTCCTAAACTCTCTTTTAGATGTCCTTTTACAGTTTTTACCCATCCTACCTCTATTATACCACTCAGCAGCCCCTGCCACACTAAATTCTGTCCATTTATCTTACCTGTCTTTCCTTTAAACTATAATCTTTTTTTGAAAACAGAGGCTGTATTTTTTTTCTCATCTTTGTATCTCTAGTGTCTAATGCAGTGTCTGGAATTTAGAAGGTGCCTAAATATTTGTTGAATGAATGAATAATGACTGTTAAGTCAAGGGTAGTTTAAGACACTTTTTATACTGATATTTATCATACTCTACATAACCATCACGGTGACTTCCCAGAATTTCCTCCCAGAGTCTCTTCTGTTTTCATTCACTCTGTAAGTAACCTAATCCACCATTCCCCTGGCTTCAGTAGTCACATGTATGACTCTGACTGTGGATAACTTCCAAATGTATATCACTTTCTTTCATCCAAACTCCAGATGCACATTTCCAACTGCTACTGAACATTGTCATTTGGATTCTTATTCTAAAACCACTCATTTCCTTCCCCCTCATGTTTTCTCTTTCTCCAGCTCTAGTTGACAAAATCATCTGTGCTTTCATGTTAGAGACCTTGGAATCTTTCTTGATGCCTTCCACTCCAGCACCACCCTTAACCAGACACCTAATCCTGTCAGTTTTTCCTTTTATATCTTTCTAATTTTCTTCATCTCAGCCACTGTGGTCTGACTGTTTGTGTCTTCCAAAATTCATATGTTGAAATCCTAACCCCCAAGGTGCTGGTATTAGGAGGTGGGGCCTTTGAGAGGCAATTAATTCATGATGTAAGAGCCCTATGAATGGGATTGGTGCCTTTATAAAAGAGGTCTAGGGGAGCTTGTTTGCCTCTTCCACCATGTGAGAACACAGCTAGAAGGTGCCATCTATGAGGAACAGACCTTTACTAGACATCAAATCTTCCAGTGCCTTGATCTTAGACTTTCCAGCCTCCTGAGCTATAAGAAATAAATTTATCTTGTTTATAAGCTACTTAGACAATGATATTTTGTTATAGCAGCCCAAACAGACTAAGAAATCATTAATCTTTCATTTCTGATGCTTGATCTCTTGCATGGGCTATTCTGAAAGCTTCTTAGATATTTTCCTTAATGCTAATCAAACAACTTTATAGTCTCTTTTCATCATAGTGATACCTTCCTATTTGAGTGTCATGCTGGCATTGTGGATATAATAGTGAGTTAGACAGACTCCTTGCTTCCATGTAGCTAAAATAAGGGCTAAGCTCTTTAGAGTCATGCACAGGGCCCCATATGGTCATAGGCTAATCGTTCTTCTAAAACTATCTATCTTCATTATTCAGCTCACATTTTCTGCTAACATATTTCTGCTCACACACTCACTGAAGTATTTTATTTATTTATAAAACTGTGTGTCTCAAAATCCCTCTGCCTGGGATTCTCACTTATACCCATACATTTTTACCACCTGATCAATGTCTACATATTCTTCATGACACAACGTAAATGTCATCTCCCAATGAAGCTTCTTTTGAAGTTAATCTTTCTTTTTCCATGTTTTCATAGAATTCTGGACCTGCTTCTAAGTACTGGTTACACTATGCTGCAATTGTGAATATATGCAAGTCTGTTTTAGCCCTTTTGACACTGAGCTCTTCCAGGGGAGACTCAATTATCCTTATATCTGTGCAGAATCTAGCACACTCTTTGTTACACAGTAGATAGTCAATACTTATAAATAGTGATGAATGAATAAACAGAAGAGCAAAAGCAAATATTCATTCTGTCTTTCTTATTCCTGATTCAGAAGTAAAAAGCAGAAGGTTTAAACAATGGGTCTTTCATTCTTTAGCTTGTAATTTGTGTCTTTTTTTTTAAGATAAAGTAAATGGCACAACTAAATTTTAAGGATGTGTTCAATGTTTTAATAAAGTCTTATTTTATCCATTGCAATAATAAATGTGTCCATTTCTTTGCGTAATATACCATAAAACAATAACTTGCAGATGGAAGACTCAAAGTGTCTTTCAAAATGATAAATGCCCCTAGTGAAATGAAATATGTGCTGGCTTTTCTTAATCCTACTCTGCCCAAGCAAGCTGCAAGCACTGGACATGACATTTTTCCTCTCTGAGACTCAGATATATCATCTGTAAACTGAGCAGGATGGACTCTGGCTCCTTCCACTCTAATAATCAATAACACTAAAATACTTCAAAGAATCACCAGAAATGCCACCAATGCATAAAAATGAATACAAAGCTACAGACAGGAAAAACCCACTACAGGGCATCCTTGACTAAAGCAAACATGACTACACATAGCAAGAAGACTGCAGTAAGTTAATTTGAATTATGCCAAGGGATTCTGGCTGAAATTCCAACAAATAAATGCAACTGTTCTAAGTGTGCGTGCACAGGAGAAAGACACAGAATGAGATTGCTGAAGCTTTAAAACGTCTGAAGGAATGTGAATCTCACAGGACTCAATCAGATGACACAGAGAGGCAAAGTATTTAAAGACTTAGAGACAAGGATTTAAAAGCACCTGACTATATCATAACCTTTTTCTATCCCCTTCTGAATTGAGAAAGTGGATACTTATAAAATATTCTGATTGCATATAGTTTCAAAGACTTGCTTTGCAAAGTAATAGCCCTGGTTTTTTGTTTTCTTTTAGCCAAAGCCTGTTTTGTTTTTCTTCATTAATATATATGAAGGTGAATGGGAAAAAGAAGAATATCAGAAGGAGGGTTCATCCTATTAAGCTACATAGATTTGCCAATCTCAAGAATTAGTTACACATCTAAATATTTCTGGGTCAAATGTTCTAACCTGCAGACTTGCATCAGTTTGTTCACTTGAGTTTCCCCCCTTCGTCTCCCACATGTCATGCTCTGTTCCCCTAACAGCTGCTCTGCTTTGCCACTCTGTTGGTTTCTAAGCTGCTCTGCCTGTGACTGGCTGTGATCTGAGAAGATGAAGAATAGATGGAAGATGAAGGGAGCACCTGAGCAAAGCAAACCAGCTGCCAGAGGAAGATGTGTCACTGCACAGTGTGTAAAAACAGACACTAGAGACAGAAAACTTTTGAATGTCTGCTGGAACAAAGATTGTAGAAGGTGGAAAACAGGAATTAGCACCAAATCTCTAAAACCACTGTCACAAATTCTATGTTCTGATCAACCTTTGAACAAGGCAATTCCATTCCAATTTAATCAGAGGGAAATGATTACTTAAAAGCATCAAGTGTGACAATGATGCTTTTCCAGAAAGATTTTCTGTCTTTTAACAGAAAATGTTAATGTCTTCAAGAAAATAAATAAAATTAAATCAATAAATTACATTAAATTAAATCAGAAACAAAAATAGTTTGTAAATAATATGCATTATAATTGGTTAAAAGAGCTTTAAAAAGTATTTGGCCACCTCTGATTCTATGGAATTGATATGCAAGAGAAATTCCTATCTTTGAAAGTCATAATAATATACAGTAAAATGAAAATAGCTGATTGAGATTATAAGGAAGTTATTCATATCAAATATTTTCAGAGCAGGTGAGAAAATAATCTTTGATACTACAAGTAAAATTGAAAACAAACAGGATGGGTTTTTAAAAACAAATCTTAGTAACACAGACTCCAAAAATGAATTCCAGATATTTTTGAGATATGCAACATGATTCTTTTTAAGGTCTTCAGAGACCACCTTTCCCAAAACAAATGTCAACTTTCTGAATGCATCTGAAAAATGTTTCAAGCAACAGAAGATAATATGCATATTTTCAATTCATTTTCCCCTGGTCTTTTCTAACTTCACATGGTAAGGAAACCTTATTTTCTAGGCACACCTACTATAAAGTATGCATAAATGAGCCAGGGTGTCCTCAGGGTCCCTAAAAGACAATCCTGCTTTTCTTCTTTCCTTCAAACTTCAGCCTAATTTTTGGCTCAGTTCATGGAAAGCCTCATTCTATTATTTCTCTACTGGCATACCCTAGTATTCAACTAAAGATTGCAATCTTACCTGGAGCTCTCTCCCGCTTCCCTACAGTCCTGAGGGCGGGATCCTGCTCCCATTGCCATGAAGGAATAACGAACGGTCCTGCCAGACTTCACACAAGCACGAGGCTCCAAAACCTTACCCTGCCAAACCACACCACACAAGGCCTCCTACCCAGTGAGCTCCCTGGTTGCACTGGCAGTTTGAGCCACACTGGCCTCTAACTTATTCGTTTATACATTTATAGTCAAGTCAGTTTCTGAGACTTATCCAGTCTTAGGTCAGTTCCCACCCCCTTGGCCCTGAAATGCTTCCTCCTATCCAACAATAACTTCAATATGAGAAACATGCATTTTAATTAAAAATTAAATTTATGCTCTCAATGGCCCATCTGCTAATTATCTTTCTTCTGTTCCATTATCTCAACTCTCTTCCCCGAACAAGAACCTCAAAAAACGCATAAACACATCTTCAGGTTATGATTCTGTAGAAGGGGGAAGCATTCTAAATCTTGATCCAAATTTTCTTGAGATAATTGCGACAGTGAGTTAACTGACTACTTGAGGAGCCACTCCAGGATACCCCACCTGTGTGGTCCATAGATGTAACAGCTGGGCCAGGTCAGCCTACTGACAATCCACTATTGCAGCTGGCCTTAGGCTGCAGTGAGCCTCTCTCTCAAAACTGCTGGTTGTTTCCAACCATTTCCTGGAGTGAGTCCCAATGCCATGTCCAAGCATAAACTAACATGACACCCAGAAACTCTGGCTTTCCCCACCACTTCCAGGTTCCAATGAAGCAACTCCCCATGAGGCATGCAATCTGACTTCAACAGCTGCTCAGAGGAGTTTGGTCTGGTTAAGGCCCTGGAGGAAAAATATTAACCAAGGAGGAACAGGAGATTACAAGAAGTTGTCAGATAAATTATTTTGCCTGCCTCCCCTCTAATCCAAAGGGTTAGACAATGATTTCAGGTGACCACTCCAGAAATGTCCTATGTGACCAAGCAATCAGCTGTGTCACCTATAAGAATGTAACCAGCTGAGTAGCACACTACCTGGTATTTGCTCTTCTTCCTCCACGGCCAAATTTACTTTATTCTTGCTGCCCCAGGATTGAAGTCCTCAATAAAACAGTAGCATGTAAACTTTGCCTCAGAATCCTTTCTTTTTTTTTGTAGGAAACTTGGGCTAAGACATAGATTAATGAATAATATGACTCCTGCCTCTCCTCCAGGGAAGAGGAGACATACACAGGCTGGAGAGACCCTATTCTTTTTAGCTTCTAATCAGAAATGTATCTGGTAAGAATGTCAATTCATTATTATCACTGACCACTCTGCTGCCCTTCCCTCATCTGCTTCTCTCGTCTCCCCTCTTGCTTCCCTCCCTTTTTTCCTCTCTCTCTCTCCCCTATCTGCTCTTCTCTTCCTGCCTCTCTCTCAGCAACCCAAGAAAAGATTTCCTACAGTCAGATAAGAGGTGGTAAGAGAAAACTTTTTTTTAATTTAGCCAATGCATGTGAATGATTAGAGAGAAGAGCTAAATAGATAATAAAATGCAATAAAAACAATTTCACAGACACCTAAAGACACCTAATATTTCACAGAGTAATAATATATTCCAAAATAAATAAATGTTCTAATAAAGAAAATTAAAATGTTACATTCCAGGTGATTTTCAATGCAATTGATGTTAATATGCCCATTAGTCTCAAAAGTGTGAAGAGCACAACTTTGAGAAAATTGTTCTCAAATTTTTCTAATTATGCATGACATCTACCCTAATTTTGACACTTAGTTTTAAAGCACAATGTGTTCTTGTGAAGAAGATAAGGAAATAGACCATGACCTTCCTAAGAAATGTACATTTATACTTTTAATTCTAGTTGATTCTTTACCCAGAGATTCCAACTTGCCTTTATCTCCCAATTCAATACTCACCATGGGCTTAGAAATCCCATTGATTAATACAAAGAGTAAACCTGGCTTCACTTTGGTAAGTTTACAGCTTGGTAAATTTAGCCTCTTGGCTTTAAAATAACCACCAAGTAGAAAATTGTAGCAGCACTATCAGTGCAACAGAAGTAAGCTGATAAATTACAAATGGAAGAGGAGAAGAATTAATCGGCATTGGACATGAAAGGGGATTTTTAGTTCCTAAAAATTTGTGCTGTAATCTCCTCTAAACTTTAATTAAACTCTCTAAAAGTTTATAATCGTAAGATACATTTATTTTAAATTTACCACATGCCAGAAAGATTTACTCAAGCTGTCAGTTTTTTTCACTTAATCATTTAATTCTGAAGTGACTGATTACAATCATCGTGCCTCTGATGAGGTAAAGTGTTTAAAGCTGACTCTTGGTAAATTTCTCCTATAAAAAGAAACAGACTTTTCTACTGCAGGTGTAAGTGTCAACTGATGCAACCGTTTGTATAGTACTTAGGCATTCTTGGGAAAGTTAAACATGCACATCACCTATAATTCAGTAATTCCCCTCTTAAGTGGCAAAGAGAAACTCTTGAGCATCTATGACTGAAGACATCAACAAGAAATCTCACAGCATCATTGCTCATAGTAAAAAAAAATAGAAAAAAATGATACAGTAGATATGTAAATTGCAATATATTCAAATGGTGTATAATACAATAGTATATGGTGAAATATCAACAGCCATACATCAATATGTAAGAATAAGAACAATAAAGATAAATTAAGATCATAATTTTGAGTCAAAGAGAAGAAACACACTATGTATAAAATTCAAAAAGAGGCAAAATAAACACTATTTAGTTTAGGGATAGAAATATACCTGTTAAAACAGTAAAGAACCACAAAGGAATGATTAACAGAAAATTCAGGAGGGTAATAAGCACTGAGAGAGGACAAAAATGAAAATTATCAAAGAGCACTTTGATTATAAATTTTAAAAGAGGAGCACTCAGGGGATTTCTAAGCCACTACCCAAGTAATTTCTCAACCTGGTGTTGGATATGTTAATATTTACTTTATTATTATTAACCTGTTTGTTCACATATCTTTGCGTGTATATTCCAGAATAAATTTTAATAAAAACAATCAATGACTTAACCTTAAAGAGAATAATACTTCATTTTTAAAGTTAATTTTGTATAGTAATAATAGTTAATTAAATTTTATTTAATAATAATTTTAAAAAAATAATTTGTTATTGATCCAGGATGCCTGTAACCAAACAGTCTATAACTTGAGAATGCTGTCATTTTAGTTTGATGATAATATACTGGCCAGTGTCACTCCATGTTAACAGGAGTGAGAATGTCAAAGTCAGATGAACAATCAGTCTGAGATGGACATATCATATGATGGTGTATTATCTTTATTGCTATAAAGAAATATCTGAGACTGTGTAATTTATGGAGAAAAGAGGTTTAATTGGCTTGTAGTTCCACAGGCTGTACAAGAAGCATGATGCTGGCATCTGCTTGGCTTCTGGGGAAGTCTCTGGAAACAAAATCATGGTGGAAGGCAAAGGGGAAGCCAGCACATCACATGGCCAGAGGAGGAGGAAGTGGAGTGGTGTTACACACTTTTAAACAACCAGATCTCATGGGAACTCTATCACAGGACAAGACTACGGGGATGGTGCTAAGCCATTGGAAACCGCCCCCATGATTCAATCGCCTTCCACCAGGCCCCGCCTCCAACACCGGGGATTACAATTCAACATGAGATTTGGGCAGGGACAGAGATCTAAACCATATCAGGTGGCCATTATGGTCCCACCTCCTGGTATTCATTCTCTTGTGTAGTACCCCTATCTTAAATGTGGACAGAACCTGTGACTTTCTCTAGGCCAATAAAGCAGGCAAATGGGATGTACATGATTGTATTTCATAAGATATTGACATCTGTCTTGCAAGGAGATTTTCTCTTGCAAAGAAGTGACTTTCCATTATGAGCTGCCTATGGAGATGCCTATGTGGCAAGGAGCTGAGAGTAGCCTCCAGATAACAACCAGCAAGAAACTGAGGCACTCAGTCCAACATCCCATAAGGAACAGAGTTCTTCTAACAACCACATGAGCAAGGAAGTGGATCATTCCCCATTTAAGTCTCAGGTGAGACCACATCCCCAGCTGGCACCTTTACTATAGCCTTGCAAAGGACCTACCTAAACCATGCCTACACTCTGACCTGGATGGGGCTAAGAATGTTAGACTCATTTTACAAAAGGCAGTAAACTGGAAAAATGAGGGTTGGCAATAAGGATGGAATATCTACATTAAGACACTGGTGATTTTTTTTAAATGTTACTGACAAAGAGTGGGAAAATTAACAAACAGAAAGGACATCCACACCAAAACCCCATCTGTACGTCACCGTCATCAAAGACCAAAGGTAGATAAAAACCACAAAGATGGGGAAAAAACAGAGCAGAAAAGCTGAAAATTCTAAAAATCAGAAGACCTCTCCGCCTCCAAAGGAATGCAGCTCCGCACCAGCAACGGAACAAAGCTGGATGGAGAATGACTTTGATGAGTTGAGAGAAGAACGCTTCAGACAATCAAACATCTCCAAGCTAAAGGAGGAAGTTCAAACCCATTGCAAAGAAGGTAAAAACCTTGAAAAAAGATTAGACAAATGGCTAATTAGAATAACCAATGTAGAGAAGTCCTTAAATGACCTGATGGAGCTGAAAAACATGGCATGAGAACTACATGATGAATGCACAAGCTTCAGTAGCCAATTCGATCAACTGGAAGAAAGGGTATCAGTGATTGAAGATCAAATGAATGAAATGAAGCAAGAAGAGAAGTTTAGAGCAAAAAGAAATGAACAAAGACACCAAGAAATATGGGACTATGTGAATAGACCAAATCTTCATCTCATTGGTATACCTGAAAGTGACGGGGAGAATGGAACCAAGTTGGAAAACACTCTACAGGATATTATCCAGGAGAATTTCCCCAACCTAGCAAGGCAGGCCAACATTCAAATTCAGGAAATACAGAGAACGCCACAGAGATACTCCTCGAGAAGAGCAACTCCAAGACACATAATTGTCAGATTCACCAAAGTTGAAATGAAGGAAAAAATGTTAAGGGCAGCCAGACAGAAAGGTCGGGTTACCAACAAAGGGAAGCCCATCAGACTAACAACGGATCGCTCAGCAGAAACTCTACCAGCTAGAAGAGAATGGGGCCAATATTCAACATTCTGAAAGAAAAGAATTTTCAACCCAGAATTTCAAATACAGCCAAACTAAGCTTCATAAGTGAAGGAGAAATAAAATACTTTAAAGACAAGCAAATGCTGAGAGATTTTGTCACCTCCAGGTCTGCCTTCCAAGAGCTCCTGAAGGAAGCACTAAACATGGAAAGGAACAACTGGTACCAGCCACTGCAAGAACATGCCAAATGGTAAAGACTATTGAAGCTAGGAAGAAACTGCATCAACTAACGAGCAAAACAACCAGCTAACATCATAATGACAGGATCAAATTCACACATAACAATATTAACATTAAATGTAAATGGGCTAAATGCTTCAATTAAAACACACAGACTGGCAAATTGGATAGAGTCAAGACCCATCAGTGTGCTGCATTCAGGAGACCCATCTCACAAGCAGAGACACACATAGAACAAAGGGATGGAAGAAGATCTACCAAGCAAATGGAAAACAAAAAAAGGCAGGGATAGCAATCCTAGTCTCTGATAAAACAGATATTAAACCAACAAAGGTCAAAAGAGACAAAGAAGGCCATTACATAATGGTAAAGGGATCAATTCAACAAGAAGAGTTAAATATCTTAAACTATATATGCCCAATACGGGAGCACCCAGATTCATAAAGCAAGTCCTTAGAGACCTAAAAAGAGACTTAGACTCCCACACAATAATAATGGGAGATTTTAACACCCCACTGTCAACATTAGACAGATCAACGAGACACAAAATTAACAAGGATATCCAGGAATTGAACTCAGCTCTGCACCAAGTGGACCTAATAGACATCTACAGAACTCTCCACTCCAAATCAACAAAATATACATTCTTCTCAGCACCACATCACACTTATTCCAAAATTGACCACATAATTGGAAGTAAAGCACTCCTCAGCAAATACAAAAGAACAGAAATTATAACAAACTGTCTCTCAGACCACAGTGCAATCAAACCAGAACTCAGGATTAAGAAACTCACTCAAAACCACTCAACTACATGGAAACTAAACAACCTGCTACTGAATGACTACTGGGCACATAAAGAAATAAAGGCAGAAATAAAGATGTTCTTTGAAACCAACGAGAACAAAGACAACATACCAGAATCTCTGGGACACATTCAAAGCAGTGTGTAGAGGGAAATTTAAAGCACTAAATGCCCACAAGAGAAAGCAGGAAACATCTAAAATTGACACCCTAACATCACAATTAAAAGAACTAGAGAAGCAAGAGGAAACACATTCAAAAGCTAGCAGAAGGCAAGAAATAACTAAGATCAGAGCAGAACTGAAGGAGATAGAGACACAAAAAAACCTTCAAAAAATCAATGAATCCAGGAGCTGGTTTTTTGAAAAGATCAACAAAATTCATAGACCGCTTGCAAGACTAATAAAGAAGAAAACAGAGAAGAATCAAATAAATGCAATAAGAAATGATAAACGGGATATCACCAACAATCTCACAGAAATACAAGCTACCATCAGAGAATACTATAACTACCTCTACGCAAATAAACTAGAAAATCTAGAAGAAATGGATAAATTCCTGGACACATACACCCTCCCAAGACTAAACCAGGAAGAAGTTGAATCCCTGAATAGACCAATAACAGGCTCTGAAATTTAGGCAATCACTAATAGCCTACCAACAAATAAAAGTCCAGGATCAGACGGATTCACAGTCGAATTCTACCAGAGGCACAAGGAGAAGCTGGCATCATTCCTTCTGAAACTATTCCAATCAATAGAAAAAGAGGGAATCCTCCCTAACTCATTTTATGAGGCCAACATCATCCTGATACCAAAGCCTTGCAGAGACACAACAAAAAAAGAGAATTTTAGACCAATATCCCTGATGAACATCGATGCACAAATCCTCAATAAAATACTGGCAAACTGAATCCAGCAGCACATCTAAGGCTTATCCACCATGATCAAGTTGGCTTCATCCCTGGGATGCAAGGCTGGTTCAACATATGCAAATCAATAAACATAATCCAGCATATAAACAGAACCAAAGACAAAAACCACATGATTATCTCAAAAGATGCAGAAAAGGCCTTTGACAAAATTCAACAACCCTTCATGCTAAAAACTCTCAAGAAATTAGGTATTGATGGGACGTATCTCAAAATAATAAGAGCTATTTATGACAAACCCACAGCCAGTATCATACTGAATGGGCAAAAACTGGAAGCATTCCCTTTGAAAATTGGCACAAGACAGGGATGCCCTCTCTCACCACTCCTATTCAACATAGGGTTGGAAGTTCTGGCCACGGCAATCACGCAGGAGAAAGAAATAAAGGGTATTCAATTAGGAAAAGAGGAAGTCAAATTGTCCCTGTTTGCAGATGACATGATTGTATATTTAGAAAACCCCATCATCTCAGCCCAAAACTCCTTAAGCAGATAAGCAAATTCAGCAAAGTCTCAGGATACAAAATCAATGTGCAAAAATCACAAGCATTCTTATATACCAATAACAGACAAACAGAGAGCCAAATCATGAGTGAACTCCCATTCACAATTGCTTCAAAGAGAATAAAATACCTAGGAATCCACCTTACAAGGGATGTGAAGGACCTCTTCAAGGAGAACTGCAAACCACTGCTCTATTAAATAAAAGAGGATACAAACAAATGGAAGAACATTCCATGCTCACGGGTAGGAAGAATCAATATTGTGAAAATGGCCATACTGCCCAAGGTCATTTATAGATTCAATGCCATCCCCATCAAGCTACCAATGACTTTCTTCACAGAATTGGAAAAAACTACTTTAAAGTTCATATGGAATCAAAAAAGAGCCCACACAGCCAAGACAATCCTAAGCCAAAAGAACAAAGCCGGACGCATCACTCTATCTGACTTCAAACTATACTACAAGGCTACAGTAACCAAAACAGCATGGTACTGGTACCAAAACAGAGATATAGATCAATGGAACAGAACAGAGCCCTCAGAAATAATACCACACATCTACAACCATCTGATCTTTGACAAACCTGATGAAAACAAGCAATGGGGAAAGGATTCCCTATTTAATAAATGGTGCTGGGAAAACTGGCTAGCCATATGTAGAAAGCTGAAACTGGATCCTTTCCTTACACCTTATACAAAAATTAATTCAAGATGGATTAAAGACTTAAATGTTAGACCTAAAACCATAAAAACCCTTGAAGAAAACCTAGGCAATACCATTCAAGACATAGGCATGGGCAAGGACTTCATGTCTAAAACACAAAAAGCAATGGCAACAAAAGCCAAATTTGACAAATGGGATTTAATTAAACTAAAGAGCTTCTGCACAGTAAAAGAAACTACCATCAGAGTTAACAGGCAACCTACAGAATGGGAGAAAATTTATGCAATCTACTCATCTGACAAAGGGCTAATATCCAGAATCTACAAAGAACCCAAACAAATTTACAAGAAAAAAAAACCCCATCAAAAAGTGGGTGAAGGATATGAACAGATACTTCTCAAAAGAAGACATTTTTGCAGCCAACAGACATATGAAAAAATGCTCATCATCACTGGCCATCAGAGAAATGCAAATCAAAACTACAATGAGATACCATCTCACACCAGTTAGAATGGCGATCATTAAAAAGTCAGGAAACAACAGGTGCTGGAGAGGATGTGGAGAAATAGGAATGCTTTTACACTGTTGGTGGGACTGTAAACTAGTTCAACCATTGTGGAGGACAGTGTGGCGATTCCTCAAGGATCTAGAACTAGAAATACCATTTGACCCAGCCATCCCTTACTGGGTATACACCCAAAGGACTATAAATCATGCTGCTATAAAGATACATGCACACATATGTTTATTGTGGCACTATTCACACTAGAAAAGACTTGGAACCAACCCAAATGTCCATCAACGATAGACTGGATTAAGAAAATGTGGCACATAAACATCATGGAATACTATGCAGCCATAAAAAATGATGAGTTCATGTCCTTTGTAGGGACATGGATGAAGCTGGAAACCATCATTCTCAGGAAACTATGGCAAAGACAAAAAACCAAACACTTCATGTTCTCACTCATAGGTGGGAATTGAACAATCAGAACACTTGGACACAGGAAGGGGAACATCACACACCGGGGCCTGTCATGGGGTGGGGGGAGGGGGGAGGGATAGCATTAGGAGATATACCTAATGTAAATGATGAGTTAATGGGTGCAGCACACCAACATGGCATGTGTATACATACGTAACAAACCTGCATGTTGTGCACATGTACCCTAGAACTTAAAGTATGATTAAAAAAAAGAAAGAAAAAAAAAAGCAGCACAGTCTGCAGCACTCACCGAGGTATGAAAAGGGGCAAGTGAATTCAACACCTTCAACTGAAATATCCACGTTCTCACACTGGGACGAACCAGGCAAATAATGTGACTCATGGAGAACAAAGAAAAGCTTGCCATTGGGGAAAGTGGGCCCAACTGGGAGCAGCACAAAGCCAAAGGAGCACCCACCCCAGCCCCAAGGAAATCAATGAGTGATAGTGCAACCCTGCATGGGAGACCATACTTCTCCCATGGATCTTTGCAACCCACAGATCAGTAGATCCCCTCATGAGCCCATGCCACAGTGGCCCTGGGTCTGATATGCAGAGCTGTGTGGAGGCTTGGCAGAGCGGCTGCTCAGGAACATACAGAGATCCAGGAGCTTTACATACTCTGGCCCGGGGATCCCCGGCAAGACGGGAAATTTGTCCATACATATCCCTAGAAAGGGAGCTGAATCCAAGGAGCCAAACAGTGTTGTTCCATGGACCACACTTCCATGGTACTTCACAATTTAAAACCCACTGGCTTGGAATCCCAGCCAGCCAACAACAGTGGGTTGGAGTCCATCTGAGACAGGTTTGAGTGCCCAGGCAGAGGCATGGTCACTATCTCTGCAGTTCAGTTGATTCAGCTGCTCCAGTTTGCCGGCTTTGGAGAATACAGGCAGTTCAGATGGGGAAGGATCCCCTCAATGCAGCACACCTGCTCTACCAAAAAGCAGCCAGCCTACTTCTTTGGGTGGGTCCCTGATTCCATTATTCTTTACTGGGTGAGACCTCCCAGTGGGGGTTCCAGCTACATCCTAGTGCAGGCCAGCAATAGGCCAGTACCCACCTGGGATAGAGCTTCCAGAGGAAGAAGCTGGCTGCCATCTTTGTTCTTTTGCAGGATTCACTGGTGATATCTCCAGGTACAAGAAAAACCAGTGGAACTAGGGTCTGGAGCAGACCCCCAGCAAACCACAGTAGCCCTAGGGTAGAGTGGCCTGACTATTAAAAGAAAAACAACCAAACGGAAACAACAACAACAACAACAACAACAAAAAAACAGAAAAACCTCATCGAAGGTCAGCAACCCTAAAGACTGAAGGTAGATAAGCCCACAAAGATGAGAAAGCATCAATGCATAAACATTGAAAACTCAAAAAGCTAGATTGCCTTTTCTCCTCCAAATCACCACAACACCTCTCCAGCAAGGGCACAAAACTGGGCTGAGGTTGAGATAGCTGAATTGATGGAAGTCAGCTCCAGAAGGTGGGTAATACCAAACTTCACTGAGCTAAAGGAGCATGTTGTAACCTAATGCAAAGAAGCTAAGAATCATGATAAAACAATACAGGAGCTAACAGCCAGAATAGCCAGTTTAGACAGGAACATAACCATCATGATGGGGCTGAAAAACACAACATGAGAACTTCACAATGCAATCACAAGTATTAACAGCAGAATAGATCAAGGGAAGGAAAAAATCTCAGAGCTTCAAGACTATCTTTCTGAAATAAGACAGGCAGACAAGAATAGAGAAAAAAAGAATGAAAAGGAACCAGTGACACTATGAAGCAATCACATAAACAAGTCTGCAAAATAACCAGCTAGCATCATGATCACAGGATCAAATTCACACACAAAAATATTAACCTTAAATGTAAATGGCCTAAATTCCTTAATTAAAAGACACAGAATAAGCTGGATAAAGAGCCAATACCCATCAGTATGTTGTCTTCAAGAGACCCATCTCATATGCAAAGACGCACATAGGTTTAAAATAAAGAGATGGAGGAAAATTTACCAAACAAATGGAAAACAGAAAAAAGTGGATTAGTTTCAATAGAAATGGTGCCAGCTCTTCTTTGTACCTCTGGTAGGGGTTGCAATCCTAGTTTCTACTAAAGTAGGCCTTAAACCAATAACGGTCAAAAAAGACAAAGAAAGGCATTACATAATGGTAAAGGGTGATAAGAAGAGCTAACAAGAAGAGCTAACTATCCTAAATATATAGGCACCCAATACACAAGCACCCAGATTCGTAAGTTCTTTCTTTAAAGAACTTGCTTTATGAATTTATAAAGAAAGACACCTACAAAGAGACTTAGACTCCCGAAGAATAACAGTGGGAGACTTTAACACCCCACTGACAATATTAGAGAAATCATTAAGACAAAAAATTTACAAAGATATTGAGGACCTGAACTCAGCTCTGGATAAAATGGATCTGATAGATATATACAGGACTCTCAACCCAGATTCAACAGAATGTACATTCTTCTCATTCCTACATGACACTTACTCTGAAATTGATCACATAATCAGAAGTAAAACACTACTCAGCAAATGCAAAAGAACTGAAGTCATAACAGTCTCTCAGACTACAGCACAATCAAATTAGAACTCAAGACTAAGAAATCAACTCAAAACCACACAACTATATGGAAATTAAACAACCTGCTCCTGAATGACTCTTGGGTATGCAGCTAAAGCAGTGATAAGAGGGAAATTTATAGCATTAAATACCCACATCAAAAAGCTAGAAAGATCTCAAGTTAACAACCTAACATCTAAAAGAACTAGAGAACCAAGAACAAGCAAACCCCGAAGCTAGCAGAAGACAAGAAATAACCAAGATCAGAGAGGAACTGAAGAAGATACAACAAAAAAACCTTCAAAAACTCACAAATTCCAGGATATGGTTTTTTGAAAAAATTAATAACATAGATAAACCATTAGCTAGATTAATAATGAAGAAAAGAGAGAAGAATTAAATAAACACACTCAGAAATGAAAAGGGAGATAATCACCACTGAACCTACAGAAATACAACCAACCATCAGAGAATACTATAAACACCTCTCTGCACATAAACTAGAAAATCTAGAAGAAATGCATAAATTCCTGGACATATACACCCCCCCGAAGACTGAACCAGGAAAAAATTGAATCCCTGAATAAACCAATAATGAGTTCTGAAATTCAGGCAGTATTAAATAGCCTACCAACCAAAAAAACAAAACCCCAGGACCAGACAGATTCACAGCTGAGTTCTACCAGAGATACAAAGAAGAGCTGGCACCATTTCTACTGAAACTAATATAAAAAATGCAAAAGGAGGCACTCCTTCCTAACTTGTTCTATGAGACCATCAACGTCCTGATGCCAAAACCTGGCAGAGATATAACAAAAAGAAGAAAACTTTGGGCCAATATCCCTGATGAACAATGATGCAAAAATCCTCAATAAAATACTGGCAAACTGAATCCAGCAGAAAATCAAAAAGCTTTTCCACCATGATCAAGGTGGCTTCATCCCCAGGATTCGAGGTTGGTTCAACATATGCAAATCAATAAATGTGATTTATGATATAAACAGAACTAAAGACAGGAACCACATGATTATCTCAATGATGCAGAAAAGGCTTCAATAGAATTCAACATCCCTTCATGTTAAAAACTCTCAATAAACTAGGTACTGAGGGAACATACCTAGAAATAATAAGAGCCATATATGACAAACCCACAGCCAATATCATTCTGAATGGGCAAAAGCTGGAAGCATTCCCCTTGAAAACTGGCACAAGACAAGGATGCCCATTCTCACCACTCCTATTCAACATAGTATTGGAAGTTCTGGCCGGACAATCAGGCAAGAGCAAAAAAATAAGCCTATTCAAATAAGAAGAGAAGAAGTCAAATTATCTTTGTTTGTAGATGACATGATCCTATATCTAGAAAACCCCATTGTATTAGCCCAAAAGCTTCTTAAGCTATTAAGCAACTTCAGCGAAGACTCAGGATATAAACTCAATGTGCAAAAATTGCTAACATTCCTGTACACCAACAATAGGCAAGCAGAAAGCCAAATCATGAATAAACTTCCATTCACAATGGCTACAAAAAGAATAAAATGCCTAGGAATACATCTAGAAGGGAAGTGAAGGACCTCTTCAAGGAGAACTACAAACCACTGCTCAAAGAAATCAGAGGACACAAACAAATGGAGAAACATTCCATGCTCATGGACAGGAAGAATCAATATTGTGAAAATGGCCATGCAGCCCAAAGTAATTTAAAGATTCAATGCTATTCCCATTAAACTATCATTGACATTCTTACTGAATAAGAAAAAACCATATTAAAATTCATATGAAACCAAAAATGAGCCCAAGTAGCCAAGACAATCCTAAGCAAAAAGAACAAAGCTGGAGGGATCACACTAACCAACTTCAAACTAAATTACAAGACTATAACAACCAAAGCCTCGTGGTACTGGCACAAGGACAGACACATTGATCAATGGAATGGAAAAGAGAACTCAGAAGACCCCACACCTACAACCAACTGATCTTCAACAAACTTGACAAAAGCAAGGAATGGGGAAAGGACTCCCTATTTAATAAATGATGCTGGGAGTGCTGGCTATCCATATGCAGAAAATTGAAACTGAACCCCTTCTTTATACTTTATACAAAAATTAACTCAAGCTAGATTAAAGATTTAAATGTAAAACCCAAAACTATAAAAACCCTAGAAGAAAATCTAGGCAATACCATTCAGAACATAGACACAGGCAAAGGTTTCATGATGAAATCACCAAAAGCAATTGCAACAAAAGGAAAAATTGACAAATGGGATCTAGTTAAACTAAAGAGCTTCTGCACAGCAAAAAGGGCTATTATCAGAGTAAAGAGACAACCTACAGAATGGGAGAAAAATTTCACAATCTATCATCTGACAAAAGTCTAATATCCAGAGTCCACAAGGAACTTAAACAGATGTACAAGACAAAAACAAACAACCCCATTAAAAAATGAGCAAAGGACATGAACAGACACTTCTCAAAAGAAGACATACATGCAGCCAACAAACATATGAATAAAAGCACAACATCACTGATCACTACAGAAATGCAAATCAAAACTTCAATCAGATACCATCTCATGCCAGTCAGAATGGTGATTATCAAAAAGCCAAGAAACAATAGATGCTGGTGAGGTTGCAGAGAAACGGAAAAGCTTTTACACTGTTGGTGGGAATGTAAATTAGTTCAATCATTATGGAAGACGGTGTGGAAATTCCTCAAAAATCTAGAACCAGAAATACTATTTAATTCAGCAATCCCATTACTGGGTATATAATAAATCATTCTATTATAAAGATATATGCACACATATGTTCATTGCAGCACTATTCATAATAGCAAAGGCATAGAATCAACCTAAATGTCCATCAATGATAGACTGGACAAAGAAAATGTGGTATATATACACCATGAAATACTATGCAGTCATAAAAAGGAATGAGTTCATGTCATTTGCAGGGACATGGATGGAGCTAGACGCCATTATCCTCAGCAAACTAACGCAGGAACAAAAAACAAGAAAAAACACTCCATGTCCTCACTTATAAGTGGGAGCTGAATGATGAAAACACATGGACACATGGTGGGGTACAACACACACTGGGGCCTGTTGGGGGATTGGGGGAGGAGAGCATCAGGAAGAATAGCTAATGGATGTTGTGCTTAATATACAGGTGATGGGATGATGGGCGCATATGTGCATGGCACAGATTTACTTATGTAACAAACCTTCACATCCTACACATATATCCCTGAATTTAAAATAAAAGTTGAAGAAAAAAATAAATGGATAAATCATGTAACATTTATGCTACTGAAACATAGTCATAAAAAGAATGACAAAATTTTCTGTTAGTATTTCTCTATGATCCAGTGATCATCTGCACCAAAATCACTGGGTTTTTTAAAATAAATAAATTTTATTGTGCATATTTAAGGTATATAACGTAGTCTTACAAACTACACATATAGTGTAAACCAAAAGGCATCTGAGACAGGTCCCAACCATTTTAGAATGTTTATTTTGCCAAGGTTAAGGACAAACTCAAAGTCATCCCTCTGATCACGTGAGACAAATGCAAATCTGATGGCTTCCTTTGCCCTAATGTGTCACTAAGCCAGACTAAGGCATAAGTGACTATTCCCGTAAATTGTGCATTCAGCGAAGAGATAATCAGAAACTACTCAAAAGAATGCAACCATTTGTCTCTTATCTACCTATGACCTGGAAGCCCCCTCCCTGCTTCAAGTTGTCCTGCCTTTCCAGACCCAACCAGCATACATGTTACCTATATTAATTGATGTCTCATGACTCGCTAAAATGTATAAAACCAAGCTGTCCCCCAACCACCTTGGACATATGTCATCAGGACCCCCTGAGACTGTGTCACGGGCACATCCTTAACCTTGGCAAAATAAACTTTCCAAATTGATTCAGACCTGTCTCAGATGTCTTTTTGTTTACAATAGTAAAATGGTAACTACAGTGGAACAAACGTTAACATCCATTGTCTCACATAGTTACTCATCCCCTCCTCAAAAGAGCATCTGTAATCTACTCATTTAGCAAAAATCCTGAATACAGTACATTTTAATTAACTATAGTCCTCATGTTGTGTATTGTTTATCCTGCATATTTGCTACTTTATATCCTTTGACCTACATTTCCCCATTTGCTCTCCCTACTCCACCCCAACCCTGGTAACTACTGTTTTATTCTCCCCTATGTATATGATCTTTTATTTTTACATTCCACATATAAGTGAGATCATGGTATATTTGTCTGTGTCTGGTTTACTTAACTTAGCATAATGCCCTCCAGGTCCATCCATGTTTTGGCACATTGCAGACGCTCCTTTTCACATTGCAGACGCTCCTTTTTTAAGGCTGACTGGCATTTTGTTAAACAAGCAGATACCCTGAGCTTCATCCCAGACCTACTGAATTCATTGGACATAAATGTTTCATTAAAGCCTCAGCTGATTCTTATCCATAAAAGTTTGAAAATCACTATTATGTGTTCCAACAGGGAAAGCTCTCCTAAATAAAATTGTTAGAAGGAAAAGAAAGATTCAGAATAATATGTATAGAACAAGCCTGTGTTTATAAAAGCAAAATTGTGTAAATGTGTGTATGTTTGTGTGTATATGTGCGTATAAGCATTTATGTTTGTGTATAAAAATATACACAAAATTTTTGTGTAAGCAAATGTATACATATAACAATAGTATAATATTGTTAATATTGAATATAAACGAATAGTATGAAAAAGTCCAGAAGGCAGTACAATAAATGTTAACAGTGACAAAGGTTAGATCATCCAGGGCCCTTGGGGCCATGTTAAGGAGGTAAGATTTTATACAGGGACTAAGGAGGGGAAATAAGAGTGAGAGAGGCTAAGCAGAATATGATACAATTTAGGGTCTTAAAAAAACCACCCTGGCAGCCATGTGGAGACTGGCTTAGAGGAGCACACACCAATAAGAGAATGGGGTGGACTACCAATTGTGAGAACAAAGGTAAACATGGAAGGGACCAAACCAGAGCAGAATCTAACCCATCAGGAAATTGTGTAGGGGGGAGACACACACTCCTCAGAGCCCTTTAAATAACACACATGTGGGACATCCCAAGAAAGTCAGCATGTGGATACTGTAGGTCAGAAGAATCAACAGCTGGTAGTTACGATGCCAGAGAGAAGCAACCATCCAAGAGAGGACCACGACAACAGCCAGCGAAGTAGAGAGACATTTCCCTTTCACTCTCCTTCCTCTCCACTCTAACACAACTGAGTGCTAGAGCACTAGAGCCTAGAAAAGGCAGGACAGAATGTATGCAGCAGTGTTTCTGTTTTTGTTGTTTTGTTTTTGTTTTATCTTTTTAATTTTTATTTTTAAGTTCCAAGGTACATGTGCAGAATGTGCAGGTTGTAAAGGTAAACGTGTACCATGGTGGTTTGCTGCACCTATCAACCTATCACCTAGATATTAAGCCCAGCATGCATTAGCTTTTTTTCCTAATGCTGTCCTTCCCCCCACCACAACCCTGAGAGGCCCCAGTGTGTGTTATTGCCCTCCCTGTGTTCTCACCGTTCAGCTCCCACTTGTAAGTGAGAACATGCGGTGTTTGGTTTTCTGTTCCTGCATTAGTTTGCTGAGCACAATGGCTTCCAGCTCCATCCATGTCCCTGCAAAGGACATGATCTTGTTCCTTTTTATGGCTGCATAGCATTCCATGATGTATATGTACACATTTTCTCTATCCAGTCTATCATTGATGGGCATTTGGGTTAATTCTATATCTTTGCTATTGTGAATAGTGCTGCGATGAACATACATGTGCAGGTATCTTTATAATAGAATGATTTATATTCCTTTGGTTATATACCCAGTAAGGTGATTGCTGGGTCAAATGGTATTTCTGGTTCTAGATCTTTGAGGAATCGCCACACCGTCTTCCACAATGGTTGAACTAATTTACATTCCCATCAACAATGTAAAAGCATTCCTATTTCTCTGCAACCTCGCCAGCATTGGTTTCTTGACTTTTTGATAATCATCATTCTGACTGGAGTGAGATAGTATCTGATCGTGGTTTTGATTTGCATTGCTCTAACGATCAGTGATGTTGACCTTTTTTTCATATGTTTGTTGGCTGCATGCATGTCTTCTTTTGAGTCGTGTCTGTTCATGTCCTTTGCCCACTTTTTAATGGAGTTGTTTGTTTTTTCTTGTAAATTTTTTTAAGTTCCTTGTAGATTATGGATAATAGACCTTTGTCAGGTGGATAGATTGCAAAGATTTTCTCCCATTCTGTAGGTTGCCTGTTCACTCTGATAATAGTTTCTTTTGCCATGCAGAAGCTCTTTAGTTTAATTAGATCCCATTTGTCAATTTTTCCTTTTGTTGCAATTGTTTTTGATGATCTCGTCAAGAAACCTTTGCCCGTGCCTATGTTCTGAACGGTATTGCCTAGATTTTCTTCTAGGATTTTTATAGTTTTGGGTTTTACATTTAAGTCTTTAATCTATCTTAATTTTTGTATAAAGTGTAAGGAAGGGGTCCACTTTCAGTTTTCTCCATATAGCTAGCCAGTTGCCAGTTCTCCCAGCACCATTTATTAAACAGGGAATCCTTCCCGTTGTTTATTTTTGTCAGATTTGTCAAAGATCAGATGGTTGTAGTTGTGCAGTCTTATTTCTGAGTTCTCTATTTTGTCCAATTTGTCTATGTTTCTGTTTTTGTACCAGTACCATGCTGTTTTGGTTACTGTAGCCTTGCAGTATCATTTGAAGTTGGGTAGCATGATGCCTCCAGCTTCGTTATTTTTGCTTAGGATTGTCTTGGCTATACGAGCTCTTTTTTGGTTGCAGCAGTGCTTCTTAAATGTTGGTTCCCAGAAAGCAGCAACACCATCACCTAGGAACTTATTAAAAACATATTCTCAGGTCTTTCCACAGACCTGAATAAAAAACTCTGGGGCTAGCACCCAATAATTTGTACTTTTAAAAAGCACCCCAACCTCAGGTGATTTTGATACATACTAAAGTTTGAGAACCACCAATGTGGAATTTTGGAAATTTTAAACCATACCGGAATGAGTTCTAATAACTACAAGTGAATTGATTGTTATGAGATTTGCCTGAGATGTTATTTAAGGATAAGAAGAGAAATTGGACAGAATACATTTAAAAGCAGTGGCTTGGGAAAAAGAAAACTTTTCATATTTCATCCTAATGATTGAAGAACAGGTGCATTAACAACAATTCATTAATGATTCTATATTTGTAAATATCCATTATTTTAACAAGAATGGGATGATATTTTAGTTTTATATTCAATATTAAATCTGATCAACACCAGCATTTTGTTGATAAGCCATGTTAATACCTGCTCCTAAAAAATAAGCAGACCCTTAATGGTTTATTGCTGCCCAGTCTCTAGATTGCAGATGGCTGAAAAAAGATAAATGATTGTTCTTGCTCCCAAGGGACCCTACCACTCTTTAGACCAACTTACTGTGAGAGTAAATTCTGAAAAATCCAGGACTTACAAAATACACAAACATGGGGGAATGGTGGGGTGGGCAATTCCTGAGTGATCTTTAGCTGTTTTAGCGATGCCATAAATGCACGGAGACAGGAAAGCATGGCAAAATATACCTTTTTTTAGGTCTTAAAAATAGATATGAGCCAGGTGCAGTGACATGGGCCTATAGTCCAGCTACTCAGGAAGCTAAAGCAGAAGAATTGCTTAAGTCCAGGAGTTCAAGTCTAGCAACATAGTGAGACCCCAAGTAAAAAAAAAAAAAAATTTCAATAGATATAATAGAAACCAAAAAAACAGTATTTAGGTTTTGTAACCTAAATTCTTAGGAAGATAGATGAGTAAAAATATACTAATAATTACCTAAATAAGAACCCCCAAAACACACCTGCCCAATTTTAAATTACTTGAGCTATAGAAGAGGAACTTTAATTGGATTGCATTAAGAAGTCAGTTTTATTTGAATTTACTTTTTGCACAGATGTGTTGTTGAAGCTGTCATATTCAACATCTATTCAGCTCCTCTCTCTGACACAATGTATTTGTTTCCATCTGTGTGTTGCAACGGTGACATCTAGTGACTATTTTACTGAAGCGCATTCTTGGAGAAAAAAATGCACATCATAAAAATAATTACTATTTCGGCCCCTATTATTTCCAGAAGTCACCTCTGGTATGAACCTTCCTAACAGTATGAAAAGAGTTAAGAAAAGATCTGTGCTATTCAAATCATTCAAATTGCATTTTATTTATGATTAGTACTTATATGAAGCTAGAGAATTTCAAAACATAAATTCAACCTGGAAACAAAGCCATATCTGGTAGGCAGTTACTAAAGTCACCATTTAAGTTGAAATTAGACTTCCTGATAACTCACTTTTATACTACTGTTTATCCACTGAAGCCAAGGAAAATGACCAATTATTTCTTTTCTGTTTTATCTTTCAGCCTACAGTTTCTACTATATGTATATGTGGTTCTGAACTTTAGATTCCACACAGTAGCATTCTACTTTTCTTTAAGATGAAGAAACAAGAACATTTAGTGGGGCACTTTAGGCAATGAAGAATTAACGCAGTTTTCTGGGAGTTATCTATAGATAATCCCAAAACACAGCTGACATGCTGCTCCATTGTTTCATTCACTGTGCAGATTTTAAGTAGGCAGGTGTAAACATTCACTTCAGGAACAAATTTCACTGCACAGTGTTGCTTACAATGTGAAGAACTAAAGTTCCAGCCTCCAGGAAGCAAGCTTATATGTTGGCCCAACTGCAAAATGGGAGGAGGAGGGCGATGTTGTAGAAGGCTGTACCAGTGTCCTATCTCATTTCTAAAGCATTCGTGTAAAAGTGGCACTAAATCAGATAAGTGTGGTCCCAGGCAGGAGTGTCTCATTTCAGTCATATGCACATGTAACATAATCATCACTAGTGGCATCTTACCAACATTAATTAAATCAAGATCTTACAGATCTTATGATACTACGCCATTTGGTGGGGGAGAAAGGGGAGTAAAGAGGAAGACTACAGAAAAAATCATGGATGTCTGGGGTTAATATATATAACCCAAGGTCAGCTGTCTCTATGTTCTCTAATGTTGTGAAATCACCTTTTTTTTGTTTAAAAATTGGCCCAAGCACCTATGCCATACAGGTGAGGAAATGTGCTATCGGGGCCCTTTCCCCTACCTCTACCTCCAGATGACCCTTGTAGGATTTAAATTTATCTTATTCATCTCTTGCTATCATATCCTGCCTCTGCTGAGTTCTCTCTCGGTCTCTGTATCTGCAGCTGTTCTTCACTCTCATTCCAGGTAAACTAAAAAGAGGCTGCTTGCCGGGCGCGGTGGCTCATGCCTGTAATCCCAGCACTTTGGGCGGCCGAGGTGGGTGGATCACGAGGTCAGGAGATCGAGACCATCCTGGCTAACACAGTGAAACCCCGTCTCTACTAAAAAATACACAAAATTAGCCGGGCGTTGTGGCAGGCGCCTGTAGTCCCAGCTACTCGGGAGGCTGAGGCAGGAGAACAGCGTGAACCTGGGAGGCGGAGACTGCAGTGAGCCGAGACAGCGCCACTGCACTCCAGCCTGGGCGACAAAGCGAGACTCCGTCTCAAAAAAAAAGGTGGCGGGGGTGCTGCTTAAAAGCAGGAGCCCCTTCTAAGCTCCCCACTTCATATCCAGTGCCTACAACAGCAGTTGCTGGATAGTAGTCACATCGTCTCATTTTCTCATTCAAAGCAATTTTGTCATTCTTTTATCTATTCTCTCTTCCAGACCAAGTCCTGAGCTCCATCTTTTCACACCAAGTAGCTCCTTAAAGTGATTTATTGAAATAAAGGATGACTCTTCCTATAAGAAATTCTGTCCCCAGAATACTCTCACTTCTTATATATTTAAGAAACACCTAGAGTATATTTCAAAACATTTTGTATACAGTAAATATATATACTTTTTATTTGTCAAATAAAAAAAACAAACCTAGATATAGTAAGCTAGCCCACCAGAAATTAAATTTTACCTCTTCAACAACAGAACCTGAGACATGGTCTGTACAGTAAGAAAAAGAGTTACCCTGGAGCAGATCTTGAAAATTCAATTTTAGAAAACAACCCATCTCACCAATCTCTGCATGGTAATCAGAGATCTCAGCATTGTCCAAGCAGAAAGCATGTGGGAGAGAAACAGCACCAGTATAAATGGCACTTCACTCATTCGTCAATGACGTGAGCAACTCTTTTGTTAAATAACAGAATATTTTCTGACACTAAGAGAATATTTTCTCAATTTTGTGTGCTATCCTTACTGCAAAGATTATAGACACAATGCACTTTTCAGTTTATTCTGAATTATTAACATTTCCTCCATGACTTTTTTAAGCCTAGACCAGGACTCAGCGAATGACACCAGCAGGTGAAATCCACCCTGCCACCTATTTTATAAGTTTTACTGGAACACAGCGATGCTGCTTGTTTAAGCATTGTCGATGGCTGCTCGAGTGCCACAACAGAGTCAGGCAGTTTGACAGACACAGCATGGTCCTAGAAGCCCAAAATTGTTACTGCCTGGCTTGCTACTGTCTAGCTTGCCAACACATTCTGTACTCTCTCTTTCTGGTACTCTATCTCCCTCACCTCAGGGATCAACATGCCCTTCTGGTGAGTCAAAGCCCCTGCTGCTTTCCCACCTATCATAACTCCCTCCATTACTTCCCTGACCTCCTTTTCTTCCATAAAATATTCATTTATGTGTATTTTAATTAAAAGGTGAGAAAGGGGATTATATAATTATTTTATGGTAAGTTTTGACTATTAGATTCAATCCTCCTACTTTTAAAAGAGGAGCTTATAACTTATTAAAGAAAAACAAATCTTGCTAGAATGACATCTGCAGAACATTAATATGTTTGCAGCTTTACCAGCCATGTTCCTATCTTCTTGGCTTCTATCACAGACTTTCTAGGGAAGAATAATGGAATGGACAGAGAGCCAGAGCCATCCACACCTCTGGGGCTCCATTTAGAAAGTGAGTGACTTTCTATCAATTCTCTATGAGAAGGATAAGAGATCGGTTCTGACTTTAACCACCATTAATTAAATTTTGCTTATTTATCTTCATTCCTACTTTTCTGAGGTTTTAGCCTAGCTCCAGGTTTATTCCTATCATTTCTGGGTAAAAATAATATAGGAATATTCAGATATTGTACTTTTTATATTTAATACTTTTTGCAAAGTGAAGTTAGCAAACCTTTGATGAATGTGGTTTTCTCTCAAGGTTCCATAACGTAATAGTTCCATTTAAAGGTTTAAGTTATTTGTGTGCTTTTATTTACCCATAATTGTTGACTTTTTTAAAATAACCTTGTTTATTGTAGAAAATGTTTAAAAATACAGATAACAAAATGTAAACTCCCCCCCAACATAATCACCACGAAAATATGGGTATACCTATAATATTTTCTCTGCACAGACACATGCACAAAATTGTGTATATGAGTATATACATATAAAGGCATAATGTGTTTCATTTTACTTTACTTTATTACACTTTGCAGATATTGTGCTTTTCTAAAATTCAAGGTTTGTAGCAACTCTGCATCAAGCAAGTCTCTTGGTGCCATTTTCCAACAGCATATGCTCACTTTGTGTCACATTTTAGTAATTCAATATTTCAAACATTCTCATTATTATCATATCTGTCATGGTGATCTGTCATAAGTAACCTTTGATACTACTATTGTAATTGTTTTGGGGCATCATGAACCATTCCCACATAAGACAGCAAACTTAATAAATGTTGTGTGTGTTCTTATCCCATGGACCAACCAGTCATTCCCCCATCTCTTCCCCTATCCTTGGGCCTCCCTATTCTCTGAAACACAACAATATCAAAATTAGGCCAATTAATAACCGTACAATGGCGTATCCATGTTCAACTGAAAGGAAGAATTACATTTCTCTCACTTTAAATCAAAAGCTAGAAATGGCTAAGTTTTGTGAAGAAGGCATGTCAAAAACCAAGACAGGCTGAAAGCTGTACTACTCCAGTGAACACATGAATGATAAAAAAGCAAAACAATCTTATTGCTGATATGCAGAAAGTTTGAGAAGTCTGGATAGAAGATTAAATTAGCCACATTCCCTTAAGCCAAAGCCTGATCCAGATCAACGCCCTCCCTTTCTTTCTCTATGAAAGCTGAGAGAGGTGAGGAAGTTGCAGAAGAAAAGTTGGAAGCTAGCAGAGGTTAGTTCATGAGGCTTAAGGAAAGAAGCCATCTCGTAACATAAAAGTACAAGGAGAAGCAGCAACTGCTGATGTAGAAGCTGCAGCAAATTATTTAGAAGATCTAGCTGAGATCACTGATGAAGGTAGCTACATTAAACAACACATTTTCAGTGTAGATGAAATAGCCTTATTTTGGAAGAAGATGTTGTCTGGGACTTTCATAGCTGGAGAGAAGTCAATGTCTGACTTCAAACCTTCAAAGGATAGGCTGGCTACCTTGATAGGAACTAATGCATCTGGTGACTTTAAGTTGGAATCAATGCTCACTGATCATTCCAAAAATTCTAAGGACCCTTAAGCATTATGCTAAATCTACTGTCTGTGTGCTAGAAATGTCAAAACAAAGCCTAGATGACAGCACATTTGTTGACAGCATGGTTTACTGAATATTTTAAGCCCACTGTTGAGACCTCCTGCTCAGAAGAAAAAATGAAAGATTTGTTTTAAAATATTACTGCTCTCTGGCAATGTACCTGGTCACAAGAGCTCTAACGGAGCTGTACAATACATTAATGTTGTTTTCATGCCTGCTAACACAATATCCATTCTGCAATCCATGGATCAAGGAGTTATTTTTACTTTCAAATCTTATTATTTAAAAAATACATGTTGTAAGACTATAGCTGTCATAAATAATGATTATTCTGATGGATCTGGACATAGTAAATTGAAAGTAATCTTCTGGAAGGGATTCGCCATTCTAGATGCCATTAAGAACATTTGTGATTCATGGGAGGAGGTCAAAATATTAACACCAAAATTAAAAGGAGTTTGGAAGGAGTTGATTCCAACCCTTATGGATGACTTTGAGGGGTTCAAAACTTCAGTGGAGGAAGTAACTTCAGTAGTGGTAGAAATAGCCAGAGAACTAGAATTAGAAGTGGGGTCTGAAGATGTGGCTGAATTGCTGCAATCTCATGATAAAACTTGAATGGATGAGTTGCTTTTTACAGATGAGCAAAGAAAATGATTTCTTGAATAGAATATACTCCTGGTGAAGATGCCATGAGCATTGTGAAAATGACAAGAAAGGATTTAGAATAGTACATAAACTCATTGATAAAGCAGTAGCAGGGTTTAAGAGGATTGACTCCAATTTTAAAAGAAGTTCTACTGTGAGTAAAATGCTATCACACAGCATTGTGTGCTACACAGAAATCTTTTGTGAAAGGAAGAGTCAATCAATACAGCAAACTTTATTGTTATTTTATTTTAAGAGATGCCAAAGCCACCCTACCTTTCAGCAGCCACCAACTTGATCAATCAGCAGCTATCTGCACTGAGGTAAGACTCTTCATCAGCAAAAAGACTGTAACTCATTCAAGGCTCTAATAATCATTAGCATCTTTTAGCAATAAAATATTTTAATTCAGATTTGTACATTTTATTTTTAGACATAATGCTATTGCACATTTAATAGACAATAGTATAGTATAAGCATAATTTTTATATGCACTGGAAAACTAAAATATTTATGTAACTTGTTTTATTGCAATATTGGCTTTGTCACAGTGGTCTGGAATCAAACTCGCAATATCTACAAGGTATGCCTGTTTGTGTGTACGTGTGTGTGAGTGTGTGTGTGTGTGACTGTGTGTGTAGTTATAATGTGTTTATTATTTTAGACACAACTACTTTCACTTAATCATATATAGTGAAGGTCTTTCAATGTCATTAAATGTTCTTCCACAATATCATTCTTATTTGCTATTTAGTGTTTGCTTATATAGCTAGACCACAATGAATTTAACAAATAGCTTTATATATGATATTTCAGGTTTAAAACTATTTATTATTCACAACACTGCAATAAGTACCCTAGGCACCTTCTATGGTCTGAATGTTTGTGTCCCTCCCAAATCTACATGTTGAAATCCTAACCCCAAGGCAATGGTATGAGGAGGTGAGGTCTTTGGGAAAGTGATTAGTTAACAACCACAGAGCCCTCAAGAATAGGATAGGGCCCTTATAAAAGAGACCCCAGAGAGATCCTCGCCTGTTCAACCATGTGAGGCGACAGCAAGAGGATGGCTGACTATGAACCAGAAAGTAGGCCTTCACCAGACACAGAGTCTGTTGGCACGCTGACCTTGGACCTTCCAAACCTTCAAAATTGTGAGAAATAAATTTCTATTGTTTATAGCCACCCAGTTTATGGTCTTTTGTTTATAAGCCACCAAGTTTATGGTATTTATGGAACCAGCTGGATCAGCACCCATCCAGTTACTATTTTTTTTTAGGTAAGTACTTTCTGAATCAACAACTAGGTATGCCTTTTGATACAAATTGTCAAATTGTCCCCCCAAAATATAATAATGTGGTCACAGCTGTGAACTCTGAAGTGGGATTATGGGTGACTTAAATTTCCTTTTTATTATTTATCAATTTTTCCAATTTTTCTACAATGAGTCAAATAGAGGTACTCAGAATATTTCAAAGCCATTCTCTCTTCTCTCTCTCTCTCTCGATTAACAGTTAAATAGACGCATATACCAAATTATGTATTTATGGATCTACACCATTTTGTTCGTTATAAAACTATAAAACTTAATTTTGAGCTGTAAAGTACCCTTTCATGATATTTAGCCATTTAAAACAAACAGCCTATGCTTAATGTATGCTTTAAATTATTAGAATAATATAACAGAATCTGTTGTTTTTAACATGTACGGTAGCATCTTTCCCTAAAATATAAATGAGGCAATTTTCCCTTCTACTGATAAATACAATTTTATGAACAGACTCTCAAGTGTTTCATGTCTTATTTCATTACCAGCAGTAACAACCTACTTCTGCCATCTTCCTAATGACAATTTTCATTATAGAGATAAGAAAAGGCATTACATTTAGAAACTCGGCATCTCAGGTGTAACTCCTTGGTGAATATTTCCATCAGTTCCTCTCGTTTTCCTGTTCAACATTAATCAACTCTCTCCCTATAAATATGCTACGTTTCATTTAGAGATAATGTTTTAAGTTAATCAACTACCTACATCATGTTTAGCTTTCAGGAACCACTTCAGTATATATTAGGGAGCACAAATATTAAAGCTGTAAATGTATTTCTTAATGAATTTACAGTTACATTTCATTAAATTTAGAGCCCTTTGATACAAAATAATGGCAGCAATAGAAAAGTCCCTACATTCTATTCATCCTGTGAAAGTAACTGCACTCAGAAAGAGGTTTCCTGGCACAATTTAAACAGGATGGTAAGGAAGACTTAATTGGTCTTGGAGTATATCGCTACAGTTCCACAAGCTATACAAGATGGTTCCAATTTGATAGTTTTCAGTAAATATCCAGCTCTGTCCTTCCATAGACAATTCAAAGCAGCACGGTTGATTTTCCTACTTAGTGGTATTTTCTGGTCTCAGCCTGCCATTAGACGCATCTCACTTTTATTTTTCAGATCAGTGTGGTATAGATGTCACGCAATGGACATTAGAATGATTCTTCAAGGAGTCCCTACGGTAGTGAACTGAAATTCACAAGAATGGGATGGTGAAGGATCAGTGTGCTCTATGCATTGTTTATTCAAAAAATATTTACCAATCATCACTTTCAGGCACCAAGCTATATGCTAAGTAATGTACTCCCTGATACTTCCAGATTGTAACTCCTATATTACTTCATTTGCTCCAATATTACTATTGTCTTTTAAATATCCACTTGGATCATCTTTTGAATAATCTGACTTATCAATACTTCAATTTTATTTCCCAAAGTGAATCCCAAGATAAGTACTTGAATGCAGTCAGTTTAAGAGACAATTCCAAGTAACAGTGAGGGAGTAAGAAGAGTGAGATTGAGGTGTATGCTATGGCATTAGTTACCAGAATACACTGTAGCAGCTCAATCCTTCTGAGTACCTTCTGGAGAATCATGTTGAACTGAACTACCCTTCCAAAGAAGAGCAACTGAGGCATTTATCCAACTCCTTTTCCCAGTTGGTATGGATTTGTCGCCAGAAATATAAACCCCTACATACTTCAAAATTGCCTTCCCTGGACTGAGGGAGACCTTAAGGCTTCAGAGAAAGATCTGAGGCAGAAAAGCAAGAAGATAGCATGTACTGAAAGTGGCAGAGTGTCATCAATTTTCTGAATTTGCATGTCGACCTCTCTAGTGAAGTTGGGGAAATTTTTGTGGACAATATCCTCAAATATATTTTTCAAGTTGCTAGCTCTCTCTCTCCCTCTCTTTCAGGTATGCCAATGAGTCATAGGTTGGGACTCTTTACATAATTCCTGTTTTTCAGAGGTTTTATTCATTCTCTTTTACTCTTTTTTCTTTATTTTTGTCTGCCTGAGTTGATTCGAAGAACTAATCTTCAAGCTCAGATTCTTTCCTCAGTTTGGTCTATTTTGCTGTTATTACTTCTGATTGTATTATGAAATTCTTTCAATGAGTTTTTCAGCTTTATCAGATCAGTTTGGTTCTTTCTAAAAATGACTATTTCATATTTCATCTCTTGCATCATTTTACTGGATTCCTTAGATTCCTTGAATTGGGCTTCAGTTTTTTCCTGAATCCATATTATCTTTGTTGCCTTCAAGATTCTAAATTCTAAGTCTGTCATTTAAGCCATTTCAGCCTGGTTAAGAACCATTGCTGGGGAGCCAGTGCAGTCATTTAGAGGTCAGAAGACGCTCTGGCTTTTTGAGTTGCCAGAGTTCTTGCGCTGGTTCTCATCTGTGTGAGCTGATGTTCCTTTAATACTGGAAGTTGCTATGCTTTGGATGCAGCTTTTTGCTTTTATATTCTTTCATGCCCTTGAGGGTTTGACTGTGGAATAAGTTGAGTTCCGTCAACTGGCCTCCTTTCTAGATACTTTCGGGGTGCCTGAGTTCAGCTCAGCACACTTGGGCTGTATGCTGTAACCCCAGGAGGCTGACACCAGACCCATATCTTTGATCTCCGGCCCCTTGAAGTTAAACACCTGCTGCACTGGCAGAGCTGAGATGTTCCCAATCTACCAGCAACAACACTTGAATGGGGATGCCAGCAGAAGCACTTCCATGGGGGCACATCTGCTGAAGCTCTTCAATGGTTAGGCATGGCCTTCTGGTAAAAGGAGTTATGATGGCAGCCACCAGGAGGAACCCCAGTTGGGTATCCAAGGCTACGCTGCAAGTGGATATAGCCAGGGAGGGACCTTGAAAGGTAGGTCAGCAGATAGGGGTGCTCTGATCTGACTGACCCTGTCCCATGGGCAAGACAGTTCTTTTCTGTCCATGTCCTGCAGTCAACAAAGGCCAAAGTCACCTAGAGGAGCATGGTGAACTTTAGGGGATGGGCTTCCTTGGCCACGCTCCACTGCAACCATTCCATTGCCACACCCTCTGGGTTCAGTACAGGCTGGAGTCCTGTCTCTGCCACCTCTCCAAGTAGCTCTCCCTGCCATTTCAAATGTCCATGGGGGTCATGGGGTCTCCTGCAGCTAGGATTCCAGAGGTCTGGTAAGAGTGGGCCACTCCTTGCCTATTTAACTCACTCCCTCCCCAGCAGCCACTGGTGACAGTGGGGGGTAGAAACAAGTCCGGTTCTTGTCAGCCCCATGCAAAATTCCCAGCTTCCTCTTCCTTCGCCCCAAGGTTTGCATACTCCCTCCATCCACTCTCAATTCCTACCTTCCAAAGATTTGTTCAGAATATGCCAGTCTTCTTGATGGTCTGGTCTCTCAGTGGGAGATGCTCTTCCTGGCTGGGTCTAGTCAGCCATCTTAGCCCTGATTTTAACCATTCTTAAACCTTATTGGATCCTACCATCCATTTATCCTACCACCTTTCCACTGTCCATCATTTTCTTCATATACTCACTTCCTTTCACAGCTTAAATCTACAGTTCAACTTCATAATTATTTTCTTGCACATATTCTCAACTCCCTTGCCTCTCTCAGCTTCTCACTCTCTCCTGGCAAAACCCTAATACTGGGGAAGCCATCACTCCATCTATTCCGTACCTGTATCCTTGCAGTTGAAAGAATCTGCAGAAAAACATACTACCATGCTGACTGGTCTCACTTTTAATGCCTGGCCAGTCTGCACAAGTGGGCTCTTAATGCTGCCCAACAATCAAACCATATTTCCCTAGTCATTCGCACTCCCACCCTGTATAATTGTTTCATATCTTCTAATCTCACCTCAAACCTCCATCAACTACTTGTTCATCCTAATTTTCAGCTGACAATCATGCTTCCTGTATCTCTGAGAAAATAAAAGTGGAAGAGAATCCCCATAAGCTCCCATCACCATCACATCTACTCATCTCATATATGTACATCCTTACACTCTTTTTTACTGTTAATACAGATTAGTTGTCCACACTTCTATGCAAGCTTAATGCTTCATCTTGTCTACTCCTGCTCAAGAACATCACACTTACAAATATTCCCAATTCCCTCTTCTTTTCCATATCATAAATATTTCTCCCCCTGCTGAAATCTTTCCCATATGCATAAAAGCATGCTAACATTGCTACCATCTTAAATAACAACGATAATGATAAATTCTCTCATTGTCTTACTACCGTTCCAGCTTAAACTCCATTACACTCCTTCCCTTTAAACAAAACTCCTAATTCAGAGTTGTCTATATTCAATGTATCTAATTTACCTGCACTCATTCTCTTTTGAATCAACTCCAGGCAGCCCCAGCCAAACTGCTCTCATGAAGAGAAAATATGAATCCCTTTCATATTTGATTGTTAAATTCTACAAGAAATACTCAGTCCTCTTATTTTTATTTTTTAATATATTTTTATTTCAATACCTTTTTGGGTACAAATAGTTTTTTGTTACATGGATAAATTACATAGTCATGAATTCTGAGATTCTAGTGCATCTGTCACATAAGTAGTGTACATTGTACCCAATATGCAGTTTTTTTAATCACACATACCGCTTCCAACCTCCCCCTTATGAGTCTCCAAAGTCAATTATATCACTCTGTATGCCTTTGCATACTCATATCTTAGCTTTCATTAAACAAGTGAGAACACATGGTATTTGGTTTTCCATTCCTTAGTTACTTCGTTTAGAATAATGGCCTCCAATTCCATGCAGAAATCCTCTAGTGAGGGTTTCTATTTCTTCCTGATTTAATCTAGGAGAGTTTTATGTTTCTAGGAACTTATCCATTTTCTCTAGGTTTTTTATGTGTGCATAGAGGTGTTGATGGTAGTCTCAAATGATCATTTGTATCTTTTGTATTTCTGTGATGTTGGTTGTAATTTCTCCAGTTTTATTTCTAACTGAGCTTATTTGAATCTTCTTTCTTTTGTTGGTTAATCTAGCTAATGGTCTATCAATTTTGTTTATAATTTCAAATAACTAATTTTGTTTCATTGATCTTTTGTATTGTGTTTTGTTTCAATTTTATTAAGTTCTGCTCTGATCTTCATTACTTCTTTTCTTCTGCTAGCTTTGGGTTTAGTTTGGGTAGACAGTTTCTCCTGATTATTCTTGAACTTATTTTTTATTTGTATTTTGTTAAATTTATTTTCCCCCTTTAAGGATGTGACTTTTAATGTTTATAGTTTATAGCTTAATTTGGCTCTTGGTGCTTTCAGGGCTGAAGACTGTGTATGAGTTCCTTGGTTATAGAGAGTCTTTGTATGATGGCTTCCTCAGATGCTGGTTGCAGTACCAGCGTGCTCGGTGAGTGAGCAAGTTCACTGTCTCCTATAGGGTTGGAATGACAGAGGTATCTTGAAGTGTATTTGATTCCCCCTTGGTGTGTACTTATTTATTTATTCCCCAGTATTTTATTTACTGGATTGAATGCTTCAGGATTGGGGCCAATAGGAAAGGTGTCCACAGATTGAAACCAGCTGTAGCTAAAGCAGGTGGGTAAATGCAACACTCAATGGTGGGCAGAAGTCCCAGCCTTGACAGAAGTAGCTGGGGGCACCCTCAGTGAAACACACTGAGGTCTTATCAGAGGGAAGGGCCATAACCATCTTAGCTCCCCTGCCAGGCCAACAGGAAAGCTATCCACCTCCCAGACACACTCCTGACCAAATGTTCCAGCTGTTCAGATCAGACAAGTGCCTCTTTTCATCGGCAGAAATGCTGATGTTCCAAGTAGACAGGAAATGTGACCCTACCTCTCATGCAAGCCTGCACCTGGAAGGTGCTCCTCCTGTGGAGATGCAGTCACCCTGAAGTGTTACAGAAAGCCTGTGTATAGGTGCACTCATGCTAAGCTCCTGTGGGGAGAACACCAGCTGTGTCTGCAGTGGTGGACAAGGAGGAGAAGAACTCCCCCTTCTCCAAGATCCTTCATGGGCACCAGGGCCTCCTGATTGTTGGGGCAAAACTGCAGGCTTTCCCTGTTGAACCCAGCATTGCAACTGTGCATCTGCTGAAAGAAACTTCCCACCAGCAGAAAGATCTGGGACTCAAGCCTGCCATCCAGGTTCCTTTGTCCTACAGGGTGTTTCCTTGATGTGCTGCACTCTCCCTTCCGCTAGGAGTAGGAGCCCCTGAGGGCCAGACTACTGTGAATGCTGTTGCCCCTGAGTCAAGTTGCCCAGTGGGGCTGGTAAACTCCAGGCTGGTTCTGGGGAATGTCTTCAAGGGATCCAGAGATGTGACCTGTCTTTAAGTTTCCCAGGAGTGTGTACTAGCACCAGCTCTGATGGGGGTGGCAAGGGAGTGATGTAGATCCTGTGAAATTCCTTGGTTATAGATAGCCTTAGTGTGTTGGCTTTCTCAAATGCTGGTTGTAGTAGTAATGAACTGGTCACATGTACAGACTTAGGACCTCCTGGTTAGCCAGGGTTGTGTAGGCAATGGTGATAGCTGAGGTCACACACAAGTTTTCTCCTTCCTGGGTGCGGTATTATTCAACTTGGAGATGCTGTAATGGACTGCATCAGCTGGCCTCCAGCCAAAATGTGGCACTTGCAAAAGAGCACCAGCTATGGTAGTAGCAGTGGGATTTGTGCTTGCTTTATGTTACCCAAGAGAGGTACTCTGGTTTCTCAGGTGGTGGGCATAAAGCTCCCAAAAGTTTCTGTCCTTTGTGTTAAGATACCAGGCAGGTAGAGGGGCAAAGCCAGGTGGGGGCTGAGTTAGGCAGGTCTTTGGTCTGACTCTCCATGTGCAGAGCAAGCAGCAGCCCCTGTGGGAGTCAGGAGACAGTTCTCTGGACACTGGGGTAATGTTCCAAAGAGGAGCATAGCTGCCTCTGTTGAACAGAAAAGTACTGCAGGAAACGTGGAGTAGCAGGCAGTGGTAAGTCCCACCCAGCTCCCACACACTTGGCAAGGCAGATCTCACACCCGCAGCTTTCTACTAGCAGCAATGACCCTAAGTTCCAGGCCATCTGAGCACAGAACTCAAAACACCCCCAGGCCATATACCTTCTCTGCAGGGATAACAACCACAGCTTTCAAGCCATGCATGAAAAGCGCACCTGCACAACAGGGGTGCCCAGCTCCTATGCTCATGATTGTAGCACACTTCCCACTTACCCCCCAGTTCTGGCTAAAGGAGTTCTTCCCTACTCAAGGTTGTATCACAAAGTTCAGTTGGGAGCTTCTTCCAATGTAAGACCACTGCCTGCGTCAGTTGCCAGACTTCTGCAAGGTCCCATATGAGTCAGAATAGGTAATGGCTTCCCTTGGTCCACACTGGAGACTGGGAATGTACACAAGGCTCTTCCTGCTGCCACTCCTACTTTTATATTGCTCACTCTCCTAAATTAGTTCTAGTACTGTATAGGATTAATGCCTTCCCCTGTGGCCTGGATTTCCAGGTTCCCTAGTGGGGGTGTATACCCTAGAAGCAGTCTCACCCCATCACACACTCTGGGGACTCACAGTTTCTTGCCTGACTCATGGTGTAGGCTGCAGCCTGCCACTTCTTTCAAATAATCTGTAGATTTCAGTTTTCCTGTTAAGTTCCTGCATTGCTTCTTGGAAAAAAGCTCACAGTGTGAATATGTACACACTATTTTGTCTCCAGGTGGGAGAAGCATGCAAACACTGCCTCCAATCTGACATCTTGGGGGAAAAAAATCCTCATATTGTTAATGCATCAACAGTATTTGACACATTCACTCCTTCTTGAAATACTTTTATCAGTTGGCCTCCAGGACACCACACATAATTGGTTTTCTTCACTGGATACTCATTGAGTCACACTTGCTACTTCCTTTTCATTTCCCTGTTTTCTAAACATTGGCATATATTAGGACTTAATCTTTTGACTATACGTATACATATATATACATACACACACACACACACGCACACACTATTTTTCTCAGTGACATCATCCAGTTTCATAGCTTTAAATTTTATATGCTCATGAGTCTCAAATTTATGTCTCTATCCCAGACCCCTCCCCTGAATTGTTGTAATTAGTTCCACTACATAATTTACATTCAACAAAATTCATCAGTTTGCAGTATACACTTTGATGAGTTTTGGCAAACGAATATTGTCATGTAACCACTACCAAAATCAAGATATAAAACATTTCCATCATTCCAATCCTTTGCCATCAATTCCTTCTCTCCACCCTTTGTCCCTGGTAACCAACAATCTTCCTCCTATCATTAGAGTTCTGTCTTTTGTAGAACCTCAGATAAAAGGTATCATACATTTTGTGGTATTTTGAGAATAGCTTCTTTCACTTAGGACAATGCTTTTGAGACTCATCTACATTATTGCATCTCTCAATAGTTCTTTCCTTTTTATTGCCGAGTAGAATTTTACATATGAATGTACAATTTATGTATTCATTCATTTGCATTCCCTTAATAACTAATAATGTTGACCATCTTTTCATATGCTGTTTACCATTCACATAATTCATTTGGTAGAGTGCCTACCAACCTTTCACCTATTTTTGTTATCAGATGTTTTATCTTCTTATTATTGAGTTGTAAGAATTCTTTTTATATTACAGCTACAAGCCTTTCATCAGATGTATACTTTGCCAATATTTTCTATCTGTAGTTTGCCTTTTCCTCTTCTTAACAGTGTTTTAAGAAACAAACGTTTTTAATTTCAATTAATTCTTTTTTTACCATTTATTTTTCCTATGGTTCATACATTTTGTGTCCTATCTAAGAAGCATCTGCCTAATCAAGGTTACAAAGATATTTGCCTGTGGTTTCTTCTATAATTTTATAGTGTACAGTCCATTTAAAGCTAATTTTTATAGTATGTATGGTAAGGGTTAAGGCCCAGATGGCTATCCAATTGTTCCAGTACCTTTTGCACCTACTGCAAAGACCATCCTTTCCTCTAATGAATTATCTTAAAAACTTTGTCAAAAATAAATTGACTACATGTGTATCTATCTATTCTGGGACTATTATTTGTTTCTATTTTTCTATATGTCTCTCTCTATGCCAATGTCATGCTATTTAATAACTACAGCTTTACAAAAGACTAGAGATCAGCCAGACACAGTGGCTCACGCCTGTAATCCCAGCACTTTGGGAGGCTGAGGCAGGTGGATCATGAGGTAAAGATATCGAGACCATCCTGGCTAACACAGTGAAACCCCGTCTCTACTAAAAATACAAAAAATCAGCCAGGCATGGTGGTGGGCACCTGTAGTCCCAGCTACTCAGGAGGCTGAGGCAGGAGAATGGCGTGAACTCGGAAGCAGAGCTTGCAGTGAGCTGAGATCGCGCCACCGCACTCCAGCCAGGGCGACAGAGCGAGACTCCATCTCAAAAAAAAAAAAAAAAAAAAAAACTAGAGATCAGATATTATATATGTTCTCAAATTTTGTTCTTTTCTAACACTTGTTGCAAAGCTTATGAACTTTTGGACTGACATATAAATTCTTGAGTTGATTTGTCAATTTTTACCAAAGAGCTACCGGGATTTCAATAAACATGGAATCAGTTTGCAGACATTTGATATTTTAACAATTAATCTCCCAAGCTGTGAACAAGGTTTATATCTCCATTTATTAAGGTTTTATCTAATTTCTTTCAGTATATTTTGTGCTTTTGAGTATACACATTGTATACATATTTTATGATATTTATCCCTATAATTTTTACATTTTATTGCCATCAAGATAAGTGCCATAAAAATGGCATTATTAAGTTAATGTAAAATCCCAATTGTCGATTGTAACTATATAGAAATATAATGAATTTCTGAATATTGACCTTGCATCCTGCAGCCTTGTGAAACTTACTTATTAGTTCCAGTAGCGTAATTCTTCAGTTTTTTTAAAAAGTGGATTATCATGTTATCTGCAAATAAAAACACTTTCCTTTCTCTATGTATTTTGTTTCTTTTTCTTGCCAAACTTCACTAGCTAGGAATCACAATAAAACACAGAAAGAAAGTAGTATATGTGGACAGGAGGTGAAATAGAAGTATATTGTTGAAGGTTTCATTCACTGTGTGGGAAATGATTTGTCATCTGGTGGTAGACTGTTGTGTTAGTTACCTATTGCTGAATAACAAAATACCCCAAACTTAGCAGCTTAAAACAGCAATAAACATTTATGATCTCCCACAGTTTCTGTGCATCCGGATGGGTTTAGCTGGGTGGTTCTGGCTAAGGGTCTCTCATGAAGTTGCAGTCAAGGTGTGGAAAGGGGGTGGAGCCAAGATGGCCGAATAGGAACAGCTCCAGTCTACAGCTCCCAGCGTGAATGATGCAGAAGATAGGTGATTTCCGCATTTCCAACTGAGGTACTGGGTTCATCTCACTGGGTAGTGTCAGAAAGTGGGTACAGGACAGTGGGTGCAGCACACCAAGCATGAGCCGAAGTAGGGGGAGGCATTGCCTCACCCGGGAAGCACAAGGGGTCAGGGAATTCCCTTTCCTAGTCAAAGAAAGGGGTGACAGACGGCACCTGGAAAATCGGGTCACTCCCACCCTAATACTGCACATTTCCAACAGTCTTAGCAAAGGGCACACTAGGAGATTATAGCCCACGCCTGGCTCGGAGGGTCCTACGACCACGGAGCCTCGCTCATTGCTAGCCCAGCAGTCTGAGATCAAACTGCAAGATGGCAGCGAGGCTGGGGGAGGGGCGCCCACCATTGCCAAGGCTTGAGTAGGTAAACAAAGTGGCCAGGAAGCTTGAACTGGGTGGAGCCCACTGCAGCTCAAGGAGGCCTGCCTGCCTCTATAGATGCCACCTCTAGGGGCAGGGCATTGCCAAACAAAAGGCAGCAGAATCCTCTGCAGACTTAAATGTCCCTGTCTGACAGCTTTGAAGAGAGTAATGGTTCTCCCAGCATGCAGCTGGAGATCTGAGAACGGATAGACTGCCACCTCAAGTGGGTCCCTGACCCCCGAGTACCCTAACTGGGAGGCACCCCCCAGTAGGGGCAGATTGACACCTCACACGGCCGGGTACTACCCCGAGACAAAACTTCCAGAGGAAAGATCTGGCAGTAACATTTGCTGTTCACCAATATCTGCTGTTATGCAGCCTCCGCTGCTGATACCCAGGCAAACAGGGTCTGGAGTGGACCTCCAGCAAACTCCAACAGACCTGCAGCTGAGGGTCCTGACTGTTAGAAGGAAAGCTAACAAACAGAAAGGACATCCACACCAAAACCCCATCTGTATGTCACCATCATCAGAGACCAAAGGCGGATAAAACCACTAAGATGGGGAAAAAACAGAGCAGAAAAACTGGAAACTCTAAAAATCCGAGTGCCTCTCCTCGTCCAAAGGAACGCAGCTCCTAACCAGCAACGGAACAAAGCTGGATGGAGAATGACTTTGACAAGTTGAGAGAAGAAGGCTTCAGACGATCAAACTACTCCAAGCTAAAGGAGGAAGTTCGAACCCATCACAAAGAAGTCAAAAACCTTGAAAAAAAATTAGATGAATGGCTAACTAGAATAACCAATGCAGAGAAGTCCTTAAAGGACCTGATGGAGCTGAAAACCAAGGCACGAGAACTACGTGACGAATGCACAAGCCTCACTAGCTGATTTGATCAACTGGAAGAAAGGGTATCAGTGATGGAAGATCAAATGAATGAATGAAATGAAGCGAGAAGGGAAGTTTAGAGAAAAAAGAATAAAAAGAAATGAACAAAGCCTCCAAGAAATGTGACTATGTGAAAAGACCAAATCTACATCTGACTGGCGTACCTGAAAGTGACAGGGAGAATGGAACCAAGTTGGAAAACACTCTGCAGGATATTATCCAGGAGAACTTCCCCAATCTAGCAAGGCAGGCCAACATTCAAATTCAGGAAATACAGAGAACACCACAAAGATACTCCTCGAGAAGAGCAACTCCAAGACACATAATTGTCAGATTCACCAAAGTTGAAATGAAGGAAAAAATGTTAAGAGCAGCCAGAGAGAAAGGTCGGGTTACCCACAAAGGGAAGCCCATCAGACTAACAGCAGATCTCTCGGCAGAAACTCTACAAGCCAGAAGAGAGTGGGGGCCAATATTCAACATTCGTAAAGAAAAGAATGTTCAACCCACAATTTCATATCCAGCCAAACTAAGCTTCATAAGCGAAGGAGAAATAAAATACTTTACAGACAAGAAAATGCTGAGAGATTTTGTCACCACTAGGCCTGCCCTGAAAGAGCTCCTGAAGGAAACACTAAACATGGAAAGGAAAAACCGGTAACAGCCACTGCAAAAACAGGCCAAATTGTAAAGACCATCGAGGTTAGGAAGAAACCGCATCAACTAATGAGCAAAATAACCAGCTAACATCATAATGACAGGATCAAATTCACACATAACAATATTAACCTTTCATGTAAATGGGCTAAATGCTCCACTTAAAACACACACACTGGCAAATTGGATAAAGAGTCAAGATCCATCAGTGTGCTGTATTCAGGAAACCCATCTCACATGCAGAGACACACATAGGCTCAAAAGAAAAGGATGGAGGAAGATCTACCAAGCAAATGGAAAACAAAAAAAGGCAGGGCTTGCAATCCTAGTCTCTCATAAAACAGACTTTAAGCCAACAAAGATCAGAAGAGACAAAGAAGGCCATTACATAATGGTAAAGGGATCAATTCAACAACAAGAGCTAACTATCCTAAATATATATGCACCCAATACACGAGTACCCAGATTGATAAAGCAAGTCCTTAGAGACCTAGAAAGAGACTAAGACTCCCACACAATCATAATGGGAGACTTCAACACCGCACTGTCAACAAGGATCAGACAGATCAACAAGACAGAAAGTTAACAAGGATATCCAGGAATTGAATTCAGCTCTGCACCAAGCAGACCTAATAGACATCTACAGAACTCTCCATCACAAATCAACAGAATATACATTCTTCTCAGCACCACACCACACTTATTCCAAAATTGACCACATACTTGGAAGTAAAGCACTCCTCAGCAAATGTAAAAGAACAGAAATTATAACAAACTGTCCCTCAGACCACAGTGCAATCAAACTAGAACTCAGGATTAAGAATCTCACTCACAACTGCTCAACTACATGGAAACTGAACAGCCTGCTCCTGAATGACTACTGGGTACATAACGAAATGAAGGCAGAAATAAAGATGTTCTTTGAAACCAATGAGAACAAAGACACAACATACCAGAATCTCTGGGACACATTCAAAGCAGTGTGTAGAGGGAAATTTATAGCACTAAATGCCCACAAGAGAAAGCAGGAAACATCTAAAATTGACACCCTAACATCACAATTAAAAGAACTAGAGAAGCAAGAGCAAACACATTCAAAAGCTAGCAGAAGGCAAGAAATAACTAAGATCAGAGCAAAACTGAAGGAAATGGAGACACAAAAAACCCTTCAAAAGATCAATGAATCCAGGAGCTGGTTTTTTTAAAAGATCAACAAAATTCATAGACCGCTGGAAAGACCAATAAAGAAGAAAAGAGAGAAGAATTAAATATATGCAATAAAAAATGATAGATAAAGGGGATATCATCAACGATCCCTCAGAAATACAAACTACCATCAGAGAATACTATAACTACCTCTACACAAATAAACTAGAAAACCTAGAAGAAATGTATAAATTCCTCGACACATACACCCTCCGAAGACTAAACCAGGAAGAAGTTGAATCCCTGAATAGACCAATAACAGGCTCTGAAATTGAGGCAATAATGAATAGTTTACCAACAAAAAAAGTCCAGGACCAGATGGATTCACAGCCAAATTCTACCAGAGGCACAAGGAGGAGCTGGTACCATTCCTGCTGAAATGATTCCAATCAATAGAAAAAGAGGGAATACTCCCTAACTTATTTTATGAGGCCAGCATCATCCTGATACCAAAGCCTTCCAGAGACACAACAAAAAAAGAGAATTTTAGACCAATATCCCTGATGAACATCAATGCAAAAATCCTCAATAAAATACTGGCAAACCAAATCCAGCAGCACATCAAAAAGCTTATCCACCATGATCAAGTGGGCTTCATCCCTGGGATGCAAGGCTGGTTCAACATATGCAAATCAATAAATGTAATCCAGCATATAAACAGAACCAACGACAAAAACCATATGATTATCTCAATAGATGCAGAAAAGGCCTTAGACAAAATTCAACAGCCCTTCATGCTAAAAACTCTCAATAAATTAGGTATTGATGGGACGTATCTCAAAATAATAAGAGCTATCTAGGACAAACCCACAGCCAATATCATACTGAATGGGCAAAAACTGGAAGCATTCCCTTTGAAAACTGGCACAAGACAGGGATGCCCTCTCTCACCACTCCTATTCAACATAGTGTTGGAAGTTCTGGCCAGGGCAATCAGGCAGGACAAGGAAATAAAGGGTATTCAATTAGGAAAAGAGGAAGTCAAATTGTCCCTGTTTGCAGATGACATGATTGTATATTTAGAAAACCCCATCGTCTCAGCCCGAAATCTCCTTAAGCTGATAGGCAACTTCAGCAAAGTCTCAGGATACAAAATCAATGTGCAAAAATCACAAGCATTCTTATACAACAATAACAGACAAACAGAGAGCCAAATCATGAGTGAACTCCCATTCACAATTGCTTCAAAGAGAACAAAATACCTAGGAATCCAACTTAAAAGGGACGTGAAGGACCTCTTCAAGGAGAACTACAAACCACTGCTCAAGGAAATAAAAGAGGATACAAACAAATGGAAGAGCATTCCATGCTCATGGGTAGGAAGAATCAATATCAAGAAAATGGCCATACTGCCCAAGGTAATTTATAGATTCAATGCCATCCCCATCAAGCTACCAATGACTTTCTTCACAGAATTGGAAAAAACTACTTTAAAGTTCATATGGAACCAAAAAAGAGCCCACATTGCCAAGTCAATCCTAAGCCAAAAGAACAAAGCTGGAGGCATCACACTACCTGACTTCAAACTATCCTACAAGGTTACAGTAACCAAAACAGCATGGTACTGGTACCAAAACAGAGATATAGACCAATGGAACAGAACAGAGCCCTCAGAAATAATGCTGCATATCTACAACCATCTGATCTTTGACAAACCTGACAAAAACAAGAAATGGGGAAAGGATTCCCTATTTAATAAATGGTACTGGGAAAACTGGCTAGCCATATGTAGAAAGCTGAAACTGGATCCCTTCCTTACACCTTATACAAAAATTAATTCAAGATGGATTAAAGACTTAAATGTTAGACCTAAAACCATAAAAACCCTTGAAGAAAACCTAGGCAATACCATTCAGGACACAGGCATGGGCAAGGACTTCATGTCTAAAACACCAAAAGCAATGGCAACAGAAGACAAAATTGACAAATGGGATCTAATTAAACTAAAGAGCTTCTGCACAGCAAAAGAGACTATCATCAGAGTTAACAGGCAACCTACAGAATGGGAGAAAATTTTTGCAATCTACTCATCTGACAAAGGGCTAATATCCAGAATCTACAATGAACTCAAACAAATTTACAAGAAAAAAACAAACAACCCCATCAAAAAGTGGGCGTAGGATATGAACAGACACTTCTCAAAAGAAGATATTTATGCAGCCAACAGACACATGAAAAAATGTTCATCATCACTGGCCATCGGAGAAATGCAAATCAAAACCACAATGAGATACCACCTCACACCAGTTAGAATAGCAATCATTAAAATGTCAGGAAACAACAGGTGCTGGAGAGGATGTGGAGAAATAGGAACACTTTTACACTGTTGGTGGGACTGTAAGCTAGTTCAACCATTGTGGAAGTCAGTGTGGCAATTCCTCAGGGATCTAGAACTAGAAATACCATTTGACCCAGCAATCCCATTACTGGGTATATACCCAAAGGATTGTAAATCATGCTGCTATAAAGACACAGGCACAGGTAAGTTTATTGCGGCACTATTCACAATAGCAAAGACTTGGAACCAACCCAAATGTCCAACAATGATAGACTGGATTAAGAAAATGTGGCACATATACACCATGGAATACTATGCAGCCATAAAAAATGATGAGTTCATATCCTTTGTAGGGACACGGATGAAGCTGGAAACCAGCATTCTCAGCTAACTACCACAAGGACAAAAAACCAAACACCGCATGTTCTCACTCATAGGTGGGAATTGAACAATGAGAACACATGGACACAGGAAGGGGAACATCACACCCCAGAGCCTGTTGTGGGGTGGGGTGGGGAGCAAGGATAGCATTAGGAGATATACCTAATGTTAAATGACGAGTTACTGGGTGCAGCACACCAACATGGCACATGTATACATATGTAACTAACCTGCACATTGTGCGCAAGTACCCTACAACTTAAAGTATAATAATAATAAATAAATAAAAGATGTCGAAAGGGGTTGCAGTTATCTAAACACTTTACTGGTGCTGCAAAATTTGCTTCCAAGATGGCTCACTCATATAACTGGGAAGTTGATGCTGGGTCTTGGCTGGAGACTTCAGTTTCTCTCCAAGTAAACTCTCTGTAGATGTGAGCATCCTCAGGACATGGCAGTTGGGTTTTCCTCAGAGGAGCAATGCAAGAAGGAGCAAGTTGGAAGCTCCAATAACTTTTTGACCTAGGCTTAAAATCCATACATTGTCAGTTCTCCATATTCTATTCTTTACAGAGTTTGGCCCTATGCCATGCAGGATGAGACTATATTAGAGTTGAACAGTAGAATGCAGAGACTGTTGGGGAGCATCTTAGAAGCTGCTTAACACAACTATGGTAAGTTTCAGTGTCCTTATCATATACCTTACTTCTATATATGTTATAAAGCCAACAGTACATTATTTCTATTTTGCTTTAAGCAGTCAATTATCTGTTAAAGAGACTTAAAAACTAAGAAAATTAAGTATTTTTCATGTATCCATATATTTATCATTTCTGGCATTTTTTATTCCTATGTGAATACACAAGTTTCCATCTGGCATCATTTTCCTTCTGCCTGAATAACTTCCTTTAATATTTCTTATATTTAGTCTGCTGACAATGAATTTTACCTCTTTTGTTTGTCTGGAGAATTGTTTATTCACCTTTATTTTTAAAAAATCAAAAACCTGGATATAGAATTCTAGATTGACAGGTTTTTTTTCTTTCAACACTTGGAGGACTGTCATCCAGTTTGTGTAGTTTCTGATGAGAAGTTTCTGTTGAGACAGTGCCTTTTTTTTTTCCTCTGGCTGCTATTATGATTTTTCTCTTTATCAAAACTGGTTTTCTAAAATTCAATTACAATGTGTGTTGGTGTGATTTTCTTAGGATGCTTTTCCTTCTTAGGATTCTTTTAGTTTCTAGGATCTATGAGTTTATACTTTTCATGAGAGTTGGACAAACATTTGGCCATTATGTCTTCTCTTTTTACACTCCTCCACCTTGCTTCAGTGGTTCCAATTATATTAGATCTCCTGACTTTGTTCCTGAGGTCACTGATGCTCTGTTCATTTTTCTATTAGTCATTTTTCTCCCTGAGCTTCATTTTTGATAGATTCTATTGCTCCTTCAATTTCACTCATCTTTTCTTCTGCAGTATCTAATCAGCTGTTGATCCCGTTCAATCTATTCATTTCAGAGATGAAATGAAGAATCTATTGTATTTTTCATCTCTATAACTTTGATTTCAGTCTTCTTCTATTATCTATATCTCTCTTCATCATGCTCATGCTTCCCTATACCTTACTCATGATGGGAAGCATATTTACAATAGACAATTTTAGTCATTACATCACCTCTGCCATTTCTGGTGCTGTTTCTATTTATTGACATTTTTCTTCTGATTATGGGTTAGGTTTCTTATTCTTTCTACTGTCTGGTAAATGTTTTATTGCTTTGCGACATTGAAACCTCACTTAATAGGGTGGTAGATTTTGTTGTAACCCTTCTAGTAGTCTTAGGCTTTGTTCTAGCACACAGTTATGTTACTTAGTAGCAGTCTACCTCTTTGGAGGCTTGTTAGGGAAATCCAGAGTATATTTTAGTCCAGGGCTAATTTAGCCTCACTACTAACTTCACTACTGAGGTATTCTTCTGAGGATTCTATTCAATGCCCCTATATAATACAGTGTAATAAGGTCTTTCCACTCTAACTGATGGGAACACAAACTCTTCCCAGCCTTAAGTGAGCTTCAGGAATTATTTGGCTTATTGCCTCCCAGCAGTTCTTCCCCCTGCCAGGGGTATCTTCCTCTCTCACATGCACATACCAAGGCTCAAGGGACCCCTTTGTGATCTCTGGGTATATTCTCTCTTATCTCTCTCTCTCTCTCTTCACCAACCCCCCCCAACCCAAAATCTCTATCCACTTTAGTCTCCGTGAACTCTAATTTCTAATCCTTCCACTAAGGTAGACTGCCAGGATCTGTTCAAGGTTTCCCTCTGATATGGTTTGGCTCTGTGTCCCCACCTAAATCTTATCTCAAATTGTAATCCCCCATGTGTCAAGAAAGGGACTTGGTGGGAGGTGACTGGATCATGTGGGCAGTTTTCCCTATGCTCTTCTTGTGATAGTGAGGGAGTTCTCATGAGATCTGACGGTTTAAAAGTGGCAGTTTCCCCTGCGCTCTTGCTCTCTCTGTCTCTCTGTCTCTCTCTGTCTCTCTCTCTCTCTCTCTCTCCTGCCACCTCTTAAAGACATGCCTTGCTTCCCCTTCACCTTCCACCATGATTGTAAGTTTCCTGAGGCCTCCCCAGCCATGAGGAACTGTGAGTCAATTAAACCTCTTTCCTTTTTAAATTACCCAGTTTCAGGTCATTCTTTATAGCAGCGTGAAAACAGACTAATAAACCCTCCATCTATTAAAGCTTGAAAACTGCCTCTAGGTGGCAAGCCAAGCTGGGGTAATAATAAGGTTCAATTTGTTTATTATGCCTGAAAACATTGTTTTGTCCAATTTTCTATCTGTTTGAGGTATACAGTAAATGTAGTCTCTGTCATCCCATTATAGCCAGAGCAGAAATTATCTCCAGAAATCTTTTTTAAATGTCAAACTACTTTCTGGATACCTCTTTTTACAAATATAGGAAGATACCTCTACTTCCAAATATAAGACGCATATGAAACTTAACGTATACAAAGTTTAACTCTGCTCTCCTCTGCATGCCCTGAATCAAGTAAACCTGCCCCTTCTTTCATGTTCCCTGTGTCAGTAAATGGCAACTCAATCATTCCCATTGTTTGGACCAAAATTTCAAAATTTCTCTTTCCCACTTAATAGCTAAACCATCAGCAAATTCTTTCAAATCTTGTCCTCAAATGTATATACAGACTCTAATCCGATCACAACCATCCTAGTTTACTTCAGCTCATCATCCCCTCTTTCCCTGGATTATTGCAGTAGCTCCTGTATCAATCAGGTTCACTGCAGTAATCCTGCATAAAAATTATTCCTCCAATCTCAGTAGCTTTCAATGCAATTTATTTCATGCTCATTGGTCCACAAGTCTGCTGTGGCTTTGCTATCGTTGGCTGGGCTTTGCAGGGTCATCCTGGCTTGATTCTAGGCTGCTGGTCAGATTCAGGTTTGCTCCATATCTCTCGTTCTGAGGCCCAGGCTTAAGGGCACTGACTGCTCGCAGTATTCTTTTGGCAGAAGCACAAAAGGGCTGGAAGAAATTTGCTGGGTCTTTTAAGGCTTTGCCTCCCCACTGGTACATAGTCACTTTTCACTCACATTCCATTGACTACAGCAAGTCAAATAGCCAAATCCAGTGATGGTGGCCTGGGGAAATTTTATGGGGAGGACAGTAGGGTGAATATTTGCTGAATAATAATCTACCACAGCCTCCTAATTGCTCTTCCTGTTCTTTCTCTTGTGCTTTTCAGTCTGTTTTCAACATAGAATACAGAATGTTCCTTTTAAAACACACCAAGATCCTTCTGTGCGAAAAACCCATCAATGACTGCTCATTTCCCTCAGAGTCTATACAGCAGTCTACAAAGCCTTAGTCACTCCTGCATCTGGTCACTTTTCTGGCTTCATGTTCTGCTATTGCCTCCTTCCTCTCTGAGTATCAGCAACACAGGCCTCTTTCTTTGCTAAGCTGGAACAGGCCAGGCAAATTCCTGTCTCCGGCCTTTGCAGTTGCAATGTCCACATCTGAAACATTATTCTGCCCCCCCACCCCCAGTTGTCTCTCATGCTGTTCAGATCTCTGCTCAAATGTGACCTTAGTGAGGTCTTCCAAGAGTACCTTATTTGTAATTTCAAACTTTTTGATACTTTCTGGCCCTCTTCTTTGCATTACTTTTCTCCAGAGCACTTACTATACTTTGTTTTATTTATTGTCTGTCTCCTCCCACTAAAATGTGATATCCAGGTTCTAAGGGTTCTAAGGATGCTGTTGGAGAAACAGACTTGGGAAAGCACTGCTCCAAGCTCAAGCTGCTCTCGCTAATGATCCTGTTTCTCGTCTTCATGTTAGGTGTTTTCTTAATAATGGCCACAAGGTGGCATGCATAATACCTAATTCCAAAAACACAGCCAAACATACTCTTAGGAGTTAAAGTTATATCATCCAGTATATGTAACTTTTGTTCACAATGGAAACAGCAGAAATTTTCCCAAATAAAATTTGGAAAAAATAAACAAGGAAAAAAGCAGCCCAAACCACAACTACTATCACCACACTGACCACTGACACCACAAGATACATAGTTTATCTTTCTCATTATGAAATTTTAGCATGTGAAAGCACAGGTTGAGGATTATTCTGGAATTTTCTTCAGGTCTTTGTTGTTTGCTTGGTTGCTTGTTTGCTTGCTTTTTAAATCTCTGTAGCTACTAAGCTTTCCTTTTGAGTGTGACACTGGTAAGGGTCTCTCTTATGTCTTTGGGCATTTTATTTCAAAAGTTCACATGATGTAATCTTTATTATGCTTCTCCCCTCATAACAGGTAAGTCCTTGAGTTCATGACCATGAAGAAGTGATTAGTCAATTATCTGAGAACCACTTCCTCCTAAGTGAGAAGAAGAAACAAGCCAAAGATAGAAGAGGCAGCAGTGTGGGAAAAATTAAATGAAGAGACCTTCCCAAATTATTCTCTTTTCCTGGTTCTCCTGTAAGGTGAGAATGGGCTGTATACACTCTGAAATGCATGCAACATCTATGGAGTGGTTATCTGTTACTCATTATATTGTAGTTCTCTGTTGTCATCCCTGAATCTCTGGTAAATGCTTGTTAGAGGCTACAGTGTGATCTCAACTGTACTGCAGGAAATTCAGGAAGGGTTGTATGCCCTAAATAGGCCTGGGTGGGAAAGGTGGAAACATCAACATTTTCCTTGGTGCCAGGGTGGGAGTGGGAACAGTGACTAATGAGTTCTTTGAGGAGCAGAGGGCAGAAGTCCTGAGTGCAAGATCGAGCTGTCCCTTCCTCCACAGATCCTCATTCCACTGCCAACTTTCAAAGTACTAATGAATAAGGAATCTCATTGGTTTCCTTTTAAGGGGCATCAAAATTCTGGTTCCATGTAAAATTTCTTATAGGTTTATACAATGTCTCTGCATTTTTAGCGCCCTCTGTGTTTTCCATTGAATCTCATTTTTGAACAATTTCCCTTTCAAAAAAAGCAAAGCATTTTCCTAGTCATTCAAAACCATAACCAAGTTACTTGAAACATACTTGGAAGTACTCAAAAACACAGCCTGAATTTCATAAACCATGGCCTGAATTCCATCCTTTATATATTCACTAGTAGGTACGTGGCTAGAGAATAGTAGGCAATCACATTCTGCTTCCTAATTAGAAAGCAGCATATCTAAAGAACTACATTTGACATGTCATGAATAGAGGGCTCAAAATCTAAGCCAAAAGTAAAAACATACATTACAACTAGTGATAAGAACATGTTGTACCAGAAAAGTAAATCCTCGTAAGAAATGACAATCTACAATTTAATGAGCTCAGAATTACTCTAATCTTTTAATCTCCAAATATTCCTCAATATTAAAAGCCATTATATGAAGGTACATACATGAATCAGATGAAATAATTCACAAAGGCACTCAGAGAATCTTGGACTCTTATTAGCTTCCTTAAGTCTATAATATTATTCAGAAAAGGAACTAGGTAGAAGTCTACATATTATTTTCTGAACTTGATTGTTAAGACTAAACTGGTTATACATGTCTAGCTTCTCTAACTGGCCTGACATTCAAATAAAGACTACATAAATACACTAGTTATTTATGCACACTTGTACACGGTTGTAACAATTTTTATATAAATATAATAAATATTTTTAGAATAATATAGAAATATACATGAGCACGCTGTAAAACAATCCCAGTTACCAAGTTCTATTCTCTCTTATGTCTAAGTCACTGTCTTAGACTATAGTTTATGCTATGTGAAGTCAACTCTTTGCAGCCACAAGACAGCCTTTAGTTCTGTGCTCTACTATACTAAATTCATGGTATTTAGTTATGAAATTCTGGACTTTTGACAATCCTCTAGCAGAAAAGCCATGGGTTTCCATATGCCCTCGAATATAGCACTTCTGAAACTTTACTGTGTATATGAATCACCTAAAAACCTTCTGAGAAATATTCTTAGTTCACATTTCAAAGGGCTCCATGCAAACAAAGCAGCAATGGCTGGAAATTATTCGGCCTTTGTTGTTTCCCTGTTTCTACCTCTGCTCAGTGACAAAAAACTAAAGAACATATATATTGTCCTTAATGTATGACTGCAACTATTAACACTAGGTAAATTATAATCCGTAGTCCAGTCTAGTGTTTGTAAAGAAATCCCCATTCTAACTGGCTAGTCTCCCTGCTATGATGTAATCTTTTCTTGTGTGTCATTCCAGTCCCTTACAGTAATTTCCTAATTTCAGGGGAAAATTGAGTTTGCCTCTCAAAACAAAGCTGATACATGGTATTGTAAAGAAAATAACAAGACTTCAATGCATCTTATTTTAATAGTCTATTATGAAGCAAGTCACTACAACCAGCCTTTACAAAACAGTTTATGTTAAAAGTTGAGATATTCTGAAAGGTAGTTAAAGAGTAATTTTTATTTGTTCTGCACAAAATAACCTTTCCTCTAATTTAAACAATGCAAGTGTAAACTAACAGCATAATCCCAGTATATAACTCTTTCCAAATCCAGAGAAAGAAATGAAGTGATGTCTTTTAGCCATCTTTCTGTCTCTAAGAATAAGAGATTATAGAAGATGAAATGTAGGAGACACAGTATGAGATCTTCTCAGAGAGCTTTAGGGCCCCTGCTACTTGTAGATAAGAACGAGCTAATTAGTGGGTTTGAGCAACAGGGATTTGATGATGCCACACCAGGAAGACCCTCAATCAGTGCCCATTGCAGGAAAGAGTGCCAAGGTGTTCTCATCAGCCCAGCTGAAAGCACTTTTCCTGGAAACAGACAATATAAACATGAACTTCAAAAGGACACTAGCAAGTATTATTCTTTCCATTTTGGGGACTTTACACAGTGTACAGTGAATAGTGGGTACTTCATTAATAACTCAAGACTTTTCAAAGCCTAGAATCAGAGCATTTGACAAATGCTGATTAGCACCGGAGCTGGCATTTGTCAAGCTCTGACTTTTAACTTCTTTCCCCTCAGAATATCTGTGGTCCAATAAAATATCCCTGCCCCAGAAGGCAGGTGTGAGAGAGTACTGTGTTTGGCAAAAAGGAACACCGAGCTCTCTCTAAAAGGCAAATATACTTCTGCTTTTTATTTGTTCTAACAAAGACAATGGCCATCCGTCATGTTTCAGAGGAGCAGAGGACATCCACATGCATACTTGGAGGCCACTTCCCCAATCTTTGCTGCAATCCCCTTGTATCTGCCCACTGGAGACCAAGAAGATACACAGTTCAGCTCCTCTAATCTTTTCACAAATATAACACCGCTTAGGTGGGTTTGTAGAATCTTGGGGTAATCTCATGCCTAGCGGTTAATTACCAGTTCCTTGGTGCGCCTTACAAAACTACACTCACTAAGTAATCACACACGACATGCTTATTCATTTAGGCCACCACCTACCTCAAACATTGTTCAAGACTTAAGAGAGAGAGGTGCATCTCCACGAAGAAATTATTGGCACTATTTTCTCTTCTACTTAGAGTCACAGGACAGCAGAGCCATATGCCACAAACAAAAATCAAACCAAAATAACATAAAATATTACCACTGTTAAGACGAGAAAAAGAATATGTTAAGATGGGGCAGGAATGCTGAACACACCTCTTTCCTTTCCCTGACTTTTTAAAACACTGCTACGTCCTTGTCAAATTCTGTTTGAGAAGTTAGACTCACATGCTTCCCAAATCTTAAAGCCTAGGAATACATTTTCCAGTAATACAGTAACTAGCGACAAAATTACTCTTCAGTCAAGCAAGTTGAAAGAAGTATGGAATTCATTTTAAATGGGTTATTAGCTGAATACTAAAATCAATCGTTCAATGTCCCAGGATTTTATCAATTAGATTTAACCATAATTTAAGACAGTCATTAGCTTCCTAAATTCTTAAACTTTTAGAGCTTATAAAAGCAACATAGCCTGGCTGTGTATTTCAATCACCAAGTAGAGTCAAAACATGTTTCAAGAGATCACTAAAATGCCTGCTGGAACAGAGGAAGGGAAAAAACAAGATAAAAACAAACACTAGCAAAACCTATACCCTAGTCACCTAATAAGCTTTTAGACAACAGATCTCCCTCCAGATTCTTGCAAGATTTCTTCTTTGACCTGATTCCCTTTAGATATAATAATTTATATGGTGCCCCTACTGTCAGGGTTTAAGTGAGTCATCGCTTTGTTCTCTATATGTCAAAAGCACTCAGTACCTTCCACATATTCCTCTCTTGAAATTCAGAGTGGAACAAGTCACAAAACTTGTTTTCCCTCAGAGATAAGGTTATGCCAAATCAGCCAAGTCCCTGAGAAAAAAGCATCCCCAGTATTTTCATGTACTGGTACCATTTATTATAAAGGGAGACTTTTTAATTTTGTTGATTTGTTTGTTTTGAGGGGCCACATAAATTACTGTAAAATTGCTTTAGATTTCAAACTCAGGCAGCGACACACAGTAGCTAAGAGACTAGACTTTGTCAGGCAGAACGGGAATCTGGTAGGTTTTACCACTTACTAACCCACATAACATTGGGAAAGTAACATTAGCTAATTGTTAATTACTAAGGCAGTGTTCAAAGTGCTTAACTTGAATGAACTCATTTACTCCTCAAAAGTCCCTATGAGATAGGATCCTATAAATGAGGTAACTGAGGTAAAAACAGTAAGTAATATGCTCAAGATCACAGAGCTGGTAAAATAAAGAACTGAGAATAAACTCAGGTAGCCCTGTTGCTAAAGCCTATACTCTTAACCACTTCATTGGTGGTTTTTAAAAAATTTAAATACAACCCACTCCAAGAAGTAATTTTTTAAGGGCTGGGTGTGGTGGCTAACACCTGTAATCCCAGCACTTTGGGAGGCTGGGGTGGGCGGATCACCTGAGGTCAGGAGTTCGAGACCAGCCTGACCAACATGGAGAAACCCCGTCTCTACAAAGAAAAAAAACAAAATTATCTGGGCGTGGTGGCACATGTCTGTAATTCCAGCTACTCAGGAGGCTGAGGCAGGAGAATTGCTTGAACATGCAGTGAGCCGAGATCGCGCAATGCACTCCAGCCTGGGCGACAAGAGCAAAACTCCGTCTCAAAAAAAAAAAGTAATTTTTACTAGGACTCATTGTAAGAAATATGTTCTGTAACACAACCCAGTACACACACATATGTGTTTATTTTATAGACATGATATGATATATATATAATTGAAACCAAAATTTGATGAAACTATGCCTACTCTTACTTCCTGAAATGCAATATTTCATATTCTATTTTATTGTTTAATAACTACTGATCACTCCCTACAAAATTGATTTCAAAATCCACTGAGAGTCATGACCTGAAGTTTGAAAACAAGAAACATTTATTTTTACCACCACGGAAAATTTTGGAGGATTAAGTAAGATAACATATGCAGAGCATTTAGCATAACTCCTGGCACATACCATGTGCTAAATTCATGGTAGCTATTTTTATGTATCTTTTTGAAAACTAGCTGCAATTGTGGAAGGCAAGGACAATGAGGGGAAAACCCTGACTGGGCTATAGATGAATTTATTGTCAGTTAGGTCTGTCCTTGGTAGTGAGATGGGGAATTTCTCCAGTATCTTTAACTTGTGCTGCAATGGAAATGTGTATGCAGAAAGAGAGCTGACTCATGGTTATCTCTTCTCCACTACAAAAAATTGCAAATTACAAGTTATTGTGCCTCACCACTGGAAACCTCAGTAAATTCCAAATTATTGATCCATATTTACATCCAATACTTACACTGGATACGATGATGTATACAGAACTGGTCTTCAAAAGGAGTCCTGCTGGGATGAAGTGTTCATTTTTTGTTGATGCTTTGTCAAATTACCACAAACTTAGTGGCTTAAAACAATGCAAATTTATTATCTTATAGTTCTAGAGGTCAGAAATCTGGACAGAGTCTCACTGAGCTAAAATCATGGTGTCAGTAGGGCTGGGTTGCTTTCCAGCAGTTCTAGGTGAGAACCCATTTCCTTACCTTTTCCAACTTCTTGAAAGAAGCCACCTGTATTGCTTGGCTCATGGCCCCTTCTTTCATCCTCAAAGCCAGAAACAGCAGGTTGAATCCTTCTCACATCACGTCACTCCAACTCTGACACTGACTCCATTGTCACATATCCTTTTCTGGCTCTTCTGCCCTCTTCCATCTTTGAAAAACCTTTGTGATTACACTGGGTCCACCTGAGTAATTCAGGATAATCTCCCCATTCAAGATCCTTGACTCAATCACATCTTCAAAGCCCTCTTGCCATGTGAGGTAATATCAGAGGTGCTGGAACATTTGGTGGGGTTGGGGCAGTAGGCAACTATTCTGCCTAACACAGGACATAAACCACAAAAAAGAGCAAATAAGATGCAACAACAATAATGATAACACTGAACATTCACTATATGGCAGGCATTGTGCTGAGTAAATTATTTGCCTTGACTCACTTTCTAGGTGAGAAACCAAGACTCCAAAACATAATGCAAAGTACAGAGTTATACAGATAGAAAGTGGCAAACCCAGGTCTGCCTGACTTCAAAGATCATACTCTCAACCACTTTATTACACATAACAAAATACCAAATCTATACACAATTAGTGGTTTGCAACTTTTCTCTATTAGGAATTCCTTTTGCTATTTTCCCTCCAGGGACCTGATCTTGAAAATTTTTGTAAATTAAACAGCAAAACATTTTATTAACCTAAGCCAAACTTCTGATTCCAACATCTGATAGCTTTGAGCTAAACTCTTTGTCTGTTTTGGGACTTACATAGTTCTAACCCCCTCAAAAAAAATGCAATTAGCATTTTATTTTACATATCTTGGCATCATTTTGGAATCCTAAAAACAGGAACTCAAATAACCACCTTTATAGATACCTGATGAGTTGTTTCAGGTTGAAGTAATGATCCAAGAGTTCAGAGAAGGAGCTTGATGGTGGTGGTGTAGTCAGAAGAAGTGGAATATAACCTCAGTCTCAAAGAAGCAGAAATTTCCAATGAACTAGAGAAGAAGGAAGAATACAAATAGTGTCTAGGAAGTGAGAACAAGTAAATCTAGGGAAGCTTGTTAGGAAAAACTGGAAAAGAAAATTGAAGTAGAGAATAAATAAAGCATTCAGGCTTTGAAACACAGGTAAATACAGTTACATTTAACCAGATAGGAAAATACAGAATCTGGAAAGTTTCTGGGCCACAAAGTGCCACACAGTAAAATCAGGCATCTGCTCCTGGCATGCTTAAGAGCTCAGAATAAAGGACTTCCCTATTCTGCCCCATCCCCCACTGTAAAGCTCACTGGCTTAAAAAAACTGCTCCTTCCGCTACTATCTACCTCATTCTAAGCATCAACTCTAGGTGGGGCTGGTGCCTAGGCATTTTATAATTACTTTTCTATGTCTGCCTAACTTGGCTGAGAACCTACTTCAGAACTGACTCAAAAATCTCACAGATGCTGTCATTCACCCTCAGGATCTGTGTTTAAGAATAGAGTCACAAGGCCTATGCAATCCAACTCAGCCCAGGGTCTGGCTTAGCCAATGCCTGCCAGCTGGTCTCATCCCCACACCCCAGGCCCCCACTTCATCACCAGTACATTGGCATCAATATTTATCTTTTCAAATTGACATGCAATTTAAAAGAATGTTTTTATCTCACAGATCAGCAGGTATCCTATTATTATCTAGTTTTATGCTGATTTTTTAGGAGCTAACTAATGAAAAGACTCAATCATTGTTTTTGTGGGAAGATGTTGAAACTTTACCCTTTCTGGGCAATCTGTGCTTCACTATTGTTTCACTATATTTGTAATATTCAAAACCTCAATAGTCAAAACAAGCATCCCATAATGCCAAAGCAGCCAACCCATTGCATTAGTGCTATGAGTGGTAACTGAGGCAAAAGAAGACCCTTAGAATTCTCTAAATGTTTTGAGGTTTAGGGAAAGAGTTGTATTAGAAAACAATCCTTAATCAGGTTGAGATTTAACTGCATTCAAAGTCAGTGTTAAATTCTTGCTAAGAGATTTGATGTTATACATGAGATTATATAAACAGGTACAAGTCACAGCAAATACAGGAGAGATAATAAACCAAAACTGACTGTCACAACTAGATCCTGAAAGCCAGTTTGGTAACTCTGGCACATTTTGCCAATTTCCATGTATAAGATCACATGCTACACTGTATGAATGAAAGTATTACATCCAATTAACTGATCTGCCTGTCATATGTTAGTCAGTAGAGAAATATTTATTGAACACCCCACAGATGAGTAATTTTAGAAACTATGTTAATAGCAAAACATCTAAAGGTAGAATAATTGCTACTTTTTCTGCATGTGCCTAGCACAGTGTTCACCCTCAAAACAACACTAAGCTGGAAAAGAGAAAACCTTAGAGCAGAGCCAGGATCCAAAACTAAAATTAATTAATGTACCACAGTTCATGAAGCAGTTCCACATGCATTATCGTATTCACTCCTCCTATAACTCTTATAAATGAGAAAAGTGAGTTTCAGCAAGGATGGGCAATGGGAATACTAAAATAGAAACTGAACTTAAAACCAAGCACAATCCTGTTAACACGTTTTTATATGTGTGATTTAGGTTAGGCATACATTATGCAGATTTTTAGAGCCTTTGCACATCTGCCTACAAGTTATGAATACAAAATTACTAATTCATATTATGGTACTCACCTATTAAAACATTTTATTGCCCCAGAGTATAAGAGGATGCACACATGATTAACCATGACCATACATTAAAAATGTACCATCCAGACTCTGGAAAAACTTTTTCTTGTCTGTGGTAGCAAAAATAGTCATCTCGTTTAAACTGCACCTTCAGATCTTCTCTTTCCATAAATTTTCCTCGATAATTTATTCCCTACAAAATACTACTGATTTGATTCTTCATTCACTACCTCCCTAGTCTTCTTCTCATTTTAGCATGAATATTACTGAATCTCTTTACAGTGTTTCTGTTAAATATTTGTGTAGATATACATACGTATACTCTGCTGTCTTCCATGTAAGCTGCTTAATAACTAAGCTATCTTAGACATTTAATTTAGATGTGTGTACCATTTGATTACTCACTAAATAGAAATTTACATAATCCCTTTATTCTAACAAGTTTACTACCTTATCACAAAGCAAATCTAAAGAAAACTGCAAACCTGGCAAGGTGGCTCATACCTGTAAAAACCAGCAATTTAGGAGGCCGAGGTGGGCGGATTGCCTGAGCTCAGGAGTTTAAGACCAGCCTGGGTGATATGGTGAAAACTTGTCTCTATAAAAAACACAAAAATTGGCCAGATGTGGTGGTGCATGCCTGTAGTCCCAGCTATTTGGGGTGCTGCGGTGGGAGGATTACCTGAGCCTTGAGCGGTCCAGGCTGCAGTGGGCCATGTCTGAGCCACTGCACTCCAACCTCAGTGACAGAGTGAGACACCGTCTCTAAAACATATTAAAATAAATAAAACTGGAAATTTATGTTATTTGGTTCTGATGTTTACATGTCCAGCTTTGGGCTCTGAAACAGCACCAATGCCATAGACAAAATCCTTAGAGAAGTCAGAGGAGCCACCTCTCTGACTGAGATAGAGAGAGGGCTCCTGGCTGAGTAATAACTACTGTATGAATTTGTCAATGTCCTCTAGTCAAAGACCACCAGCAACACATCTGCAGTTCTATAAAACTGGGTTTATTAATTCATTGCAAGGGGGAGAAACAAATACCATGGGAGACCCTTGAGCATATCAGTAAGAAGGTGTTAGAAAAAACTTACAGGATTTGAGTTTGTGGTAGGTGATTTGGGGGAGCTTTCAAGAAAATGGGGATCTTCCCTGGACTGGATGTTGTACAGAAACAGGGGGAATTCCCTGATTAGGTATCTTAATTATTCTTATCTAAACATTGAAAGGAATGAAGTAAGCTAATGCTATAATTGGAAAGAATCAGCAGTTATTCATTATTAGCCAGGAAAGGTGAATGTTCACTCATTTTCATGGATTGGACAGTGTTCTTATTTTTCTCTGTTCTGAAATGATCATGAAGTAGTCTAATTTCCATCTTGCTCCATTATAGTCACAAAGAGATCATGTGTGAAGTTTGTGTTCTGTGAAAATGTATATATTCAACAAGAGAACTCCACAGCTTCACTGTGAGTGCTAAGCCAAGTCTTAGCCAGTAGTGCAAACTAGATAAGAAAGCTTTGCTCAAAGGGCAGAACTGGTCAGAAAACAACAATTATTATTGTCATTATTTACGAATATTGACAGGCTTATAAAGTCCTTATATATTCATTGTGTAACTTGAGCCTCTCAGAACAATCTTGGAAGATAAATAGACCATAGTACCTCCACATTGCACAACTTCAGGGGCCCCACTGATCATGTATTCCATGTGAATGATACCTCCCCACTGTGAACAACATCCCCACTGGAGTTGTGCAAAAATGGCTGCCCTGGAAGGGCAGACATTTCTATTCTGTTTGACAACTATTAAAATTGAGCCAAAGAAGGTTCCTGAGTGCTCTTTATGTCCCAATAAACTCCACAGTTTTGTCATGTTCAGCTGCTGACGTTGGATCCCTGATGCAGTCATAGTTCCCCCTTCCAGAGAATTGCACCAGCCCGCCCTGTGATGACCTAGATTACACAGGCTACTACAATAAGAACAGCTCCGCCTTCTTCTACAACTGTATCTGCCCAAAACAGGATGTTAAAAAGGTTACTGAACTCATAACCTTTCACAGTCACTTCTTAAGAAGTGTGTGTGTGTGTGTGTGTTGCCTAAAAAGTTTTTTTTTTGTTTTTTTGTTTTTTTTTTTTTTGAGACGGAGTCTCGCTCTGTCGCCCAGGCTGGAGTGCAGTGGCGCGCTGGAGTGCAGTGGCGCGATCTCGGCTCACTGCAAGCTCCGCCTCCCGGGTTCACGCCATTCTCCTGCCTCAGCCTCCGGAGCAACTGGGACTACAGGCGCCCGCCACCACGCCCGGCTGATTTTTTTGTATTTTTAGTAGAGACGGGGTCTCACCGTGTTAGCCAGGATGGTCTCGATCTCCTGACCTTGTGATCCGCCCGCCTCAGCCTCCCAAAGTGCTGGGATTACAGGCGTGAGCCACCGCGCCCAGCTAAAAAGTTAATATACCTTAGTATATTTTGTTTATGACCCAGGAGTGACAGGTGAAAAATACAATTTTGAATTCTGAAAAAAAATTAAAAAGCAAAATATCCCGCTGAATTCAAAGGCGAAAATGTTTAAATGCAAGCGAAATACTAGTTACATGTTCTTCCACATTCTTGGAAACCTGCCAAGTAAAATATAAAAGGAAAATGGAATTTCCTAAGTAGTGTCTATTAATAATAAATATTTTTCCAATTATGTCTTTTTGTAGCTGGGAAATTCCCTCTTGTCACTAAGTTTCTCTCCTCAGACATTACAGAAAGTAAAACTGAAACTGAAGCACTCTACTGATAAATCAAGTAGTTCCCAGAAATAATATGAACTTTGATTCAAACAGATGTGTTCAGAAATCCTATCTCCATAATTTACAAAACTGTGACTTCTGGCAATTTACCTAACCTCTACGGACCTCACTTTCATTAAATTACCATACATACTTCTCTCGCCTATTATTGTGAGTGTAACCTGGAATTCCCTATCAGAACCTGGACTTCCCTATTCTAAAATTAATGACGCTGTAACTGCATATTGTGGTGTCTATCTTCTTTAGAACACTAAAAACATTTCAGGGCAGAGACCACATGTATTTTGTTATTCTTGTATTTCCATCACCTAGCCTAATGGTACATAAAATATCTGTTGTTTTTTGTTTGTTTGTTTCATTAGGAGAGATGGACTAGAGATCTGCAGTATCAGGAAGGTCCATTTTTCATCCACATGCCTTTTTATAATGTTTGGATGTCTTACCATGCCTATTTGATACATGTATTTCTTTTTAATTAGAAATCATAACAGAGGGCCAGGCACAGTGGCTCATGCCTATAATCCCAGAAATTCGGGAGGTCAAGGCAGGTGGATCACTTGAGGTCAGGAGTTCAAGACCAGCCTGGCCAAAATGGTGAGACCCCATCACTACTAAAAATATGAAAATTAGCTGGGTATGGTGGCGCATGCCTGTAATCCCAGCTACTCAGGAGGCTGAGGTGAGAGAACTGCTTGAGCCTGGGGGACAGAAGTTGCAGTGAGCTGACACAGCGCCACTGCACTCCAGTCTGGGTGATAGACAGAGCCACTGTCTCAAAAACAAAAAAAAGAAAGAAATCATAACAGAGAGTCAAGGGAAATTAAGATCAAGATTTATCTTGTTCCCAAATAAAGGAACAAGGTAAATCTACATAAACCAATCTGAATGAATTGGAGATATGTAGTTTATCTGACAGGGAATTCAAACTAATGGTATTACAGATCCTCAATGAAGTCAGGAGAGCAATACAAAAACAAAATGAGAGCATCAATAAAAAAAGATAGAAAGTAATAAAAAGTACTGAACAAAAGTTATAGACTGAAGAATACTATAACTGAACCCTAACTAAAAAATTCAACAGAGGGGTTGAGTAGCAGACTAATCAAGCAGAAGGAAAGATCAATGAACTTGAAGACAGATCACCAGAAATCATTCACTCTCAGGAACAAAAAGAAAAAATAATGAAAAAGAGTAAAGATAGGTTACATAAGGCCAGGCGCAGTGGCTTATGCCTGTAATCCCAGCACTTTGGGAAGTCGAAGTGGGCAGATCACCCGAGGTCAGGAGTTTGAGACCAGCCTGGCTACAACATGATGCAACCCCATCTCTACTAAAATACAAAATTATCCAGGCATTGTGGTAGGCGCCTGTAATCCCAGCTACTCGGGAGGCTGAGACAGGAGAATTGCTTGAATCCGGGAGACGGAGCGAGATCGCACCATTGCATTCCAGCCTGGGCTACAGAGCAGGACTCTGTCCCAAAAAAAAAAAAAAAAAAAAAAAAAAGATAGGTTACATATTATCAGTGTACAAGAAGGAGACTAGAGAAGGAGAGAAACCAAAAACATATTCAAAGAAATCGTAGCAGAAAAAATCCCAAGACTGGAGAAGAAAAGAGAAAGCCAGATCCAGGAAGCACAAAATACACCAAATAAGATGAATCAAAAGAGACCCACACCAAGCTATATCGTAATCAAATTGTCGAAAGCTAAAAGCAAATGCAGTGTTAAAAGCAGCAAGGGAAAAGTGAACATCATTTATAAGGGAACCACCATGCAACTATCAATGGATTTCTCAGCAGAAACCTTGCAGGCCAGAAGAGTATAGAATGACAGATGCAAAATCCAGAAAGAAAAAACACTGCCAGTCAAGTATATTATACCAAGCAATCCTATTTTTCAAAATGAAGAGGTGATAAATACTTTCTCAGACAAAAAAAGATGAGAGAGTTTATCACCACTAGACTTGCCTTAAAATGTCAAGGGAGTTCTTCAAGCTGAAGAGGACACTAGTTAGTAATACAAAAACATATGAAAGTATAAAACCCGGTAATAAAAACAACTACACTGTCAAAACCAAAACACTGCTACTGTTATGGCAGTGGGTAAATCCATTATATCTCTAGTATAAAGGTTAAAAGACAAAGCTATTAAAAACAACTAAAGCTGCAGTAATTTGTTGACGGATACAAATTATAAAAAGATGAAAGTGAGACATCAAAAATATAAAATGTGAGAGGAAGGGGAGTAAAAGTTTAAAGTTTTATATGTGATCAAAATTTAGTTGTTTCCAAGATAAATACCACATTATAAGTATAAGATGATTTATGTAAGCCTCAGGATAATCACAAAGCAAAAGCCTATACTTGATACACAAAAGATAAAAAGAAAAGATCCAAAGTATACTACAGCAGAAAGCCATCAGGCCACAAAGGAAGAAAGCAACAGAGAAAAGCAGAAACAAAGGATTTACAAAACAACCAGAAAACGATGAACAAAATGGCACTAGTAAGTCTTCACCTACCAATAATTACTTTGAATGTAAATGGACTAAATTTTTCAATCAAAATGCACAGAGCAAATGTCTGCACTAAAAAAATAAGACCCAACTGTATGCCGTCTACAATTCACATCATCTTAAAGGATACTCATAGAATGAAAATGAAGAGAGGGAAAAATATATTTCATTCAAATAGAAAACAAAAGACAGCAGGGGTAGGTATACTTATTTCAGAAAAAAAAAGACTTTAAGTCAAAACTGTAAAAAGAGACAAGGTCATTATATTGTGGTAAAGGGTTTAATTCATTAAAAGGAGCAAACAATTGTAAATATATATATGTAAATATATACATAAATGTGTGTGTGTGTGTGTGTGTGTGTGTGCACCCAATAGCAGAGCATCTAAATATATAAGGCAGGCTGGGCATGGTGGCTCATGACTATAATCCCAGCACTTTTGGAGGCCAAGGCAGGAGGATTACTTGAGCCCAGGAGTTCAAGACCAGGATGGGCAACATAGGGAGAGCCCAGCTCTACAAAAAATTTAAAAATTAGCCAGGTATGGTAGTGTACACCTGTGGTCCCAGCTGTTTGCTTGGGCCTGGGAGGTCAGGGCTGCAGTGAGCTGTGATTGTGCCACTGCATTCCAGTCTGGGCAACAGAGCAAAATCCTGCCAAAAAATAAAAAAAGATGGAGAAATAAAGCAAACATTAAGAGATCTGAAAGGAAACACACTGCAACACAATAATAGGATATTTCAGTACCCCACTTACAACAAAAGACAGATCACCCAGAAATAAAATAAGAAAACACTGGATTTGAACTATACTTTAGACCAAATGGGCATAATAGACATGTACTTGACATGCCACCCAACAGCAATGGAATACGCATTCTTCTCAAGTGGATGCAGAATATTCTCCCAGATATATCATGTGTTAAGCCACAAAGAAAACTTAACAAATTTAAAAGTATCAAAATCATATCAAGTATTTTTTCCAACCAAAATGGCATAAAACTAGAAGTAAATAACAGGAGAAATCAGGAAAATTGCCAGCTGTATGGAAGGTAAACAATATGCTCCTGAACAACTAGTTGGTCAAAGAAATTAAAAGGGAAATTTTAAAATGGAAACACTAAGTCAAAAATGGAAACACAACATGCCAAAATTTATGGTGGTAGCAAAAGCAGTTCTAAGAGCGAATTTCATAGCAGTAAATCCCTACCTCAAAAAAATGGAAAACTGCAAATAAACAAACTAATATTCCACTCCAAGAAACTAGTAAAAGAATAACAAACTAAGCCCAAAGTTAGAAGAAGAAAAAAATAAGAAAGATCAGGGCAAAAGTAAATAAAATCGAGACTAGAAAAGTTATACAAAAGATGAATGAAACTAAGAGGTTTTTTTCTGAAAAGGTAAACAAAATTGACAAACCATTAGCTAGACTAAGAAAAAAAGGGAGAAGACTCAACCAAAACTCATTTCAAAAATGAAAGAGGAGACATTGCAACTTATTACGCAAAAACAGAAAGCATCATAAGAGACTAATATAAACAATCATATACAAACAAATTGGACAACATACAAAAAATTAATAAATTCCTTGAAACAAATAGCCTACTGTATTAGTCCGTTTTCACGCTGCTGATAAAAGACATACCCGAGACTGGGCAATTTACAAAAGAAAGAGAAGTTTAATGGACTTACAGTTCCACGTGACTGAGGAGGCCTCACAATCATGGCAGACGGCAAGGAGGAGCAAGTCCCGTCTTACATGGATGGCAGCAGGCAAAGAGAGAGAGAGCTTGTGCAGGGGAACTCCCCTTTTAAAAACCATTAGATCTCATGAGACTTATTCACTATCATGAGAACAGTGCAGAAAAGACCTACCCCCATAATTCAATCTCCTCCCACCAGGTTCCTCCCACAACATATGCGAATTGTGGGAGTTACAATTCAAGATGAGATTTGGGTGGGGACACAACCAAACCATATCACCTAGCAAGACAGAATCATAAAGAAATCAGAAATCTGAACAGACCAATAATGAGCAAAGAGATTGAATTAGTAGTCAAAAATCTCCCATCAAGGAAAAGCCCAGACCCAAATGGCTTCATGGTTGAATGCTACCAAACATTTAAATAACTAATATCAATCCTTCTCAAACTCTAACAAAAAATTGAATAAAAGAGAATACTTCCAAACTCATTTTACAAGGCCAGCATTACCCTGATACCAAAGCCAAAGTCACTATCAGAAAAGTACAGGCCAACATCACTGATGAACATAGATGCAAAAATTATCACCAAAATACTATCAAACTCTATTCAACTGTACATTAAAGGATCATTCACCATGATCAAATGGGACTTATCTCTGGGATGTGAAGATGATCAACATTCACAAATCAATAAATGTGATTCGCTATATTGGCAGAATGAAGCACAAAAAACATATGATCATCTCAATAGGTGCACAAAAAGCATTTGACAAAATTAAACCTCCTTTCACAACAAAAACTCTCAACAAATTAGGTATAGAAGGAATGTTCCTCAACACAACAAAGTCCATATATGAGAAGCACACACCTAACATATTCAACGGTAAAAACATGATGACTTCAACATATTCAATGGTGAAAACATGATGACTTTTCCTCTAGGATAAGGAATAATACAAGGATGTACACTCTTACCACCTCTGTGCAACATAATATTGGAAGTCCTACCAGAGCAATTAGGCAAGAAAAATAAATAAAAGGCATTCAATTAGGAAAGGAAAAAGTGAAATTGTCTCTGCTTGCTGACAATATGATCCTACATATAAAAAAAAAACTGTAAAGACTCCACCAAAGAACTGTTAGAAGTGATAAATAAATTCAGTAAAGTTGCAAGATAAAAAATCAATTTACAAAAATCAGAAGTATGTCTGTACATTAACAATGTGCTGTTTGAAAAATAAATTAAGAAAGCAGTCCCACTTACGATCATATCCAACAAGTACAGAGTAGTAAATTTTATCAGGGGTCAAAAGTCTGTACACTGAAGGATCATCATGGTGGACAGGAAGCAGGACTAGATTGCAGCTCTGGACAGAGCAGCATGTAGGCTCACATTGTGAATTTAAGCTCCAGATCAACTGCAAGAACAAACTACCAATCCCGAGAGGACCCACAGAACCTCTGAAGGAAGCAGACTGCTCCTGCAGAACCTGGGAGACACACCAAATACTGTGAGTGCCCCAACTGCAGAAGTGGGAAAGGGAGACCCTCCTCTCCCAAACACACACCTGCACTGGAGAAACAGCAGGTCTGTTTGCGGGAGAAGTTTCCAATCTTATCTGGAGCTTAGTCAATTTAGAGAGCTGAGCAAATACAGGGGTAGAGGAAGCAGCAGAAAGGCTCTGGGAGCACACTGGGTCCCCAAGCAGCCCATTCCTACCTGGCACCACAAGGATCCATCAGGAGGACAGCCAGAGGAGCAGGGGGTAAAACTACACAGGGAGAAGGACATCTCTTGTTGAAATTTGTAACAATTTGAATGGGGCGAGAAGCCTCCTGGCCAGACCTCAAGGGAGGGCGCAAATCCAGTGTGCAGACTCCACAGGCTGGTAAGAACCAAGCTCTTTTCTTTCTCAGCTGGGAGGCAGGTAGCCTGGGGCAAGTTTTCAAGCCCATCTTGCCCACAGCCTGGAAACATACTCAGGGCTGTTTTGTAATGCCCAACCTTGTTTTTTCCTTATTCACCTGGCCTTGTTTCTCCCTTAGCTAAGAGAACCAGACAAACTCCATCTTGGCTCTTTCACTGGCAGCGCCTTCCTCAAGGACTTAACTTGTGCAAGCTGACTCCCAGAACATCCAAGAATGCAATTAACTGATAAGATACTGTGGCAAGCTATATCCGCAGTGCCCAAGAATTCATCTGACTGATAACGGCCAAAGCCCCCCGTCTATCACCTTGTAATAGTCTTAAAGCCCCTGCACCTGGAATTGTTTACTTTCCTGTAACCATTTGTCCTTTTAACTTTTTTGAGTACTTAACTTCTGTAAAATTGTTTTAACTAGACCCGCCCCTCCCCTTCCTAAACCAAGATATAAAAGTTAATCAAGCCCCTTCCTCGGGGCCGAGAGAATTTTGAGCGTTAGCCATCTCTCGGTCGCTGGCTAATAAAGTACTCTTAATTCATCTCAAAGTGTGGCATTTTTCTAACTCGCTCGGGCACAGCTGTTTTGGGGGCCATGGTGGAAGTGAGACTGGCCCTTCAGTTTGCATGGCAGCTGGGTGAGCCCTGTGACTGCCAGCTTTCCCCCACTTCCCTGACAACATGCGTGACTCAGCAGAGGTAGCCATAATCTTCCTAGGCACACAACTCTAGTGACCTGGGAATCCCACCCCCATCCCCTACAGCAGCCACAGCAAGACCTGCCCATAGAGAGTCTGAACTCAGACACACCTAGCCCTGCCCCAACCTGATGGTCCTTCTCTACCCACCCTGGTAGCTAAAGACAAAGGTCATATAATCTTGGGAGTTCTATGGCCCTGCCCACTGCCAGTTCCTCTCCATACTACCACAGCTGATGCCCTCTGGAAAGTGCCACCTCCCAGCAGGAGGCCAACCAGCACAAAAATACAGCATTAAACCACCAAAGCTGAGAACCCTCACAGAGTCCACTGCATCCTCCTACCACCACCTCCACCAGAACAGGAGCTGAGAGACCCATAGTCGGTTCACATCACAGGACTCTGTGCAGACAACCCCCAGTACCAGCCCTGAGCTGAGTAGACTCACTGGGTGGCTAGACCTGGAAGAGAGACAACAATCACAGCAGTTCAGCTCACAGGAAGCCACATTCATAGGAAAAGGGGGAGAGTACTACATCAAAGGAACACCCTGTGGAACAAAAGAATCTGAATAACAGCATTCAGCCCTAGACCTTCCCTCTGACAGCCTACCTAAATAAGAAGGAACCAGAAAACCAACCCTGGTAATGTGACAAAACAAGGCTCTTTATCACCCCCCAAAAATCACACTAGTTCACCAGCAATGGATTCAAACCAAGAAGAAATCCCTGATTTACCTGAAAAAGAATTCAGGATATTAGTTATTAAGCTAATCAGGGAGGCACCAGAGAAAGGTGAAGCTCAATGCAGGGAAATCAAAAAATGATACCAGAGGTGAAGGGAGAAATATTCAACAAAATAGATAACTTAAAGAAAAAACAATCAAAAATTCAGGAAACTTTGGAAACACTTTTAGAAATGCAAAATGCTCTGGAAAGTCTCAGCAATAGAATTGAACAAGTAGAAGAAAGAAATTCAGAGCTCAAAGACAAGGTCTTGAAATTAACCCAATCCAACAAATACTAAGAAAAAAAAAAAAAAGAAAATATGAGCAAAGCCTCCATGGAGTCTGGAATTACGTAAAACAACCAAACCTAAGACTAATCAGTGTTCCTGAGGAAGAAGAGAATTCTAAAAGCTTGGAAAACATATTTGGGGGAATAATCGAGGAGAACTTCCCCAGCCTTGTTAGACACCTAGACATCCAAATACAAGAAGCATAAAGAACACCTGGGAAATTCATTGCAAAAAGATCATCGCCTAGGCACATTGTCATCAGGTTATCAAAAGTTAAGACAAAGGAAAAAATCTCAAGAGCTGTGAGACGGAGCACTAGGTAACCAATAAAGAAAAACCTATCAGATTAACAGCATATAACTCAGCAGAAACTCTACAAGCTAGAAGGGTTTCTTCAGCCTCCTCAGACAAAGCAATTATCAGCCAAGAAGTTTTTGTCCAGTGAAACTAAGCATCATATATGAACAAAAGATACAGTCATTTTCAGACAAACAAATGCTGAGAGAACTCGCCATTACCAAGCTACCCACAACAAGAACTACTAAAAGAAGCTCTAAATCTTGAAACAAATCCTGGAAACACATTGATACAGAACCTCTTTAAAGCATAAATCACACAGGACTTATAAAACAAAAATATGAGTTAAGAAGCAAAAACAATAAACAAAAAAACTTAATTACACAAGCAACAAAGAGCACAATGAATGCAATGGTACCTCACACTTCAATAGTAACATTGAACATGAATGGCCTAAATATTCCACTTAAAAGATACAGAACCACAGAACAGATGGACTCACCAACCAAATATCTGCTCCCTTCAGGACACTCACCTAACACATAAGGACTCACATAAACTTAAAGTAAAGGGGTGGAAAAAGGTATTTCATGAAAATGGATACCAAAAGTGAGCAGGCGTAACTACTGTTATATCAGACAAAACAAACTTTAAAACAACAGCAGTTGAAAGAGACAAAGAAGGACATTATATAATGGTAAAAGGCTTTGTCCAACAGGAAAATATCACAATCCTAAACATATATGCACCTAACACTGGAGATCCCAAATTTATGAAACAATTACTAACAGACCTAAGAAATGAGATAGACAGCAACACAATAATAGTGGGCAACTTCACTACTCCACTGACAGCACTAGACAGGACATCAAGACAGAAAGTCAACAAAGAAACAATGGATTTAAACTGCACCTTGGACCAAATGAACGTTGACAGATATATACAGACCATTTCATCCAACAACCACAGAATATACGTTCTATTCAACAGCACATGGAACTTTCTCCAAGAGAGACCATGTGATAGACCATAAAACGAGCCTCGATAAATTCAAGAAAATTGAAATTATATGAAGCACTTTCCCAGACCACAGTGGAATAAAACTGGAAATCAACTCCAAAAGGAACCTTCAAAACCCATGCAAATACATGGAAATTAAATAACTTGCTCCTGAATGAGCATTGGGTTAAAAACAAAATCAAGATGGAAATTTAAAAATTCTTCGAACTGAATGACAATAATGAGGCAACCTACCAAAACCTCTGGAATACAGCAAAGGCAATGCTAGGAGGAAATTTCATAGCCCTAAACACCTACATCAAAAAGGCAGAAAGAACACAAACTGACATTCTAAGGTCACACCACAAGGAACTAGAGAAACAAGAACAAACCAAACCCGAACCCCACAGAAGAAAGGAAATAACCAAGATCAGAGCAGAACTAAAGGAAATTGAAACAAACAAACAAAAATACAAAAAATAAATAAAACGAAAAGCTGGTTCTTTGAAAAGATAAATAAAATGGATAGACTATTAGCAAGAGTAACCAAGAAGAGAGAAAATCCAAATAACTTCACTAAGAAATGAAACAGGAGATATTACAACTGACATCACTGAAATACAGAAGATCATTCAAGGCTACTGTGAACACCTTTATGCACATAAACTAGAAAGCCTAGAAGAGATGGATAAATTCCTGGAAAAAAATACAACCTTCCTAGCTTAAATCAGGAAGACTTAGATACCCTGAACAGACCAATAACAAGCAGTGAGATTGAAATGGTAATTTAAAACTTACCAACAAAAAAAAAGTCCAGGACCAGACGGATTCACATCAGAATTCTACCAGACATTCAAAGAATTGGTACCAATCCTTTTGACACTATTCCACAAGATAGAGAAAGAAGGAACCCTCCCTAATTCATTCTATGAAGCCAGCATCACCCTAATACCAAAACCAGGGAAGCAGATAACTAAAAAAGAAAACTACAGACCAATAACCTTGATGAACATAGATGCTAAAATCCTTAACAAAATACTCTCTAACTGAATCCAACAACATATCAAAAAGATAATCCACCATGACCAAGTGGGTTTCATAACAGGGACGCAGGGATGTACACAAGTCAATAAATGTGATACACCACATAAACAGAATTAAAAACAAAAAGCACATGATCATCTCAATAGATGTAGAAAAAGCATTCAACAAAATCCATTATGCTTTATGATTAAAACTCTCAGTAAAATCGGCATAAAAGGGACATACCTTAATGTAATAAAAGCCATCTATGACAAACTGACAGGCAACATAATACTGAATGGGGAAAAGCTGAAAGCATTCCCTCTGAGAATTGGAAGAAGGCAAGGATGCCCACACTCACCACTCCTCTTCAACACAGTACTGGGAGTCCTACCCAGAACAATCAGGAAAGATAAAGAAATGAAGGGCATCCAAATTGGTAAAGACAAAGTCAAACTGTCACCATTTGCTGACAGTATGATCCTTTACCTTGAAAACCCTAAGGACTCCTCCAGAAAGCTCCTAGAACTGATAATTCAGCAAAGTTTCCAGATACAAGATTAATGTACACAAATCAGTAGCTCTTCTGTACACCAACAGCGACCAAGCAGAGAACCAAATCAAGAATTCAACCACTTTTACAATAGCAGCAAAAAAAAAATAAAATACTTAGGAATATACCTAACAAAGGAGTTGAACAACCTCTACAAGGAAAACTATAAAATGCTGCTGAAAGAAATCATAGACAACAGAAACAAATGGAAACACATCCCATGCTCATGGATGGGTAGAATCAATATTGTGAAAATGACCATACTGCCAAAAGCAGTCTACAAATTCAAGGAACTCTCCATCAAAATATCACCATCATTCTTCACAGAAGAAAAGAAAACAATTCTAAAATTCATATGGAACCAAAAAAGAGCCCACACAGTCAAAGCGAGGCTAAGCAAAAAGAACAAATCTGGAGGCATCACATTACCTGATTTCAACCTATACTATAAGGCCATAGTCATCAAAACAGCATGGTACTGGTATAAAAATAGGCACATAGAACAATGGAACAGAATAGAGAACACAGAAATAAACCCAACTACTTAGAGCCAACTGATATTCAACAAAGCAAACAAAAACATAAAGTGGGGAAAGGGGCCAGTCATAGTGGTTCATGCCTGTAATCCTAGCAGTTTGGGTGGCCGAGGTGGGTGGATCACCTGAGGTCAGGAGTTTGAGACCAGCCTGGCCAACATGGTGAAACCCCATCTCAACTAAAAATGCAAAAATTAGCCGGGCATGGTAGCAGGCACCTATAATCTCAGCTACTCAGGAGGCAGAGGTTGCAGTGAGCCAAGATCGCGCCATTGCACTCCAGCCCAGGCGACAACAGCGAGACTCCGTCTTCAAAAAAAAAAAAAACAAAAAACAAAAAACAAATGGGGAAAGGATACCCTTTTCAACAATTGGTGCTAGGATAATTGGCTAACCACATGTAGGAGAATGAAATTGGATCCTCATCTCACACCTTATACAAAAATCAACTCAAGACAAATTAAGGACTTAAACCTAAAACCTGAAATTATAAAAACCTAAAACCTGAAATTATAAAAATTCTAGAAGATAACATTGGAAAAATCCTTCTAAACATTGTCTTAGGCAAGGATTTCATGACCAAGAACCCCAAAAAAATGCAATAAAAACAAAGATAAATAGCTGGGACCTAACTAAACTAAAGAGCTTTTGCATAGCAAAAGGAACAGTCAGCAGAGTAAACAGGCAACCCACAGAGTGGGAGAAAATCTTCACAATCTATACATCTGACAAAGGACTATATCCTGAATCTACAACGAACTCAAACAAATCAGTAAGAAAACAAGTAAGAAAAAAACAAACAATCCCATCAAAAAGTGGGCTAAGAACACGAATAGATAATTCTCAAAAGAAGATATACAAATGGCCAACAAACGTAAGAAACAATGCTCAACATCACTAATGATCAGGGAAATGCAAAGCAAAACCACAATGCGATACCACCTTACTCCTGCAAGAATGGCCATAATCAAAAAATCAAAAAACAGTAGATGTTGGCATGGATGCAGTGATCTGGGAACACTTCTATGCTCCTGGTAGGAATGTAAACTAACACAGCCACTATGGAAAACAGTGTGGAGACTCCTTAAAGAACTAAAAATAGAACTACCATTTGATCTAGCAATCCCACTACTGGGTATCTACCCAGAGGAAAAGAAGTCATTATTACAAAAAGATACTTGCACATGCATGTTTATAGCAGCACGATTTACAATTGAAAAATTGTGGAACCAATTCAAATGCCCATCAATCGACGAGTGGATAAAGAAATTGTGACATATATATACATGAATACTACTCAGCCATAAAAAAAGGGATGAGTTAACAGCATTTGCAGTGACCTGGATGAGATTGGAAACTGTTATTCTAAGTGAAGTAACTCAGAAATGAAAAACCAAACATCGTATGTTCTCACTGATATGTGGGAACTAAGCTATGAGGACACAAAGGCATAAGAATGATACAATGGACTTTGGGGACTTGGGGGCAATTGTGGGAGGGGGGTGAGGGATAAAAGACTGCAAGTATGGTGCAGTGTATACTGTTCTGCTTATGGGTACACCAAAATCTCACAAATCACCACTAAAGAATGTACTCATGTAACTAAATACCACTTGTATCCCAATAACTTATGGGAAAAAAAAGTTTTAAAAAATCTGTACACTGAAAACTATAAAACATTGGTAAGAGAAATTGAAGAGGACAAAAATAAATGGAACAGTGTCCTGTGTTCATGGATTGGAAAAATTAATATTGTCAAAATATCCATACTACATAAAGCAATTTACAGACTCAATGCAACCCCTATCAAAATTCCAATACTATTTTTCACAGAGATAGAAAAAACAACCATAAAAATCATGTGGAACCACAAGACCCTGAATAGACAAAGCAATCTTGAGGAAAAGGAGCAAAGCTGGAGGCATTACATTACTGAATTTTAAAATATATTACAAACTATAATAATTAAAACAGCATGTTACTCACAACAGATACATCAAACAACAGAATAAGATAGACAGCCCAAAAGTACACCCAAATATCGATGGTCAATTAACTTCCAAAAAAGATGCACAATGTAGAAAGGACAGTCTTCTTTAAATGGTATCAGGAGAACTGGATATCAATATACAGAAAAATAAAAATGGACTCTTTTTCACCAGTTATAGAAGAATCAACTCAAAATTAATTAAATTCTTAAATTTAGGACTTAAACTATAAAACAACTAGTAAAAACAGGGGAAAAGCTCCATGACATTGGAATGGGCAGAGATTTCTTGCATATGACCCCAAAAGCACAGGCAATGAAAGCAAAAATAGACAAATGAGATCACATCAAATTAAAAAGCTTCTGCACAGCAGAGGAAACAACTAACAGCAAAGAGACAACCCATACATTGACAGATATTTGCAAATCATATGTTAGATAAGGGGCCAATATCCAAAACATACAAGGAACTCAACTACTCGGTAACAAGAAAACAAATAATCCCAAACTTCTACCTGGACATCCAGGCGTTTCTATATATCTTCTGAAATCTAGGCAGAGGTTCCCAAACCTCAATTCTTGACTCCTGTGCACCCACAAGTTCAACACCATGTGGAAGTTGCCAAGGCTTGGGGATTCCACCCTCTGAAGCCATGGCCAGAGCTGTACCTTGGCCCCCTTTAGCCATGGCTGGAACAGCTGGGATCCAGGGCACCAAGTCCCGAGACTGCACACAGAAGTGGGGTGCTGGACCCAGCCCAGGAAACCATTTTCCCTCCTAGGCCTCTGAGCATCAGGGATGTTTATCTGTAGTTTTCTCTTTTTCTTGTGTCCTTATATGTTTTTGGTATCAGCATGATACTGGCTTCACAGAATGAGTTAGGAAGAATTCTCACCTCCTCAATTATTGTAAACTGCTACCACTGCAGATGGGTCTTACCTGCAAGTGTCACCTACTTACTGGCCTAGAGGGTGGAGTGCACAGTCCATTACAGCATTTGCTTACACAACTATAGAGCACTTGGGAACAAGATAAGCTTCTTACAATCATTGCCTATACCACCCTGGCTACTCAGGAGGTTGCTGCTACTAAAACTGGCATTTGAGAAAGCCACCGCACTAAGACTATTTATGTCCAAGGAAACAATACTGTCTTTAGCACTGAACACACCTAGAAGAAAAGCCAAAAGACCCTACCCAACATATACTACAGTCACATTCTAAGAAAAAGAAAAGGCCTGCCCCAATAAAAGTAAATTTAAAAATACAAAGTGGCAACTATATCTCCAGATGCACAGAAATCAGCAAAATAGTACAGGAAGCATTAAAAGGCAAGGAATTATGACACCCCCAAATGAGTACAGTAATTTTCTGTTAATGAATCCAAACCAAAAATAAATCCTTAGAGTGCCAGGTAAAGCATTTAGAATATTGGTTTTAAAGAAGCTCAATGAGATCCAAGAGAGTTCTGAAAACTAACACAATGAAATCAGAAAATCAATTCAGGATATGAACAAGAAATTTACTGAGAAGATAAACATCTTAAAAAATAACAGAACTTCCGGAAATGAAAAATTCATTGAAGAAAATACAGAATAAATTTGAAGGCATTAAAAGTAGACTGGACTAAGCAGAAGAGTGAATCTCAGAACTTGAACACAAGTCTTTTGCATTAAGCCAGTCAGAGAAAAATAAAAAGAAGAAAAAAGAATGCACAAGCCCTTTGAGACATATGAGACCACATAAATCAATCACACTTGTATTCCTGAGGAAGAAGAAAAAGTAAAAAGTTGAGAAAACCTATATAAGGGAATAATTGACAAAACTTCCCTAGTCTAGCAAGAGATTTAGACGTTCAGATATCAAAGCCCCAGTGATCATCAAGAAAATCAATTGCAGAACAGACTTCATGCCATATAATCAGACTGTGAAAAGGCACCATGAAAGAAATAATTACAAAATCAGAAAGAGAAAAGCATCTAGTCACCTATAAAGGAATCCCCATCAGACTAATAGACTTATTAGCAGAAACCTTACAACCCAAAAGAGAATGAGATGCTATTTTCAAAGTGCTAAAAGAAAATGTCAGCCAAGAATTTTATATCCTGTCAGAATAAACTTTATAAATGGAGAAGAAATAAAGCCTTTTACAGGCAAGAAAAAACACTGAGGGAATTTGTCACCACTAGCCAGCCAAACAAGAATTGCTCAAAGGAGTCCTAAACATGGAAATGAAAGTATAAAACTCATAGACTTTATAAAACAATCACACAAGGGAGCAGGAGAAAGGAATCAAATAGCAACGCGACAGAATTCCACCAAACCAGAAAGACAAACAGAGAAAAAGATAGAAACAAAGAATTTATAAAAGAACTAGATAACAGTTAACAATATGACAGAAACAAAACCTCACATATCAATATTAATCTTGAGTGTAACTGGAATAAATGCTCCATTTAAAAGATTTAGATTGGCAGGATGGATTAAAAACATGATTTAATTATATGCTGCTTACAAGAAACTCACCTTACCCATAAAGACAAATATAGACTGAAAGTAAAGGGATGGAAAAAGATATTCCATACCAAAAGAAACCAAAAGTAAGCAGGAATAAGTATATTTAAATCAGATAAAATAGACAGCAGACCAAAAACAGTAAAAAAAACAAGTCAAAGAAGGCCAGTATATAGTGATAAAGTGATCAGTTCAGGAACAGAATGTAACAATCATGTAGATAGATAGACATAAATCATATATATACATATATAAATATATATCTCAATCCTTGAGCACCCAAATTCATAAAATAATTACTGTTAGGTCTAAGGAAAGATATGGACAGCAATACAATAATAGTGGGAGATTTCAACACCACACTCACAGCACTAGACAGATCATCTGGACAGAAAATCAACAAAGAAACATTAGACTTAAACTATACTCTAGAACAACTGGACTCACCAAACATACAGAACATTCTACTGAACAACTGCAGAATATACATACTTCTCATCAGCACATCGAACATTCTCCAAGATAGACCATATGTTAGGCCACAGTACAAGTCTCAATAAATTTTTAAAAATTGGAATCATATCAAGTATCTTCTCAAATCACAGCAGAATAAAACTACAAATCAATACCAGGTGGAACTTTGTAAACTATACAAATACATGGAAATTAAACAACATGCTCCTGATGAATCTTTGGGTCAATGATGAAATGAAGATGGAAATTAAATTTTTTTTGAAGTGAATGAAAATGGAAGCAAAACACATGAAAACTCTGGGATATAGCAAAGGCAGTGCTAAGAGTAAAGTTTACAGTGTTAAATGCCTGTATAATAAAAAAAAGAAAGATCACAAATTAATAGCCTAACATCACATCTCAAGGTGTTGATTATATATAAAACAACAAACCAAGCCCAAAGTTAGCAGAAGAAAAAAAGAAAGATTATAGCAGAACTAAAAGAAACAGAGACACGAACAAACAGAAACAATAGGAAGGGTCAATGAAACAAAAGGGCTTTTCTTTTTTGTTTTGTTTTGTTTTGTTTTTGGAGACTAGGTCTCATTCTGTCACCCAGGCTTGTGTGCAGTGAGTGGTGCAGTTATGGCTTACTATGTCCTTGAACTCCTAGACTCAAGCAATCTTCCCACTTCAGCCTCCTGAGTACCTGGGACTATAGGCACAAACCACCAAGCTCAACAAATTTGTAAAAAATTAAAAAAAATGTTTTTCAGAGATTGGACCTTACTATATTACCCAGACTGGTCCTGAACTCCTCTGGTCTTGACCTCCCAAAGTGATAGGTTTACAGGTGTGCGTGACTGCACCCAGCCAAAATACTGCTTTTGAAAAGATAAACTGTTTACAATAATTGAGGAGGTGAGAATTCTTCCTAACTCATTCTATGAAGCCAGTATCATGCTGATACCAAAAACATATAAGGACACAAGAAAAAGAGAAAATTACAGATAAATATCCCTGATTAACATACATGCAAAAATCCTAGGCAATGTACTAGCAAGCCAAATCAAACAGCACATCAAAAAGATAGTACAGCATCATCAAGTGGGTTTTATACCACATATACAAGGATCGTTTACCACATGTGAACCAATTAATGGGCTTCATCACATAAACATAATTAAGGAAAAAAACATATGATCACCTCAATAGATGCAGAAAAGGCATTTGAAAAAATTCATCCACACTTCATGATAAAAAGCCTCAACCAATTAGGCATAGAAGGAACATACCTCAAAATAATAAAAGCCATGTATGCCAAACCAATAGCCAATATCATACTGAATGAGGAAAATATGAAAGCATTCTCTTTAAGAACTAGAAACAAGACAGGGATTCCCACTTTCGCCACTCATATTCAGCATAATACTGTAAGTCTTAGCCAGTGAGATTAAGCAAGGTAAAGAAATAAAAGGCATCCAAATTGGAAAAGAGAAAGTCAATATATCTCTGTTGATGATATGACCTCATATCTAGAAAACCCTCAAGATTCGATTAAAAAAACGCTTAGATTTGATAAATGAATTCAGTAAAATTTCAGGATAGAAAAGAAATGTACAAAAATCAGTATCACTTCTATACCCTTATAATGATCAAGGTGAGAACCAAATAAAAAAGGCAATTTCAGTTACAATAACTATGAAAAAATACATTCCCTCTCACTTGGCTGTGGCATGGCACTGGGACCACCCCTCCATCCCTGTGCTGGGACCTTGGGGCAGCAGCATTGCACCACTCCTCACCTGGGCATTTCTCCAGGGACCTGGGGACTGCCCTCTGATCCCCATTGGGGCTGGAAGCCACCATTGAAGGAACTGAGTGCAAGCTTTACTGGTCCAGCTCTGCCCAGCTGTGCATCCCTCTCCCTCAGACAGTATGGTATCCAGACCACTGAGCATTTCATGGACCAATCAATCATCTGGGACACCTAAGCACTTCTCTGGGATAATGAAGGTTGAGCATAAACTGTACTCAACAGATGAATGGTTAAAACACTGTGATACACTATACAATGGATACTATTTAGCAATAAAAAAAGAACCAAATACTAATTCTAAGCAACAATTTGGATGAATCTCAAGGTCATTATGCTGAGTGAACAAAGCCAATCTCAAAATATCACATACTTTATGATTCCATTAATGTAATAGAGTAGAAATAGATTAGTGATTAATAGGGATTAAGGATGGTGGGGGAGTTAGGGGGTGAGTGTGAAAGTAAAGAGTATAAATGAAATCTTTTTTGTGGTGGGATAGTTCCGGATCTTGACTGGGGTGGTGATACAGGAATCTACACATGTGATAAAATGACACAGAACAATATATATATATTGGATGAATGCTATATTACTGGTTTTTATATTGTATTACAATTCTGTAAGATATAACCACTGGCGGGAACTGAATGAAGGATACATGAGACCTCTCTGTATTATCCTCGCAACATCCTATAAATTTATAATTATCCTAAAAAGTATTTTTAAATTGTAGCTGAGTATATTAGATTCCTGGGGCTGCCATAACAAAACTACACAGAATGGTTTAAACAACAGAAATCTATTGTCTGGAAGCTAGAAGTCCAAAATCAAAGCGCCAGCAGAGTTGGTTCCTTCTGATGACTATGAGGGAGAATCCATTCCATGCTTCTCATTTAGCTGCTGGTAGTCTAGTCTGTTCAATAGCTTGCAGATAGTGTTCTCCCTATGTCTTCACAGTATCCTCCCTCTATGCATGCTTGTCATGATGTACAAATTTCCCCTCATTATAAAGACACTATCAGGATTAGGTCCCATCCTAATAACCTTATCCTAATTTGATCAGCTGTAAAGATTCTATTTCAAAATATGGTTGGTCACGGTCATCGGTATTGAGGGTTAGGACTTCAACATCTTTTTGGGAAACATGGTTCAAACAATAACACTGGGTCTAAAAGAATCAATTGTACAAGAGGGAAAACCTGTTTTAAAGGCACTTCATTAACAGAAAAGGATGAAGAAAGAAGAGGAAGGGGGTGAGAGGGAGGGGAGGAGGAGAAGAAGGAAAAAAAGAAGGAGGAGAAGGAAACGGAGAAAAGAAAAAAAGAAAAAAGAAAAGAAAGAGAAAGAGAGAGAGAAAGAGAGAGAAGGAAAGTAAAGAAAGAAAAGAAAGAAAGAGAAAGAAAGAAAGAAAAGAAAAGAAAAGAGAAAAGAAAAGAAAAAAATTTAGGCCCAACCTAAATGAATAGTTTAGCAGGGCCGTCTTCCATTGCGTGAATAGATTCAGATCAAAGACAGGTATAGCCACAATCCCTCTCATCTGTCAGATTTCACATAAAATTTTCTAATCTATTTGGAGGCGGGGATATTGATGAATATAGGACAACCACAGAGACTAAAAACCAAGTTGAAGTAAAAGAAGACTAAAGATGACATATCTATCTTCCAAGTATTTATCTTTTAAATCCCTCATACCGCCTTAAAAGGGGTAGACCCTTTGTTTCAATTGTCTAGGTAGGAGAGTTAGACTTAATACAACAAAAGCCAGTAATATTAACACCAGAAGAACCTCCTAAAATTTAGAATGTTAGAGAATTTTAACAAAAGAAATCTGTAACCAATGGAAAGGGCTTGCTCAAAATGTAGTGATTTCCCTTTTGCCAGGGAATGTTCAAAAGAACTGGTCAACTCTTCATTAGATATTCTTGAATTAGGTGGGAGATTGTACTAGCTCTGTGTCTCCAACTGTTTTGTTTTGTTTTTACTTTTCAGCACTTTCAAAGAAATATATATTAACTTCACCTTCTTAGAATTTTTTTTAAAAATTTCACCTTTTTTCCAAATGGTAAGATTCAAATGTAACTTTAAATTGACAAATATTTGAGAAAAGTGTTATTAGTAAATATCATATTAAAAGGTTCATTTCCATGTAATGTTTGCTAATAATTCAAAAGAAAAAAACATCATTTCTCCAATCAATTTAAATATGACATGTTCAATTTTAGGATTGAATACAGATGGCTAAATGAGAAACATGATTTTACTAGCTAGCTGCAAAAAGTATATTTTTCTATCTCCTCATAATAATAGACTCTATCATCAGATACATCATGTATTAAAAGTTTTGGGGGGAAGGTATCAAATGTACCCTAAACATTAGTTTTCCCATGCAGTACAGTTATTATTATGCAATTATAGAGACTTCCCCAGGATTTGTGTCTTTAAAACTTATTAGGTGCTTTTAGACCAAAAATTAGAAAAGTTTACAATATGAAATGTTTGAAATTCTTAAATTTGTAGTTTTTTAAGTAGTTTATTTTCCATTTTTTGTCTCGTGTCTAATTGAATAGATATGCAATTTCAAGGTTCAATTTCCTAAAATAATACATACAGGTATAAATAACCCTTATCTCATGGAAAAACAAATCTTGATGTAATTTTATAGAATTTTGAACAGATGAAATCAACATATAGATGTGATTCTTGTTTTTTAAGCCTACTTTGCGTAAATATTCTAATATTTTCTTTCTTGTTTAGTTGATGTATTTCAGCATCGATATCCCTTAAACTTTCTATCGTTAGCCAATTAATTGTGGGAATTGAACTATATGTATATGAAGAAATATATAATTTAATTAATTCCCATATATGACTAATAATATATGTTTTTAAAACTGTATACTGGTAAAACCTATCATGAAAGCTAAAGGTTTAAGGTTGTGATTTAAAAATATTTAGAAAGCTTGGATAAAAAGAATCTTAGCATTTACGTGAATTTAGAAGCACTGAACACTTCAGGAATCAGCAGACCAACAACGTACTATCCATCTTTAAAAGGAAGGAAAGTAAGTGTGTGGAGAAATAGCTATTTTCATCATCTACAGGAAAAGAAAATTAGTATAACTTCAATGAAGAACAATTCAATGACATCAACCAAAGTTACAAACCAACATACTCTGATCCTGCAATTTGGCTTCTGGAATACGTAGATATATATGTATGAAATAACATAAGCAAAAATTAACTATTGCAGCATTATCTGTAATAGCATATGTGTGAAAACAAAGTAAATGCCCATCAATGGGGGATAAATTATGGTATATCCATCAGCGTTTAGAAAATAAAAAAGATAAGGGAGCTTTTTATGCATTCATATGGAAAGATATCCAAGATATATTAAGTGAAAAGTAAGCAAAGTAGACGAGTATATAGTGTTATAATAATTACATAAAAGTGACAGATATTTTATATATATTTTATATATAATTAAATGTAAACATGCACACATAATATATATTTATATATATTTAAATATATAAATATATAAATATAAAGATAAAATAAATAATATATATAAATCTATATTTATATATGCATATACAATATATGCCTATATATGTGCATGTTTATTTTATATTTAAACCAATTAACTTTTTATTGAAGTACTATATTCAGAAAAGTGAATGTGAGTGTAATCTCCAAGAATTTTCATAAACTGAACACACCCATGCAACTGGCACCTACATCCTAGGTCCCGAATCAAAAAATAGAACATTACCATCATCCTAAATACCTCATGATTCCCTTCTAATCAATGCCTCTCCCCTGCTAGAGAGAAGATTTCTATAAGCGTAAGTTAGTTTTATTTATTTTTGTACTTTATACAAATGGACTCATGCAATATGTACTCTTCTGTATCTGGCTTTTTTCATCCAACATTATATTTGTACACTGTTTAATTTCATTCCCATTTAGTATTATACTGCATAAATGTGCCAAAATGTATTTATCTATTCTACTATTTATGGATATCTGGGTAATTTCCAGTTTGAGGCTATTATAAACACCACTGCTATGAACATTCTAGTAGATGCATACACATGTCCACATACCGAAGCAAGGAATTACTGGGTCATAGGGTCTGCATATCTACAATTTTAATAGATACTGACATACAATTTACAAAATTGATTGTACCAATCAACACTCCCATGAGCAGTGTACAAGAGCTCCTGTTGCTCCAAATCCTCACTCACACTTGGTATATTCTGTCCTTTTAATTTTATTCATTCTACTGTTTGGATAGTAGTGTTGCAATGTGAATAAAATTTGTGATTCCCTGATAATTAATGATGTTGAGAACCTTTTCACCTCTTTTTCAAGGTATCTAAGTCCTCTTCTCAATTTTTCTATTGCATTATGAGTCCTTATTGTTTTAAATTTTAAACCATGTGATATGGTTTTAAAAAGTAAATTTAAAAGTAATGTAATTAACAATACAAATAAATTCCATTAAGTTCTATGCTTCATGCTCTCTCCTTCTTAGAGATGCATATTAGCATTTCAAAAGCTCCGAAAAGTTCTACATTTTTCACCACCACAAAACAGTTTAGAGAAATGTTGTCTCCCTTCTGATATAATTTTCATGGAATTAACAATTGTCTCCTTTTTTTACTTGTATTTTTTTTACAATTCATTCTCCAATTTTATCCCATAGTTCATTAGATCTATCAAACATCTATCAATATAATTTCTCAAATACTCAAAATTAGATAATCTATCATTTCAATTACTGTAACTACTGTTTTCTCTTGAAGTCTGCCATCTCCCTGTTCAGTGAAAATGGGTTGCTCTCTAATTCTGCCATATTTCTCTCATCCTGGAGTTTCCCTTCTTAATTTCCTGGTCGGGTTTTCTGGATCTCATGTCTTTCTTTTTCTTGGCCTACTCCCATGTTTTGCTGAACACATTCTCTAGGAGCTTTCTTTAAAAAAAAAAAATGACATGGAAAGAAAGTATTTCATCCTTCTATATGTGAAAATGTTTTTATTCTGCCCTTATATTTGATGGAAAGTTTGACTATAGAATTCTAAGTTGGAAGTTACTGTCCTTCAGAATATTGGAAAAATTTCACTTCATTATATTTCAGGATAACAATGACTTAGTAACATTGTTAAGAAATTCAATGCCATTCTAATTCCCATCCCTTTAATTTTTGTTTCTGCCCTCTGAAAACGTTTAGAATCTTCCCTTTAGTGTTAGTGTTCTCACCTTTTTAATGATGTGCCTTAATGTAGGTCTTTTTACTTGGTGGGCCTTTAAATATGAAGACTCCTGCCCTAGCAAAATTTTTAAAATTATTATTTTGATCATTTCTTCCCTGTTTATTTTTTGTCCTCTTTTTCTAGGACTCAGGTTTTTAATTAATTGACTGGATAAACATGTCAGGCCTCTGAGCCCAAGCTAAGCCATCATATACCCTGTGACCTGCACGTATACATCCAGATGGCCTGAAACCACTGAAGAACCACAAAAGTGAAAATAGCCAGTTCCTGCCTTAACTGATGACATTCCACGATTGTGATTTGTTCCTGCCCTTCCCTAACTGATCAATGGACCTTGTGACACTCCTTCTCCTGGACAATGAGTCTCAGGAGCTCCCCACTGAGCACCTTGTGACCCCCACCCCTGCCCGCAAGAGAAAAACCCCCTTTAACTGTAATTTTCCACTACCTACCCAAATCCTATAAAGACTGCCTCACCCCTATCTCCCTTTGCTGACTCCTTTTTCGAACTAAGTCGGCCTGCACCCACGTGATTAAAAGCTTTATTGCTCACCCAAAGCCTGTTTGGTGGTCTCTTCACACTGACGCGCGTTAACAGAATGAATGGATAGAAAAGTCTTCTGAGTACTTTTTAAGAAAAAAGCTTATTGGCCGGGCGCGGTGGCTCACGCCTGTAATCCCAGCACTTTGGGAGGACAAGGTGGGCGGATCACGAGGTCAGGAGTTCGAGACCAGCTTGGCCAACACGGTGAAACCCCGTCTCTACTAAAAATACAAAAATTAGCTGGGTGTGGTGGCGGGCGCCTGTAATCCAAGCTACTTGGGAGGCTGAGGCAGGAGAATTGCTTGAACCAGGGAGGCAGAGGTTGCAATGAGCAGAGCAGAGATCGCGCCACTACACTCCAGCCTGGGTGACAGAGCACGACTCCCTCTCGAAAAGAAAAAAAAAAGCTTATTAAGCAATAAAGCACAGAGTATCAGACCATATGTTTAGCGCTGAACATTTTATTATAAATGATCAAAAATGTTTAACACACTATTGTTTACAACCTCCCACTACTGTAAAATCTAACATTGCTACTTTCATTTCAGGTAATGCAAAAATACAAGAACCATTAGCTGTCTGTAGGCAGAAATCTGTTCGAGTCATTCCTTATTACTGAATCCCTAGAATTAATTAAACATCTAGTATGGACTTGGTATTGTATATAACATTTGCACTCATGTCTTACAAAACAGTCATCTAAGTAGAAAGGTATTCAAGGCAGAAAGATGGAAAAACGTTTGCAGTCTTTTTTGGTTGGCATGAAACACTGACTGCATTCCTCCCAGATTTATAAGAAAGAAATATTTGCAGTCTTACCTGGAGTTAGATGGATGGACTCTCTCAAGGTCATTTTTCAATCTCTGCACATACATACTCATGGAAGTAAGAAAGGAGAGGGAGAAAAGGCAGATCCCCCGTAACAGCGGTTAAACACCTGAACTTGCTCCACTATGACAGGGTTTATCATCCACCTCTCAGTCCTCAAGTGGCTGGAAATATGGAAATTGGAGTCCAGGTAGACAGGTGAGTGTACAACCTTTTAAGTGTGGAGCCCTCGGAATTCACAACACTCCCCAAAAAGCTTCCTGCGCAGGCGCAGAGTCGGAAGGGAGTCGGAAAGCAGACCCCGGTGCCCCCTAATAAAGCCCCCAGCCGGACGCTGCCACTACCGGGGTTTGGCAACTTCCGGAAGACCTGTGGCCCAAAGGAGAATCCTGTTGGGGGCGGCGGGGGCCGGTGGCCGCTAACCAATCCGACACCCGCCAGCAGGATGAAGAGAGGGGCTTTCCCAAAAGTAAAACTTTCCCAAACCTGGGGGATGGGAAGAGAAGACAAAAGGAGCGCCTCTGGCTCCCTTTCCCACTTCCCAGCCGCCCGCCCCAGCCCTCGGCCTCGGCTGCGCGACCCGGGCGGAGGATCCCGGCCGCAGGCCGAGGAGAGCCAGGCGGGAGGGCCGCGAGCGGGCTGCCCCTCTCCCCGCCTTGCTGTCCGCCGCTGACGTAACCTGCGAAGTTTGGGGAGGGAGGAGCTCGGGCGGCCGGAGCTGGTCGCTGCGCGCGCCGGGGAGGGCCGGGGCTGCGAGAGAGGAAGCTCTTTCGCGGCGCTACGGCGTTGGCACCAGTCTCTAGAAAAGAAGTCAGCTCTGGTTCGGAGAAGCAGCGGCTGGCGTGGGCCATCCGGGGAATGGGCGCCCTCGTGACCTAGTGTTGCGGGGCAAAAAGGGTCTTGCCGGCCTCGCTCGTGCAGGGGCGTATCTGGGCGCCTGAGCGCGGCGGGGGAGCCTTGGGAGCCGCCGCAGCAGGGGGCACACCCGGAACCGGCCAGAGCGCCCGGGACCATGAACGGGGAGGCCATCTGCAGCGCCCTGCCCACCATTCCCTACCACAAACTCGCCGACCTGCGCTACCTGAGCCGCGGCGCCTCTGGCACTGTGTCGTCCGCCCGCCACGCAGACTGGCGCGTCCAGGTGGCCGTGAAGCACCTGCACATCCACACTCCGCTGCTCGACAGGTAGGCAGCCACTGGGGTTCCCTGGAAGAGCCCTCAACTCCTGCATCCCCTCAAGCCCCCTGACAAGCGGGCTTTAGAACCCAAATGGCAGTGACCGCTTGGGGCCGGCCTCACCTCGTCACCTCTAGGCAGCCCTTCAAGCTTGGGAGGTAGGGAGCACCGACCCTTCAAGCTCTGGCACCGTAGGGAGCACAGGCTTCTCTGGAGATGCAGCAGTTGCATTCCTCCACACATCTCTCCATTACCCTTTCTCTCCTTCCCTCTTACTCCTAGGCGTTCTGGCTCCGTACTCCAAAAATCAGCAATCACTGCCTAACTCTAAACGCTGCGTTTATTGAAATTGATGTGTGTTTATACATAGTGGGTGTGGGTTTTGTTTGCTTTGTTTTTTCCTTATTTTTGAAATTGGGCTGTAGGGCTGCACTGTCCAGTAGGTAGCTCTTAGCCACAGGTGGCTATTGAGCACTTGAAATGTGCCCGTCCGAATTGAAGTGTGACCTAAGTGTAAAATACCAGAGTTCGAATGCTTAGTATTTATTAAAAAAAGAACTTATAATATTTTATTATTTGTTTATTGATTATATGCTGAAATAACATTTTTGATATCTTGGGTTAAATATAAGATTAAAATTCATTTTATGTGTTTCTTTTTACTTTATGTGGCCACGAGAAAATTTTAAATTGTATGTGGTGGTGTTCTCATTATATGTTTATTGGACCGCACTGCTTTAGAATCAAGGATGTTTTGCTTCTTATTGTTTTTATTTTGGTTTTGGTTTATGTGTTGTCAGGAACGTTTTATATCAAACTCAATACTAGCAGTTCAGTTTCTCCCAGTCTCAGTTTCTCTCACAGGGAAGATTAAGTAGAGGAAATGTGTGCTATTTTTGCCACAATAAATTGAACCAAGACTGTTAAATGGCCAGAAATTGTAAATGGCTTTCACTTATTGGTTTGTACAGGTTTTAAGGGAAGGTTAGCGTTAGTTTCTGTTTTCAGAAGAACATTACAACCGCGTGCCATAGACCTGTGACTGTGTATTAGTCAATGGGTCTGGTCACTAGTCTTGTGTATTTTACTTCCTACAGGGATTTAACTAGGCCCAGCATTCAGTTCTTAGTGAGTTAACATCCATGATTACAACATTCTCTTCTCCTCCTCCTATATCTAATGTGAAAATGCGTCATCCCCGATGCCTGATTGGCCAGAAGCTGTGAGTATCCAGCATCAGATAAATTCCTCAGCTTCCGCCCTGCCAAAGTTACTGGATTTTCACCTGCCTGTGGCTTTTCTTCATTGTCTCTCACTGTCAGGCTTCGATGGCCTAAATGGCACAGGAGATTTGGGACACCTCTAGAGCTTGTTTCCACTTCTTGTCTATCATACTCCAGATTCAGTGATATACAAGGTGTGGTGTCTGTTTACTCCAGGCCTTATATTCTGTGGAGCAAGTGCTGGACAAGTGTGTATATGTGTCTGTAGTCAACTTTTAAGGGTGGTGGTTGGTTAGAGAGGGTGGATATATGTTAGAACCAGTTATGCAAACACTATATGGAAATGTAGCACTGATGGACCCATTAGGTATTGAAAAGCCAATTGATCCTCCCATTTTGGGTGCTGCTTCTCAGGATTTTGATTTATCTAAGCTTTGTGCGGTTTGGGGACCAAGAAGTGAAGAGGGAGTTTCCTTCCCATACTCATGAACAATTTTCGTAGTCTAAAATTCTTCACTGAATTGGGTAGGAAATTAATTCTGTCTTCGAGGAAGCCATAAGACCAGCGAAACACTCTGGTATTACTGCATCACATTCTTTTCTCCAATTTGTTACTTAAGATCTTATCATTGCAGTATTTATGTAGTCTGAGCATTAGATGAGGCTATGCAGTTGACTCACTGGTGTCTCTTTCCTCACTTATAAAATACGAATAATAAATACATGTGTTTCTCGGACTATGGAGAACAATGTTTGCATTGTTCTTTGGGATGACCTGAAAGAAAAATAAGTTTATGCAATGTTACATGCTCTTACTTTAATGATTGGTGAATCAGTCTCCATAACCTGACTTCTATCCGATGAGTGGACCTTCCCCAACAATCTTCCCACCCCTTATGAGTAATGAGTCCAATTGGTTGTTCAAATACCCTGTAGATGACAGAACTTTTCTGATTAAATTTTTGAGTTAATTTTGGTGATGTGACTATAGAAGCTGTACTTTACACCTTTATTTTCAAAATGTAAAAATCAATTTTTAAAATCTTTTGGCTTTAAAAAAAATTTCCCACTCACTCAATCTTGCCAAAAATCTACCTTCAAGAACTTTCCTACTATATTCTTTGATCAAGCAATAGGGTAGAAAGAATGCAGGCTTTAATGTCCCATGATTGCAATTCAAATCTGATGCCAACCCTGCCACTTATTAGTGTGACCATTAGAAAAGTATTAATTTTTCTGAGCCTCAGTGCCCTCATTTATAAAGTGGAGATAATGAAACTATGTTTAGAGGGTGATCTTAGGATGCTAGTGCATATAAAGTGACTGACGTGTAATAGGGTCACAGTGGAAAGAAGAATGCCTCTTAATGGGAGGAGGAAAGAGTGTGTGAAGTGTCACTGAGACTTCTGCAGCATGCACTCTCTATTGTTCTTAGTATCCAGGAATCTTCAGGGTCATCCTCTGTTGTTGGCCTAAATCTCTTGGGGCAGATACGGAACTATTTCCATCTAGGGAATAAACGTTTAATTAAAATGGGTCTCACAAACTGATACTGGTTTCCTAGCAGTTGGAGTATTAAGTGATTGAAGGACAGAGAATGAGAGAAGCTTTTCACTTTATGCCTTCTTGTTACTCTTGAATTTTAAGACATATAAATATATGACCTATTCAAAAAATAAATGATGAAGATTCTTTTGCTTTGTTTTTTTTGTTTGTTTTTAAAAGTAGTCCTCTTAGTCTGGTCTAGAATGTCTGTTGCTATTCATATTTCAACAGCCATTCATTCAGAGCTTGGGAGGTGTAAGAACTAACTTATCATCATTACTTACCTAATAGGCTTCTCCTGGAAACATTTCTATTTCTGTCATTGCTGCAGCCAACATCCGGTCACTCAGGGTAAAAAAATAATGACATCTCCAATTCGTTTTCATTTTTTTTTAACCCCCTACAGTCAGTCACTACAACGCGGGCATTCTATTCACTTAGTGTTTTTCTTTCCATTTCCACTGCTACCTTTGTAGTTTTAGGTTCATGTATTAACTGGTATTAAAATCTCCTAACACCTGACTTTCAAACTCTACCACTTTCTACTAATCCTACATCTTGTTGCCAAATTAATCATCTTAAAATTGTATTCTACTGTCATTCCCCAACTCAAAAACTTTCAGTCACACCAGGTACATTGGCACACCCCTGTAGTCCCAGCTACTCAAGAGGCAGAGTAGGGAGGGCCAGTCTGGGCGACATAGCAAGATCTGGTCTGTTAAAAAAAAAAAAAGTTTCCAGTGTGTATTCTGTATGTTAAAAAAAAGCAAACAAACCGTCAATCACTTAGTGACTGCTAAGTGAAGTTTCACCACCCTAACCAGGCTTTAAGACTGAGATATGTCCCTAACCTGTCTTATTCACCTTCACTCCTTTTATATTACATAAAAGGAGTGCATTAAACAATTCACAATTTCCCAAATTTAGCCTTCCCTTTAATTTCCTTGAAATCATTTGATACCTACCTATTGGACATCTGATACAATTGAGCCCAGGAGTTTGAGGCCACCCTGAATAACATAGTGAGACCTTGTCTCTACAAAAAAAAAAAATAGGCACGGTTGCATGCCTGTGGAGCTAGCTGGCTGCTGGGGAGGCTAAGGTGGGAGGATGGCTTGAATCCAGGAGTTTGAGGCTATAGTGAGCTGTGATCACACCACTGCACTCTAGCCAGGGTGACAAAGAAAAATAGAAAAAAAAATAGTTAAATATGTATTTGTTTTACATATGAATAAACAAATGAACCTGGGAGCCAGTTACCCCAGCAATCTATTAATATTATTGAGCATTTACCTGTTCTCAGTGTTCTTTTCCTGAGTTCTGGTATATAATTTATAAAGATTACTGACTTTTATGCAGCTATTGAATCTATAACATTTAAAGGTTTTAATATTCAGGATATTTGGAAAATGTTTATATGGTATGCAACCATAAAATTTAATATAATATTCTAATAAAACATGCTCATTTGAATACAATGTAAACTTAATCATGTAATTAGTTCAGGCACCAATTGTTCTAACATAGATAGACTTTATAAATTTAATACTATGTTCTTTCCCATTCCTAGGATAAGTACAATAATAATAAACCTGTGTTTAGCACTTTTACCTGTCAGTGGCTTATAGAAGTTATTTTGGTCTCTAAACAGACCTGTGGAATATATAGGGTAGGTATTATTTCTATTTTAAATATGATGAAACTAAGGTGCAGAGAAGTTGCATAATTTACATGAGGTCACATAGCTAATTAATGAAAAAAAATCCAGGCTTAGTCTTATAGGCATGATAATTGTATATTTTTTATTACTTGAAGTAATTATGCATTTTTTCTTCTTAGTGAAAGAAAGGATGTCTTAAGAGAAGCTGAAATTTTACACAAAGCTAGATTTAGTTACATTCTTCCAATTTTGGGAATTTGCAATGAGCCTGAATTTTTGGGAATAGTTACTGAATACATGCCAAATGGATCATTAAATGAACTCCTACATAGGGTAAGTATTACACATTTTTAGTGGCCATAATTGCCACTTTTACTATTCAAACTATATTTTACTTTGATTTTATATTTGATCAGATTATTTAGGGGTATATAGATGAATCAAAGACTATCACAGGGATAAAATTTTACCTTTTGTGACATTTTTGTGTTGATTAAAACACTGTGGATTCAGGCCCTGTACTCTAGATTATTTTGCCTGGGTTACCATTCCTAACATTTATACCAAATTATAGTATTTACATGCATATTACATGGGTAGAAATGGAAGAGATAAACTCTGCACACTGTAAAATCCACTGTTAAGTGATATTTTATTTTATATTAATAGCAATTTCAAATTCAAATTTAATGTTATTAATACCAGTTCATAAAGTTCTGAATTAGCAGGCCAAATATTAATAAATTATCTCTGAATACCAGATACATTAGCTTTTCTAATAATAGACAGTGGTGTGAGCCATTTACCCTTTTTCCCAAGGTACCAGTCACTCTCTCTTTGATTATGAATCCCTTGAGTAAACAAATTCAGGGGTCCTCATTCTCAAAATACATGTATTCATTATTAATATTATCATGAGTCTGTAGTTTCAATAGATCTTTTTAAACTACTTGGTCCATTTTTTGAGGGTTGGCTTAATTAAAACTGTATTAATCTACAAAATCCAATCAATAGATACTCTCAAATGATAGTGTAACACAATGCCCTGTAAGTGGCCAAGGGAAAGTGGGTGCCACTGTCAGTCAGTCATAGAGTAACTTCCTCTCAGTTTCAGAATACATCACATTCTATTCATGACTTGTGACCATTTGAAACAAGGATGGAATAAGTAACTGGTGTCAGTCTGTAAGATTTGTATAACTACCACAGAGCCAAGATACAAATATTAATAAATCACAATTTCTCTTTTATTTTTGTTGAGAAATGAGTATAAGTAGAAATCTAACATTTTCTTCCCACACCCCAGCAGATACTCTGGCACCCAAATTTGCAGCTCGCTGGAAATTCTACAGTCTCCTCAAGGGGGATTGCTAACTCCTGGAAAAAAATCATAAAATATAGAGTGAGCACTTCTCTCCCTTGTCTCCATGATCACAAGCCCCCATATTATATTATGCTGCAGAGAGGCCTGGTAACTGCTTTAAACTGCATAATTTTCAGAAAAAGTTACCTTTTTTACAGATTAAAAGATTAAGTTTCTCTAGGGGACAGGCCTCTGTGTATGCCAGAGAAAGTAATGTTCCACGTCAGCTTTTTGTGTTTCTTTTGGTTTCCTGTATTGCATTATTTAGGGTGGGATTTATCTTGAAGTGCCCTCCCCCAACCTCACAAAATTCATTGAGAAAACTCAAGATGTATCATAAACAGTCTAAAATATTTTGAACCACTCCCCCTGCCAGATTGATCACTGAACTATAAGCTGACGCATTGGCAGAAAAACTTCTCAAGAACAGTTTTGTACTTTCGGTAGAAGCAGTCTTTTTCATAGCATTTAGAAAAATGTGGTATGGTGCCTGGTGATTCATCGTGGATCTTCCCAAATTGCCTGATCTTCCGAAGTATGTTCATTCTCCTGGGAAGCCACATTAACTTTTATGTTCAGAAAACATTTATTTTAAGAAAATTCAGATGGATATTATTTGAGTACTATGAAAAATAAAATGTTATGTTTTAAATGTGTCTGTTCTATATAGTTTTAGAAACAAAAATGAGTGTCCCTTCCACAAAAACAAAACAAAAGGCTAATTTTATAAGCTGGAATGCAGATAAATTAATTATATGATTAAATGTATGATAAATTAATGCTTAGTCAATAAATACAATATGATCATAATTTGTAACTGATGCAGTGATTATAATGTATGATTTTATATTAATAGAAAAATTAAAATACAAATTTTGAATGAATGCCTTAGTATTTACTAGAAACAAACTGTCTGTAATTTTGTGTGTATTTGTGTGTACTCAAATTACCTGATTAAGACATAGAATGAGGAGGTGGATGTGGGTGTAAGTATATGACTCTGGCTATATACAGATACAAAGTAATTCAGATTTGTGTCAGTTGAAGAAAGACCCAAAACCATGTAGTTGCATGACCAATATAAACTAAAAGGAAGTATTGGTGCCATAAAGTTATCATAATTTTCTCTATAAAGTGAGGAAAGTAAGACACAAAAATGTTAAACCCTATCAAATTGGTGCTATTTTATAAAAATGAGCATATGTTTTAACCTTAGTTTATACTGTGTTTCCTCATGGAATATTTAACTTTCTAAGTGTGAAACATAGTGAAATTTGGACTAATTTCATTTTCTTTCTTTTCACATATATATGAAGAAAACTGAATATCCTGATGTTGCTTGGCCATTGAGATTTCGCATCCTGCATGAAATTGCCCTTGGTGTAAATTACCTGCACAATATGACTCCTCCTTTACTTCATCATGACTTGAAGACTCAGAATATCTTACTGGACAATGAATTTCATGTTAAGGTAATTACTTTTTTAAAAAGTTTATGTTTCCTTGTCCTTATAGTTTTAAAAATACTTTTTAGTTATTTCTTCGACCTAGCCAATTTCATGTCTCTCCTTAGAGATAGGGACTAATGAATAGTAATTTCCATAGCCCCTAATTTCTATCTTCTATTCTCCTTCTTCCTACTGCAGTTAGGAAGTTATTCCTAGACAGAGATAGAATTATGGTACAAAATACTAAGCCATTATGTTCCTTAATTGAATTGTCAAGATCACCTTTTTTTTTACTTTTTATTTTAAAATTATTATATATTTATAGGAAGTTGCAAAGGTAATAAAGAGGTTTCATGTATCCTTCACCTGGTTTCCCACATTGTTATATCACACATAATTATAGTATAATTTCAAGACCAGGAATTTGACATTAGTACAATGTGTGTTCATAGTACTATTACTTTATCACATGTATAGATTTGTGTAACCACAACAATCAAGGTACAGCACTACTCATAACATCACCACAAAGATACCACTCATCCTACCTCACCCACTTCCTCCCTACCACAATCTGTACCCCTAACAACCACTAATCTGCTTTCCATCTCTTTAATTTTGTCATTTTGAAAATGCTATATAAGTGGAATCATATAGTATGTGATATTTTGAGATTGGCTTTGTTCACATCACATAATGCTCTTGTGATCCGTCTAAGTTGTGCTTGTAACAATAGTTGTTTTTTATTGATAAATAGTATTCCACAGTATAAATGTACCAAAGTTAACCATTCAGGAACATTTTGGTTCTTTCCATTTTGGGGTAATTATTTACAAAGCTGCTGTGAACAAAGCTGTACAGGTTTATGAGTGAACATAAGTCTTCATTACTCTGTGATAAATGCCCAAGAATGCAAATGCTGGGTCATATGGTAAGGGTGTGTTTAGTTTTTAAAGAAAGTATCCAACTATTTTCCAGAGTGGCTGTACCATTTTACATTCCATCAGCAATGTGTGAGAGATCCAGCTATTCCGCATCATTTTCTAAAGGGATTCCTTGGTTTTCTTACTGTTGAGTTTTGAGAATTCTGTATATGTTACAGTAGTAGTTCTTCATCAGATATGTAGTTTGCAAATATTTCCTCCCAGTTATAGTTTATCTTTTCATCCTTTTAACAGGGACTTTCACAAAGCAAAATGATAATACCAAATGCCCACCAGCATTTGGTATTATCACTGTTTTCTGTTTAGCTGTTCTAATAGATGCGTAGTGATATCTCATCTTGGTATTAATTTGCATTTTCCTAACTGCTAATGATATCGAACACCTTTTTATATGCTAATTTGCCACCCATACGTGGTTTTCAGTGAAATGTCTCTCATGTCTTAAGCTCATTTTCTAAAGGGATTCTTTGGTTTTCTTACTGTTGAGTTTTGAGAGTTCTGTATTTGTTACAGTAGTAGTTCTTCATCAGATATGTAGTTTGCAAATATTTCCTCCCAGTTATAGTTTGTCTTTTCATCCTTTTAACAGGGACTTTCACAAAGCAAAAATTTTAATTTTGATGAAGTCCATATTTTTTCTTCTATGGATCATGCTTTTGCTGTCATCTCTAAGCACTTTTCACCAAGTTCTACTTACTGAAGATTTCCTTTTTTGTTATCTTCTGTAAGTTTTATAGTTTTATGTTACATATGTAATCTGTGATCCACCTTGAATTCATTTTTTAATAAGATGCAGGACTTAAGTGCTGAAGACACTGGCTATTGTGATTTCACAGCTATTCTATATCTAACTGAGTGTAAATAAAAAGTAGTTTTTGAGTAATTAATACTAAATGTAACTCACCATATTTTTATGTATCATTTTGCTATACTTCTTTTAATAACATGTAATCAGAAAATTATTATAAATATAAAAATGTTCAAATAAATCAGTAATAGAGAAGTTGAAACAACAGGGAAATTAAAACAAGAAATGTGAGAGAAAATAAGTGGGAAAAATTTTTATTGAAGACTCTCCTCTCCTTAGAATAAAGTGGTAGGGGAAAGGAGAGAGAAGCAAGCTGCTGCCTCAGTATTGCTAAGAAAAAAAGAGACTAATCTATTCCATCAATTATAGAACCATCAAGTAGAAGTACCTCAATGGTCAACTAGTTCTCTGATACTTCACTGCAACAATCCCTGTCTCCCAAAGCAGTTATCCTGTAACAGGGAGTCTTAACATCCTTAATTGAATAATTGTGACATTTTCTTAAATGATCAACCAAAATTCCTTCCTGGTTGCTTCCACCCATTGATCCTACTTCAACTTTTTGTGATAAACAGAATAAATCCAATTTAGTTACTTCAGCAAGACAGCCCTTTCAATATTTGAAGACAGCTATGAGCTGTCTCCCAAACCCTCACGTACAAGTGCATTTTATCCATCTCCCTGATAAATACCCTTTAGTTCCTTCAACTCGTTTTCTTATTACATTACATGGATTTTAATCCTTGGTGCTATGTAGATGCATCATTTTGTTTAAATCTCACTTAAATGTTGATCATCAGAACTGAACACAATACTATTTTTGGTGTGGTTTGATGAATGCAGACTTTAGTGAAAGTGTCATTTCCTTGGCCCTAAATACTTAATAGTTCCTTAATAATTCATCAGCTTTCCAGGGGTAGTCATATCACATAGTTCAAATTGGGCTTAGTGTCAACAAAAAACCCTTGGAGGTTCTTTTTGCCACGTATCGTTGCTTAAGCCACCTCTTCTTAAGCAACAAAGTACACAAAATAATGTACTTTGCAGAATACTTTCTAGATATGATCAAATTTTATCTTGTTAGATTGGAGCAATTGCTTCAGTCTCTTAAGACCTTTTTGAATGTTATTTCTATAATCCAAAGGTTTTAAGTTTCTCTCCAAGTTTTGTGTGATGCTCAAATTTAATTAGATAATTTTTTGTATCTTTAAGTCATGATTAAATATGAACCAGTACAGAGCTTGAATCAGAGCTGTATCACATGGCCATAAGAACCTTCATCTGGGTCAATATCAGTCCTTTTGTTAATCCGCGCTTTTGGAGAATACTCATTCAGTTTGTCTGGAATACTCCTAAAAGTGCTATTATACAGCCCATATTTCTTCATTCTGTCCTTAAAAATTTTATGAAAGTCTTTGCTTAACTGCTTTTCTCAGCTGTTCTCATGACTTAGTCATCTTGGTCCTTTTCTGTGAATTCAATTTTAAAATTCTTGATTATTTTTATTTTTTTTCTTAAATTGACTCTTTTATTGTAGCAAATGAATGAAAAATTCATTTATTCTACCCCTCCTTTTTGGGAATGGAGGCCATAATTTTTTTATCTCAAATTCATCTAAATGCTAATAAAAATTATGTATTTTGTTAAAATTGGTAAAAAATATAGGAGGTAAACAATGGAAACAAATGATGTGCTGCATGGAGCTCATTTCACTCTGCTGAATTCTAAAGTATGCAGTAAAATATTTTAAGTAATTTCAGTGTCTTTTAGGATTTCCCATACTCCCTTGTCAATTAAATATTATTTCTGTTCTTACATTTTGTCTTACATTTTTAAAAAATAAAGTAAAAAATAAGGAAGCTTTTAAATATTTAGTTATAAGATACTGTATAATATATGCATAAGATTTACAACTGAAGCAAAACTGTACAGGACATATCAAAGGCACAGAATATTGTCACTGATAATTCTTTAGGCACCCATTGTATTGGACATAAATATGTTTTCTCTGCAATTATACTGTTTTCATGAAATACTTCTTTTAGTGATCAGCATAAAATTGTATAATAATTACCTTTACAATTTTGAGATTTAGTGTATTTCTTAATTTAAGGATGCTACCTTTAGGGCATTATTAATACAACTGTATAAACCAGAATTGTAAACAATGACCAGTGACAATTGCATGAGACGTGAGTAGACTTGGCAGCTCTGTGAGATGTAGGAAGCACATGGTATCAAGCTATATGTCATGAAAAGTAAGGTGTGCAAGGTACACACTCATTGAGAATATCAGACAAAAAATGCCTCTGCTTAATTTTCAAAAATTAGTCTCTCTTTTGAAATTTGTAATGTTATATTAAACTTTAACTCAGTATGTATTGCTCCTAGAGTTATTTGGCTCAGCAGTGTGGAATTTAATTTTGTAAGAAGTTGGGGGAATATACAGAAATAAAATATTAAAATATATTACATTTTCTCTGGTTTGATATCTAAATACAGTGAATATACACAAAGATAGTTGACTTTTGGACTTTTTAAAGAGGAAATTTCTTAATTATTTGCTCTTGTCCCTTACAGATTGCAGATTTTGGTTTATCAAAATGGCGCATGATGTCCCTCTCACAGTCACGAAGTAGCAAGTCTGCACCAGAAGGAGGGACAATTATCTATATGCCACCTGAAAACTATGAACCTGGACAAAAATCAAGGGCCAGTATCAAGCACGATATATATAGGTAGAGTAAAGTTGCTTCTGCTCAGAGTTAACCTTGTCTCAGACACAAAATTAGTCAACCAGAATTTTGAAGCTACATTTTAAACTGTGATTTTTATTCTTCTCTCATAATTGTGGTGAAAGTAAACTTGAGGCCCCACGGTGATTAATATTTTTCAAATTAAGGAAATTTAATGATTTGCTTTAAGAAACTTTTACATCCTTTAAGAAATTTTAAAGCATCTCTTCTTATCCTATCAATTTATAATATAATAGTTAAGGATTTTTATCATATGTGACTTGGAAATGCAGAGGGAAACAGTGGTTCCTAACATTTTAGCTTTAAGTTTCTCAACCTGTTCAACCTTTTAGCTTTTGATATCTACATATCTTTTTAGATAAATAGACAAACTCTTAATCACACTGGGGATATTTCTATTTAAAGAATCCCTAATATTTGTATATGTGTGAATTTTTTATACAACAAATCAATGGGTTTGATAAGATCATATTTTCATATTTCAGATGCATATTACTTATAATCTCATAATGCAGTAATAAGCATAACACATTGTTATTGACACTGGTTATTTAACCAGAATAAAAGGAAGATGATTATTTACACAGGTTTAGGAGATGGGGACATTCACCTCGTGTATAAGTTACTCTTATCTCTTTTAATATACTAATGAATGCAAAAGCAGACTCTCTAAATTTGCTCTGAACACATTTTATAGTCCTTTAAATGGCTTTTTGCCATCTTTAATAAATAACCTGTTAATGAATCATTTTAGGAATGAATGCTATATCTCTACCAGAAAACTATATATTTAATTAAATTGCATATTCCTTTTCTTCAAAAGCATTTTAATTTTTGTTATTTCTCATTAAAACCAAAGCCAGCCAATCCGTTTTAGTGGCTACACTAAAACAATTCATACAGTGTCTTTTACATTCACATTGTGTGAATATAAGAAACTGTCCTTTTATATTTTGTTTTCTGATATTTTTAATTCATTCTGAATGATGTACTGAGGGGAGGAGAAATGTATTTATAGCTTCCTAAGGTAGAGATCATGTTCTACCCAACAATTCTTAAAGCTGGTTTGATTCTATAAAAATGGGCCAATAAATCTGCCAGTCATTCATTTTGTGAATTTTCCCTTTATGTTCAATTTCAATATTCTCTGTCAGGGAAAAATGAGGAAATATTATTCCTTTATTTGGGTAGGAATTCCCTCTGTACTCCTCGCTCTCCCTGTAACACAAGGTGTTGGTAGTAATAAATTCTATGTGTCCATTTTGAATGCATGGTTAATGTTGGGGTGTGGCAAAATTCTTATATCCTATTTAACCATTTATTCTAATTATAAACTCTATGCAGCTTAACCCTGTAATTGACATCTGAAGTTAAACTGTAGGCAAGATATTTCCACTACCAAAGAAGATAGTGCTGAGAGCAGAAAAAAGGCAGTAGAATAGAGCTCTATGAGACAATTTTTTTCTTGTTCTTTGTTCTTTGTGAAAAATAATATCATTTAATTAAAGGGCATAGCTTATCTGGGTGTCCAAGAATTAAATCATCCACAAAAAGTTAATCTTGCATGTAACGTTAAGCTTGTATTACAGTAATTTCCTAATTTTTTAACTTAAAGTTGATTTTGTTTCCAAACTACATGAGCATTTATCATCTTCATTGTATACAGTAATTCTTTGCTGCCTTATCACTTTGAAAAATGGTATCTTCAGTCAGCTTTTAAAAATAGTGCTATTTTAGTTTATTATGCAGAGTTCATTTAAAATATGTAACATGTATGTTCTTATGTTAAACAGCTATGCAGTTATCACATGGGAAGTGTTATCCAGAAAACAGCCTTTTGAAGGTAAGTATGTTTTGACTTTTTTATGCTCAATAACATCATGTTAGTAGGTCACTCTCAGAACTATCTAAAAATCATGTTATTTTAAATCTGCTTATTCATTTTGTGGAAAACACACTAAAACAACAATTTATCAGTTGTGAATGCATCACATACTGCAAAATATACTGGGTTAAGGATCCAGTTGTGAGTCTACTATACACTGGAAAATGTACTGGATTAAGGATCAGAAAAACCCAGATTTTAATTCTTGTTCTGACAGTAATTAGCTCTGTGATCAAGTCACAAAATCTCTTGCGTCCTCATTTTTGTCGCCTGCATAATAAGAATTTTAAATTACTATTTCCAAGTTCTAGTCTAGCTGTAAAATTATTTATATGATAATTTAATTACTACCCCCTCTATAAAGACTAGCAAATATTGAAGACTAATCTGTCCTTTTTATTCCCTGAAAATATTGTTTATTTCTTTATTTTGAGGTTTGTGTAGGTCAGCTTGTTGTGTAACAAAAAACAACCTCGGAATCTCCGTAGCTTATGAAATAAACATTTATTTCTCATTCACATTAAATATTAGTTGCTGTAGCCCTTCTTAGTTCTGCTAGGTTTCGCTCAGCTCTGCTTTACAAATACTCTGTTGACCAAATCCAATCACATGGTCAAGCCCAAAATTAATGAGGTGAGGATATAAACTCCTTCCATAGGAATCAGGTAAGTCTGGCAATGGTTTGGGGTATATATATTCCTTTTACAGAAAGGGGGGTAAGGCATCATTCCTAAAATTTCAATATTCACTTATTTTCTTTTAGTTAGTTTTAGATGTAAGTAATATGCTTAATCATAATATATTACTAATGAATGCAATCTATTTGTTTTGACAGATGTCACCAATCCTTTGCAGATAATGTATAGTGTGTCACAAGGACATCGACCTGTTATTAATGAAGAAAGTTTGCCATATGATATACCTCACCGAGCACGTATGATCTCTCTAATAGAAAGTGGATGGGCACAAAATCCAGATGAAAGACCATCTTTCTTAAGTGAGTATATAGTTTTAACCTAGACTCTTTGAATTACAGAATTAGTTAATATACTGTGAATAAAATATTCCTTGAAAAATTGTGCAAATTAGATGACTAGCTAGAAGTTGTTTAAATTATTTTCTGTCTTATCATAGCATTTATATATGAGTAACTCCTTCTAGAGCAGAATTGAGAATTCCTAACAAAAAAGAGAAATCGTGTGATAGGAGTAACAATTTCTTTCATATATTTAACAAATATGTCTTAAACCCCTACCATGTGCTATGTATATACTGGAGTGAGCCCTGGGAACAGAGTAGTAAACAAGACAAACTTTCTGTAGCTAGTTCACATTCTAGTTGAGAAGGCAGAGTGAAAACAAATAAATAAGCAAGATACACAAATTGTGACAGTCTTATAAGGAAATAAGCAAGGTAATAGACTAATTAAGGGAGGGAAACAAAGGCCTTTTTTTAGGGGCAAACATTTGAGCTGAGATTTGAAGCTTGAAAAAGAGCCAGTCATTCAAATGCTGAAGAAAGAGTATTCAGCCAAACAAAACAGCAAGCATAAAGGCTCTGAGCCTAGAAGAGGAAAAAGTTTTATATTCTCAAGAAACAGTGAGAAGGCCTGTGTGGCTGAAATATAGAGCAAGGAAAGGAATTAGATGATATTGGAGAGTTAAGAGAGAGGCTATTGGCCATCATAAAAAGGTTAGATTTTTATTCCAAGTGCAATGGAAAGCCATTAAAGTATCTTTTGCAGGGAAGTGACATGATCTGATAGAAGTTTAGGTGAAATTCTTACTGCTGTGTGGAAAGTTGATTGGAGAAAGACAAAAGTGGAAGCAAAGAGGCTAGAAAAGACACTTTCAGGAATATTCTAATTAAGGTGGAAATTCTGAAGACAGAAGAGTTACAGAATTAAGATAGTATTTCAGAGGTAGAATGGATCAGACATCCAAATGTAAATGTAGGAGAAAATCTTCATTACCTAGGGTTAGGCAGAATCTTTAAATATGACATCAAAAATAAATAGGATTCATTAAAAAATTTATAATCAGACTTTGCAAACATTGGAAACTTTTCCACTTCGAAAGGTACTATTGAGAAAAGAGAAAGCCAGGCATTTAGTGTCCACGACTTTAGTCCCAGGTACTTAGGAGGCTGAGGCAGGAGGATCACTTGAGCCCAGGAGTTTGAGGATGTGTAATAGTGCACTGTGATCGTGCCTATGAATAGCTACTGCACTCCAACCTGGGCAACATAGCAAGACCTCATTTCCAAGAAGGAAAAAAAAAGCAGAGCCACAGACTGGGAGAACATATTTGCATAACATGTATCTGCTAAAGGGCTTGATTCTGGAATATATAAAAAACCCTGACAAGTCAATAATAGGACATGTAGCCCTATTTTAAAATGAGTAAAAGATTTGAATTTCACCAAGGGAGATATACAAATAGCTAAAAAGCACATAAAATGATGCTTAATATTATTAGTCATTTGGAAATGCAAATTAAAACTGCAATGAGTTACCACTTCATACCCACAAAAATAGCTATAATTAAAGACAGAAAATAACAAGTGTTGACAGTGATGTGGCAGAACCAAAATCCGTATACATTGTTGGTGGGAATATAAAATGATGCTGCCGCTTTGGAAAACGGTTTGGCAGTTTCTTAAAAATGAAAGATAAATTTACCATACAACCAAGCAATCCACTAACAGGTAACCCAAGAGAAATGAAAACATATGTTCACAGTTGTATGTGATTAGTGATAGCAGCATTGTTTATAATAGCCAGCAAGTAGAAACAGTCATAATTACTGCTGCTACTACTACAACAATACATGAATCTGTTGTTCCAGGAAGAGTCCAGGATCCTAATATAAAATTGAACATCACTAACATATTGATAGTCTGGACTGGTTCATCTAAGAAGGGAATATACATAGCAAAGAGAGGACCCATAGTAGAGCTCTGAGGCATTCCAGCACTTAGAAATTGAGAAGAAGAAGAAGAAAAAGGATTAAGGAAGAGAAGACAGTAGAGAGTGTAGTCCTTGTGTCTTGGAAGTCAAGGAGGGGTATAGTCGGACATGTCTAATCTGCCAGGAGGCCAAATGAGATAAGCAGGATTTTCCAACATTGTCATCACCGGTAATCCAAACAAATGGAGTTTTAATAGAGAGATGTAAACAGAAGACTGATGTACATTTAAAAAAATAGAAAGAAGTGAAGGCAAATATGGAAAATTCCAGCAAGATGCTTGGCTCTGAACAGAAGCAGAAAAAAATGAGGTGATAGCTAAAGGATGATATGGGGTCAAAATTTTTTCCTATGGCCAGGCACAGTGGCCCATGCCTGTAATCCCAGCACTTTGGGAGACCAAGGCAGAGGGATTACTTGAGTTCTGGAGTTCCAGACCAGCCTAGGCAACACAGCAACACCTTGTCTCAACAACAACAAAAAAAAAATTAAAAAATTAGCCAGACATGGTTCCTTGCCTGTAATCCCAGCTACTTGGGAGGCTGAGGCAGGAGGATTGCTTGAGCCCAAAATGTTGAGGCTGCAGTGAGCCTTGATTGTGCCACTGCACTTGCACTCCAGCCTAGCTGACAAAGCAAAATGCTGTTTCTTAAATAAAAAAAAAAAAATCCTGGAGAAAGATAAGATTACTAGTCAAATGATCCAGTAGAGAGTCAGAGATTGTCAGTGCAAGAACTGAGAGAGAGTATCAGAAACAGAATGCTGGAGAGGTGGAGGAAATGGTATTCAGAATGCAAGTGATACTGTTTACATTTGTATGAGTATATGGACACTTTTTTCTACTGTAAGAGAAATGAGGTTGGAGAGATGGATACAAGTACAAGAAGTTTGTAGATCTGGTTGTAGAACCCTGAAGGAATTCCCTCTCATGGCTTCTATTTTCTCAGTGTAGTATGAGAGCAGATGATCAGCTAGCTCAAAGGAAACATGGAGGATGGGATGTAAGAGGCTGAAAAAGGGAAGATAAAGTACAATGCCTATTACCCCTGCCTTCCCTTTCTAAGTTCAGAATATATTAAGAAAAAGCCGAGGAAGAAAGATAGATGTTGATCAGAATATCAGTTTCATTACTGATAAAGCTAATTGGAGAATGTACCTTTAGATCTGCAGCCAAATGGGCTTAGTAGCATTTTACCCCTACAGTTGATAGCTTTACCAGCCCACCACAGGCCTCACCCTGCTTCTACATAGGGAAGCAGAAAATGTATGCATTCTTTAAGGCAAGCTGACTTTTAAAAGAAGGAGAAAACTGCAAAGGGACCAAATAAGCATGCTTAGTTTTTCTCCAAGTTTAATAAATGAGGTAAGTCTGAGGGGCAGAAAGGAGCTGGAAGAATTCCTCCTATACTTCTCCTTCCTGAGGATTGAACTGGAAATGTCATCTTCCTGTTGGAAACATGAAGAAAAGGACTTAAGTGTCTCCTCCAACAGTACAAGATAATTATGTAAGACAGCAATTCTCAAACTTTTAGATCTCAAGACTCTTCAAAATTATTGAGGACTTCAAAGAGCTTTTGTATGTGTGGGTAATATCTATTAGCATTTACTGTATTAGAAATTAAAACCAAGGAATTTTAAAACGTAGGAATATACAAGAACACATTCCATTATCTGTTGAAGCAGTGATCTTATCACACCTTATTTATGGGCCTCTGGATAAATCCACTATATACTTGTTTGGGGATGACAGTGAACAGGGAAAATAATGTCTTAGTACTTGTTATTTTGAATATAGTTTTGACTTCATGAACCCTCAGGAACCACCCCCGCCAGGGGGTCCCTGGACCACACTTTAAGAACCACTTATCTATGAGAACAGAATAGTAGATGTATTTAGGAAGCAAAATAGGATTGCTGAGAAGTGGTATTTAGTGTCTAGTTTGGGCTGTTAATTTAGAGAAACCAGCGACCCCACTTCTGGTCAAGATGGAGTAACTGGGGCCAATTTACCCTCCTGCCTGAAACAACCAAAAAACCTAGACAAAATATGTGAAACTGGTTTTTAAGACACTAAATATCAGGAAACAAAGAGCAGCAATCTCTGATGGATAGGAAACAAATGAAGTGAGCCTTCCGATTGCCCAGCTTCCTGCCTTGAGAGTTTCTAGATGCAGCATGGGGAGAGAAAACAGGTGGAACCCAGTGGACACTCAGGATCAAGGAGACAGGGATGACAGTGTGGGTAGACCAAGGCAGATAGACTTCATAGGACATTGCACCAGAAGGGAAAAGGTACACAGAGTGAGAACCCCAGAGATTTGCAGAGGGTTCCTCTCAAGTATTCAGTGGAGCACTGATCAGTACAGGGTGAAGTCAGTAAGCCAAAAGCCAAAATCTTGAGCATAGGAGAAAGGAGAAGTTTGCAGAGAAGTAAGTATTGCCTAATGGCATGAACTTTAGAGGATCTAGAATTTTCACAGAAAGAAGAAATTACGATTTGGAAATGGCAAAGAGAGGACAACAGAGATATATACCCTTCCTCATGGCTCTGGAAAGAAGGAAACAAAATGTGAACCCATTACCTTAGCAACTTTTGATTTGTAAATATAATGCTGATGAACAATGGATATAAGTATTGAATGAAAAATACAATGCATTGTTTTTCTAGTAATAAGAACTCAGAGTTTATTTTTAAACTGTCTTAACTGAAATGGCCTATAAACATATCCAGCTTTGTATCTAATAGTACAGTGTGAGTGTGTGTGTGTGTGTGTGTTTAATTTATCACATTTCTTACAAAGTACTGTTGTCTGCCTTAGACATTTTTCATTTATAGCCATTGGGATGCTACTGGTTTTGTTGTTATTGTTAGGTTTTGAACTTTGTTTTTAAATGGAAGTACGACTTTTTTTTCCTAGGATGACTGTTTCCTATTTTCAGTGGGAAGGTACCATCATTGATTTATAAACACACTACTGCCTATACAGCCTGTCCGTTTTATTTTAAGGCTCTGGTGTATATTGGAATGTTGAAAAGCAGATTCTGGGAACCCGAAAGGGAAAGGAAGAAAAAAAGATCAATAATAAGGAAAGTTTAAGTGTATTCAATAAAGAAATTCTGTCAATAGGACCAAATGGAAGAACATGAAATTACAAAGGGATCTCTAGATACCAGAGTAAGCACAAGATGCCTACTTTTGGACAAACCTACTGAAAAGAAATGAAAAGTTCACAATGAAAGAAATTTTAATAAAAAAAATAAGGAAGCTTGAAAAACTAAAAGCAAGCAATATTTTTCCTTTTTTAAAAAAAATATAGGTTAACTGAATTAAGGAAAAGAGGAAGATCAGTAAACCTTTGTTGAAAAAGTAACTAGAGAGTATATATTCTGAAAATGGATTTAACTGTTCAATTAATATACATATTAAATGGCAAAGTAACACAGTAGCAGAGAGGAATCATATAATAAAGATTATTTTTTTCAAAAGCCTATCAAAGTATAATTTACTTACCATAAAATTTATCTATACATTCATTGACTTTTTAGTATTAATAATTTTACAGTTTGCAACCATTACTATAATCCAATTTTCAAGTATTTCCATCACCCCCTACAAAATCCCTCCTAACTATTTGCAGTCACTGCGTGTTCTCACCACTAACCCTAGGTAACCAGTAATCTATTCTCTGTCTTTCTAGATTTGCCTTTTCTGGATATTTCATATAAATGGAATGATAACAATGTGTGGTCCTTTTGCATCTGGCTCTTTTCACACTTAGCATAATGTTTTTCAGGTTCATCCAGGTTTCGGCGTGAATCATAGTTCAGTAATTTATTGTTGAATAATACTTCATCATATGGATGTATCCCATTATGTTGATCCATTGGCCAGTTGATGAACATTTTGATTGTTTCTACTTGTTGCCTCTGTGAATAATGCTGCTATGACTGTTCACATACAAGTCTGTGAACATATGTTTTCATTTCTCTTGGTTAATTATCTGTGAGTAGAATTGCTGGGTTATATGATAAATTTATCTTTAATTTTTAAGAAACTGCAAGCTGTTTTCCAAAGTAGCTGCATTATCTTATTCCCACCAGCAATGTATGAGGGTTTCATTTTCTCCACGTCACTGTCAACACTTCTTATTTTCCTTTTAATTATATTTTAGTGAGTATGGAGTGATATCTCATTGCAGTTTTAAAGTGCCTTTTCTTATGATGTTAAGCATCTTTTCATGTGCTTCTTGAAGACATTTGTATATCTCCTTTAGTGAAATTCAAATCTTTTACTTGTCTTTTAATTTTGCTATTTTTCCTGTTATTGTCATGGGTCTGTATATATTGTAGATACAAACCCTTTAGCAGATACATGATGTGGAAATACAGTGTGCAAGGCTGCAGCTTATCTTTTTATTTTTTCTTAATACTGTCTTGAAGTGCAAAAGTGTTCAAATTTTTTGAAGTCCAATTTTTAGGGATTTTTTGGGGGTGTTTTTTTTTTTTTTTGAGATGGAGTCTTGCTCTGTTGCCCAGGCTGGAGTGCAGTGGCACAATCTCGGCTCACTGCAAGCTTCACCTCCTGGGTTCACACCATTCTTCTGCTTCAGCCTCCCGAGTAGCTGGGACTGCAGGTGCCCACCACCACGCCCAGCTAATTTTCTTTTTTTGTATTTTTAGTAGAGACGGGGTTTCACTGTGTTAGCCAGGATGGTCTCAATCTCCTGACCTGGTGATCTGTCCGCCTCGGCCTCCCAAAGTGCTGGGATTACAGGTGTGAGCCACCATGGCCGGCCCAATTTTCAAGTTTTTTAATGGATTTCATTTTTGATGTCATATCTAAGAACTCTGCCTAACCCAAGATCATGAGGATTTTCTCCTATGTTTACATTTAGGTGTGTGGTTCATTTCAAGTTAGTTTTTATGTGTAGTGTGATATAAGTATCTAAATTTATCTGTTTCCAGGTGTATATCCAACTGTTTTAGCATCATTTATTGAAAAGGCTATCCTATCCTTTCCCCACTGAATTGGCTTAGCACGTTTGTCCAAAAGCAGGTGTTTTTAGATTCTCAACCCTATTCCATTGTTGCTTATGTCTATCTTTATGTCAGTAATAAAAGCTCGTAAAACAGCTGAATGTCATCACTTTGGGGAAAAACTGACTTGAGGTCTTGTACATTAAATGTTAGCATTTCACTTTAATACTTAGAAGCAATCTGAACTCAACCTGTATTTTTTTCTCTTATGTAGAATGTTTAATAGAACTTGAACCAGTTTTGAGAACACTTGAAGAGATAACTTTTCTTGAAGCTGTTATTCAGCTAAAGAAAACAAAGGTAAGTTGCTAAATGAAATGCTGGAAATTAGAAATTTAAACAACTATATAATATTCATGGAGATTTTTAGTTAAGTGTAGTTTTTAATATATATACTTTACACAGATATAAGCTACAGTTTTGGAGTGAGAAAATTTACCAGAGACTATGAATACTACTTTTCCTTTGTCACCAAAAGCTTTTCTATTTCATTCAAATGGCCACCTTCAGATTTTAAAGACATTTCCAGGACCAGGCGTGGTGACTCACACCTGTAATCCCAGCACTTTGAAGGCCAAGGCGAGTGAATCACTTGAGCCCAGGAGTTCGAGACCAGCTGGGCCACATAGCAAGACCCCACCTTTATTTAAAATGTAAAAAAAAAAAAAAGACATTTCCAGAACCCTTATATATCAGATGTAAATTTAAAAATGTGTAATCACAGCCAGTTGTGTACAATGAATGCACTGAGCCATTAGAGGTGTTTGTTTGTTTTTTAATGTACATTTATTTTCCCAAAGTTGTAATGCCTAGAGAATAATAGATGTCTGGGTTCTCGCACTTCTCTTTTTATTTAATGTACATTTTTTTCTGAGATTCCTTGCCAAGTTTAGCTGTAGAATTTTTATTAAATTTGAGACCAAAGTGTGTTTGTGGTTTGTTTTTTCATTTTTCCTCTCAAACACTTCATGTTTTATAGACCAAGGTAGCAGTAACAGTTGATATGAATTATCTAGGAGAGTTGTATTAAATACTCAGTCTGATTCTTGTGGGTCGGAACAATTTAAGGGACCTATTACTGCAGGGTTTTTTTTTTTTTTAATATTACTCAAAATTGTTTAAAAAGCAACCACAGTTCATTAGCGCAAGTGCTAAACTATGCTTACTTTGCCCTAATGAACTGTGGTTTGTTAGGGGATATAGGTTTCATTAAATTGTACTTAATATATGATATAAAAACCAGCAGTTAGCCAAACTCTTGGGGTGTGAACAAGCAACATCTACAATTTTTATCACGAAATGACATTGCTTGCCTGCCCCTTGTGGGTTGCTGGATCTAGTGACATAACCCTTGGTTTCAAAGGGAAATGCATAAAGGAAGGAACTAAAGAGGAACTGTGTTTTCATTCTTTTAATAACTTTTCACTGGCTCCACCACTTCTGAGTAGGTAGTGTTTTCCAGAAAATACCAATTTCTCTCTTCCTTAATAGATTCAATTTTTTTTTTTTTTTTTTTTAGTTTTTAAAGACAGGGTCTCCCTCTGGCGCCCAGGCTGGAGTGCCATGATGGGATCATAGCTCACTGCAACCTCGAGGTGCTGGGCTCAAGCAGTCCTCCCACCTCAGCATCTCCAATTGCTTGAAACTACAGGCGTGGGCTACCACACTCAGCTACTTTTTAAGTTGCCATATTTTTTCCACTCAGGATTGTTCTTTTTTTTAAAAAAATCTTGTATCAATTCTGTGATACTTATAGGGCAAGAATATCATCTGATTTTTGTAGATAAGATAACTGAGGTACAGTAGTCTTCCCTTATCCATGGGAGATACATTCCAAGACCCTGGTCAATGCCTGAAACCATGGGTAGCACTGAACCCTATGTATACTGTACATACATACCTATCATACATACATACTTACTTTTCCCATGCATATATACCTATGATAAGGTTTAATTTATAAGATAGGCACAGTAATATATTAACAATAACCGATAATAAAGTAGAACAATTCTAACAATATTCTGGCATCACTATTCTTGCACTTTGGGCCATTAGTAGTAAGAGTTGACTTAATTAGTAATAAGAGTTATTTGAACAGCCTAGGCAATGTGGCAAAAAAACATAACAAAACAAAACAAAAAATATAGCTGTGTGTGGTGGCACATGCCTGTAGTCGTAGCTACTGAGGGCTGAGATAGGAGGATCACTTGAACCCAGGAGGTAGAGGCTATAGTGAGCTGGCACTCCAGCCAGGGTGACAGAGTGAGACCCTGTCTCAAAAAAAAAAGTTACTTGAGTACAAGCACTGTGATCCTGACAGTTGTTCTGGTACTAACAGGGTGGTAGCTTATACAGCATGGATATGCTGGACAAAGGGATGATTCACATCCTGGGTGGAATGGAGCTGTAGGTTCATCATACTACTTAGAACTGCATGTGACTTAAAACTTATGAATTGTTTATTTCTAGAATTTTACATTTAATATTTTCAAACCACAGTTGAGCAAGGGTAATGGAAACTGCGGAAAGTGAAACCAAGATAAGAGGGGGACTACCGTATAGGGAAGTTAGTCACTTATGTACATCTCACACAGTAAGCTAATGTCAGGGACAACAGTAGAACATGAATTAAATAAGATTCTTCATAAAGAAATTTCTGAGCTAGGTGTGATGGTACATGCCTATAGTCCCAGTTACTCTGAAAGCTGAAGCAGGAGGATCTCGAGCCCAGGAGTTCCAGTCCAACCTGGGCAACATACCAAGACCCTGTCTCTTAAGAAAAAAAAAAAAAAAATTCTGAAAGCCAAAATTAGTAGGGAAATTTGTTTTGAGTTTCCTACATTTTTTCAACTCTTGGAATCAGCTCCCGTAATTTATGTTTTCCTAGGTAATTGGCTTCTAAATCTTGAATAATAAACACTGAACAAACATAGTTTTTCTTCAGTTGTTCATTTCTTCTTAGGGACAGATTCACTAATTCACAAGTAATTTGAATTATCATAACTGATCAGTTATGAAAAACTGTTACTAATTCAAGGATATTGCATTATCGGAAATGTTTTGGCAAATTTTATAAGCAGAGGAAAACCTCACATAACAGATAAAACCAAAAACTCATTTTAAAGGGTCATATAACAATATGTTTATAGATGTTTATTGAACTGCTGTGTATAACGCCCTGTGCTAGGTACATTATATACACAGATGAATAGGAGTAATTTCCTTCTGAAGTTCCTTAGCCATGTAAATGGAGCATGCAGTCATAAATGTGCATAATGGATGGCTGGGTGTGAATTCACCAGTTTCCAAATTCTGAAGAGTAGTTGACATTATGATGGTCTGGGGAAGAAAATGATTGATAGGTTTGTTTTTAAATCACTGAGTAGTGATGGAAACTATTCCAAGCCTAGCTTATATAGACAGGAATAAACCACTTAATTTTAACACAAAAGAATAGTATTTAAGTAAATCATCTACTCAGCAGCTACCATTTATTGAATGCTTACAAGTAATGTTTGGGCCTTTTTGCATATATTACTTTTCATTTTCCTCACAGTAATCCTTCAAAATAGGAATTTTTATCTCCAGTATACAGATAAGTAAACTGAGATTAAATCTAATGTCTCACGTCAAACAGATGTGGGACTCTAAATCACATCTGATTGGCTCCATAGCCCTGCCATTCCATTATTGACACTCTACCTCCTTTACTTAGTCCAAGCCTCAGTCTCTTAACTATAAAATGAAAATAATAATAGTACTTACAGGCACAGTGCCTAAAATGTGGTAAATACTTAACTATAGATAGACATACAATCACACTCCCAAAAATTCCCAAAACTTTATTAAGTACCTAGTTTATACCAGATATTTCATATTTATAAGCTCAATCTCTAGAACCATCCTGCATGTAGGTATTGTTAGATTTCGAGGATGAAGCTCTGAGACACTGAGAGAAGGTAACCAATTAATATGAGCCAGGATTCAAAGTCTGTGTTTCTAAAGTTATTTCCCGTTCTACACTGTCTTTTCCTTCAGTTATATGTTATATTCTCAACTCTTTATATTTTCTTTCCATGTATTTTGTACAAACATATAAAATGTGTTAGATTGTATTTTACTTCTATAATTTCCTAATCATCTCCAGTTAAAGTGTATATATATTTATGTATTCATTACAGTTACAGAGTGTTTCAAGTGCCATTCACCTATGTGACAAGAAGAAAATGGAATTATCTCTGAACATACCTGTAAATCATGGTCCACAAGAGGTAAAAACAAAAAAAAAAAAAAAAAGGTTATATTAAACTCAAAATGTGAGAAGAATTTGAAAAAATCATTTGGTCTAAGCCCTTCTTTTATAGAAGGAAAACTAAAGCCCAGGGAGCTTTTAGGATTTGTTTGGTAGCTCATGTCAATCTCCAACTTGAAACCCAGCTGTACTAATTCTCAGTTCATTGTTCATCCCATCAAATCACAATTATTGCTTCTTTGTTTGACATTGAGTTCTGTCCCTGTCATTGTTTTATACAATAAATGATATCCCAGGGTATTATGTAGGCAAATCATTGATTACAGTTTTAACACTGTATTTATGCTTCCTTGTTCTTACCTCTTATAATAATTAATGAGAGGAAAACATTGCTGCCTAGGAAGAAAGATCTCTTTAGTAGCATTCAATCAGACTTATATTAGTCTGAATTAGTAATTTCTTTTAAGAATGTATAAGTATGTTCATTTTACAGAATTAGAAAAGTAACATAGATTAAGCATCCCTAATCCAAAAATCCAAAGCGCTCCACAGTCCAAAACTTTGAACACCAACACGATGCCACAAGTGGAAAATTCCACACCTGTGTTAGTCTGTTTAGTGTTGCTATAATGAAATACCTAAGAGTAGGTAATTTATAAAGAAAAGAGGTTTATTTGGCTCACAATTCTGGTAGCCAGAAAGTCCAGGATTGGGCAGCTGCATCTGATGAGGACCTTAGGCCACTTGCACTCATGTTGGAAAGTAGAAGGGGAGCGAGCTATGCAGAGAAATCACATGGTGAGACAGGATGCAGGAGAGTGAAAATGAGGAAGTCAGGTTCTTTAACAGCTTGCTCTCTCGGGAATCCACTCACCACTTCTAGAATGGCACCAAGTTATTCATGAGGGATCTTCCCCCATGACCCAAACACCTCCCATTAAGCCCCACCTCCCAACACCACCACATTGGGGATCAAATTTCAACGTGAGATTTAGTGGGGACAAACAAACCATATCAAACCATAGCAACATCTGACCTCATATGATGGGTCGCAGTCAAAACATTGTTTCATGGGTGGACACGATGGCTCAAGTCTGTGATCCCAGAACTTTGGGAGGCCAAGGTGGGTGGATCACTTGAGGTCAGGAGTTCGAGACCAGCCTGGCCAACATGACAAAACCCCATCTCTACTAAACATATAAAAATTAGCTGGGCATGGTGGCGCATGCCTGTAATCCCAGCTACTCGGGGGGTTGAGGCAGGAGAATTGCTTGAACAAGCCAAGATCGCACCACTGCAGTCCACCCTGGGCGACTCCACCTCAAAAAAAAAAACTTTGTTTCAGGCATAAAATTATTTTAAAATATTGAATTAAGTTACCTTCAGGCTGTGTGTATAAGGTGTATATGAAACATAAATGAATTTTATATTTAGACTTGGGTCCCAACCCCAAGATATCTCATTATATATATATACAAATATTCCAAAATCTGAAAAAAATCCAAAAATCCAAACACATCTGGTTCCAGGCATTTCAGATAAGGGATACTAAACCTGTAGTATCTTTAAAACGAACCTTAAAGCATAGTATATCACATTTTTAATCACTTGATGTACAGTATTTCATTGATCCTTGAGGCCATTCATGCATATTTTTAGATAGACAGTGCGGATAATAGAGCCAAAAACCTGAGAGCCAGAGAGGTTAAATACCTTATTGAAAGTTAGCTAGTGATTCCATGACAGAGCTAGGAGTAAAATTCTCCATTACTTTTTCCATGTTTTCCTGTGCCTCCATGTGGAAGGAACCTGAGGTGCTGAGAACAGGCATTTCTAAATCTGTAGGAGACCAGACTTGCAGATACCAAATTTCTCATTCACTATTCTAGCTACTGGCTGCAGCATCTGAGATCATGTAGAAAATACTGAAAAAATAATTATTTCTAATGTTTCATTATTCCCCTATTTCGCCCATTTGTGTTAATTAAGAAAATAAGTTTATCTTTGTTGGTTATTTTATAGATGTATGTGTTTTTTTAATTTTGTAAAGTATAATTTTTAGTAGTTTTGTAGGTTGGGCACAATGGCTCACACCTGTAATTCCAGCACTTTGTGTGGCCAAGGCTGGTGGATCACTTGATCGCAGGAGTTTGAGACCAGCCTGGGCAACGTAGTGAAACCCCATTTCTACGAAAGATACAAAATTTAGCATGGTGTGGTGGTGTGCACCTATAATCCCAGCTATTAAGGAGGCTGAGATGGGAGGTTCACCTGAGTTCAGGAGGGCGGGGCTGCAGTGAGCCTAGGTTGTGCCACTGCACTCCAGACTGGGCAACAGAGTGAGACCCTGCCTGAAAAAAAAAAAATTAGTAGTTTTTATCTTCATTTGTGATAAGCCACAAACAAGAACTATTTAGAAATTAAAGCTCTATAATTTTTATTAACCTAAACCCTTTATTTTTTATTTACTTTAGGAATCATGTGGATCCTCTCAGCTCCATGAAAATAGTGGTTCTCCTGAAACTTCAAGGTCCCTGCCAGCTCAAGACAATGATTTTTCATCTAGTATGTAGATTTTCCAATCATTATTTACTTGCAAGTTTTCCATTTTCTTTCAAGATCATATTTCTTGCAAGCAGTCATGATTTCTATGGAACTTTAATTTGCATATATAACTCATTTTGTAAAGTGACAGAGTCTAAAGATAGGAAAATAGTAGTGTGATATTCAACAAATACATTTAAGTTTTAAGGCATTATGTTTGGCCAGGCACAGTGGTTCACACCTATAATCCCAGCATGTTGGGTGGCCAAGGTGGGCAGATCACCTGAGGTCAGGAGTTCGAGACCAGCCTGGCCAACATGGTGAAACCCCATCTCTACTAAAAATATAAAAATTAGCCGGACATGGTGGTGGGCACCTGTAGTCTCAGCTACTTCGGAGGCTGAGGCGGAAAGATCGCTTGAACCTGGGAGGGAGGTTGCAGTGAGCCGAGATTGTACCACCACAGTCCATCCTGGGTGACAGAGTGAGACTCTGTGTCAAAAAATAAATTTCAAAAAACAGGCATTATGTTAGACACTGCCAGAAAATGTCCGCAAAAAAATCTCTTACAAGAAAAAGGAGAAATGTTTCTAAATAACTATTATATGAGATAGTGATATAAGAGAGACGTGGATCTAGAGCTATGGTAGTACAGTGGAAGAATAACACTGTACAAAGGACTTTCACAACAACCTTGTGAGAGAAATGTCCTCATTTTACGGATTTAAGGACTCTGGATCACATAGCTAGTAGCTGGCACATCTAAGACTTTTGATAAATATTATCATGTCACTCTACTCTACCATGTTGTCATCATGAAATTATTTCTGGCTGAAGGCTGGATCCGTAATTACAAAGGATAGGCATTCCAGGCAAAAGGAACAACATACAGGTACAGAAGCAAGAAAATACAGAGAACAGTGAGTAATTTGGTTTAGCTAGTAAAGAAGGTGAATGAAAGAAGATAAGAGCTAAGTAGATTGGAGTCATATCATCAAGAATTCTAACTTTCAGCTAAACTATTTGGACTTTTTTACTTGAGTAGGAAGCAACTATTGCAATTATTTGAGCAAGGGAGTGACATAAAATTTTTTACTTTGGGAAGATTCATTCTGGCTGGAATGTGTAGGATATTTTGAAAGGAAAAGGAAACTTGAGATGGGGAGATCAGTTAGGAGACTATTACTGTAGTACCCGTGAGAGATTATTAAGAACCGATACAGAGTGAAAGAAAGGAGGGGTGGTATGTGAGATGTTATAGATAACTAGATGATAGGACTTTGTAACTTTTCACTTAGAGGAGCAATGAGAGAAAAAAGAGGTAAAGCCAAATAAATTGTTAAGCCTGGGGACTGGGAGAACATTTGTGCCATTAAAAGAAATAGAAGTTAAAACAGGCTGTATGCGGTGGCTCACACCTGCAATCCCAGCATTTTGCAAGGCCAAGGTGGGCAAATCACTTGAGGCCAGGAGTTCAAGACCAGCCTGGCCAACATGCCAAAACCCCATCTCTACTAAAAATACAAAAAAATTAGCGGGTATGGTGGTGCACACCTGTAATCCCAGCTCCTCGGGAGGCTGAGGCACAAGAATCGCTTGAACCTGGGAGGCAGGGGTTGCAGTGAGCTGAGATTGCACCACTGCACTCCATCCTGAGTGACAGAGCAAGATTCTATCTCAATTAAAAAAAAAAAAAAAGTTAAAACAAGTTTTAGAGTTAAGATGGATAATTATACTTTTAATGTTTTTGTTTTTGTTTTTGTTTTTAATTTGAGGTACTAGGAGCACACAAAGGGTTGATGGCCAGAGGGCTTTTGAAAATATAACACTAAGGTTCACGGCTGAGTGTAGTGGCTCACACCTGTAATCCTAGAACTTTGGGAGGCTGAGACAGGTGGATCACCTGAGGTCACGAGTTCAAGACCAGCCTGGCCAACATGGTGAAATTCCATCTCTACTAAAAATACAGAAATTAGCCAGTTGTGGTAGCATGCACCTGTAATCCCAGCTACTTAAGAGGCTGAGGCAGGAGAATCGCTTGAACCTGAGAGGTGGAGGTTGCAGTGAGCTGAGATTGCAACCATTGCACTCCAGCCTGGGTGGCAAAAGCAAAACTCCATCTAAGAAAGAGAGAGAGACAGAGAGAGAGAGGGAGGGAGGGAGGGAGCCAGGGAGGGAGGAAGGAAGGAAGGAAAGAAGGAAGGAAGGAAATATAAGACGAAAGTTCAATGAAGACAGAAAATGTAATTGCGTGGATTTGGGAATAGAGGGGATGATTAAGTCCCTGAGGCTGAGTGGGATTGCCAGAAGAGAAACTAGAAAGACAGACATCATATATAGATTTAGAGAACATACTTAAACTTCAGAAGGAGTAAGAAGACACACAGGAAAAATATGGGACTATGTAAAGAAGTAAAATTCTGTGATTTATAATTTACATAGAACAGACAATTGCTGACAGAAATTGTAGTGAAAGCATTCCATATAAACCCTTTTTTGTTTTAAGAAATATCTACTTGCAGAATTAGGTTTCTGAACCAGCCTTAATATTAGTGGAAACTAAAGACATTGGAGCCTACCTTCTGTCTGCTCAGACGTTGACATGTTAGCCAATAGGAATTTCTAAGGAGTATTCTACCTCTAATGAAGATGTTGTATTTTGTAGGAAAAGCTCAAGACTGTTATTTTATGAAGCTGCATCACTGTCCTGGAAATCACAGTTGGGATAGCACCATTTCTGGATCTCAAAGGGCTGCATTCTGTGATCACAAGACCACTCCATGCTCTTCAGCAATAATAAATCCACTCTCAACTGCAGGAAACTCAGGTAAATATTTACTGTGAAACACCTTGTAAGTGATGCCATTTACCTTATATATCTGTGTTCAGTGGATTTACCATACAATGAGGTTTATTTGTCTTTATTTCCTCAATATGATAAATACATACCTTCTTAAGTAGGGAAACAAATCCCAGGAGACGGGAATGATGACATGGCCCAAATGGTATTCTATGAACATCTAAATAGGGAGGCAGTGCTAAGAGGAGGTATTAACATATTACTAATGGTAAAGTTATTTTTGTTTATTTAACAAATTTGCAGGTATCTTTTATATTTGAAATAAAATGGACATGAAACAAAACTGAACAAATCCCAGAAGATGGGAATGATAACATAAAGTGGTTTTTGCCCTGTGATTTATACCATAGGAAAAGGCAGTGCCTTTTCTGGGGAGTGAGGGGGAGATAACCCAAATCTCTGAATGTTTCCTGAAAAATGACAGCATTCCCCAAAGTGTTGGTGTTCCATATTGGCACAATCATAGGAAAATTAGGTTTTATGCTTTATTTATTTTTCATGGAATTTTACTTATTGCTATGTATCTGTCCTTACCTTTTAAATTATTCATTCCTTGTTCTTTTTCAGAACGTCTGCAGCCTGGTATAGCCCAGCAGTGGATCCAGAGCAAAAGGGAAGACATTGTGAACCAAATGACAGAAGCCTGCCTTAACCAGTCGCTAGATGCCCTTCTGTCCAGGGACTTGATCATGAAAGAGGACTATGAACTTGTTAGTACCAAGCCTACAAGGACCTCAAAAGTCAGACAATTACTAGACACTACTGACATCCAAGGAGAAGAATTTGCCAAAGTTATAGTACAAAAATTGAAAGATAACAAACAAATGGGTCTTCAGCCTTACCCGGAAATACTTGTGGTTTCTAGATCACCATCTTTACATTTACTTCAAAATAAAAGCATGTAAGTGACTGTTTTTCAAGAAGAAATGTGTTTCATAAAAGGATATTTATATCTCTGTTGCTTTGACTTTTTTTATATAAAATCCGTGAGTATTAAAGCTTTATTGAAGGTTCTTTGGGTAAATATTAGTCTCCCTCCAATGACACTGCAGTATTTTTTTAATTAATACAAGTAAAAAGTTTGAATTTTGCTACATAGTTCAATTTTTATGTCTCTTTTGTTAACAGAAACCACTTTTAAAGGATAGTAATTATTCTTCTTGTTTATAACAGTGCCTTAAGGTATGATGTATTTCTGATGGAAGCCATTTTCACATTCATGTTCTTCATGGATTATTTGTTACTTGTCTAAGATGCAATTTGATTTTATGAAGTATATACCCTTTACCCACCAGAGACAGTACAGAATCCCTGCCCTAAAATCCCAGGCTTAATTGCCCTACAAAGGGTTATTAATTTAAAACTCCATTATTAGGATTACATTTTAAAGTTTTATTTATGAATTCCCTTTAAAAATGATATTTCAAAGGTAAAACAATACAATATAAAGAAAAAAATAAATATATTAATACCGGCTTCCTGTCCCCATTTTTAACCTCAGCCTTCCCTACTGTCACCAATAACCAAGCTAAATAAAGTCAACAGCCTGATGTGTATCTTTCTGTCCCTTTCTTCCTGCTTATATTTAGAACATATGCTCATTTGGGAAAGGATCTTTCTGCATATTATTATTATAATAATACGTCATACTGCAACCTGCTCTTTGCATTTAATAGTACAGCCTTCCAGATCAGATATGGCTCTAACTTACTCTTTTTACTTGCTGCCTAATACCCACAGTTTTTATTTTCTTAACTTGTCCATATCAAATTTAGCCCAAACAATAAAAGTACAGTGTGAGCACTTTTTTGGTTAATAGGTTATATTACTATAGGAGAACTTACAAGGAATAATAGCCCTTTTCTGAAACTGCATAGCAAAGTCAGCAGAAAGTGAGATACAGAATAAATTTGAAAAGATGAACTTTCAAGAAGCAACAGACCCACAACGTGAAAAGTTTGAATAAAAGAAATTAGATGCCATTGAGGCAATTAAGTATTAATTAGAAATATAAGCATTTTAATCTCCATTTTAGAGCTTGACATTAACTTGTACCTCTTACTGTGCCTTTCAGAAATATGGAAATTAATGGGGAAAAATGAAAACTAAACACATGAGTTATCTATTAAATTTTAAAAAGCATTAAGATGCAAATTTTATTTGTGAAGTAATAAATAGAGAAAATTATTTTGGAAGCTTTCCCTTTTCTCTATACATACTCTAAAAAGAAATTATTTTGACTATTAATGGCCTCAAATTGACTTTTATACTGATTTCATGAGGTATATCTGGATTGATAAAATGAACTTTGCCCTGTTTTTTATTCTCTGCAAAGATCTAAAAACTCATAGTTTGTGTGCTTTATGGCTGTGTGCTTACAGTCACTTTCTCCCACAATTTTCTATATGGAAGACACGTGTAGTCATCCATCATCACAGCTCTGCAAACTTTTTCTGCATAAATAATAACATGTTGATAAGCAAGAAGATGTTGTCAGGGATTAAGATGAATCTGCAGTGAGCTCTCATCATCTCTTCATGGGATTGTTACAATCTCAGCAGTTGGTTTTTATTATAACCCCTATTTAGTAACTGCTACTTAGAGGAAGATGAGACAGATTATGCTGAGTATGACTAGTTAGTGTAGAACAGGGTCTGGCATAGAGTAGGCACTTTTTGAATAACTCTTTAATGAATAGTGTAATGGAATGAAAAAATAGAGAAGGGGAGATGTTTCCTTTAAATCTTATTTCCCAAAATGTAGTGCAAGCACAGCTAGTAGTAAGTGGGATTATTTTAGGTCGTATGTAGGCTCACCACTAAATGGCATTTGAGTCACTTAGTAAAGGACATTCTTTTCCGTTCTTTTTTGAGCCTTATAGTTAAATAAAGGAGAATATCTCAATTTTTTTGCTAACATCTTTTTATCCCCCTCGTTAACAAAATGAGAATAGGCTTTAGGCTCAGAACTTCAGAGACTATTTACCAAGAATTTTATGGGTTTTTTTGTTGCATTCTATTTGAAATTTATACTTCTACATATGACAAGTAATAGTTTTCTGTTTATACTAAAGTGTTATTACATAATATTTAAATAAAGACAATTTAAGTACTATTAAGTAAATTATAATATAGATAGGACATGAATGTGCCAGCAATCATAGAAGTAGTAAGAAAATGACAGATTAAAATTCAGTCACTCCAGGAAGGGACCTAGTAATTTATTTTTTAACTAGCTAGTACTAGATAATGCTAGAGATGTCATTCCTTGCAGTGCATTTTAAGACAGTGCTACCCAGAAGTACAGTGCACAGACTGGCTACATTTAGCATCACCTATAGCATGTTAGAAATGAAACTTAATGGCTCCTATCTCAGACCGACTGATTCAGGCTCTGGGGGTGAGGTCTAGGAATCTGTTTTAACAAACTCTCCAAGCGATTTTTACTCATGGTAAAGTTCAAGACCCTTTATTTTAAGAAACACTATAGATTTGTGCATAAAATAATTTCTCTCTAGGTTCACAGATGTGTTTTCATGAACTCTGATTGCCACGTGCCTTCAGAATGTTCACTCTCTGAACTGACGTTTGATTACAAAATTTTACTTTTGTTTTGCATCCAATTTGAATTCTCAAAACAATTTTAATTATGTTTTGAATTTTGGAAAGATAGCTTCACTTAAACATGAAAATCAGATCACTATAGCAGAATCTACAACTCAGTTCTTTAGGGAAGAACTTCAGAAGGGGCAAACACTTGAGTTATGACAGCAGTAGAGCTGAGCCGATATGAGGATCAATACAAGAAGCAAGACTAAACTGTGCTGAAAGTTATACTAAAGAAATTTGCATAACTGTGAAAGATTTGGGTGTTGGCAGCAGTTGTGTCAAGCAGTGGGGGCTGTTTTTTATTTCTCTCTACCATTAATCTGCCTACCCTCAGCCCCTTCAAATACTTAATTTATGAAGAAAAAAACATGGCCAACGGGGAGAGAAGGAAAATCAATAAACGTTCATGTTTAGCCATTCTCACAAACATAAGTTTCGGCCGGGTGCGGCGGTTCACGCCTGTAATCCGAGCACTTTAGGAGGCCGAGGCGGGTGGATCACCTGAGGTCAGGAGTTTGAGACCAGCCTAGCCAACATGGCGAAACCCCTTCTCTACTAAAAATACAGAAATTAGCTGGGCATGGTGGCAGGCGCCTGTAATCTCAGCTACTTGGGAGGCTGAGGCAGGACAATCACTTGAACCCGGGAGGCAGAGGTTGCAGTGAGCCGTGATCGCACCACTGCATTCTAGCCTGCGAGACAAGAGCGAAATTCCATCTCAACAACAACAACAAAAGAAAGTTAGTAATGTGTTTCTTCAAAATTGTACCTCCTATCTCCCACACAGCCTAGTTCCCAAACTACCTGTTGCTTTTTCTCTCTCTCCACTGGATCATTTCTTTTCTAACACCTTTAAAAACAAAATTTCTTTACTTAACCTATCTATCCTTTTTCATCCTTTTCAAGGAGTTTATTCTACACGACCTCTATTTTGTTACCTATTTCTTTGTTTAAAATTTGATGTCATGTAATTAATGAATGGGTTGAAAGGAACAAGTGTGCATCTGATGCTTCAAAATCCTCTACTGGAAAGATGTTAATAGACGTTTATCTCATGAGTAAACACTTCCACAGATAAAGGGGGAGCTTATTACCTTGTCAGGCAATTTATTTCATCTCCAGACAGTACTATCCATACTTTCAGACACTGATTTAAAAATTGATTTCCGGCCACGCGCGGTGGCTCAAGCCTGTAATCCCAGCACTTTGGGAGGCTGAGGCAGGCAGATCATGAGGTCAGGAGATCGAGACCATCCTGGCCAACATGGTGAAACCCCGTCTCTACTAAAAATACAAAAATTAGCCGGGTATGGTGGCGTGCGTCTGTAGTCCCAGCTACTCAGGAGGCTGAGGCAGGAGAATCGCTTGAATCCGGGAAGCAGAGGTTGCAGTGAGCCGAGATCGCACCACTGCAATCCAGCCTGGGCGACAGAGCAAGACTCCGTCTAAAAAAAAAAGTAAAACAATAAAAAATAAAAATAAAAATTGATTTCCTTGTAGTATATATCAACTCATCCTGATTCCAAACGTTGGAATATTTTATAGGGTAAATCTAATCCCTCTTCTATGACAGCATCTTATATATTTCCAAGGAGCTCTTTTATTTCTGGTGATATTTTTTTTCTGCCTCAGAATAATTCCTACTTTCTTCAGTGGTTATTTAAGTGGCATGGTCTATATTCCTCTCAAAGTATGGTAGCCACAACTAAACACGGTGCTCCTACTCAGGTCTTGCCATCACAGTTGGGATATCTGCTCCCTTATCCTTAAATAAAATGCTAAAGCACCGTTTTATAGTAGTCACATGTCATTGTCAAATTAATATTTAACTACCAGCTAACAAATTCTTCATCTGTACACCTGTGTTGTTTTGCCTTATTTCTCCACTTTTCAAATAGGTAAATTGGATTGTTAGGCCCATATATAACAATTTGCCTTTATCTCTTTTTTTTTTTTTTTTTTTTTTTTGAGATGGAGTCTCGCTGTCGCCAGGCTGGAGTGCAGTGGCACGATCTCGGCTCACTGCAACTTCGGCCTCCTGGGTTCAAGCGATTCTCCTGCCTCAGCCTCCCGAGTAGCTGGGATTACAGACACGTACCAACACACCCAGCTAATTTTTGTATTTTTAGTAGAGATGGGGTTTCACCATGTTGGCCAGGATGGTCTCAATCTCTTGACCTCATGATCCTCCCTCCTCGGCCTCCCAAACTGCAAAGTGCTGGGATTACAGGCATGAGCCACTGCACTGGCCTATCTCTATTTTTTTTTAATTCATCCCTAGTTCCAGTTATTCAATACATTTTTTATCCCTAAATCTGGAATCTTCCAGCTTGTCATCCCCAAATTTGACAAACTTGCTTTTTATAGTTTCATCCAAGTTACTAATTAAAATGTCGATTGTGCTGAGCCATTCAAGCATGAAGTTTGCAAATTACCACAAGCCTTCTTCCCTTCAATTTGACAAAGCTCATCACTATTTAACTACAATCATTCATCTAATCACTAATGAATATAATTGGAATATTTTAAAGAGTTTCCTTTTTTAACATAAAAAATATGGAATCTACAAATTTAGCCTACATGGTCTCTATATCTGGGCAGTTTTTTAAAGAATTGGCTTGTGTTTTCATCGAAAATGTGTGTTTCAATATAAATCCACTTTTTTTGCTACAAGTACATTCAGTTATTAAAATGGGGCATGCCTCTTCTCTTAAAATATTAAATGGATATTGCTCAGGCTCTGCTTATAAAATCTGGTGCAAGACACTCTCTGTCCACCAAAATCCCATGATTTAAGGATGCCAACCACATAAAGAAACTCTAAATTCCACATCTGAAAAAAAAATACTAAGAAAATTAAAGACTAGACAGAAGATAATTTTAAAATACATAATACCCTTAGAGAGACTTGAGTTATCTTCAAAACTAGGAGAAATTGTTAAAAAATAGAAACAACTAATGATCTAGAAACATTTAAACTATGATTCTCATAATAATAACCCAGAACCCATCCATTCTTGAAAACTGTCCTTTTTCTCACCAGGACTCCTAACTTGGGAGTTTGTTAGGGTAGATAACCAGTCCAAGCCTCTAGCTTCCATATCTTTGGTTGATTCCTTTTTGGATGTATTTAGCAACCCTGAGCAAACAGGGAAGCTACCAACAAAATAACTGCAAGTACTTTTCATTGCTAGTTTGAAGTCTCCTGCCCTCACTAAACACATGTTGCTGAGCTTTTGCCTTCTTACTGTGACTGATGCACTCCTCATCATACTAAGAGATGCTTAGGACTGGCAGGATGCCCATCACCTTTGTTTCCACCAGTGCCCCTTAGTGGAATGGTACAAAGTCTAAAGGGGCAAGAAAAAAATTTTTTGAAAAATTAACTCTTTAGTGTTTTGGGCACAGCCTGATCACAAACACATGAGATATATTTTGCATAGGCCTCCCGACAAAGTTAAAAGGACTCAAAATTCCGAATTAATTTCGACCCCAGAAGAGAGTTAATAGTTTTAGAATTTTAAGCTCATTAATCTAACTGAATTCATTCTAAGGAATATGGAAGCTAGTACTGGGAGCCTGGTCCCAAGAAAATGTTTTAATTTTAATTGTTTTTAAATTAGAAGAAAAAAATGAATATATAACAATGAACAGTTTAGATTACATATATCTTTATAATAATGCAATTGTAAAAAATAATTTTAATATCTTTTATAGAGGACAGAGCCACAAAAGCATAAGTGCCTATGTCAGAGGTGTTTGAACCAGAGCAACTCCATTTTGAATAGGGGCTGAGTAAAATAAGGCTGAAAACTACTGGGCTACATTCCCAGGAGGTTAGGCATTCTTAGGATGAGACAGAAGGTTGGCACAAGATACAGGTCATAAAAACCCTACTGATAAAACAGGATGTGGTAAAGAAGTCAGCCAAAACCAAGATGGTGACAAAAGTGACCTCTGTTCATCTTCACTGCTCAATATATGCTAATTATAATATAATTATAATGCATTAGATTGCCAAGAGATACTCCCACCAGGGCCATGACAGTTTACAAATGCCATGGCAACCTAGGGAAGTTAGCTTATATGGTCGAAAAGGGAGAGGAATCCTCAGTTCTGGGAATTGCCCACCCCTTTCCTGGAAAACTCATGAATAATCCACTTCTTATTTAGCATATAACCAAGAAATAACTATAAGTATACTCAGTTGAGCAGCCCATGCCACTGCTCTGTCTATACAGTAGCCGTTTTTTTATTCCTTTACCTTCTTAATAAACTTGCTTTCACTTTATGGACTCACCCTGAATTTTTTTCTTGCACAAAGTTCAAGAACCTCTCTTGGGGTCTGGATAAGGACACCTTTCCAGTAACACCTAGGGCCCATGAATGTCCTATTGCAGCTCTGATTGTGAAATGACTTACCTGATGGTAGTCTGAAAAGTTTGCTTGAGACTGTAGCCACAGCAAAAGTTGACCTTACAAACTGGGTCATTCTTGTCACACCCAACTAAAACAGCGCAGTCAGACCACATACCATTGCTCCAAGAATGTAATTCTCTGCAAGCTTGGCTGCTGAGACTGCCTGCTATAACCTGAAACCAGTTTTATCTACAGGCTACTGAAACAATCTACTGCACCTCTAAGACTAGTTTTACCCACTACCATCACTCACCCAAAAGCTTGCTAGCTCCCCAAAACCTTACTTGAGCCAATGAACTTTCTAGAGTAGTGGTATGTAATGTTTCTCCTTTTTATAAAATCTCTAACCTTCTCTTTGTTCTTTAGATATACCAAAGACCACCCGGTCTGTGTGTATGCCTCTAATTGCAATTCTTTCTTGCCAAATAAAAATTTTAATTTCAGAGATTCATCTTTATATTTTATTTGACTTTGACAGCACTAATCAGACACAGTACTCCAGAGGTGCTAGGATAGGGGGCAAAGGGCAAGGAAACTGAATAGTGGCAGATTGGGCTTGTCCATGTCAGGAAGGACGAGTGGCCCACAACACTAGCATGTAGAGGAAAAAGCAAGTAGAAACACAATGAATACTGCAGGTTAAAGGCGTGGCCCTCAGAGCTTGAGCATTCTCACCTTTCCACTTGCCAAGACCCTGAAAAAAGGCGGAGATTCAGACTTCCCACCAACCCTTTCAGGTTAGAGCCTGGGCCATATTCAATTTAACTTAGAAACATAAATAAATCTGTCTTGTTCCTCAGTGTTATAGGCAAAATCATGCCTGATATATTGACTGGTATGGTCTTTTATATTACTATTGTTGCTTTAGGTTGTGTATTGACTGGTTGCCCCCAAAATGATCTGCTGAAGTCCTAATCCCCAGAACCTGTGAGTGTGACTTATTTGGAAAGTGGGTTTTTACAAATGTCATTAAATTAAAGATCTCAAGATGAGACCATCCTGGATTAACTGGGTGTGCCGTAAATCCAGTGACAAGTGTCCTTATAAGAAGAGGGCTGGGCATGGTGGCTCACGCCTGTAATCCCAGCACTTTGGGAGGCCAATGCAGGCAGGTCACTTGAGGCCAGGAGTTTGAGACCAGCCTGGCCAACACGGAGAAATCCCATCTCTACTAAAAATACAAAAATTAGCCAGGCGTGGCAGCGGGCACCTGTAGTCTCAGCTACCCAGGAGGCTGAGGCAGGAGAATTGCTTGAACCCAAGAGGCAGAGGCTGCAGTGAGTTGAGATCACACCACTGCACTCCAGTCTGGGTAACAGAGTGAGACACTGTCTCAAAAAAAAGAAAAAGAAAAAAAGGAGAGAAGACACAGACAAAAGAAAAGGCCATGGGAGGCAGAGGCAGAGATAGGAATGGCACAGCCACATGCCAAAGAATGCCTGGAATCACCAAAAGCTGGAAAAGGAAAAGGCAAAGGACTTTTACCCCTCTAGCCTTCAGAGGGTGTGCGGCCCTGCCAACACCTTGATTTTGGACTACGGACCTCCTGAACTGTGAGAGAATAAATTTCTATTATTTTAGGCCACCAAGTTTATGGTAATATGTTAATGATAGTCCTAGGACACTAAGATACTTCATTTTTAAAAATATACTTTATTTTTTAGAATAGTTCATGATTTCTTGAAAGATTGAAAAGCTAGTGTAGAAAGTTCCCATATACCCTGCACCCAGTTTCCCCTACTGTTGATATCTTCCATGACTATAGTGTATTTGTTAAAATTAATGAACTAATATTGATAATATAAAAGAAAAAATCTCAGAACCCTCTAAATTTATCATGCCAAGGGGGGAATTAAGCTCTGGAGACTGAGTCATGAAGCATGTTTGCAATTAGATTATAGATTAACTCTCTTCCTCATTGTTCTTGTTCTGTAAATGACTAGAAGAGACTAGAGACCAGACCTTTCTCCACTTGCAATTACTGATCTTTGTTATAGATTAACTGCCTCCTTTATTGTTCAATACCTAACTCAGACCAGATGGTGCAAAAGACCCTGTAACTATTAGATTCTCAGTGAGAAATGTTAAATATACCTCTGAAAATAGGTAATTGGAAATCCAAGCTGTTGGAACTCTAAATTACCTTGAACCTTAAAGAAATGTGAGGTTATGGGGCCTGAGTCATGTGACAGGCAGCTGTAACCTTTCTTGCTCTGATTATAGATTAGCCTTCCTCACCTACATTGTTTTCTAAAATGTTATATATTACTAAAGGGCACCAGGGAAGACCCCTTCCCTCTTCCCTGTTGATCTTTATTATAGATTAACTTCCTCTTATCTTTCTCACAAAAAGCCTTTATGGTTATCACATTGTCTTCAGATGGAATATTAAAAATACTCTTTTAAATTGGAAAGGACATGAAAACAAGCTGTATGGAAAACAAAATGAACTATAACTAATTAAATGTTTATAACTCAAAAACAAGCCTTGTATAGAAAATGTTATATATAATCCTACTCTATTTTCTGCCTATATAAGAACCTTTAACTTCAGAGCCCTGACCCCATTTCTCTGGAGTCTGTGTCTTTTAAATAGCCATTCCCAGCTTTTCACTTTAATAAACTCTTTATAACTGGATTCTGATCCGTTTGATTGTTTCAGCTTGACGTGCCTTTCCTGAAAGAAAAATACCACCTCAACAAATCAGATCATTGTAACTATACATTAAGCCTAACATAGAAAGGTGTTGATATTCTGCTAAACTTCCCTAAACTTTGTGAATATGAGTAAAAACTTCTATACTTTGGAACACTGACTTCCATTCTTCAGAATCTGTGCTTCCCAAGAAGCCCGGCTTCAAACTTTGCACTTGAATCAACTCTGTTTAAACTAGATTCTGAGTCAGGCATGGTGGCTCATGCCTGTAGTCCCAACACTTTGGGAGGCTGTGGCAGGCTAATCACTTGAGACCAGGAGTTTGAGACCAGCCTGGCCAACATGGTGAACCCCATCTCTACTAAAAATACAAAAAAAGAAAAAAAAAAAGTTAATCAGGCAATCCCAGCTACTTGGGTGGCTGAGGCAAGAGAATTGTTTGAACTCAGGAGGCAGAGATTGTAGTGAGCTGAGATCACACCATTGCAGTCCAGCCTGGGCAACAGAGCGAGACTCGCCTAATGTCTTTTTTCTGCTCCAAGATCCCATCCAGGATGCTGTTGAGGTGTGGAAAATGATTCCCCAGCCTGTGGGGCTTGGGCATGCTGAGTGCTTTTGAAAATTGAAAGGCCTCAGAAACAAGGTCCTGTCTAACCTTGTGTTGTTTCCCCAGCCCACTTCACCTCCCAGGACAGGAAGGGACTCTCTCTGGAGTTCCCTCATCTGTTCAAAAAAGTGTCTTACAAAAAAAAAAAATTGCCTTCTATCTGCTTCCTAAAATGGCATTATCTATTGCAGAAAAAAAGACAAGAATGCAACCACACCTGGACAGACTTGTTTTTAAGAAGATAATTCCTGCCACTGGAGCTCAGAGAAAATTCCAGAGAAAATCCTTTACAAGTTAATTACTGTTCCATGGTCCGTCCATTCTCCCTAATAGTCATTTACTGCCCCTCAAAGAATTGTCTATATCCCCCAGCACTTCCCTCCCCTATGAAAAAGGGTATATAAGCTGTACCCATTGGAAGATTGGGGTAATCCCTTTGTGATTCCACCACATTAATACATTTGTATGCCTTTTCTGCCTTTCATCAATTGATTTTCAGCAAACCTTCAGAGGGCAAAGGGGAAGTTTTCCCCTGGCCTCTATAATACCACATTACATTTGGTTGCCCTGTCTCCTCAAACCTTTGCACTTTTTGACCCATCAATGAAAACACCTTTGCAAATATTAGGACAGTGAGAGAACGCTAGCATGACTCATGCCCTCTTGCTTCTAGTCTCACAGGCTGGCTGTCTTCACTCATTCCTGGGCATAGACCAAGCTAATCATGGGAAAATCTTAGTATATAGTTTAATTTTGAAACAAGGATCATAATAGTCCTTCCCTAAAACTGATCCCTGCCTTGCTCAGAGACCAAAGCTGCCTTTGTAAAACTAATGAAAGTTTATGACATTAGGATTGTGGGAGGGATCTGAATTCTGCTAAAATGTAGGCATAGTTTCTATGTTCCCTTACTGCTCAGGAGTGGAGTCATGTGGCCAGAGGTCACAAGATTTGTGACTTCCCCACTTGCTCCTAAAGATACTGTCACTGCTGTAGAACCTGAAGTTGGTCTTTTGAGATGTTTTTCAGATTTTTGCATTCTGGCAACTGACTGATCCCACCCAAACCCATGACTCATGACTCAACCGGTTCTACCGCTCTCACTCAGAGGCAGACACAGCACACAAGCACCATTTTCCACAGCCCTATGATTTCATTCTCACCCAATCAGCAGCACCCATTCCCTATCCCCCTGCCCACCAAATTATCCATAAAAACCCTAGCCTCTGAGTTCTTCGTGAGACTGATATGAGTAATAACTCCAGCCCTTCCATTTGGCTAGCTCCACGTTAATTAAACTCTTTCTCTACTGCAATACTGCAGTCTCAGTGAAATGGTTTTGTCTGCAACTGGCAGGAAGAACCCATCAGGGGATTACACGAATTCAATATCCAAGAATTTATTCTAAGGAAATAATCATAGGTGTGTGTAAAGATTAAGCCATGATGATGGTCACTGAGGCATTGCTTAAAAACTATTGAGAAACCAAAAGAGATTTTGCTTTTGGGGGTTATATCAATCCTTATTTGCCACTAGAAATTAAAACTGAGAAGTCAAGAATATATTAATTCATTTAAAACATCCAAAGTGAAAAACAGTTGATGAGAAGAGCCATGTTATTTTACATTTTCGCATATCTCTTTGAATGTTTAAAAAAGTAAGTAAATAGAAGAGAACTGGGTTTTCATATCTGCATTCAATCTGTTGCAAAATCACATGTCATGTAGCCTCTGGAAAACTCCACTGTTCACCTGTGAGAGTATGGGAGTAATAAATGCAATAACATCTCAGAATTATTATGGAAATAGGTTTGACCTAGCAGACTCCCTGAAAGGTCACAGCGTCTCTGGGTGATACTTTGAGAAATGCTGGCTTAATACAACAAAAAGTTTAAAACAACATAAAAATTTCAAATAATCTAAGATATTATAAATGACCCTCAATACTATTAAATAAAGAATAAACACAATTCTTATTAACTAAATCATATTTGTATTTTTGTCTTTTTATTCTCTTATTATGCTGGCAGAATTACCCCTTCTCCTACTAAGAATAATCCTTTGTTTCTGCATTTCTCCTCTAGCTTGTTAGATGACTCTCCCTCTCACTTCACTCCAACCATTCCCTTAGAAAGTTTCCTTCTAGAAACACTTAAGCCTGCCAAGAGTTTCTCATAAAAAATAAATAAATAAATAAAATAAAATCAGCCCTTTCTGTCTACTTCTGTCTTTCTCTTTCCTCTTTTCATAACAGAGAGGATTTTTTCTCCTTTTTACCTCACTGCTTTCTAAATTCACAGTCTAGTGATTAGGTTTCCAGATTTTGTTTTTCTGTAAACTAATTACACATTCTGTTTTGGAATTTGCTTCTTACATATTTATATGTCATTACATGTAAATTATATTATTTTTTAAACTATTATGTGGTGCTTCATTATATTGATGTACCAATATTTAATCTATTTCCTCTTGATGAACGTTTTAATTTTCCTGACTTTCTGCTATTAGAAAAAATATGAATAGGTATGGTGTATATGTTATTCATTTATATGTAAATGAATTTATATAAAATATAAATTTAAATTAATTTATATAATTTTTTTAAAAATTTTACTTTAAGTTCTGGGATACACGTGCAGAATGTGCAGGTTTGTTACATAGGTATACATGTGCCATGGTGGTTTTCTGCACCTATCAAACCATCATCTAGATTTTAAGCCCCACGGGCATTAGGTATTTGTTCTAATGCTTTCCCTCCCCTTGCCTTCCACCCCCGGACAGACCCTGGTGTGTGATGTTCCCCTCCCTGTGTCTGACTTCAAACTATACTACAAGGCTACAGTAACCAAAACAGCATGGTACTGGTGCCAAAACAGATATGTAGACCAATGGAACAGAACAGAGCCCTCAGAAATAACACCACACATCTACAACCACCCGATCTTTGACAAACCTGACAAAAACAAGAAATGGGGAAAGGATTCCCTATTTAATAAATGGTGCTGGAAAAACTGGCTAGCCATATGCAGAAAACAGAAACTGGACCCCTTCCCTACACCTTATACAAAGATTAACTCGAGATGGATTAAAGACTTAAATGTAACACCCCAAACCATAAAAACCCTAGAAGAAAACCTAGGCAATACCATCCAGAACATAGTGTAAATTTTACATATATGTGCATATTTATTATTATTATTATTTTTGAGACAGGGTTTTGCTCTTGTTGCCCAGGCTGTCATGCAGTGGCACGATCTTGGCTCACTGCAACCTTTGCCTCCCAGGTTCAAGCAATTCTCCTGTTTCAGCCTCCTGAGTAGCTGGGATTACAGGCACATGCCACGACACCCAGCTAATTTTTTGTATTTTTCATAGAGACGGGGTTTCACTGTGTTGGCCAAGCTGGTCTCAAACTCCTGATCTCAGGTGATCCACCCACCCCGGCCTCCCAAAGTACTGGGATTACAGGCATGAGCCACCATGCCCAGCCCATACTTTTTAAGTATTATGGCACAGGTCTAGAAATTGAACTACTGGGATCAAAGATTATGAACATTTTAAATGTTAGTGAATATTGGCAAATTCTCTCCTAAGAGTTGGTATCAATTTACATTCCCACCAATAACTTAATTATGGCCAGACTTCTTGAGAGAGCTGTCTATAGCAATTCTCACTTTTACACTTCCTCAGTCACTTGATTCACTCCTCAGTCCATTTAATCTGGCTTCTGTCTGAACCACTCCATTGAAATTGCTCTTCCCAAAAGTGATTAACACACCCTTCTAGTTTCTAAATCCAGGGGAAGCTTTTCAGTCCTCTTCCTACGTGATGTGGCTGAGTGCCCTCTCCTTTTCTAATGGTTCTCTTCCCTTTTGTGACACCAGACATTCCTGCTTTTCCTCCTATGTCTTGGTCTTCTGGTTAGGGGCTTTAGGTGTTTATTCTTCTTACTCAGGTTCAGTCTGGGCCTCACATTCTTACTCCAAACCCTTTCCCGGATCTACCTCATTCCCCTGCGTGGTCTTATTGTCATCTAGACATCAGTACTCCCAAAGTCAGCCCTTTCTCCTAAACCTGAGATTCACTTCATACCAGACCTGCCAACTGGCATGCTCCACAGCAATCTCCACATTCCAAAGCTGACCTTTTCATTCCTCACTGCAACATACATCCCAAACTTGATTTCCTTCTTATGTTTCCTTTCTCAGCAAATAACAACACCATCTGTCCAGACGAACTTCAATCTTTTGTCCCTCACTTCCTTCTCTCTCTATGCTCAAATCCCCCACTATGCATATCCAGTTAATCACAAGTCCTATTGATTCTACCTCCAAAATATTTTTGTTTTCAGTGTAGCAATGTCAGGGGCATGTGAACCAGAGCAACCATATCTTGAATAGGAGCTGGGTAAAATGAGGCTGAGACCTACTGGGCCGCATTCCCAGATGGTTAAGGCATTCTAAGTCACAAGATGAGATAGGAGGTTGGCACAAAATACGGGTCATAAAGACCTTGCTGATAAAACAATTTGCAGTAAAGAAGCCGGCTAAAAACCACAAACCAAGATGATGATGAGAGTGACCTCTGGTTGCCCTCACAGCCACACTCCCACCAGCGCCATGACAGTTTACAGATGCCATAGCAACGTCAGGAAGTTGCCCTATGTGGTCTAAAAGGGGAGGCATAAATAATCCACCCCTTGTTTAGCATATAATCAAAAATGGACAACCAGCAGCCCTCAGGGTGGCTCTGTCTAGGAGTACCCATTCTCTTATTTCTTTACTTTCTTAATAAACTTGCTTTCACTTTACTCTATGGATTCTCCCTGGATTCTTTTTTGCATGAAATACAAGAACCCTCTCTTGGGGTCTGGATCCAGACACCTTTCCTGTAACAACTTTTTCCATCCCCACTGCACTACCTTACTTCTGATCAACAGCATCTCTTTATCAGATAACTGCATCCACTTAAACATTCATCTAGTATTAATAGCAAATCCATCCAAGTCACCCTCTGGCTTACTATACTTCCGTGACTTCTCATTATACTTAGAAGAAAAGCCTGTAGGAATCTGCTGATCTCTCTAATCTCATGTCACTTCACCCTCCTCTCTGGCTCCTCTGGGGCTCACTGGCATCCTTGCTCTGCCTTTCACAAATGGGATTTCTTGACAGGGATCTTCTCCTGACTTCTTCAAATCCCAGTTCAAACCTCATTTTTTCAGATGACCTTCCCTAGGACCATATCTAAAGTAGGTGCCCAGTCACCTTCTCTAACATCACCAAAGTATTCCTTTTTTTTTTAACCATATCTCGAAGTGTAAATATTTGGTTTAAACATTTATTGTCTGTTTGCTTTATCTCCTTATAGAAAAAGTTCTATAAGGGTAAGTGGGAACCATGTCTGACTTATTCTAAATACTTTTAGGACCTAGCATTTTCTAGTAGTTTGAAAAAATATTTATTGAATTTGAATGAATGAATGACCACTTTTTTTTTCCAATACATTTTCCACTCTAGAACCAAGGATATCTCTCTACAGCACAAGCTGGGTCTGTCCATCCAGCTTTTAAAACCCTTTGATAATTTTCTATTGCCCCCAGGACACAAAGCCCTTCAAATTCTGACTTCTGCTTTCCCCTTTTTTTTTTTTTTTTTTGTTGAGACAGAGTTTCACTCTGTCACCCACGCTGGAGTGCAGTGGCATGATCTCAGCTCACTGCAACCTCCGCCCCCCACAACTCCCCTGCCAAGTTCAAGCGATTCTCCTGCCCCAGCCTCCTGAGTAGCTGGGATTACAGGTGCCCGCTACCATGCCCAGCTAATTTTTGTGTTTTTAGTGGAGACGGGGTTTCACCATGTTGGCCGGGCTGGTGTCGAACTCCTGGTCTCAAGTAATCCACCCACCTTGGCCTCCCAAAGTGTTGGGATTACAGGCGTGAGCCACCGCACCCAGCCTCTGCTTTCCTTTTCTTTCTCTCCTTTCCCTAAATCCTTCTTATCGAATTTGACTCACTCAACCTATCAGCAGTTCCCATAAACGCCAGCTGTCCTCTGGACCTCAGCTTTTTCTGGCTCCTACAACTTTAATAAGACTTTTCTTCCCTTTCCCTTTCCAACTAATCAAGACTTTTTCTGAAAGGTCACCTCTGACGTCTACCATTGCACCCAGCCTTCCTGACCCTGGGGTGTGGGTTTCTTTCCATGGGCCCCCACTAGCTCTCTACCCCCCACTAAGTAATAGCTGTCAAGGGTATCGAAATCCTAAACCCTGAAACCTGTGAATTTTACTTTATATGACAAAAGGGATTTTGCTTTTTGGCAAAATCTTGAAGTAGGGAGATGATCCTGGCTTTTTCAAGTGCACCCTAATTGTAATGACAAGTGTTCTTAAAGAGTGAGGGAGAGGGATGTTTTATTACAGTTGAAAGAAAGCATACAATCAAGGAAACAAAGAAAAATTTAAAGATGCTATGCTGCTATCTTTAAGATGGAGAAAGGGTCCAGAAGCCAAAAATAATGCCAGGAATGCAGCTCTAGACCCTGAAAAGTCAAGGAAACTGATTATCACCTCAGAACCTCCAAAAGGACCAACCAGCCCTGCCAACCTTGACTTTTGCCCAGTGAAACTGATTTTGGACTTTTGGTCTCCAGAACTGGAAGAGAAGAAATTTGTATTGTTTTAAGACACTAAGTTTGTGGTAATTTGTTGTAGCAGCAACAGAAAACTAAAACACCCACTCCCTATCATAGTTTTAACTCCCTATCTTGCAACTGCCTGCTATTTGTCCCTATCCCCCACGAGATTGTAAGCTCTTTTTAGAGACAGGTTCTCACTATGCCGCCCAGACTGGAATGAAGTGGTGCAATCATAGCTTATTGCAGCCTCAACCTCCTGGACTCAAGTGATGTCTTTTCACTCCCAAACCCGGCCTCAGCCCCCTAAAGTGCTAAGATTAAAATGTGAGCCACCATACCCAAACTTTCTATAAGCCTAGCAGAATACCTATCACAAATGTGCTCAATTGATATGTCTTGAATATTGTTAAATAAATTATGGCATACCTACTGATGTGGTTTGACTGTCCCCACCGAAATCTCATCTTGAATTGTAGTTCCCATAATCCCCATGTGTCATGGGAGGGAACCAGTGGGAAATAATCGAATTGTGGGGCAGTTACTCCCGTGCTATTCTTGTGATAGTGAGTAAGCTCTCACCTGATCTGATGGTTTTATAAGGGGCTTCCACGGCACTCAGCACCGATTCTCTCTCCTGCCACCCTGTGAAGAGGTGTCTTATGCCATGATTGTAAGTTTCCTGAGGCCTCCCCAGCCATTCTTAATTGTCAATTAAACCTTTTTCTTTTGTAAATGACCCAGTCTCTGGTATGTCTTTATTAGCAGCATGAAAACAGACTAATATGGTAAATTTGTACCAGGAGCAGGGCACTGCTATAAAGATACCTGCAAATGTGGAAACAACTTTGGAACTGGGTAACAGGCAGAGGCTGAAACAGTTTTGAGGGCTCAGAAGAAGACAGGAGAATGTGAGAAACTTTAGAACTTCCCAGAGATTTGGAGGGCTCAGAAGACAAGATTTGGGAAAGTTTGGAACTTCCTAGAGATTTGTTGAACAGCTTTGACCAAAATGCTGACAGTGATATGGACAATAAAGTCCAGGCTGAGGTGGTCTCAGATGGAGATGAGGAACTTTTTAGGAAATGGAGCAAAGGTGACTCTTTTTATGCTTTAGCAAAAAGACTGACAGCATTTTGCCCGTGCCCTAGAGATTTGTGGAACTTTAAACTTGAGAGAGATGATTTAGAGTATATGGTAGAAGAAATTCCTAAGCAGCAAACCATTCAAGAGGTGACAGAGCATAAAAGTTTGGAAAATTTGCAGCCTGACGATGCAGTAGAAAAGAAAACCCATTTTCTGGGGAGAAATTCAAGCTGGCTGCAGAAATTTGCATAAGTAATAAGAAGCCAAATGTTAATCAACAGGACAACATGGAAAATATCTCCAGGGCATGTCAGAGACTTTCATGGCAGCCCCTCCCATCACAGGCCCAGATGCCTAGGCAGGAAAAATGATTTCCTGAGCTGGGTTCAGGGCCCCCGTGCTGTGTGCAGCCTTGGGACTTGATGCTGTGAGTTCCAGCTTCTCTAGCCATGTCTAAGAGGGGCCAAGGCACAGCTCAAGCTGTGGCTTCAGAGGGTGCAAGCCCCAAGTCTTGGCAGGCTTCATGTGGTGTTGGGCCTGCAGGTGTGCAGAAGTCAGTAATTGAGGTTTGGGAACATCTGCCTAGATTTCATAGGATGTATGGAAAGGCCTGGATGTCCAGGCAGAAGTTTGCTGCAGCTGGGGAGCTCTCATGGAGAAGCTCTGCCAGGGCAGTGAGGAAGGGAAATGTGGGGTCGGCACCCCCACACAGAGTCCCCACTGGGGCACTGCCTAGAGGAAATGTGAGAAGAGGGCCACTGTCCTCCAGACCCTAGAATGGTAGACCCACTGACAGCTTGCACCGTGCACCTGGAAAAGCCACAGACACTCAATGCCAGCCCACAAAAGCAGCCAGGAGTGGGCTGTACCTTGCAAAGCCACAGGCGCAGAGCCACCCAAGGCCATGGGAGCCCATCTCTTACATCAGCATGACCTGGATGTGAGACATAGAGTCAAAGGAGATTATTTTGGAACTTTAAGATTTAATTACTGCCTCTTTGGATTTCAGACTTGCATGGGACCTGTAACTCCTTTGTTTTGGCCAATTTCTCCCATTTGGAATGGGTGCATTTACCCAATACCTGTACCTCCATTGTGTCTAGGAAGTAACTAACTGGTTTGTGATTTTACAGGCTCATAGGTGGAAGGGACTTGCCTTGTCTCAGATGAGACTTTGAACTTGGACTTTTGAGTTAATGCTAGAAAAAGTTAAGACTTTGAGGGACTGTTGGAAGGGCACAATTGTGCTTTGGAATGTGAGGACATGAGATCTGGGAGGGGCTAGGAGCAAAATGATATGGTTTGGTTGTGTCTCCACCCAAATCTCATATCAAATTGTAGTTCCCATATGCCCCATGTGTCGTGGGAGGGACCTGGTGGGAGATAATTCAATCATGGGGGCAGTTACCCCCATGCTATTGTCGTGATAGTAAATTCTCACAAGATCTAAGGGTTTTATAAGGGCCTTCCCCCTTCGCCCGATACTCTTTCTTCTCCTTCTTGCCACCATGTGAAGGACTTGTTTGCTTCTCCTTCCATCATGATTGTAAGTTTGCTGAAGCCTCCCCAGCCATGCTGAATGGTGAGTCAATTAAACCTCTTTCCTTTATAAATTACCCAGTCTCAGATATGTCTTTATTAGCAGCATGAGAATGGACTAATACACCTACATAATAACTATCTATACATCCTTAACATGTAATTATAGAAAAATATCTAATGTCATTAAAAAGTGAGCAGAATATATTTAGTGAAAAGTGGGAGTTTCCAAAAAACATATTCACTATGATTCAAAATTTATAAATTATATATGTACTATGTGTAGCATATACAAAAAATTTAGTAACAGTCTCTAGATGTTGAGACCATGATCATTTCATTTTAACCTTTTAAACTATCTGTACTTAAATTTGTTTCTGCAATGAATAGATATTCGTTTTGTAATAGAAAAATATGATGCTTTGAAAAGAATGCTCTTCAACAATATTTAAGCTGGCTATGCGTCAATAACATAATACTGCTCTTAAAATGGTAAACTCTTGCACAGGGATGAAATTAGTAGCTTCTTCATGGAGAGATATAATCAAACCTATTATTTCTAACATTTTCAGATGAATTATTTAATAATTAATATTCCTTTACCAGAATGCAAAAAACAAAAGGCTTCAACTGAAGCGATTTAAAGAGCCTCCCTTTCTTTGCTGATATCTCTTGTGCATGTGTAAAATAATCATTAGGGAATAGCACTAATGCACTTCAGAGTCCTCAAGTAACAGTCCTATTTGGCAGCCATTAAAGGAGTTAGGCTTCTAGAAGTCCACCAGTAGGACTAAGACTGAGCTGAAGCTCCAGAAAACAAGAAGGCCAGTGCATCATCCGCCAGGTAAGAGTAGAAGGCTTCAGATTCCTAAGGAAAGAATTTCACAGTTGCTGTTCTTCACACTGGTAAAACCCTTCACTAACCGTAACTATCTCCCATATGGAAAAATCAGATCCCCTTTTCTTTCTTTTTTCTTCCTGTCCCAAACCACAACCCCTCTCTCTCACTCCTTCTCCCTAAGAATAGATGCAAGATTCCATGTACCCTGTTTTATTTTTAAAAATGAGCAATTAGATACAATGTTCTGGGCTTTCCAATCATATCATGGGCAGAACCTGTGCTTTTCTCAGGTCAGCTCTCCAAAGAAAACTCCACTTCACTAATCAAAGAACTCTCTTGTGGACACAAGACTGCAATCTGACTCAGCTAATGCCCAACTCAAGCTAGATGGAGCAGAGGCAGCATGACTGGATTTTCCCCCAGAAGAAGGAAATTTGACTATTTCTATCAATTACCAATCATAGTAGCATAACTTTTTGATTGCTTGAACAGAGAGAAAAGTACAAATGGTACTTTTCTTTGGGGAATTTCTAATAGCTGTTCTTAAAAAACCAAGTGGCATATGTAATGTATTTACTCTGTGAAGCTTTCAGTTATCTTTCAAAAAATGCGTAGTTCTTACTGATTTATGATGTGATTAGAGAGTAAACATGTGGCTTAAATGATCAGGTGTTCTGATTGTACAGAAAGAATATAAATAGATTGATGTATCATGGATTCATTTTCCTGCACTTTACTAATCAGAAATAACGTTCCATCCTGTTGATGTTGTATTTTTGCATGACTGATTGATTGATTGATTGATTTTGAGACACAGTGTCACTCTGCCACCCAGGCTGGAGTGCAGTGGCACAATCTGGGCTCACTGCAACCTCTGCCTCCTGGGTTCAACTGATTCTCATGCCTCAGTACCCCAAGTAACTGGGACCACAGGTACATGCCACCACACCTGGCTAATTCTTGTATCTTTAGTAGAGACAGGGTTTTGCCATGTTGGCCAGGCTGGTCTCGAACGTTCCATCCTGTTGACGTTGTATTTTGCATGACTGATTGATCGATTGATAGATTTTGAGACAGAGTGTCGCTCTGCCACCCAGGCTGGAGTGCAAACTTCAAAGGTCCCAAATATTCATAGGATAGAGGCCAATATTCTTATTGCAAAACTCCTTAAAGTTAGCAGTTATATATAAATAAATATATAATATATTTATAATATATAATATATAAATAAACATATATATTATACATAATATATAAATAAACATATATATTATATATAATATATAAATAAACATATATAATATATAATATATATTATATAATGATTAATATATATTTATTTTTATATATTGTATATATTATATATTATATAATGATTAATATATTATATATTTATTTTTATATAACTGCTAACTTTAAGGAGTTTTGCAATAAGAATATTGGCCTCTATCCTATGAATATTTGGGACCTTTGAAGTTTAAACTGATGTGACATGAGAAGCTTTATCCTAGAAAGATGGAGGAAGCCTAGCATTGAATAGCTGGGCATTTATTAATAAGTAATTTAAGAAACTTCCCAAATCTTATTAGTTCTGCTTTTGAAATCTGACCATTCCTTCCCCTGATGGAGGAGGCATCATTTACAGAATAGTCTCTTAAATGGCTCTCCCTGCTCTTGTCCCTCACTGTTCGTCCTCTACACAGCAACCTTAGTAATCTTCAAACATATAAATCAGACAACACTATATCGTTTCTCTTGACCAATGGCTTCCATTACACATAACATGAAATCCAAACTCTTCGCCAAAGGCCCTATTCTATTTTGGCCTCTGCACACTATCCTGCTTCAGTTCATAGCTCCCTTGCCCTCATTCACTACCTTCCAATCGCACTGGCCTCCTTTTGGTGCCTTAAACATGGGAAGCTAATCCCCCATTAGAACATTGGCTGTTGTTTTACCTTAAGAGCTCCTCCTCCAAATCTTTACTTGGCATGCTCCTTCTCTTCATCAGGCGAATCTCTCAGGGCTTGCTTTTAAATAAAGTATTCTAACAATTGTTTTAACCTAAAGTAGGTCCTTCTTCCCCTAATCCATCTGAAACTTATTATTCTAAGTTGGTTTCTTCATAACATGAATCACTGTCTAACAGAATCTCTTACTCACTTAGATACATTCTCATACATTCCAACCTTTCTGACAAAAGACAATGTTTGTGTATGGTCGGTCTCTCCCCTTAGAATATAAACACCTTGAAGATAGGAATTTTATGTTTTCATTGCATTTCTACTCTCCAGAGCAGTGCCTGACATATGCTCGATGTTCACTATCAATTCTGGAATGAGTAAATAGTAAATATCATCATTACATTTCTTGTTGGGGAGGGGGTACATCAGCAAGAAGTCACGAAACTTAACAATGTTGATAATGCTGTGTAAGGCAATTGTGTGTGAGTGTGTGTGTGTGTGTGTGTCTTTCTTAGCAGAGTGTGCCGAGGATTTCAGCTAAGCCACTACTTTTACATTCTAATTTCTCTGCTACCCCATTGGGAATTTCCGCAATGTTTTCAAGTGAAAAATTTACAGTCTCAAAGGATAGGTTGGCTTTTCTTGAAGGAAAATTTGCCTGTAAGAGGTACTAAATTCACTACAGTTCACTCACTGGTATCGTATTTTTCTATATTAACACACCAAATACTTTATTATTTTTAAATTCAAAAATATTTAAGGATGCATTTTTGTATATTGTCATTGAATTGAAATATAATTATGCCAAAATTTGAGTTTACCTGGATGCAAACATACAAAAGGTTTTCTCCGAGTCCCTGAGGACAGTCTGTATGAAGGCTCAAAAATGCTTTCATCCAGACTAGACATGACATATGAATCACTGCAAACTCATTGAATGAAAAGTTAATGGGGAGGAAATTGCAGCCATAAAAAGAACTTTCAAAACATTTATAGCTATGATATAGAAATGGTATAGAAAGTGGTATGGTTCTTACTCTATTTCAGTAAGACAAAAATTAAGGTTTGACAGCCTATGCAAAGAATAAGTTCTCTCTTTGAAAATCCAGAAGATACGGTTACTCAGATTTATCTTAATAAATCTGGCCAGGCGTGGTGGCTCATGCCAGTAATCCCAGCACTTTGGGAGGCCAAGGCGGATCACCTGAGGTCAGGAGTTCGAGACCAGCCTGGCCAACATGGCAAAACCCTGTCTCTACTAAAGATACAAGAATTAGCCAGGTGTGGTGGCATGTACCTGTGGTCCCAGTTACTTGGGGTACTGAGGCATGAGAATCAGTTGAACCCAGGAGGCAGAGGTTGCAGTGAGCCCAGATTGTGCCACTGCACTCCAGCCTGGGTGGCAGAGTGACAATCTGTCTCAAAATCAATCAATCAATCAATCAGTCATGCAAAAATACAACATCAACAGGATGGAACGTTATTTCTGATATATATATATATATATATCAGAACATTATATCAGATATATATACATATCAGAATGTTATTTCTGATATATATTTTTATATACAATATATATTATATATTATATAATGATTAATTATTATATATTATATATACACACATTAATAATATATATTATAAAGGCCAGGCATGGTGGCTTACACATGTGATCCCAGCCCTTTGGGAGGCCGAGGGAAGCAGATCACTTGAGGTCAGGAGTTTGAGACCAATCTGGCTAACATGATGAAACCCCGTCTCTACTAAAAATGCAAAAATTAGCCAGGCATGTTAGTGCACGCCTGTAATCCCACCTACACAGGAGACTGAGGCACAAGAATCACTTGAACCTGGGAGGCAGAGGTAGCAGTGAGTCACAATCGCACCACTGAACTCCAGCCTGGGCAACAGAGCAAGACTCCATCTCAAAATAATAATAACATAAATTATATTACTATATAATATGTATATACTCATTAATTAATAAATATATAATATATATACACACACATTTTCAGTTTCCACTCCTAATACCACCCTCTCTGTGTCCTGAACTTCAGCTGCACCAGATTACTAGGTCTTTCTTATGTCATTGTCTTGCACATGCTGTAAACTTTACCTGCATTTTTTCCTCCTCTTTCATGTACCTGAGGAACTCTGAGTCATCATTCCAAACCCAAAAGACACTCCCATAATCCCAGAGACAAGTTAGTTGCTGCTTCCTCCAGGAGCTCATTGCAGCCCAACTAACCTTTTACATTGCATTCTAATTTTTCTCAATAGGCTAAGATCCCTGGGGCAAGGATTATGTTTTATTTGCATTCCTAGAACCTATGTCTCTTGAGTCCTTTAACTGCTTGTTGAAATGGATAAATGAATGAGTAAATCATGCTAAAAATAGTCAGTCATTGTATTCATTTGGTGACAGCATATTAGAACCTTCTAGAGAATTATTTAACTACTCTTCACATTGACTGCTGGTTTGAGAGTTGCCAAGAAATGTTTTCGCCACTTCTTGTGTGGTCTTATTAATAGCATTTCCTTTCTTCTCACAACCCACAGGTGTGATTTCAACACAAGACGGCTGGTCCTTTTTCTATAATGCCGTGGTGAATGTGCCAAATCCAGTGATGGAAAACCACCAGAAGGCAAGCAAGACGAGGACCAAGAAGAAAAAATCCAAATGAAGCAGAACACCACTTTACTGAATGGTATCTGTCTCACATGGGGCATACAGTTGGCTCAGGTGTATTTGTGTCTGCTAAGGGAGTTCTGATGCATAGCGCTTCTTATGGGCTTTGGGCTTTCCCTGATTATTTGGGCCATTGCTGGATTTTTTTTCACGGTTTGGGGATTTATATTATGCAGAGCCAGGAACCTCAGTCCAAAGTCAGGAGCAAGCTGTACATACATCATGCATGGAAGCTTTCAGTGAATTAATTCTCTTCATCCAGTCTTGGTCATCTTTACTCCTCACTGAGCCAACAGGACATGCCATAAATGCAATCAATCAAATTTATAAAATATGTCATCGCACCACTTTGACCAGACTGTGAGTCCCCATACGAGACGGTGAATTGGATCTTGGCCACCTGCCTATGTGAATGTAGTACTTTTCCCTTCAGACTCTAATCAAGGAGATTTCATAGGCTTTTTTTTTTTTTTTTTTTTTTTTTAGACAGAGTCTCGCTCTGTCACCCAGGCTGGAGTGCAGTGGTGCAATCTCAGCTCACTACAATCTCTGCCTCCTGATTTCAAGCAATTCTCATGCCCCAGCTTCCCAAGTACCCAACCAAGTAGCTGGGACTACAGGCATGCATAACCACACCAGGCTATTTTTTTGTAGGGACAGGGTTTTGCCATGTTGGTCAGGCTGGTCTTGAACTCCTGACCTCAAGCGATCTACCTGTCTTGGCCTCCCAAAATGCTAGGACTAAAAGCATAAGCCACTGCACCCAGACCATAGGCTATTTTTAAGGCCCTATCAACCTTATATTTTAAATTGAGCTGTGAGCCAATCTAATTGTGGGAAGTAGCTGTTTCTACTTCTAGTAATATTCAATTTTTAAACTTAGGGCCTTTTATCACCCTGAAAGTTGTATTCATTTATTGCAGATTATTTTAATTACAAATTTTATTTGTAATTTTATTTTTATTTTAATTAAATTTTATAAAAAATAGTTGGCCACTTCAGGTTCATTCGTAACTAATGGTTTATAGTTAGTGGGTGATGAACCTAGAATGAGAATCTAAATCTTGATAGTTTATTTCTGTTCCATTGCATTTCATTATGAATCATCTATATGTTAAAAACTGTGGGAACATAAAAATAAAGTCTTGTTCAATGAGCTAAGACACATAGCTTAAGCAAAAATAATATTCCATCAGAAATGTATGAACAAGTACTGTAATATTTCAAAGGTGAGAGAGAGAATATATGAATTACTTTTAAGAAACAGTTTCTTAGAGAAGGTGACTTAAAGATTGGATTTAGACAAACAAGAAATATGAGGATATATACAAGAGAGCATTTCATGAGCAGAATGAGCAATCTAATGGTGGGAAGTGGTCAGGAGGGAAGGCATGGCAACAAGGAAATAAGAGCTGTCTTCTATGTGAATGGCGTGCCTGGAGCTGTATAAAATACAAGGAAGCCTTAGTTTTCTCCACATAAGTAGAAGAGAAGCCTGCTGGGGTTCAGCTCAGGCCTTTGGACCTAACTCTGAGATCTCCTTTATGAAAATTTCAGAGCTCATGAAGCCACTCTAATCATAGGGTAGGGAAGGGTAGGAAAGATAAACTAAGTAGGTAAGTTTAAGAACTACTGTGCAAAATCTATTTCTTTAGCATATAGAATGTAGTTTCATTTTCTTAAATGTAGATTTAAGAGTTTTATTTTTTAAACAATAGACTTTTGTCCTATTGAAAGTTTTCCATGAACACTGATTCTTGGAATAATGTGCTCCTGTGATGTAATTAGCATAATGTTACATTTCACTTACTATATTCATTTTCTCTATTTATTAACTGCCTAAGTTTAAAGTGGGAGACCAAAGTGCAATATATTTTCACGCATGCCAAGGTCTCTACCCTCATCTTAACTATATCTGTGGGTGGCTATTTCAATATTAAAGGTAAGACCAAAAGCTAAGTATATGTAAGTAAATAAGCAAAAATTACCCACGGAATAGTTAAATAAATATTAATTATATAAATATTAATTATATATCAGTGAATATTAACTACTATATTATATGAATATTAACCTATGATATACTTTTTAGAGACTAGACTGATTAGTAAACTCTGAGTTAGCTAATATTACAGTTTAAAGAAATGTAAACACATATGCAAATTTGTGAAGCATTTCATATTTTTGAGGATCAAAAAACTACCTATCAAGTTCTATGCTAATTACCTTAGTGATGAAATAATCCGTAACCAAACTCCTGTGACATGCAATTTACCTAACAAACATAGGTCTTCCATGTTGCTCTATTTGTTGCTTGTCTCTAGTTTTAAAAACATTTTTTAATAAAAGTATCAGAGCTTACCTTAAAAAAAAATGTTATGACATCTCAGATGTAGCCACTATTAAATGTTCTAACTATGAAAAAAGTAAATCTATTTAGCTTTTCAATTTTCAGTGGCTTTTTGGCACAATTATCTCTTTCAATCATCAAAACCCATCTGTAGAATAAGCAAAGCAAGTATTATTCCCACTTTATAGATCAGGAAAGTGAGAATTAAGATGAAGTTTTTCCCAAAGTTACCCAGGAAAGCCACTCACTAAACCTTTTGCTTGAAAAATGGTAGCTCTGGGCCTGGCACAATGCTAAATACTGGCTATACAAAGACAAACAAGACATACTCCTGTCCTTCAGGAACCACATCACCATCTTGAACATGTCTTCAAAATCTTAGATATTATAAAACAAACTGCTTTAGTAACAGACTCAGAAAAGCACTGTAACACCAAGTCAGGAAATAGATTCTAATTCAACTCCAGTGGTTTAGATCAGTTTGAAAAAATCACTGAAACCATGCTAACTTTGTTTTCTCAGCAATTACACAAAAGTGACCCTGAGGTGAAATTCTTAGGACCTTCCAGTGTCAAAAATTTAATGAACTGGAGAACATTAAGAATTGATACCTGAGGCTGGGCATGGTGGCTCACATGAGCCTGTAATCCCAGCACTTTGGGAGACTGAGGCAGGTGAATCACCTAAGGCCAAGAGTTCAAGACAAGCCTGACGACCATGGTGAAACCCTGTCTCTACTAAAAATACAAAAATGGCTGGGTGTGGTGGCTCGTGCCTGTAATCCCAACACTTTGGGAAGCCAAGGTGGGCCGATCACTTGAGGTCAGGAGTTCGAGACCAGCCTGGCCAACATGATGAAACCCCATCTCTACTAAAAATACAAAAATTAGCCAGGTGTGGTGGCGTGCCCCTGTAATCCCAGCTACTAGGGAGGCTGAGGCAGGAGAATCGCTTGAAGCTGGGAGGCGGAGGTTGCAGTGAGCTGAGATCATGCCATTGCACCCTAGCCTGACAGACCAAGACACCGTCTCAAAAAAAAAAAAAAAAAAAAGAATTGATACTTGGAAGTCCAAAGTCAAATTTATATCACTGTGGCCAGGTGTGGTGGCTCAAGCCTAGGATCCCAGCATGTAAGGAGGCCAAGGTGGGAGGATCACTTGAGCTTAGCAGTTGGAAGGAAGTTACAGGGAGTTATGACTGTGTCACTGCATTCCGGCCTAGGCAACAGAGTGAGACCCTGTCTCTAAAAATTAAAACTAAAAAATAATTTATATTACTGCGTGATGAATATACCATGTCTTATTAGCTTGCTGCTTTGGTAAGGTAGACACTTTTTTAAAACCATTCTGATAATAGCGGTTGTTTTATTTGTTACTAAATGGTTTAGGCCATGCAAATTAGCACCATCCGAAGCTCAGATAACTCAAATTAAATAAAAAGTTTTGAAACACTTTATTTATTTTTTTATTACTTTTTTTTTATCATTATACTTTAAGTTCTAGGGTACATGTGCACAATGTGCAAGTTTGTTACATATGTATACATGTGCCATGTTGGTGTGCTGCACCCATCAACTCGTCATTTACATTAGGTATCTCTCCTAATGCTATCCCTCCCCGCTCCCCTCACCCCACATCAGGCCCTGGTGTGTGATATTTGTCTTCCTGTGTCCAAGTGTTCTCATTGTTCAATTCCCAACTATGAGTGAGAACATGCGGTGTTTGGTTTTCTGTCCTTGTGATAGTTTGCTCAGAATGATGATTTCTAGCTTCATCCATGTCCCTACAAAGGACATGAACTCATCCTTTTTTATGGCCGCATAGTATTCCATGGTGTATATGTGACACATTTTCTTAATCCAGTCTATCATTGTTGGACATTTGGGTTGGTTCCAAGTCTTTGCTAGTGTGAATAGTGCCACAATAAACATACGTGTGCCTGTGTCTTTATAGCAGCATCATTTATAATCCTTTGGGTATATACCCAGTAATGGGATGGCTGGGTCAAATGGTATTTCTAGTTCTAGATCCTTGAGGAATTGCCACATTGTCTTCCACAATGGTTGAACTAGTTTACAGTCCCACCAACAGTGTAAAAGTGTTCCTATTACTCCACATCCTCTCCAGCACCTGTTGTTTCCTGACATTTTAATGATCGCCATTCTAACTGGTGTGAGATGGTATCTCACTGTGGTTTTGATTTGCATTTCTCTGATGGCCAGTGATGATGAGCATTTTTTCATGTGTCTGTTGGCTGCATAAATGTCTTCTTTTGAGAAATGTCTGTTCATATCCTTCATACACTTGTTGATGGGGTTGTTTTTTTCTTGTAAATTCGTTTGAGTTCTTTGTAGATTTTGGATATTAGCCCTTTGTCAGGTGAGTAGATTGCATAAATTTTCTCCCATTCTGTAGGTTGCCTGTTCATTCTGATGGTAGTTTCTTTTGCTGTGCAGAAGCTCTTTAGTTTAATTAGATCCCATTTGTCTATTTTGTCTTCTGTTGCCATTGCTTTTGGTGTTTTAGACATGAAGTCCTTGCCCATGCCTAAGTCCTGAATGGTATTGCCTAGGTTTTCTTCAAGGGTTTTTATGGTTTTAGGTCTAACATTTAAGTCTTTAATCCATCTTGAATTAATTTTTGTATGAGGTGTAAGAAAGGGATCCAGTTTCAGCTTTCTACATATGGCTAGCCAGTTTTCCCAGCACCATTTATTAAATAGGGAATCCTTTCCCCATTGCTTGTTTTTGTCAGGTTTGTCAAAGATCAGATGGTTGTAGATGTGTGGTATTATTTCTGAGGGCTCTGTTCTGTTCCATTGGTCTATATCTCTGTTTTGGTACCAGTACCATGCTGTTTTGGTTACTGTAGCCTTGTAGTATAGTTTGAAGTCAGGTAGCATGATGCCTCCAACTTTGTTCTTCCGGCTTAGTATTGCCTTGGCAATGTGGGCTCTTTTTTGGTTCCATATGAACTTTAAAGTAGTTTTTTCCAATTCTGTGAAGAAAGTCATTGGTAGCTTGATGGTGATGGCATTGAATCTATAAATTACCTTGGGCGGTATGACTATTTTCATGATATTCATTCTTCCTATCCATGAGCATGGAATTTTCTTCCATTTGTTTGTGTCCTCTTTTATTTTATTGAGCGGTGGTTTGTAGTTCTCCTTGAAGAGGTCCTTCACATCCCTTGTAAGTTGGATTCCTAGGTATTTTATTCTCTTTGAAGCAATTATGAATGGGTGTTCACTCATGATTTGGCTGTTTGTCTGTTATTGGTGTACAACAATGCTTGTGATTTTTGCACATTGATTTTGTATCCTGAGACTTTGCTGAAGTTGCTTATCAGCTTAAGGAGATTTTGGGCTGAGACAATGGGGTTTTCTAGATATACAATCATGTCATCTGCAAACAGGGACATTTTGACTTCCTCTTTTCCTAATTGAATACCCTTTAATTCTTTCTCCTGCCTGATTGCCCTAGCCAGAGCTTCCAACACTATGTTGAATAGGAGTGCTGAGAGAGGGCATCCCTGTCTTGTGCCAGTTTTCAAAGGGAATGCTTCCAGTTTTTGCCCATTCAGTATGATATTGGCTGTGGGTTTGTCATAAAGATCTCTTATTATTTGGAGATACATCCCATCAATACTTAATTTATTGAGAGTTTTTAGCATGAAGGGTTGTTTAATTTTGTCAAAGGCCTTTTCTGCATCTATTGAGATAATCATGTGGTTTTTGTCTTTGGTTATGTTTATATGCTGGATTACATTTATTGATTTTCATATGTTGAACCAGCCTTGCATTCCAGGGTTGAAGCCCACTTGAACATGGTGGATAAGCTTTTTGATGTGCTGCTGGATTTGGTTTGCCAGTATTTTACTGAAGATTTTTGCGTTGATGTTCATCAGGGATATTGGTCTAAAATTCTCTTTTTTTGTTGTGTCTCTGTCAGGCTTTGGTATCAGGATGATGTTGGCCTCATAAAATGAGTTAGGGAGGATTCCCTCTTTTTCTCTTCATTGGAATCGTTTCAGAAGGAATGGTACCAGCTCCTCCTTGTACCTCTGGTAGAATTCGACTGTGAATCCATCTGGTCCTGGACTTTTTTTGGTTGGTAGGCTATTAATGATTGCCTCAATTTCGGAGCCTGTTATTGGTCTATTCAGGGATTCAACTTCTTCCGGGTTTAGTCTTGGGAAGGGGGTATGTGTCCAGGAACTTATCCATTTCTTCTAGATTGAAACACTATTTTTTCACCAAACGTGTATTGAACTCTTGGAGGAGAAAAAAATAGAGAAGAAGTATTCTTGCCCTCAAGGAGATCAGATTAGGGATAAAAGAAGAAAACAAAAACAAAAACAACCAAATATAATGTACCTGTCTACTAGGAACAATCAGGCCTTAGGAGCTGGAAAATCTTCACCAAATCCAATATGGAAATTAGAAAGAAAGCGGCATTCTGACCCTCAGTTCTGTAAACTCAAACACAGATTTTGGCATTAGGCTGATAATAAACTTTTTAAATAAAATCAGAATGCAATGCCATTTTTAAGGGCAAGTAATAGAACTATTGCTGGGCCTCCATAATTTCTTGGGGAATACCTTCTCTTCTAGTAGTCAGATTTGTGCTCAAGCCTAAATTGTAAATAAAGGAACATAGATAGGGGGCGTCTAGTCATCTTCCCAACAAAAATACTGTAAATGGGGCTTTAGACTTGAGTATTTGCCCAAGAAATGCATGAATGGATACTACAAGGATAACTTCTCTGACCTTCTGCCACCAATTTTAATTAGCTCATTCTTTAGGTATGTTAACACTTCCTAGAAAACTAGCTGTTTTTCAAATTATAAACTATTTCATATGTACAGAATATAACAAGGCTTTCATGTACCACACACATAAGGTGTTAATATTTTACCATATTTGTTTCCAGAGTTTTTTTTTTTTTTTTGAGACAGGGTCTCGCTTTGGCACCAAGGCTGGAGTGCCATGGCATGATCATAGCACACTGCAGCCTTGAACTTCTGGCCTCAAGCAATCCCCCTGCCTCAGCCTCCCTAAGTGCTGGGATTACAGGTGTGCACCACTATGCCAGCCTCTTTCAGATTTTAAGAAATAAAACACTATAAATAGAAGGAAAGCTTCATCTCCTTATCTTTCTCTCATCATCACCACCTTCTGCTAAAAAAAACACAAATATTAGCTGGACATGGTGCTGCCACCTGTAATCCCAGCTACTCGAGAGGCTGAGGCAGGAGAATCACTTGAACCTGGGAGGCAGAGGTTGCAGTGAGCTGAGATCGCGTCACTGCATTCCAGCCTGGGTGACAGAGTGGGACTCCATCTCAAAAAGAAAAAAAAAAATACCTATGAGAAACAAAGACAACTTTTTAAAAACCTACTCTTTATCAAACATACATACCTAGGAATTTATCGTAAGGATAAAATTTAACAGAATTGAAAAGATAAGTGTGGCAATGTTAACTTGTTAACTATACTCTTATTTGTAAGAATAAAAACAAACAATAACAAAAGAAACTATGCATCAACTTGGAGGAGAATTCCGTGGCTTATAAAAATGATATCCCAAAAAACATAGAAAAATATTTATGATTACATATCAAATGAAAATAGCAGAGCCTGACATGGTAGCCTGTGCCTAGGATCCCAGCTATTTGTGAGGCTGAGGCAGAAGAAGCGATTGAGGCCAGGTGCAGTGGCTTACGCCTGTAATCCCAGCACTTTGGGAGGCCAAGGCGGGCAGATCACCTGAGGTCAGGAGTTCGAGACCAGCCTGGCCAACATGGTGAAACCCTGTCTCTACTAAAGATGTGAAATTATCTAGGCATAGTGGAGGATGCCTGTAATCCCAGCTACTTGGGAGGCTGAAGCAGGAGAATGGTGTGAACCTGGGAGGCGGAGCTTGCAGTGAGCCAAGATAGATCGCGCCACTGCACTCCAGCCTGGGTGAGAGAGAGAGACTCCGTCTCAAAAAAAAAAAAAATTGATTGAGCCCAGGAGTTTTTGAGTCTGTGGTGAGAGCTATAATCATTCAACTGCGCTCCAGCCCAAGTGACAGAGCAACACCTCGTCTCTTAAAAAGAAGAAGGAGAAAATAAGAGAATACAAAATAACATTAGTAGTATAGCATGTTGGCTCAAAAACAGATTTTTGGAATATGACAATCCTGTGGGTCAAAAACAGATTTTTGGAATATGACAATCCTGATCCAAATCACATTTAGTTACTTAGGAACTATGTGACTTTGGGCATGTTCCTTATCCTTACTAAGGCTCTGTTTTCTCATTTGTAAACTAAGAATACCAATAGCACTAATTCTATCACATAGGAACAATGCTTTTGTTAACTGGAATTCACATTTAAAAATTTTATCGGAATGCCCCCATTAAAAATATTCATTTGAAAGTCATTTACACTCAAAAATTTCACCTTCTTTGCAACATACTTTATATTTTAGATTTAAATTTCCATGTTCATCATGAAATAACTGACAGAATCTACTGCTGTGTTGTCAAATGTTTTGCAGAACTCGATAACTCTACACTCTTCACAGTGAATAAGCCTTAAAAATTAAAACTAAGCAACTGAAAATAGAGTGCTAGTTATTTAGGGAAGTTATGGCTCTCATTGTTTTTTTTTCTTCCATTGCATTCATGGCTCAACATCAAAGCCATTTATCTTATGAAAGGACTTCAATAAAGTTTCATTAGAAAACTTAATTAAGAGAAGTTGAAATATTAACAGAGTAGAAAAGAAGGAAATAATGATCAATCACATAAAATAGGAAAAGAAAGCAAAATTACTGAAAAAGTACTTGTACAGAGAACAGATGAAATGGGTTAATGAAATGGAATAATAAATCTGTGTATAACTTTCACAGATGGCTATGATTCCAGATATGATATCTACATGCAGCATTTAGTATACTTGATAGTTTCTTTTTAACTCAGCAATTGTAAATCTATAAAATTTAGAAATGCTGAGATAATATGACTTGCTGTTTCTGGCTCATGGATTTGTCACTCAAGGCTGTGATACAAAACACATTATCAAGCTCACCAGGCTGCCTCTTTCATTTAGTGGAAGAGGGCTGTAAAGGATACCATATTTGCCTACAAATGTTAACTAGCTCATTTGCTCCTGCATCATTGGCAGCACTTCATGAATGTCATAAACACCAATAGGCATTTCTATTGCCTCTTTTATAATAAGTTTATTGAGATATTTATACTTTTTTACCTAGAGATGTTTTTGATTATCATCAGTGCTACAAATTGGGATAACTGCAGTAGTAGATCCCAAGAGATTTCTATCCTGATAATTGGGGGTGGGAGTAGATGTGTTTCTTAGTTGGAAGGCACAGTTAAAAGTAATTTTAGTGGGCACAGTGCATCCACCTATAGTCTCAGTCACTCAGCAGGCTGAGCTGGGAGGATCGCTTTAGCCCAGGAGTTTGAGCCCAGCCTGGGTAACACAATGAGACCCCATCTCAAAAAATGATAATAAATAAATAATAATTTTAGTTTCCCATTCACTTGATGCTTTTCGTGATCAAGCGAAGGTTGGGCTGAAGATTCCAGTATTAGGAGGTTCCCAAAGACAGTTGAGAGTTGTATTTTCATGAGATCAATTTTCCTGGGGCTTAGGGCGATCTTAAAAGTCACAATCAGCTCTGAATTTGTTGCTACACAAGCAAAACTAAACTTATAAATCTGGACCCATTGCTATATATCACCTACATAACAAGATGGGGCCATGCAGTGGAGTAGAAGAAGGTGACTATAACGGAAGAAGCTGTAAACATCTTACACTGGAAAAATAGAGGAATAAAGAGCAGTGTCAGAGAAAATAGGCCATGTGGTAGCTCCAACATTTATGTAATCATTTATTTTGCTTCCTTGTATCCCTAGCTAAGCCTCTTCTTCCTCTGTATGTGTGTGTGTGTGTGTGTTTGGTTGTGTATCCTCTTCCTGATAAGATTCCCTCTTTACACCGGTACAATCAACTCCTTAATTGGAATTAGAATTTCTCTGTCTGGAATTTATACATATATCTTAGGATTGTATTTACCAGTAAAAAAAGCCCTTCAAGTTTACAAAGACTATATGGTAAGAAATCTAAGCTTAATTTTCCTTTCATTGCACTATTTGACTTACAACAGTAACCATGCAAATGGATTTATGCTTCAATGTGTAAAATGAAAGGACTTTCCTCCTTTACTTCGCACATGTACACATACACATCTGAAGGCATTTAGCAATGTGTCCAGCACAAAACAGACACTTAATGAATGTTACTTTCTGTTTCCTTTTGAAGAACAGTGTGTTAGCCACCTACACAACACATTAAGGAATTAATGGGCAAAGCAAAAGGCCAAGAGAGAATAGCTCAGTAGTTAGAAATATGAGCTTCGGTATCAGACCGGATTTTGAATTCTGGCCTTACCATTTAGCAGCTCTCTGTCCTTAGAAAAATCACTTAAACTCTGATTCTCAGTTTCCTCTGGTACAAAGTGAGGATAATACTACTTAGGCCATAGAATGTTTGTTAAAAGTAACAAGCTATTGCATGCATGCAGCACACAAAGCACAGTTCCTAGAACATAATATGTACTCAATTATGAAAAGAATTTTAATTTCTTTTTAAAAAGGCATACCCACTAATCATTAGAGTAAAACACAAATCAAAACCACAATGAGATGTCACCTCATACCCATTAGGATGGCCACTATCAACAAACCAGAAAATAACAAGTATTGGTGAGGATGAGGAGACATTTGAGTCTTTGTGTACCGCTGGTAGAAATGTAAAATGGTGTAGCTGCTCTTGAAAACAGCATGATTCCTCAAAAAACTAAAGACAGAATTACCATGTGAGGTAGCATCCCACTTCTGGGTATAAATACAAAAGAATATAAAGCAAGAGCGCGAAGAGGTATTTGTACACCTATATTCAATGCATCATTATTCACAAGAGCCAAGATGTGGAAGTAGCCTGAAATTCCGTTTATAAATGAATGGATAAAGGAAACGTGTCATATACATATTTAGCCTTTTAAAAAAGAAGAAAATTTTGTTATATGCTACAACATCGATGAACCTTGAAGACATTATGCTTAGTAAAATAAGCCAGTCACAGAGGAACAAATACTGTATAATTCCACCTATGTAGAACTATGTAGAGTAGGGGAAACCACGGAAACAGAAAGTAGAATGGTGGTTTCCAGGAGCTAAGGGGAGGGTGAAATGGGAGTTGTTATTTGATGGGCAAAGAATTTCGGTTTTGCAAGATGAAAAAGTTCTAGAGATCTGTTACCCAATAATGTGGATACAGTTAACACTATTGTAATAGTGCACTTAAAAATGGTTAAGAGTATAAATTTATATTATGAGTTTTTCACCACAATTTTATCAAAAAAAATAGGGCATACTGAAAAAAAAAAAGTGCATCTTTAAGGATGTTCTCTCTAGCTCTTCTCCAATGCCAGAATACAGAATGAGGAGGAGAAAGGAGACATGAAAATAAAGAAAGTCAAAAACCATTTTTACCACTCTTAAATTATGTTTATGGGATTCCTTCAGGTTAATGAGGACAGAAAAATCTGTGTAACTCATAGCAAAAGCTAATTCGAAGCATCCTTTCTCCCTCAGCTTTAGGAATACTCAAAAGAGGGGACTAGAAATCACCCATTATAGATAAGAAATGTCTGTGAATGTATTTATACAAATGCTTTGCCTTTGAATTGGAAGTAAGAATAGTTAAAAGAGAGGAAACAAAACTTTGAAAGGGAGGGAAGGAAGAAGGCACTGTAGAAAAATCTTACAGTTTGGAGTCAAGATGATGAGTTTGAATCCTCTTTCTACTTGGTTATCCTCTCTGTGGATGACTTTGTCAGTAAAAATGGTGATGATCATACTTTCTAACAGAGGTGTTGTGAGAACTAACTCAAGATATTGTGTTTGAAATGTTCTTTTCATCTCATGAAACATAATCCACATTTTACTTGTGATTTTACAGACGGCAAACAGTAGCTAATTACCACCCCAAGGAAAAACAATAAGTAATTTCTACCTTTCTGCTCACGGGGCTGTAATCATTTATATTTTGACACTTGTTGCTAGTCTTCTTAATGAATGTCAATATTAATTCAGTATGGGAAAGTGTGGGAAATTTCTATCTTCAAAGTGAAAATGTGACAACATACCCCCTGGGCATTAAAGGAAATAAAGCATTCTTACTAAAACAAGGAAGAAATTTAATGTTTCTTAAGGGCAAATAAGTATCTCAAATCATAGCTCAAGAATGTGACTCTATTCATGGTTCTCCCTTTTTCTACAGATAATCTAAAATATTTACAAAAGGTAATAACCAAATTCACTTCCAAAGACAAAGGAGGGAATTTCACCATGAAAGAGAGGAAATGAAAGAATTTTTGAACAATGAGGCTGATAGAATTATGGATTTTTTCCAAAAAGGAAATAATTAAATTTTTTTCCTTGGGGTTTTTAATTAAAGGTCCTCCACATCCTAAAGTATGATGGGGGTAATGTCCGTCGGAATACCTCTTGGAGTTAGTTCACAATACTTAGAATTAATGTTTCCTAAAATTGTGTTTCAGTAATGCTGCTTTCTATGTTTTCTTTTTTCTTGTATGTTGTAGCTTCAACAACAAAATACACTTAGTGGCTTTACTACTCTTGACTAACAGATTTGGGTGTTGAACAAGAAAAAACAGAAGAAAAATCTAAGTAGAACTCACTGGATATTAACAACCATGTGCCATTTTCTAAAATAGCTCAGACTTGTCTATAGCCTTGTTTCTTTTGTTTTGTTTTGTTCTCGCTCTGTCGCCCAGGCTGGGGTGCAATGGCACCATCTCAGCTCACAGCAGCCTTGGCCTCCTGGGTTCAAGCTCAGGTGATCCGCCCACCTCAGCCTCCTGAAGGGCTGGGATTACAAGCATGAGCCACCATGCCCAGCTATAGTCTTGTTTCTTGATCAGTTTTGTTTGTTGGTTTGTTTTATTGGCAAAGAGAACTCATCAGATAGGGTGTGTGTGTCTGTGTGTGTGTGTGTGTGTGTGTGTGTGTGTGAGATAACCCTTTCTCTGCTGGAGTTAGTTTACTTTACTACTGAAATTTTTAAAATATTTGATTAAATATTTTATATTAATATTTATTTTTGCTTTATTTTAACATGAAAATTCAACCAGTATAATTTGGGGTGGGGGGGAGGTGCATACTTAATATTAAAAGCACTCGCTTATGATCTTAATGAGTTCATTAAAGGAAAGTTATTAAGTAATATTACCATAGTAAAAGTAAAGTAAATGAAAGTTCAGCTCTATCTTCCAGTGGTTATTGCTTTTATTAGCTCACAATGAACCAACATTAGCTTCTTTTGCTAGTGTCTCTGAATACTAACAATAAAGCAGTTCTGCTGGTTTCCACTTCACTGATCTACTCTTGATTTACATCAACGGTGAACCTTTCACTTAGTTACCTCTTTAGACTTGCTTTCCACACATCCTGTTTATGTGCAGTCAGCAGGAAGACAACAAGAATGTGCATATGAGCAGGAAGAGAAAGATGAAGAAATAAAATGCTTTCAGAAAAGTAGAAATTTCTATGAAAGTCCCCAGCATATTTTTTTTAAACACTGGAAATGGTCTTTGTGAATCATCCAATCTGACTGTTTGTTAGCTGTCATCCAGCAAATCCTTGAAGATGAGGAACTTGAACGTTTAAATAGAAGTCGATGACACATTCTTTGTCATGTTTTCCTATTTCTCTAACTAAAACAAGAGTTTGCCATGGAGATGTTCTTGAATTAGGCTTCACATCTGTGACATTATAGTTTACAGAAATAAACCAGACTCCCTAGAATTGGAGTCTGGATTCTAGCTAGACATGACTGTCCAGTGATGTGACCTTGGGCAATTTTCCTTAATTCACAAGGCCTTACGTACCCTCTGGAGTTACCTAAAATCTCTACCTTTAGAGATTAAGGGATATTGAATTTCACAAGAATTCATAAACCCATAAACAAGAATTCCAGAGATGAAGGCATCGGATTGATTGCCCTATTGGATCAGGAAGAGGCAGAAAGCTCCACCATGAGGTGTGGGAATAAAGAGCAGATACAGTTGATTGAGGTTGAGCGTGTCAATGAAAGCAGAAATGTGGTGGGGTATCCTGGCATCTGTATACTGCTCTTCTTTACCCCAAGGACATTCACAGTTGGCTGAGATGCCTGGGAGTGACATGGCTTGAGAGCAGGTTTTTGAAGGATGAAAAGAGGATATTTGCCTAAAAGTGTCACCAGGAAGCAAAGAGAAAGCCATTGTCCTTGTACTTGGCAATAAAGTTCAAGAGTAAGACTATATCTGAGATTGCAAAGAAAGAATAGCAGGTTAAATATGGAGGCATGGACAACATTATAAAAAGTGTATCTTTGTTCAAGTAACACATACTCATTGTTGAAAAGTTAAAAGGTACAGATAATCACAAAATAAACTCACTACAGAGAAGTGCAGAAAAAATAAGCACTGTGAACATTTTGCTGCACATCATTGCAGGCTTTTCATAGATAAACCTTCTGCAGGTGTAAAAAGTATCAGATTCAAATATCTGTGGGTTGTGCTTGCTAGACAAGTCTTAAGCTGTGTATTGTTAAAATAAACCTTATATAATGTATTGTAGCTTATTGTGAAAGGGTCAAGAAATCAAGATAGCTGTTTCTCTTATTTCCATTAAAAATCTATTCATTTCACGTTAGGAGGACAGTTAACTTGTTACCAAGCAGAACTGTATTTAAAACAAATTTGAAAACTATTCATAACCTATATGTATTTAGTCCTGGTTAGACATAAAGCTTCACAGTGCTGTTTTATGCATCACACTAACCAGCTATAAAACACACAGGACTTTATCTATAGCAGACAGAGAATTTCAGGATTTATATGCAGATACCCTACAAGGTCATGTGATTTTAAAATCAGTGTTTTATTATTTATTTATTTATTTATTTTGAGATGGAGTTTCGCTCTTGTTGCTCAGGCTGGAGTGCAATGGTGCGATCTCGGCTCACCGTAACTTCCGCCTTCCAGGTTCAAGTGATTCTCCTGCCTCAGCCTCCTGAGTAGCTGGGATTACAGGCATGCGCCACCACACCCGGCTAATTTTGTATTTTTAGTAGAGACAGGGGTTCTCCATGTTGGTCAGGCTGGTCTTGAACTCCTGACCTCAGGTGATCCGCCTGCCTTGGCCTCCCAGTGCTGGGATTACAGGCATGAGCCACCGCACCCAGCCTTCAGTGTTTTATTATTAAGAACTATCAAGTTACTTGTAAAACTATTCTAATTAAAAGTGGGTCTAAATATTTTCCAAAAAATAGGTTTACGCTCTATATACTGTTTTTTAATTGAGGTGGAATTCACATAACATAAAATTAATTTACACTTTGAAGTGAACAATTCAGTGGCTATTAGCATATTCACAGTGTTGTGCAACCAGCACATCCATCTAGTTTCGGAAGCATTTCATCACCCCAGCTGGAAACCTGGTACCCATTAAACAGTTGGTCTCCATTCCTCCCTCCCCCTAGTGTCTGGCAACCACTATTCTATGTTCTAGCTCTAAGGATTTACCTACTCTGGATATTTCATATAAATAGAATCATACAATGTCTGACCTTTTGTGTCTAGCTTCTCTCACTTAACATAATGTTTCTGAGATTCATACATGCTGTACTATCAATACTTTTGTAAAAAGTTTTAATACTTATTATGATTGAATAATATTCCACTGCATATATATATAATATATATATTATAGAAAGCATAGGAAATTTTAATTAGAGGAATTTGTTCTAATTCTTTTTAAAGTATTGGTGTAGGGTTCCCTAGTTATTTAGACGATTTCTCCTCTTCCTAATGAAAAAAAAAACCATATTTTCCAAAAGTTGGGAAACAGGCTATAGCTACAACCACAACCGGTCCAACCTCCCTCTTACCCCCACCCTCACTCCCACCCATGTCTCTGCTCTCATCTCCCACCCCAACACTCACTCTAAAAAGTTAACAATGGCCAGGTGCAGTGGGCAGTGGCTCACGCCTGTAATCCCAGCACTTTGGGGGACCGAGGCGGGCAGATTACCTGAGGTCAGGAGTTCAAGATCAGCCTAGCTAACATGGTGAAACCCAATCTCTACTGAAAATATAAAAATTAGCCAGGCATGATGGCAGGCACCTGTAGTCCCAGCTACTCAGGAGGCTGAGGTAGGAGAATCACTTGAACGTGGGAGGCCGAGATTGCAGTGAGCCGAGATTGCGCCACTGCACTCCAGCCTGGGCAACAGAGTGAGACTCTGTCTCCCTTAATCAGACTAGCTAAGCTGCCCATGGAAGGTAAAAAATAAAATTCATTTTAAGTAAAATTTTCAAAATGTTTAAAATATACACAGGTATTAGGCCCGCTAGATCCAACACCTTTATGTCAATAGTAAGATGCACATACAAGACTTGGTGAGGATATAATTGTTTGCTACAGACTGTCCCCTACTTAAGACAGTTCAACTTGCATTTTTTCACTTCACAATAGCTCGAAAGTGGTTCACTTTCTGTACATTCCTCAACTTAAAATGGGCTTGCTATGGTATTTTCAACTCAGGATGGGTTTATCAGGATGTGACTCCATTGGTAGTCAGGAGCATCTGTATTTGCACATATCTAGGTGATGCTTAGCATTTCCAACTAGGCTTCCTAAATTTATTTTAAATGGTTGGTATTATTTTGAATTGTGTTCACTAATACAATGTAACAAAAATGTTTTAAAATACAATGATAAATAAGTTTAAGCAGATTTTAAATGAGTTAGTGAAAGCACCGGAGTATTTCTGCCATTTTCTTTAAGGAAACTATGCTTATTTTGGAATTGTGATAGACATTTCCTCTTTGAGTAAAGACAGGGTCATGCTGTGTCACCCAAGCTGGAGTGCGGCTGCACAATCATAGCTTGCTGTAACCATGAACTCCTGGGCACAAGGGATTCTCCTGCCTCAGCTTCCCAAGTAGCTGGGATTACAGGCATGTGACATCATGCCTGGCTAATTTTTTTGTTTAAGTTTAGTTTTTGTAGAGACAGAATCTCGCTGTATTGTCCAGACTGGTCTCAAACTCCTGGCTTTGAGTGATCCTCCTGCCTCGGCCTCCCAAAGTGCTGGGATTACAGGCATGAGCCACCACACCCGACCATCAACACATTTTTATTACACTAAGCATTTGGTTACATTTCTTTCCAATTTCAGCTTTTGTTTTGAATAACCTAAAAGTGCTTCTCACAAGGCAAAAATAACATCCCATGTTAAGTTCCATAGAGAATATCACTTTGGATGCTGCAAGCTTTTGCCTTTTTAAAAACATTAGAAGTTGTAATGGATGAAAAGAAGCCAGAAAAGGAGACTGAGAAGAGCCAGAAATGTAAGAGGGAAATCAAGAGCATGTAGTATGGATGAAGCCAGGAAGGAGTTTCAAAGAAGAGAAAGAGTGATTATAGAAGAACCAGGGAGATAGGTGCTTGCTACACATTCCCACCTGATGACTTCACTTCCCCTCCTCTCCTGAATGCTTTCTCTATGCCTGAAAGCACAGTCAGTTCTCCCCTGGCTACCAGTAACCTCCTTCGTTCAGAACGGCCGGGCGGGGTGGCTCACGCCTGTAATCCCAGTGCTTTGGGAGGCCAAGGCGGGTGGATCACGGGTCAGGAGTTCAAGACCAGCCTGGTCAACATGGTGAAACCCCGTCTCTACTAAAAACTACAAAAATTAGCTGGGCGTGGTGGTGGGCGCCTGTGGTCCCGGCTACTCAGGAGGCTGAGGCAGAAGAACCGCTTGAACCTGGGAGGCGGGGGTTGCAGTGAGCTGCGATTGTGTCACTGCACTCCAGCCTGGGCAACAGGGCGAGACACCATCTCAAAAAAAAAAAAAAATTGTTATGAACATGGGAGGCTAAGAACACCATTCCTATTGGGGGAAAAAAAAGAAAATGGGAAGGAAATGTAAGTGTAATAGCATATCTGAAAGAGCTTTGGAATCTATAGGACACTGTGTACATGATGGCAGTCAGAGGAAATGTCTGCTGGTCTAGATTACACAGAGGTACCTTTCAGTGGCAAAGAGTTATAACAACGTGGGTCAGATGTGACAGTGAATCCACCATCTTAGCAGGAGGAACTATTACATGTGAAACAGTTCACCAGCAAATTCTTCATAATTTGCTATTCATACTGCCTGTATTTCATCACCAATGATTCACTCCTTATTCTCTGACCTTTAGTTTCCCCTTCTGCCTTAATGCCCTTGTGCTGTGAATGTTGTGCAGAGTTCTTTCAAAAGCTCAGATTTTAAATGGACAGGTACAAAAATTTGTAGCAGAGGTATAAAATAAAAAACAAATTGAGAGTCATGTCTGGACCTCTACGAATAATGCTAGGATGCCAAATCTTTAAATGAGTTCATGAAGCCAAGAGTTCAAGGTAAGCCTGGGCAACTTAATGAGATCCTCACTTCTATAAAATAATAAAAAATAAAAAAAATTAGTGAGGCATGGTGCCGCACACCTGAAGTCTCAGCTACTCAGAAGGCTGAGGCAGGAGGATTCCTTGAGTCCAGGAGTTTGAGACTGCAGTGAGCCATGACTGCATCAGTGCACTGCAGCCTGAGTGACACAGCAAGACCCCATTCCTAAAAATAAATAAATAAATGAGTTTAGACTTGAGAAAGCAATTAATGTTGAGAAATAATGAAGACAAGAAGGATTTCTTATCATTAGTGATGGTGGCGCAATGTTTAACAGGTGAAAATAAACACTTAGAACTACACAACTTCTGTCTGATCCTCTTCTTTTCTATCAAGAAAAATAATTTCAACGAAAACTTTCAGCACTTGGAAAAGATAAAACAAGCACATTTAAGAAAGACCCAAAGTTCATTTGATAGATGAGGAATATTAATTCCATTTAGTTATTTTCATTGTTCAAGAGAAATACTTTTCAGAGCACTAAAAGGAGTTGTCCATGTCAGCACAGGTCTGTTCTCAGTAATGTTTTAAAAATTTCAGAGAGGGATCTAAGCATGATCTAATGTAAGAACAGAAAAAAAATTCTGTCTTCTAAAACGCACACACTGGACAACGTTGCTGTGATTCCCAGTGCAGCTTTCTAGTAATTGGTTACCATGGAAAGGAGTAAGTGGCTTCCTGATACAGCTGGCTGACTGGATGCATGCATTTACCTTTCTTCCCAAATCCCATAGAAATGTCAGGAGAGTAAAATTAAGTAAAAATAAATCTCCATAAATTTTAGAAAATTCAGAAGGGGTTATTGGAGTATATTGAGGAATTTCTGGAATATATTGATGCTGAAATATAACAGAGCTAAGCAACCCATGAATCCAGACCCATGAACAAGAACTTTAAAAATAAAAGATTGCCCAGCAGAATTCTGCAAAAGTCTCACAATCAAAATAAACAGGCTGGCTGGAAAAAGTAAGCCCTGGGCAGGGGCCAGGCAAAAAGTAAAAGCAGAGCTGGTCCTCATGCCACCTAAGGTCCGCTGCTGACGTGTGCTCCAGGCTGTACATAGTGAGAGCTTCTGTGTAAAAGATTCTCAAGATGGACACTTAATCCAGAGAGTTAGGGCCTCGCCACCAGCTAATGATAGCTGCATATTCTGTAAACAAACCATACTAACATCTTAAGGAAAAGCCCACCTTCTCTCTGCCACACGTAGCTGCTTGAGTCAGAGCTGGTTTAATCCAAACTTAAGCTTCTAGCCATGCAAACAAGAATTCTTTTATTTTATTTACTTATTTTTAACTTGTATTTTAGGTTCAGTGGTACACGTGCAGGTTTGTTACACAGGTAAACTCGTGTCATGGGGGTTTGTTGTACAGATTGTTTCATCACCAGGTACTAAGCCAAGTACCCAATAGTCTCTTTTTCTGATCTTCTCCCTCCTCCCACCCTCCAACCTCAAAGTAGACCCCAGGGTCTGTTGTTCACTTCTTTGTGTTCATGTGTTCTCATCATTTAGCTCCCACTTATAAGTGAGAACATGGGCATTTGGTTTTCTTGTGTTAGTTTGCTAAGGCTAATGGCCTCCAGCTCTATCCATGTTCCCACAAAAGACACGGTCTCATTCTTTTTTATGGCTGCATAGTATTCCATAGTGTATATATACCACATTGTCTTTATCCAGTCTACCACTGATGGGCATTTAGGTTGATTCCGTGTCTTTGTTATTGTGAATCGTGCTGCAATGAACATTTGCATGCATGTCTCTTTATGGTAAAATAATTTATATTCCTTTGGTTACATATCCAGTAATGGGATTGCTGCGAGGAGTGGTAGTTCTGGCAATCAAGAATTTTTACACTCTCCAGAAACCAATAATCTTCGAATTAGTATCCTGTCTATTAAAATGACCAAACAACCAAGAATCAACAAACAACCAAAAATATGTACAGAGAGGCTGGGCGCCGTGGCTCACGCCTGTAATCCCAGCACTTTGGGAGGCCAAAGTGGTCGGATTACCTGAGGTCGGGAGTTTGAGACCAGCCTGACCAACATGGAAAAACCCCGTCTCTACTAAAAATACAAAAATTAGCCGGGTGTGGTAGTGAGCACCTGTAATCCCAGCTACTCAGGAGGCTGAGGCAGGAGAATTGCTTGAACCTGGGAGGCGGAGGTTGCAGTGAGCCAAGATCGTGCCACTGCCCCAGCCTGGGTGACAAGAGCAAGACTCTATCTCAAAAAAAAAAAAAAAAAAAAAAAGAAGAAGAAGAAGATGTACAGAGAAGCAACAAACTCAATAATCAGAAACTACAACCTGGGAAAATGCAATATAGGGCACAGAATAAGGTGCTGAAATAAGTATGTTTAATGTCTTCAGGGAGATTCTAGGGAGTTCCAAACCCATAAAAATTAAAATAAAAATGGCCACTAAACACTAATAAAGATGTTTAAGATTGTTAAGATATTTACAATAAGTAAAAGAGTTGGAAAAAAGGGAAGCAGTGATCATTCCAAGTCCATATGAACTGATGAAGCACAAGTCATGCCTCAATCATTTCATTTCCTGTTTTTAGAGGTCATCAGACTAGTAGATCGGGGAATGCCAGTGGCATCATGTCTTGTGTCTAGAAAGCCATTAAATTATTGTTTCATGATACTGTACTCTAAAAACTAATTATATCTTACCAGTGATTGATGGTTAGAAAAGTAAGCTAATATAAATTTCCATCACCTCATATAGAAATTTCTAATTATCCCTCTAGATTGTAAACTTCTTGAAAGAATAAAACATTTTCTGTGTCATATTCAGCCTATCCCCATTGCCTAGAACAATACTCAGCAAATGACAGAGACTCATTAGAAATTTACTGAATGATAATTATATTTAATTGTAATTAATGCAAAGTTTGTGTTTAAAAGCATGTATGAGATGAAAGGGAAGTAGCCGGGTTCTCAGTTCATTTGGGAACAATTTAGTGGTTTTAGCTGATTGTCTACTTAATGTTGTCAATATTGTGACATGGTGGTTAAGAGAGATATAGATAAAAGGCTATGATCATTGACAAATAGTGCAGAACACAGGTAGAAGAGCTGTGACAGAGTGTATTTTTCCAAACAGTATCTCTCATCCCACACGCTTTCTTACAATGTGACTTTGACTTTTGACACTCCTCCCACTGACAGGTGGCGGTCTATGTTTCTACCCCTTGAATCTGTGTGGGTTTGTAACTATGCAGAAGTATGACCATTTGACTTGCTAGGCCAGATCATAAAAGGCCATACAACTTCTTCCCAGTTCTCTTGAGATACTCACTCTTGAAATCCATGATGTTACATCAACAGCTCCAATTGAGGTCTCAACTGACAGCCAGCATGAACCAGATATGTAGGCAAACAAGCTTTCAGATGATTTCAGCATTACCCATTAAGTCATCCCAGCCTTAAAATGTCCCCAGCTGAGGTCCCAGAGAGAATAGGCAAGCCATTCTTCTGTGGTCCTTTCAAATTCCCGACCCACAGGATCTATTTGCAGAAAAAAATAGTTTTTGTTTTATGCCACTAAAATTTGGGGCAATTTGTTACGGAGCCATTGATAACTAGAACAATAAGGAAATAGATATGTAAATTGTGCTGTATTTACTCAATGAAATATTATGCTGCCACAATTAGAAGAGTTCATATTGAAATAGAATGTTTATTATTATTATTATTCATTTATTCATTAAAGAAACATTTTTGAGCCTACTATGTGCTAGGGGATGTCTGAGGATACAACACTGACCCAAACAAAGTCCCTACTCAAAGTCCTCTCCCTGGCCTGTACATTTTGATGTCTCTCATTATTAAGTCCTCAGTTTTTGTGGTTTTAACCACTGATGATGTTCAAAATTCTATCTTCAGCTCTGACCTCTATCTTGAGCTTCACATCTGCATATTAAATGCTTACCTGCTGTCACAAGTTGGCTATTCCGCAGGCACCCTAAACTTTAGTCAGCATCACTAACACCTACACATGGTCCTGCACCAGCAACCTGGGAGTTATTGAAGATATCTCTCTTTCCTCTCATCTCCCACTGCTTGACAACCTTGGCTCTACAGCCACAGAAGCCACTGAGCTTACGTCCACATTATCTGAACCCATCCCCTTTTTCCATCCCACTGCCACTGCCTGGGTCTATGTCATCATTTCTTTCTTGGGTCCCCAAAACAGTCTCCTAATTAGTCTTTCCACCACCAGGAGCCTCAAATTCCTACCATACAATGCTGTTATAATATTTTTTCATAACATACAAATATAATTGTTACTATCATGTTTAAAATTTTTCACTTATCCTTCTTCAGAATAAAGTCCAAGATTCTTATCACTAACATATAAATAGAAGGAAGTTACAGAACAGCATGCAGAGTATGATCCCACTTTCTAAACTATAAACATACTCCCACATATATGGGTATATGTATGTTTATATATGTATAAAGTTACTGGATGTTCAATAAAATGTCAACAGGTGTAATCTCAGAGTGAAAAATTTCAGATGATTATTTTTTTCTTTGTGCTTGTATGTATTATTTTAATACATACAATATCAAAACCCTTATCAAAAAATGAACGTTTCATTTTTACAGAAACAAGAAAACATTAAAAATATTAAATAAAGAGACTCTTTGATATCCAGTGTTGGCCTGTGCAGCTTTGCAGTTTCCCTTTCTTCTCCCAGTCCCTGACATCATGTTGATCACTTTCATTATCTCAGCAAATTTGCTCTCCAAGAGCCTCCAGTCCCTCAGACATCCAGCTTCTGATCCCTACACACTTACCAGAGTTCAAGTCAGTTATCACTTACAAGAAGCTTTTTCTAGCCAGTCTCTTCTCTAAGCTCCTATGTTGACTTCTACCACCACCTATTACACTGCTCCGTAACCATCTATTGGCCTCCATCATTATAGTCAGTCCTACACACCAAGGTATCCACAGAACCCACCACAAGGCTAGCATACTGACAGCATTCAATAAAATGTTTCTTAAGGAACTCAGTGAAATACTATTTGGGGGAAACAAGAAAGGTCAGTGGCAAAGGTTTTGGCATTCTACTCCTTGGGTTCAAACTTCTAGTTCTGTCACTTTCCAGCTGTGTAACCTTAGAAAAGTTACTTAACCTCTTTGTACCTTAGTTGTGACATCTATAATATGAAAATAGTAACTATGTCATAGGGTTGTGAAGATTAAGTGATATAAAGTGTAAACAAGTTCCACTGATGGCTTCACTACTGAATTCTATCAAACATTTAAAGAAGAACTAATACCAGTACCACTCTAACTTTTCCAAAAAATTGAAGAGAAGGGAAACTTCCAAATTTGTTTTACAAGGCCAGCGTCTTCCTGATACCAAAGACCAGCAAAGAAAATTACAGGCCAATATTCCTGATGAACATGGATGCAAAAATCCTCAACAAAATATTTGCAAACAAAATTGAACAGCACATTAAAAGGAGCATTCACCTTGATCAAGTGAGATTTATCCCTGGGATGCAAGGATGGTTCACCATATGCAAATCAAAAACTGTGATATATCACATCAGAATAAAGGACAATAACCATATGATAATCTCAACAGATGCAGAAAAGTTATTCAACAAAATTCAACATCCTTTAATGATTAGGAAAAAAAACTCTCAAAAAATTAGGTATAGAAGGAATGTACCTCAACACAATAAAGGCCCAATAGGACAATCTCATAGCTAAAGTCATACTCAATGACCTATAATCTTCTATGAATTATAAGGAAAATTTCCACACAATGGAAATCCTATCATCATGTCATTTGTGAAAACATGGATGAACTTGGAAGACATTATGTTTAGCGAAATAAACCAGACACAGAAAGACAAATACCTCATTTATGATCTCACTTATATATGGAGTATAAAAAAGACAAACACATAGAAACAGAGAGTAAAATGAATGTTACCAGAGGCTGGGGTGGAGTGGCGAGACTGAGGAGATGGCAGTCAAGAAAGCAAACTAATAGAGCTTGAATATTGTCTTTTTCACACTCTGCTGTACTCACACGAAATATTTTCAGTTATTGTAATTTCTATTTTTAGTGATCCTTTAGAATTATAGTTTTACTAAATGTTTCCTTAGCAAAATTTCTGACTTGATAAATACCTGTTATATAAAATGAAAGGGAAATGAAAGCAACTGAACTTAACAGAATTAAACAAAATTGAATTGAATTGCAAAATATGCAAAGGTATTAAAGTACTTATATGTACCTATATTATTGTCACTAGGGGGAGCTCAGCACCTAATTTGTATTCTAAAAGCGTCCACCCTGCTGGCAAACAAAACAGCAGTTTGTATCCCATTGTGCTGTGTGAGGGGCTTCTAAATAAACTAACAGCATTATTTTCCTAGAAAATGAAAGCAACTGAATGCATTAGCTCTCATGCTTTTCACGGTATTTGGAGCAAGTATAAATGGTTCGTCTCTGTGGCGCCACTGTCAAAATAACACATACACTTCTTTGAATGTAGCTCCAAAATGGCTCATGCTTTTTGCAATGGTCCAAGATGGAACAGAGGAATAAAGATTAGAACACGATGCATGAAATGTGCTTCAGCACATAGTTCTCAGTGGGAGAGTCTATGCAGGTCAGACAGCAGAGTAACCACAGGAACAAGATCTGAACCTCAGGAGATTCTCCACCTTTAAATCTGTATCATTATTACATGTGAACTTCTTATAAGTATACTTCTTACAATAGATGCCTTTTTTATAAGCAAGGGAGACCTCTATTTTGTCGCCGCTCCTTATGGCCAAAAGCCATGAACTTTGGACTCAAGCTGTTCTTTAAAAAGATTAGATGAGATGTTTAAAAGACAGTAAACCTTTGCCATGTCCTGGGGCTGACAGATTTTGAACAAAAATAAAAGACAGAACTAGTTTTCATGGGAATAATTGAATCAAATGAGCCTGTAAATAAAATTAAAATAATAACATCACATATTTTTTCACAAGCCTGATTTCTAGTGAAGAAGTTAAAACATAATAAAAATAAGAGATCCAGGCATTCCTTTCTACTTTCCCAGACAAGAGCCAGTAAACACGAGCCTCAAGACACCCCAAACATGGCTATGTGCAAGGCCTGAGAGGAGGTGTTGAAATTCATGAAATCACAGACGTAAAATCTGGAAGGAATTCCAGAGTAACTGTCTAACGCTCACCTACACAGAAGTCCCTCATGCCACCTCTGATCCCTGTGCCTTCTTGGGCAGTTGTGCTGTTCACATAGCGGGAAGGGGATCCCACCCTGTGTTCAGGCAGCCTCATCCCATTGGATGTCTCTACTTCTGCCAGAGAAACTCTTCTGTCTTCAGAACTGGAATTTCCTGCTGTACATCATACTTTTATTCTGATTCTGCCTTTTAGCAGAAGGTTAAAGTCTCTTTTGTTCTCGGGGAAAGTGTTGAATATAAACATGGACACAAGTCCTCCCCAGCTACTACTTTCTTTTCCCCAGTCCCATGCCCCTCTCACCAAGACTTTTTATATCCAGCCAAAATATTACAGGTTTAATGACTTTTTAAAATTAAAATGTACTTTTATCATTTTTCCCTTGGTACAAAACTTTGGAGAAAAACTAGAAAATTCAGACGTGCCAAATGAAGAAAATGACCTTACTGCTCAGAAGTAATCTTAGTTATCTGATTTCCTATGTCAACATATATCTCTTTATTAAATTTTTTTCATAAAATAGGATATTATTGTTTTCAGCTCTTTTTCATATAATCAATTAATAAATTACCTACAACCACATTTTTAAAGCTGAATAGTTCTCTACTGGGTTTTGTACCATATTTATTTAAATAATTCACTATTGTGGGGTATTTAGGCAGTTTTGAATTTGGGCTATTAGAACAATCACTAAAAAATTATTGTAGATGCATTTTTTGCAAGACACTTGTATTATTTTCTTCCATATTCATTTGCTAAACTAAAATTTCTAGTTTTTAGCGGTTAAACCTTTTAATTCAAAAGTAAAAATATGTTCTTTATTTCCACAACAACTTCTTATGAAACGTAGTCCAACTCCATCACTGTCCTCATCGACTTCAAAATTGTAAAAAGTGTACCTCTCTTTGGACACTTTTTCTGAAAAGCTGCCTCTCTCCCTCAATATCATTTTGTCAAAGAGGTTACCTGAGCTCCTGGATTAGGTCTCTGTTATAAAGCCTCATCACACCTTTTGCTTGTCCTTCATGGTATTTTTCATTATTGTAACTAAGTAGGTGATACTATGATGATTCATTTAATTCCTGGCCTGTTAGAGTCACAAAAGTAGAAATATGTCTGCTATTTCAGTGACTAGCAAAAAAAAGTACTAAATAAAACACTTACTGAATAAATGGAAATATTTCTATATTTTAGAGCAGAGTGTATGTAGACCAATGAAGTCTACCACCTCTGGTGAATAAGAAATATGATTTAATGTTCTATATTCACAGTCCTTATTCTGCAGGGCTGGCAGAAAGTTATATTGAGGGTTTCTACATCTTGTCACCTCACCTCCTGATGAGTCATAGTTTAGGGATTTTTCTACACAGGGCATTGAAGAAGTCCTTCTGGTTGTTGATCATCTGTCCACAGACATTACCTGGCCACTTTTCCTCTCTACATGGCCTCTTTAGGTCTGTGGCTTTTCACAGCTTCTGTGATATGTCTGGGACATGCTGGTGGGGATGCAGGTATTTTATTTAAGGTAAATAAAAGCTGGCTGAAAATTTTTTGTTATCACTCCCTAGCTGTTCTAGCCCAGGTGCTTAATATGTGAGTGAAAGGTCTTCAGATGACTCTTCCCTCAGCAACCATCCAAATGCAGGTATATAGGAAACATTAAGCAGAAACCACCCAGCTGAACCCATCAACCCCCAGAACAGTGAGAGATAATAATAAGTCACTAAGTATGCAGTAGTATGATATATAGCAAGAGACAACCAGAATACACCACTTGGGAATACAATTTGACAATATTAAAATTTTTAATTAATACATATTTTAACCCCAGAATTTCATATATTTACTCTATAGATATACTGAAACACATACAAAGTAACATGTCACAAGATATACATTGTAGCTTTGTTTACATTAGCAAAAGACCAGAAATAATCTATATGTCTCCACAGAGGACAGGTGAAATACGGTCTGGTAAAGAGAAACAATGGAATATGCTATTTAAAAGAATGATGAATCACAGTATACACTAATATGAAATCACATGGAATAATCCCCAAGTTATTTGTCATTTTCACAGCAAAGTGCAGGACCGTATGTTTAAGGTGCAATCATTTGTACAATAAAAATAATATGCATATGTATACCTTTGTAAATGCATGGAAAATCTCTAGAAGAATACATAAGAAAATGGGTAACTATTGTCTCTGGGAAGGGGACTTGGACATCTGAAGGACAAGGAGTGAGAGAACAACTTTTCATGTAAACTTTTTCAACTCTGTACTATCAGCACATATATATTACCTGTTCAAATAACTTTCACAGAAATGACCTAGTTACACCAGTACACTATCTTCTTCTTTTTCTTTTTCTTTTTCTTTTTTTTTTTTTTGAGACAGAGTCTTGCTCTGTCACCCAGGCTGGAGTGCAGTGGCTTCTGTCTCAGCTCACTGCAACCTCCGCCTCCCAGGTTCAAGAGATTCTCCTGCCTCAGCCTCCCAAGTAGCTGGGATTACAGGCATCCGCCACCACGCCCAGATAATTTTGTATTTTTAGTAGATATGGGGATTCACCACGTTGGCCAGGCTGGTCTCAAACTCCTGACCTCAGTGATCTGCCTGCCTCGGCCTCCCAAAGTGCTGGGATTACAGGCATCAGCCACCGTGCCCAGCCACTATCCTCATTTTAAAGATGAGAAAACTACGCTTTGAGAGCTGAGGTGATTTGTTCCGCGTGTGAGAGCTAGCCAGTAACAGAGCAAGGTCTGGAAATGACTCCTCAAGTGGAGCTCTTTTGCTTGGCTAGAATCCCTTAAGTTTATCGCTTTTTAGTAAGTCATTTCTTTTAGCATTTCCAAAAAGTACATTTTTCAGCCTGTTCTACTTCCAGACTAAAGTCCCTTAGAACTAAATATACTTGTGTTGTATTAGTTTCCTATTGCTGCTGTCACAAATGACCACAAACCTAGTGGCTTGAAACAACTCAAATTAATTTTCTTACAGTTCTGGAGGCCTTAAGTCCAAAATGAGTCTTACTAGGATAAAACCACAGCATTGCTAGAGCTGCATTCCTTCTGGAGGCTCCAGGGAAGAACCTATTTCCTTGTTTTGCCCAGCTTCTAGAGATGGCGTGCATTCCTTGGTTCACGGCCCTGTTACTCCACATTCAAAGCGCATCACTCTGACTTCCACTGGCCCATTTCCTTCTTTGATCATCTTTGATCTTCCTGCCTCGCTGTTTTAAGAATGCTTGTGATTATATTGGGCTTACGTGGATAGTACATACAGGATAATCTTTCCATGTCAAGATCCTTAATTTAATCACACCTGCAAAGTCCCTTTTAAGATGTAAGGTAACATTCATAGGTTCTGAGGATTAGGATATGAACATGTTTGAGAAACCATTATTCAGCCTACCACATTAGACCTAAGTTTAGGGAAGTCTCATAAATGCTGTCTCAGTTTCTCCATCTATAAAGAAAGAATAAGAATGCTACCTATTTTGTATGGTTATTTTGCAGATTACATAAGTTAATATATTTAAAGAGCATGGAACACTGCCTGACACATTGGAAGCACTGGATATATGTTATCTGTAATAGTAGTTATTGTTTACTGACCCTCTAGTTGATAGCATGTTAGAGCCTTTCATCAAGAGGATTAATAATCTCTTATTTCTTCCTCTAGATCTAACATATGTTAAGAATATAAAAAAGAGGCTTTTACTTAATTTTAGCAAAACACAGTGTAACAAAGTCAGTTTTGAGGGAAATAACACACTCAACAGATGAATAGAATTAATTTAGAATAATAGCTAACATTTTAGATCGTATCTTCCATCTGTGCATTTTCAAGTCTATAACATACACAGGGAGCCCTTGTAATCAATCTGAAGTGTTTGTTGAGATTTACTACTTTCAAGGCTCTGTGCAACAGGGATACAAAAGGCAGAGACATTTCAGGTTATCCTGGATTTTAACAGCTGAGATAAGTGAATCTCAAGGAGACCAACTTGCAGAGTGTCACACAGCCAGAACTGGAGCTGAGAATGTGACTCAGAAGATGAACTATAAACAGAAAAAAAAATGGGAAAGACACTGCACTATATATTATATGTGCTAAATGACTATAAGTGTGAAGAGATTTCAGATTAGGAAGAATCCATTAAGATGGATGGATCAGAAAAAGCATCATTAAAGAAATGCGTAACTTTTGGATAAAGAGAGCAAAGAGAGAGAAGGGAAAAGATAAATTTTGAGTGTGAGCCAAGACACAGAAGAAAATATCCCAGAAATGTGCTGGAGAAAGTGTGCATTGAGTATTTATTTGTAACGGAGAGCAGAGATGGAAAGCAAATGACTTCTCCATAACTTACACTGTGGGGCGAGGATGGAAGAGAACTACATGTGGGAAGGGAGGCTTTTGGCCAACTCTTTCACAGTGCAGGGTAAGGTCCACAGGATGTCCCATCTCCCAAGCCATTCCTGATGCAGCAGGAAGCCAAGCAACAAGTGGCCGAAATAGTTCATTTTAGAAGACGGTAGAGACAAAGTTGTCTTTCTTGAAGCTTGAGACATTATGTAAGCTCTGCTTCTTGATATTACAAATACATGTACCTGGTCAGGCGCAGTGGCTCACGCCTGTAATCCCAGCACTTTGAGAAGCTGAGACAGGTGGATCACAGGAGGCCAGGAGTTCAAGACCAGTCTGGCCCACACGGCGAAACCCTGTCTCTACTAAAAATACAAAAATAATTAGCCAGGTTTGGTGGTGCAAGTCCGGAATCCCAGTTACTCAGGAGTCTGAGGCACGAGAATCACTGGAACTCACCAAGTAGAGGTTGCAGTGAGCTGAGATCACGCCACTGCACCCCAGCCTGGGCGACAGAGCAAAACTCTGTCAAAAAAAAAAAAAAAGAAAAGAAAACAAGAAAGAAAAACAAAAAACAAACAAACAAAAAATCACCCCCCAAAACAAAAACAAATACACTTACTTACAAGGTAGAGTTCAACATGAAAGCTAAGGCCCAGGAAAGTTTGATAACTAATCTTCAAAAGACATGTAATTACTATGAGATTATTGGACATTTAAAAAACGCTGAGAACTGTGCTATCACTTGCTTTACATATATTAAGCCCTTTTAAAACCCCCCTGAGGTAGGCATTATTATCTCCATTTCACAAAATGAGAAGCCAGAAAGACAGCCAAGAAGTTAGCGTTCATCCTCTACACAACTGCACTGAGCGCCTCACATTTCCCACCCATGGCAGCCTCTCTCCATTCAGTGGTGGATTCTGGACAAATGAAATAAATTCTTCCCTGGCTTGTTTTTGTTTCTTGAAAAATATTGCAAGACATTTCTGTAAACTGACTGACAAAGTCCCAGAAAGAGAAATGTAGTAAATGCTAGATAATCTCTATGTTGAGTAACCTCAAGACCATGAAACTTGATTCCTCTACATCTGTACTGAGAAGATGGCAAGGAGAGGGGAGAATGGCGGCAGCATTTCCTTTTCTTTTTGCTTCCTCCAATCAGTTATGGCTGAAGCAAGCAATCTTTGTCTGAGGTGCATACCAAGAAGTTGGGAAAGGTTTGGGATAGATCACAGATGAGTCAGGAACAATTCTATCTCTTATTGCCAGGAAGAAATAGCTGAGCACAGGTGGGCAACCTAAGCCCCATGTAATTCTGTTACAGCTAAGAGGACCCAGAATGTCTGGGCCATCAGCTTATTGATTGCTACCTCCAATACTAGAAGAAATGAGTGTTTTCTCTTTGAAAAAAAATTGTTGAAATGCATTTAAAATTTTAAAGAAATTCTTCCCCACACTACCCCCACCCAACTCCTTCCCTTCCAAAGCAAAAGTTCCCAAAATACATGGCTTTGTGATACACTTAGTGTCTCAGTATTTTTATCATATGCCTCAGGCCAAAAGAAATACCTAATAGGCCAGGTGCGGTAGCTCACACCTGTAATCCCAGCCCTTTGGGAGGCCGAAGTGGGCGGATCACCTGAGGTTGGGAGTTTGAGACCAGCCTGCCAACACAGTGAAACCCGTCGCTACCAAAAATACAAAAATTAGCCGGGCATGGGGGTGCATGCCTGTAATCCCAGCAACTTCACAGGCTGAGGCACAACCATGGCTTGAACCCAGGAGGTGGGGGTTGCAGTGAGCCAAGATCACGCCACTGCACTCCAACCTGGATGACAGAGTGAGACTCTGTCTCAAAAGAGAGAGAGAGAGAGAGAAAAGAAATACCTAATAGTTAGGTTTATTAGGAAGTTAGGGCCAATTTAATTTGACAAATAAATACATATGTCTTATCAAAGTAATGGCCATTTGAAAAAAATCAGATACATAAATAAAAGAAAAAATTATACTGTCATTTTGCTCCTAAAGGGCCTCAATTACTTACTGAGGGGATATGTGTGCTGGCTGGGGATTGGACAACTTCTCAAACCTCAGACACCACCACCCTCAGTTTCTGCGTACACATGGATTTTCTAAGGGTAACTACTTTTTATCAGCAACTGCTTTTGTTTCAGCAACAGCTGAAAACCCAACCTCACGAAAATATTACAGGAGGATTAGCATGAACTAATTTTAAAACTGAACTATTTTGAGCTTGGAATTTACAAATAACACTGTGATCCCCCGTGAGTTCATTGAGGGTGCTAAGGCACACAGTTTGGGATCTGTGATGGAAAGTTAAGCTACTGAGGTTGAAGTCTTAGAAGAGTACATGAAGTGGAACTTCCCCATTTTCTCAGTATTTGCTCCTTTGCCCCGGGGAACACATGTTCTAGAGGAGAACACAAAAAGGAAGTAGCAGCCAGGGGCTGAGATCCACCAGGTGCTGTTCTTTTAGTCTGATCCTTAGAGAACCATCCCTGCCAAGCTCTCAGAACCACCACTGCTTGCCCCTGTCTAGCATGGAAGTGGTGCTTTTTTAATCAGGCTGTCTCTTTTCATTCATATAATCCTTTCTTAAAAAAACAACTTGATGTTGTAGAAGGAGAGCTAGATTTACAGATGACTGGATTGGGGCCCTTTTTCTACCACCTCATAAGTAACCTTGGGCAGGTCACTTACTGTTTCCAAACTTTAGTTCTGAAGGTAATCCCTTTCCGCATGCAATCCAATATTTTAGTCATAACTATATAACACATTTGAATGAGGTAAAATTTCTCTAACTCACTGTGTATAAGAATCATTTGAGAGCCATGTTTAAAACGCAGAAACCTAGGCTCAATTCTCAAATATTCTCATATAGCAGGTCTAGGATGGGACCCAGGGATCTGCTCTTTTAACAAGCAGCTCCCCCCACCCCCCAGTGACATAGACTCAGGTAGGTTAGCAGTTGAGAAACATTAATAAAAGGTATCGTTTATTTAAATAATTGCATGTATATAATTTCATCCTCTCAACTAACCTTTTAAAGTAGCTGGACCGGCATTATTTTCATTTTATAGAAGAAGAAACTAAGATTGTAAAAGTAGGATGATGGTGGCAGCCCCAGATCTTCTGTGCAGGTAGGGCGTTGGCATGGCAACCTGGCCACAAAGCTGGAGAACTGGTTTTGTAGACACCATTGCATAGCAGGTACACTATTTCACTCAGAATGGATGGCGCTTGAGGCTGCTGATGGCCTCTCCCAAGGCCCCACAACTCCCAAGGTCCTTGGCCCTATTCCATTAACAGGCTTACCTAACTTTCTCTCAGTCACTGTGAGGCAGAGTTCGAACCAGAGCCAGAACTCCTAGTCTAGTTCTCTAACCCTTACTGCCTCACATTGACACTACGTTTGTTTTTGGAAATACAATATCTGTCTGAATTTATGCTATCTTTTTAGTTAACACTCTGCCCTTAGTAAATATAGAAAAGTAATGTATTCTTCAAAAGTAAGGTATTTAATCAAGGCTTAGAGAACTTTTTTCCTAGACATTTACTTTGCCTACCCTAGGAGGAGTCACTAATCAATATTATTGTTATTAAAGTAATAGGATTAATACAAGACCCACTTTACTGATCTTTCACTCTGGGCCAGGGAGTATGCTAAACCCTTTACAAATAATATGTCTAATCCTTACATCAGCACAATCAGAAAAATGTCATAGCTTCATTTTAAAGATGAGGGACTGAGACTCAGAGAGACCAAATAACTTAAATTCACATGGTTTGCTAACATCCATAGAGTCATCATTTAAAACCGGGTCTCTGGGATTCTAAATTCCTGATATTTCCTCTGTATCACTCCGCCTCCTTGTGTTAGTAGACGTTATTCTAATGATCAGAGAGACTGAACTTGTCTTATATATAACATACCTAATACGTAAATGTCTGTCCACTAAACTACATATTCCTTGAGGACAGCATGTCCTACTCATTTTTGGATTTCGCATACCTAACAAAGTTCCTGGCACACAGCAAATGCTTAATAAGTGTTTAATAAATTAAAAAAAAAATTTGAGTATATAGATATATCTAATATTTCAAACAAAGCGTACTTTAAAACATTTTTAGTTTTTCTCAGTCAATAAAACTCTTGACCAAATAAGATCTCTGTCAAGCTACGGTTTTCACAAAATATAAAACTTTCTTTGTTTCCTAATAGCTGAGCTACAAGTAACTTTCTCACAGTTGGGGAAGGATCATGAGGTCACTCGGTCCACCCTGGAATGGAATGCCCACTTGTTGCTTGTTCAGGGAATTGATGATGCCAACAATTCTTTGTCTTTGGTATAATCAGACTCTGAAGTGGGTCCAGCCCTCTCGGTACAGGCTGCCAATGCAGGCAGCATCGCTTCCAGATAATTTCCCTCGGTTCTGCTGACTTGGAAAATCAACTCCCAGTCAGACAGGGTGCCCCTATTCAGATGGGACCAATGTTTCTTAACCTTTCTTTTTAGGGGTTGGGGGGTGCTGGAGGAGATGCATGAAACATTTTGAAATAAAAAAGGATTCATGTGAATCCTGAAGCCAAGGTCAATCAACACTTAAAATAAGATTTAAAAGTAAACTATTTTGCAAAACCAAGCATTTTCTTTTCCCACTTCTAAAATATTTTCTACTGGCAATGATTTGAGTTGGGTAAAGTATAGCTTTCAGTGGCTTATCTAATAGATGGAGAGACATCAGAGTGATTTCTGACACTCCTTATGACCCAAAACATTATTCAGCAGCAGCTTGTCCTGGCTATTTTTTCATTCTATTGTTGGCATTGGCACATCTGGGGAAAGTTCGTATTTCCATCAAAGAAAAACACAGGTTAAAAGAAAACTACATAGTATAATTTTATTTCCACTGAGTGAGCTTGGCAAGCTATTACAACTTTCACTCTTAAGCTCTATGTATAAGACGTTAGTTATCTGGGGGTTATACTCACTTCTTACACATTTAAAGGCAGCAATACATGCTGAGTTATGGCTATGAAGAATCTCCCTACAGCTATTCTCAGAGTCAAGACAGGGCCCTGACCACTATGTTTACAAGTGTTTTTGACTTTGCAGTATCTGCAACTACAGATGGCACACACAAAGTATCCCCAAACACTTCCTTGGCAAAACCAGTTTGGAAACCTTTATCTTACTCATGAGGCATGTTTCTGTTTTGTAATACAGCACCCTGTGAAGAATCACAAGGCCTGGAAGGACTGTACCCTCTCCAGCATTTCTAGATCAGTGGTGAAATAACAAAAGAATATGAATTGATAAGACTATAAAGAGAAAATGTTTTATCAAGCTGTAGTTGAGGGAAATTGCAGTGATCCACCCAAAGGCCTGTTATTTGCGCTGGTAAACATTATCATTTTACTATTTTACAACTGAGGAAGCCAAGTTTGGGAGAATATAACTAACTTTCCCAGTAGCACTGCTAGATAATATGACAAAGTTAAGATGACAAAGTCAAATGATCCCATATTCCAATACCACATGGATTCTGACATCCTTTCCTTAACTGAATACATGTGAAAAATACTATTGTTTAGTTATTTCAGATACTATGGGAGGCAACATTAATGTGAATAATACAGTGTAAATAAAAGAAACATTTTCTTAAACTTTGATATGTGTTTCCATATCTGTGTTTGAATATGGATGTTGCTAAAACCCTTAAAATTCATAAAACTGCCTCATTCCCCAAAGCCAGGATAGAAATTTAGCTATCTTGATTTCAAAGCAAACCTCATATTTCTTTCCCTTTCAATGACTTTTGGATTTGGAATTTCCAAGGCACAAAATGAGATTAATGTACTTACAGGGATAAAATAACTGATTTGAAATCAGAATTATCTGAAACACATGGTTACTGTTTTGCAAAATATAATCTAGGGTTATACACAAGAAAGGTGATAATGTTAACAGAGTAGTTACTAGAACTGAGCTAATGAAAATGTCATCGGAAAGTTAAAGACAAAATTTATTTTAGATAAATCTGTATTGTTTACGCATTCACAGGACTAAGCAGGTGATACTTTAGTAACATGCCTTGCTATTTCTAAATCATGGAGAGACAGAAGAATGCTTGGAATTAAAAAGGCAGTTGAACTAATTAATTTGCAATGATGTTTTCAGACTGAAATGTTATATTCTAAGTTTCTGAAAGAATTACACTTTGTAGCCAGCTAAAGATCTTGGAAAGGAATACACGTATTAAACATCCTGACAAATATTTTCCTATCTACAAGGTTTTTAAATTCCTGCAGCATATGATAACAATGGAAAATCTAGATAACTAAAACTGTATTATATGATATGGGGTTGTGGTTTTCATTAATAATAATAATACAACATCAAAAATATTAAATCAACAATAAAAGTAGTATATACTTTTAGAAATTAAAAAAATTGAAAAGAAAATTTTAAAATATACTGAAAGGTAAAGAGCAAAAACAAATACTAAACCATGCCAAACACAAATAAAGATAACATGTTGATGTGTTTTCTTCATATCTTTTTTTCAAACATAAGGCTTGGGCATTTTTTAATACATATAATTGAAACCATACAAATCTGTACACTTGTTTTGCATTCTGTGTGAATCTACCCCATCTTATTTAACCATTCTCCTATAGCCAGACATACAGAATATATTCTTTTCAAATATAAGTAACATTGTTACTACAATTACATTGAAAAAAAGATTGTTTCTAACAATCTTTTGTTCTAGCAAAGATGGTTGTTAGCAAGAGGATCAAAATATATAAATCATTTAAAATTTTATTCAACATTAGTTCTATGATGCACATTTTTAAAAATTTTTAAATCTCTGAATTTGTAATGCAACATACAACCCATGAAGTCAAATTTCACTTTTGGCTAGGCAGTAGTTTTCATTGCCTTCATGTGTGTCAACTTAGTGGGTACACCTGGTAGCAACAACTGGATCACGGTACCCCCCCTCCATTTTGGTTCACAAGCTCCAAAAGGGATCTTTTGAAGAAAAAATAACAGTCTTGGCTATTCCCTGAGAAATTTATATTGACATCCTTCTGGCAAGATCAAGAACACACATGTTTCAAAACTTACTTACTGGGATTTAGCCACTCCCACTGAAAGAAGGACATAACATTTTATCCTTGATAGCACAGGAGACAAAATTATGTAGAGAAATGTGGACATAAACAACTCCAAGTAAAAGAGTAACACGGAGATTTGGATTCTGAATATAAAGTGGTTTGCTTGTATTTTTCTTTTTATACAGGCATTAGAAATATAAATAATAAAAATTCATGTCTAAAGAATTCTAAAATAACTAAGTATAAAACAAATATTGTAAATGATAAGAAATCATTGTGTTAAAGTATAGGCAGCTTTATTTCTTCCTTAGTGATAAAGTTGCATCTTAAAATTAAAGGAGTTAAAAAAAAATGACATTCTGACTATTGACTATTTAGATGAAAGGCATTTGAAAAACAGCAGGTGCAAAAAGATCACTCCGAACTCTGTGCTGTTTCTTAAATGCAGAAGATGAAATTCCCATGTGAAGGATGCAACATCCTTATCCTCAAGGACAAGAAGTCAAGACCAAGAGAACTATATACAGACGCATTAAAATAATTATTATATTTTAAGCTCCCCACATAATTTAGTTGCATCTTCACAATTATTCTTTGTCCAATTCAGTATGTAAGCAACTGACATTTAACTGATTCTTTAGGTCTTCATGTCTTTATGAAGATGCCAGTGCAATATAAAACTTGTATTAAATAATTTGTGTGCTTTTCTTCTATGATGTATCTTATGTCAGTTTAATTTTCAGACTCAGCCAGGATCCTAAGAGGATGGAGATAGAGTTTTTCCATCTCTACAGTTTCTTGGAATAAAGATGGGAATCTAAAAGATGGGAATACCTACTTAGGAGGCTGAGGTGGGAGGATCATTTAAGCCTGGGAGATCAAAATCAGTCTGGGCAACAAGGCAAGACCCCATCTCAAACAAACAAACAAACAAACAAACAAACAAAGACTGGGTTGCTCCACTTGGTCTGGAGCCTGAGGAGGTGCTCCTGGGAGAACTGACAAAAGCTGGCAGAAGGCAGGAATTCTTAACAAAGCCAGTTATCCTGGGTCTCTGTCTATAGTGTCTGGTTGAGAGAGGAAGACAAAAAACTTTTCCTTATTCCTTCCTTTCCAAATTCAGATTGGCAGAAGAAAAATGTAACAATTGGTTCTTTGAATTGTGACCCTTTTGAATTTGGATCTGGCTACTCCTTGGTCACTGATCCACACATTCAGGAATGGTTCTTGTTTTCCTTGTTTCTCTTTTGTATTATTTGTTATAAGGAGCAAATTCACAGTAAGATTCTCCTTTTATTTTCTTTTATGTCTTGAGAGCTCAGCTTTGTGACTAGTGAAAATATTATCTCTGGTCTCTGCCAGCCACTGGGGGTGCAAGTTGTTAGGCTTGCATCGGGCAGCTCAGCTAGCCCGCTGGCTAGGAGTCAAAAACACAAAGTGTCTCTTACTGTGACTGACAATGCCATCTCTCAGGGGAATTTGTCTTAACTGTCTCTACCTTCCATGCCTTGTTAACAATGGAGGTCTTGGCTTTCTTAGGCTATTTTTGGGAGTAACTTTGGATCTTGAGGTGGACTGCATCTTTTGCACCCTCTTTGGAACATGCTCTTGCATCTAGGATGAAAAGACTTACTGATTTTAAGCCATAAAAAAAGCTTATTGGTTTTTAGTCAAAATTAAAGTAGGTATAATTAGATTATGTAGTAGATTTGCTTTTTCTTAACTAAAAGTATTTTTATGGATAGCTCTCATTCCAGAAACAAACAAAAAACCACCAAAACTGTCCTATTGGTACCTATGGGAAGATATGGTTTAAAGCAAGAAAATAAGTGCTTACATAAATAAAATATTATCTCAGGATAAATAAAAACTAACTTAAATGTTCTTTAAGGTCATGTGATCTGAGATAATCCTTCGGTTAAAAAAAAGCTAGTTTAAGGTTAGTGGTTTAATTAAAGCAGGCATACCTTCAGAATTGTCAACATTAAATATAATGCATACAACTTATTCTACCTGGATTTACTAATCAAAAATCTTACATATGTTTAAGATTGTAAAATTATAAATTCAATCTAAGAATAAAATGTACAATAAAAGTAAATTACCTAATGTATGTCAAGCATGACAGTAAAAGAGAAAAAGGAAAGGCTGAATGTTTAACTTTGTAGGTGCTTTATTTCGATAGTGTTTAATACTTGCCTAATATATATAGATAAGGATAAAAATGGTCAGCAAAACAATAAGTTAATGATGAGATGCAATGTCTCACGAAGTTTTCATGAACAATCCAAGTATAATTGTTAAAACAAAGTAAATTAATAAATGTTAATGTAAATAGAATAACAGTTTACAAATAAACTTTTCAACACTGATACATTTTATAAGCTATGTCTATCTAAACATAGTTTCCAGAATCTTTTTGGTGACTTAAAACCTTAAGTTATATTAACTGAAATGATGGATATTCATGGAATGTCTAGATCATTTCCAAATAAAATATAATACTCAAACATTAATTGCTGAAAATAAGTTTAAGCTTGTTTATGTTTGACTTATTGTTACAGAGGAACAAAAAATATTTGGGTCTATTAATAAACATGTCCTGTGCCACACTGACAAATTGTGCTATAAGATAGCATATATTTCCAGAAATTAAGAAATAATGTATTCACTGATTTATGAAAGACAATGCTTGCTTCCGAGTTCTCACCAGAAACCGAAGTCATTAGGAGTTAAGAATCTAATTAATGTATATACTCAAAGTTACTAGAAATAATAGGGGAAACAACTTTGTATACAAAGTACACAAGGAAAATAAGATATTTTTGGTAAGAAAAGTTATAAGATATGAAAGATGTATTTTTGTTATGGAAAGAGTAATTTTGTTTTAGTTTAGAGCTATTTCAAAGGTTGTTTCAGAAAGAATCAATGAATAAAGGATAAAAACTGAAAGGATACAGAAAGTCAAAAAGAGAACAAAAGAGGAAATCTTATATAATCAAGCTGAGTAAATTGAATGAATTTACTACAAGATTTTTTAGAATAAGCCTTAATATGAGGAGTAAACTGACTCAAAACTAGAATTTGGTCTTCTCTATTAAAAGAACAAAGTTTTCTTGGGGATTAGTCTGACGTTGATAAGAAAACTATAAAACCATTTTACTTTATCTTTTAAATAATTTGCCTAGAAAACAAAGATTTTGTGTTTTACCAAAATAATTTCTTGTGCTTCATGTTGTCTTTTATCAGGTCTCAATAATTTTAAAAAACTGAGCCCTGTTAAAGAAGCTAAGCTTTTCCCTACAACCTTTTTTAAGTTTCCATATTTGCCTTTAAAATCTTTTGTTACTCTGGTATGGTTTCACAGTTAATTGTGATCCTCTTTAATCAAGTGTTTAAACATTTTGACATTTTTGACAACTTTCTGAAATCAAATTTTTCTTTTCTTTTTTCTTTTGAGAAGGAGTCTCGCTCTATCGCCCAGGCTGAAGTGCAGTGGCGCAATCTCAGCTCACTGCAACTTCTGCCTCCGGGTTTAAGGATTCTCCTGCCTCAGCCTCCCAAGTAGCAGAGATTACAGGTGTCCACCACCACACCCAGCTAATTTTTGTATTTTAGTATAGACGGGGTTTCACCATGTTGGCCAGGGTGGTCTCGAACTCCTGACCTGAAGTGATCCACCTGCCTCAGCCTCCCAAAGTGCTGGGATTACAGGCGTGAGCCACTGCACCCAGCCAAAAATGTTCAAAATGGGACCCTGAAATGTCTGAAAAGCATTTATCTTCTCTCCTTATAAAAAGAGAGATCCTAAACTAATTAGACTTATTTGGGATGCTAAACGTACATGGGATGCACTGTTAAACAAGAGAGTATATTTAACCCTTCTTTGAGCTATATTTGTTATGTTATTAATATGACTATTTCCAAAATACTCATATTACTAGATCATGAGTTCTTCTGGTTTCCTCTAATATTTGACTACAACTCTCCAAATTAATATTTCCAAATTTCTCCCATCCTTCTGACTTGAAATCTCTAAAAAATTAAAATTGCCCTTTTCCTAAGACCCTGAAAGCTGAAACTGGACAACCTAATATAAACTTCAGAGAAATCATTCTATGAGATCATGTGTGAACAACTTTCATGCCTGCTGCTATATAGATCACTTAGAAAGTTCATCAGCACACCCAATGGCATTACCAGAGATATTCAGACTACAAACCAGGAAATTCATCACAATTGCCATTACTTGTACTCACTCCTCTATCTAAAGATGCTTAAGAGCCCAACATCTAAACATCTTCTCAACTGACTGCCCACTGGACTAAAAAATTGGGTTTACAACTTGCTCCAACTATTATACTTTTTCCTTTTTTTTCCCCCCCAAAGAAATGCCTCTTATATAGCACTTGTTTGCTTACATCATCTAGAGGTCTAACTTAGATGGGAGCCCACCTACAACATTGCCTCCTAATATGAGATACAACTGCTTAACCGGACTGAACTATTCTCGTAACTAAGACTGATCCATTAAGATTTGGGACAATATACTTAGAATTGTTACCTTCTGCTTGTTCCAATTAATGTTCTTCTCTCCCTTTGCAGATATTTTGCTACTCATTTGATTTCTCTCTTCACAGCTAGCGACTCAGCTTTTAATATGTGAAACTTCTAGGGAAGTTCCCGATGGAGGAAAATGGAGTTAAAATACTGACTATTTAAGTTAAAGGCATTGGAAAAACAGTAGCTGTACTCTGACCTTTGTGCTGTTTCTTAAAAGCAGCAGATGAGATTCCCATGTGAAAGATGCAACATCTTTATCCTCAAGGACAAGAAGTCAAGACCAAGAAAAGTTTACACATAACTTGATAAACTAACTTTCCTATCTCCCCAAATAATTTATGGCTACTTCATAACTTACTATTCTTTATCCATTAGTAAGTGACTGTGTTTCTTCTGGTCTTTGTTTCTTTATGATACCTCCAGTGCCACCTAAAACTTATATTAAATAATTTTGTGTGCTTTTCTCCTATTTATCTGTCTTATGTCAATTTAATTCTTGGACTCAGCTGGGACCCTAAGAAGATGGAGGTGGAATTTTGCTGCCCCTACAACATCAGTGATGTTTTAGATCCAACAAAGCACACTGTATTGCCGAATTGCTCCTCAAAGGTGTTACATAAATTTACAAACCAGCAAAGTGTGGTGGTGGCCAAACAGTTAAATATTTTTAAATTCTATTAAAATATTTTAAAATTCTATATTACATACAGAATATATTAGGAAATAAAATAAAATAGAAAAACTTATTAAAGCATTTATATTTACGAAAGACTACTTAAATATAAATTTCCACACACCTTTCATCTTGTGCAAATTAGGTGCATAAGAAATATTTGTTGATGATAATGTGCTTCTTAATGCTGTAGTAGCAGTATCAAAATATAATATTATTGAGGTAATAGTTAAACATGAAATATTTTGACATTAAAATAGTTTGCCGTTTGGCCAGGTGCAGTGGCTTATGCCTATAACCCCAGCACTTTGGGAGGCCAAGCTGGGCAGATCATTTGAGGTCAGGTGTTTGAGACCAGCCTGACCAACATGGTGAAACCCTGTCTCTACTAAAAATACAAAAAAGTTAGCTGGGTGTGGTGGTGCACGCCTGTAGTCCCAGCTATTTGGGAGGCTGAGGCAGAAGAAACGCTTGAACTTGGGAGGCAAAGGTCGCAGTGGGCCAAGATCGCGCCACTGCACTCCATCTTGGGCAACAGAGTGAGACTCTGTCTCAAAAAAAAAAAAAAAAAAACCACACACACACAAAAAAACCGTCTGCCTTTTAAAAGATATTTATAGTAAAGGAAAACTTATAACAGATTCACCCTCATCCCCTTCACAACTAATACATCACAGTTTTTCTAAAACTGTGTTTCTTCAATTGTCAGAACAACAGCTGGATTTAAATTAAGATGAAACAAGATCTGGAGGATCTAGAGAATATAATAATAAAAATATAGAATAAAATAATTTAAGCTTTCGTTTATTAAGTATCTATAGAACCAGGCCAAATATACACATCCTATCAAATAAAAATTTCATGCAGTAGGTATTATTATCCCTAGTTAACAGAAGATGAAACTAAATCTCAGGCCAAGTATTTAGAGTGAAATCACAAGGGCAATGGCAGAGAGGATTCAAATTTAGGTCTCTCTGACTTTGAAGCATTTTACAGTTTATTTTAATCATTACATTCCCAATTTGTAACTAAATACTAACTCTCCTCTGTACCCAAGCAAAATTCTGATCTCCAAATTATAGACACAGACCTAAAGAAAATACTTCCAACATATAAGACAAATGATTCACATCCCTTATAAACAAATTGCTCCCACAGACAAGGCTAATGATAGTCATAGATATGACCAGGCAAGTCTAGGAACATAAATACAAATTGCTAATAAATATTTAAGTAAATATTTAAAAACACTTTATCTTACTAGTGAATGGGGAACTGCAAATTGAAGTAAGATACCATTTTTAGCCGGGCGCGGTGGCTCACGCCTGTAATCCCAGCACTTTGGGAGGCCGAGGCGGGCGGATCACGAGGTCGGGAGATCGAGACCATCCGGGCTAACACGGTGAAACTCCGTCTATACTAAACATACAAAAAAAAGCCGGGCGTGGTGGCGAGTGCCTGTAGTCCCAGCTGCTCCGGAGGCTGAGGCAGGAGAATGGCGGGAACCCGGGAGGCGGAGCTTGCAGTCAGCCAAGATCGCGCCACTGCACTCCAGCCTGGGCGAAGAGAGAGACTCCGCCTCAAAAAAAAAAAAAAAAAAAAGATACCATTTTTATTTGTGAGATAGATAAAAATTCAAAACATCACAATGGAGGACAGGATTTGTGAATTAGTACCTATAAAAATATTTATTACTATTTTGGGGACTATAAAATAGCACCTATTTTAAAAAGTCAAGACACACATACCTTTAGGCCTATCGGGACTATTTCTTAGTATGTCTCCTATACAAATATTCACCCAAGTGGGCCAGGATATATGTTTGATAATTTTTTTTTTTTTTTTTTTTTGAGACAAAGTCTCTTTCTGTCGCCCAGGCTGGAGTACAGTGGCACGATCTTGGCTAACTCAACCTCCACCTCCCGGGTTCAAGCAATTCTCGTGTCTCTCGAGTAGCTGGGATTACAGGCATACGCCAAAACACCCGGCTAATTTTTGTATTTTTAGTAGAGTAGGGGTTTCGCCATGTTCGCCAGGCTGGTCTGGAACTCCTGGCCTCAGGTGATCCACCCCCCGTCGGCCTCCCAAAGTGCTGGGATTACAGGCATGAGCCACTGCGCCCAGCCGTATGTTCGAGAATATTCTTAACAGCAGTGTTGAAATTATAAAGAATTAGAACACATTTAATCATTTGGGGACTGATTAAATTGTGGCACATTCATTAGAATATAATTCACACTTTTAAAATAATGAAGCAGATGTACAAGTAGTGGAAGGATATCTGTGATATGTTACTGAATAAAAAAGCAAGTTGCAGCATAATGTATTAGTTATGATACAATATGGTTAACAAAAATAACGTATGTCTGAATTTTACAATGAAAGGTATAGCAGGCTAGAAACTGAATTGTTAAAAATGGTCACATCTTGCTGGGTGTGGTGGCTCACTCTTGTAATCCTAGCACTTTGGGAGGCTGAGGTGGGATGATCACTTGAGCTCAGGAGTTCAGGACCAGCCTGGGCAACATAGTGAGACCCTGTCTCTATTTTTAAAATAAAATAAACAAAAAAAAATTAAAGAAAAAGAAAAAAAAAAGGTTACATCTAAGGAGGGAAAGTTGCAGGGAAAAGTAAAGAAACATCATAATTTTGGTAAAATTTACTAATTTTCAACTATTTTCATCATCATAAAAATATTTTTAAGTAAAAAAGATAAACACTTTTATTATTTTATTTTTTATTATATATTTTTTGAGACAGGGTTTTGCTCTGTTACCCAGGTTGGAATGCAGTGGCACGATCTCAGCTAACTGCAGCCTTGACCACCCGGGCTCAAGTGATACTCTTGCATCACCCTCCTGAGTATCTAGGACTATAGGCAGGTGCCACCGCGCCTTGCTAATTTTTGCATTTTTTTTTTCATAGAGACTGTGTTTCGCCATGTTCTCAGGCTGGTCTTGAACTCCTGGGCTCAAGCGACCGGCCTATCTCACTCTCCCAAAGTGCTGGGATTACAGGCATAAGTCACCATGCCTGGCCTGACAGAAACATTTTTAGAAGTGAGAAAAGCACATCCCTAAATGTGTTGCATGGATAGAAATTGATTTGAGAAAAATCTCAAGAAGATCAAGTTAAGGAGACAGAGTTGCAAACCATGTAGTCCAATTGTCTCACAGTTAAAATTCTTCCCATCTGAAGATGCTATCTTCTGTTTACCTGATTTTCTCATTGAAATTATTGAACTGTAATTTATATATAATAAATTTCAATCAGTTTTAAGTATACAATAAGTTTTTACAAATGACAGAAACACCACTATACATTTAGTTTTAAGGCTTCTGTGTCACTCTTGCTAAGGATCTGATAACTCATTATTTCAGGCACATTTACACTTTAACAGAATTCTGTTCACATCCTTTAAACCAAAGGGATAAAACTCTCGTTAGGATTCTTCTACCAAAGCACTTTATGTCAGGACAAACTATCCATGCGCCATAGCCCAGGCCACTCATGAAAGCAAGATACAAATAAGTATCTGTGAGATCTCTAGAGTCTAGACAAGTACTCAGATTCTAGAAGATAAATTACCCACTGGAATTCCCATTCATTTCCTATTTGTTCCCAATTCACTTGCGCCTGTCAATTCTCTATGCCCCAGCTTCTCGGTTCAGTTGCCTCAGTTTGATAATTTACTTTTGGCTCCCTTTAATTTTGCGTAAGCTGTGAACCCTCCACCTATTTGCTGTTTTCACCTTGGCCTTGGCTCGCTTCTACAGTATTTGCTAACTTCATTCACAGTTGCATCTTCTACTCCCACCTAGCCACTTGGAATAAGCTGTCTAACCCCCAACATGGACACTTAGAACTTAGCTCAATTTTTTAAGGATACAAAATATTTGGGGACTTTTCCCTGTCAACTCACATCATACTTTGAAGAACTTTCTCCTGTGTTCACGGTTAAAGCTGGTCCTCCGTTCTTCCTTTTACATCTTTGAATTTTATATTTGGTTTGCCTCTTAATTTTGACTAGGCTCTTTGACCCAATCTCTGAGCAATCTTTAAACTTAAATTCATATTTGGGGGTAGAGATACATTATTATTATCATTTCTTAGACAGGGTCTCACTCTGTTGCCTGGGCTGCAGTGCAGTCGTGAGATCGTGGCTCACTGTAGCCTTGACCTCCTGGGCTCAAGCAATCCCTCCAGCCACAGCCTCTCAAGTAGCCAGGTGTGGTGTTTCACGCCTGTAGTTACCCAGTTAAATTTTGTATTTTTTGTAGACAGGGTTTTGCCATATTGGCTAGGCTGGTCTCGAACTTCTGGGCTCAAGTGTTCTGCCCGTCTCGGCCTCCCAAAGTGTGGGGATTACAGATGTAAGCCATGGCACCTGGCCTAGGAAATGACATTATAAACATCTATTTCAGTTGACCTTTCTTCCCCAAGCAGCCTGTATTACTTTTGCAACTTTTTGTATTAAAAAAATCACTTTAAGACCAAAAGAGTAAGATGGAAAGTCACAGCTATTTCAAGGGAATCATTTGCCAGATCTTGACTTTATCTTCATGTGAACTCTTTCCCAAGAGATCTTTACCATGGCTCATCTCCCTCATTACAAAAGAAAGGCAAATTTCTCAATCATCCTGAACTTTACTATAATGCTTCAAGTATAAACACCTCCAGCATACAAAACGAAGGGAAAAACTGAAGTAGTAAAGTTGGCGTTGAGAAAGTGAATTATTCTAATGACAGGGTAACAATAATTTTTGCAAGTGAGGGGTTTTCCAATTCCCTTTTTTTTTTTTTTTAACAGAGTCTCGCTCTGTCACCCAGGCTGAAGTGCAGTGGCACAATCTCAGCTCAGGGCAACCTCCACCTCCTGGGTTGAAGTGAGCACACCTAATTCTTGTATTTTTAGTAGAGACGGGGTTTCACCATGTTGGCCAGGCTGGTTTCAAACACCTGACCTCAAGTGATCCACCCACCTCAGCCTCCCAAGGTTCTGGGATTACAGGCATGAGCCACCATGCCTGGCTGGGTTTTCCAATTCTTTGTTTTCAGCAGAACTGGAGGAGGACATAATCCATTACATCAGCTGACATATATTAAAAATAACTTTTTCCTTTTTTTAAAACTACATGCTAGAGTTGTGAGAAAAAAATTACTTAATAATAAGTCATCATGTGGGTTTTCTTTTTGCATAACCTGGAAAGACTTCAAAATGACATGGCTACAGCAAAACTTTTTACATTTGTATCTACTTATTTATGTAAGCACAGTTTCTCAGGATGTAAAATATGCATATTAAAAAGAAAGAATGGAATTTATGCTGAACCTTGTCTCATTCTAGCAGCTAGTAATATTCATCAAGGTAAAATTATCCTAATTTGAAATTTAAAAAAATAGATCCACCCATCTCCTTAAGGGTGCAATTCCAATAAAAATTTAGCTTTTGTTTCTAATAATTGCATACATTTTATGTACTATACTTCTTTTATGTACCATACTTCTTTTATGTACCAAGGTATTGTTTCATTGAAAACTGCAGAAAGAAATTTTAACACTCAGAGCTTTAGGATCACAAAATGTCATTTTATAATTCAATTAATATGGATATTATTGTTACAGAAAAGTATGATAGGGTGATCAAAATAACATTTTCAAGCTTAAAAACTACATTAAGATAAAAGCATAAAAGGAGAGTAGAATGAAAATCTGAGTTCAAAGAGAAGGAATTATGTGGTAATTAGGACTGTTAAAGGGGAAATTGTTCATCCATATATAAAAACACTTTTATTATGGAAAATTTCAAACATACACAAAAACAGAGAATGATATAGTAAACCCCTACCACCTGGCTTTAACAATTACTAGTATTTTGCCAATATTATTTCATCTATTCCTCCTTTGTTTTTTTGGCTGAAGTTTTAAAGGCAAATTTTAGATATCTGTTTATAATAAATCCTGTATTTGCAAAGCAAATGATGATAGGTATCAATTTAATATTGTACTTTGAGTTAATTAGAAACATTACTAAAGAGTAATATTTTTTAATGTCAATTTTTTTTTTTTTTGAGACAGGGTCTCATTCTGTTAGCCAGGCTGGAGTGCAGTGGTGCCATCTTAGCTCATTGAAATCTCTGCCTCCTGGGTTCAAGCAATTCTCCCACCTTAGCCTCCTGAGTAGCTGGGACTACAGTGCGCCTGGCTAATTTTCTGTAGTTCTTATCAAGACGGGGTTTCACCATGTTGGCCAGGCTGGTGTCAAACTCCTGACCTCAGGTGATCCACCAGCCTTGGCCTACCAAAGTGCTGGGATTACAGGCATGAGCCACCACACTCAGTCTAATGTCAAGATTTTAAAATGTCAATATTTAAAATATATAATATACAAAATTTATAATACACAATAATTATAATAGACTACTTTGTTGATTCTAAGAAGGACATTAATAAAAAAGGATAAGTATGACACATTGCTTTTCTTAAATTATTTTGTTTTAAAAAATGCTACTTTTAAAAATACATATTTTGTTTTGGACATAAGTATATATTATAACAAGAGAAGAATATAATATTTTGCAGCTTTAGATGCGTTGTGACATCATTATAGTCTGTCTCTTCTTTACAATTCCAAAATACAAAAATTCTGAACACTAAATTTTTCATAAATTTAGTGTATGCTTATTGGGCAGCAGAATCTACCAGAAATGATGTGAAGTTAATTCGCTTAATGTGAATATATTTTTTACTGCAAATATATTCACTATGTTTGATTAGAGAGTGCTGCCTCAGACCCTGATGGAATCTTACATGCATGATGAAAGGCAGCGTGTTTTTTTAAAAAATGTCTGAAACATTTTTAACATATGACCTCAAGGGTTTCAGGTAAGATGTTCTCACTTGTAAGTGGGAGCTAAGCTATGAGGACGAAAAGTCATAAGAATGATATAATGGACTTTGAGAACTTTGGGGTAGGGTGGAAGGGAAATGAGGGACAAAATACGATACACTGAGTACAGTGTACAATGCCTGGGTGAAGGTGCACCAAAATCTCAGAAATCACCATGAAAGAACTTATCCAGGTAACCAAAAACCACCCGTTCCCCCCAAACTACTGAATTTTAAAAATTTTTTGGCTGGTCACGGTGGCTCATGCTTGTAATCCCAGCACTTTGGGTGGCCAAGGTGGGCGGATCACGAAGTCAGGAGTTTGAGACCAGCCTGGTCAACATGGTGAAACCCCGTCTCTACTAAAAATACATAAATTAGCCAGGCGTGGTGGTGGGTGCCTGTAATCCCAGCTACTCGGAAGGCTGAGGCAGGAGAATTGTTTGAACCCGGAAGGCAGAGGTTGCAGTGAGCTGAGATCGTGCCACTGCACTCCAGCCTGGGCAACAGGGCAAGACTCCATCTCAAAAACAAAAAGCAAGCAGACAAAAATTTTTTGTTAAAGTTTCAGGTAAGGGTTTGTGAACCTGTAGTCATATATTTTATTTAATTTAGCTGTACAAAATTGACATGGTGTATTTTTAACCCATTTATTGCATTACTTACATTGCAGTTGGCAGTCTGGTCTCTGTTGAGTTAACAAAATGGAATATAGTATAAAGCAAATAAGCACCACATTCATATAGCTGAGGCCCACAGAAGCAGAAAGAACTATGCTAATAAGTAAAAATACCAGGATCTTTAAATGGAACTCAGCTAACACATGACAACTTTTTTTTTTTGGTATTAAACTTATTTTGTCTAAAATATAATCAAATGCTAAAGCTTGCATTATTCTTAGACCCATTTCCATCTAGAAATAGCGACTGATTGATGAAATCACTAAACAAACTCCATGCTGGAAATCTTAATCATTTGAGTTATTTCTTAAACCCCTCTTTGCTTCAAATACCTTATATTCCCCAAGCCCTACAGTCCCTCCTTCGAATAATATAAATGGGACCTTTATGGCTTAAGTAAACAATGAAACATGCTTTGTCTTTTAGAAAAACATTCTGCAGAAATTTTCCAAAATAGAAATAGTATGTTTTCTTCACATTTTAACTGTGGCAAATGTTCTATTTGTACAATCTAAAAAAAAAAGTCCCAATTGTTCAGTGTAATATCTGACAATCCATAAGAACCAAAACTATAGTGAGTGTCAAAAATAGGCTGGGCGCAGTAGCTCACGCCTGTAATCCCAGCACTTTGGGAGGCCGAGGCAGGGGGATCACCTGAGGTCAAGAATTCAAGACCAGCCTGGCCAACATGGCAAAATCCCGTGTCTACTAAAAATACACAAATTAGCCAGGTGCAGTGGCAGGCACCTGTAGTTCCAGCTACTCGGGAAGCTGAGGCAGGAGAATCGCTGGAACCCAGGAGGCACAGGTTGTTGCAGTGAACCAAGATCGTGCCACTGCACTCCAGCCTGGGCAACAGGGCAAGACGTCATCTTCAACCAAAAAAAATAATAAAATAAAATAAAATAAATAAAGCCACAGCAGTAAGCATGTGAATAACAAAAGAATCTTAAAATTTGTTAGGCCAGGCATGGTGGCTCACGTCCGCAATCCCAGAACTTTGGAAGGCTGAGGCGGGTGGATTGCTTGAGTTCAGGAGTTCGAGACCAGCCCAGGCAACGTAGCGAAACCTCATCTCTACTAAAAAATGCTGGTTGTGGTGATGCATGCCTGTTGTCTCAGCTACTCTGGAGGCTGAGGTTGGAGAACTGCTTAAGCCAGGGTAGGTCAAGCCTGCAGTGAGCAGTGATTGTGTCACTGCACGCCAGCCTAGGGGACAGAGTGAGCCCCTGTCTCCAAAATAAATAAATAAATAAGAATAAAATAAAATTTGCTTAGCAAAGAGCATAACACTACAAATAGCAAAAATTAAAGTATTATTTAAGCCAGCTTATTGGATTTATGCTTTTTCTTAGGTGTTTAAAAATCAATTCTAGTTCTTAATAAGAATTACTTAAGTTATGGAGTTGTATTTACTAAGATATCTAAAATTAAAATAACATCATCAGGATGCTGATCAAAAGTTGTAAATTTTAAGATCAGTGAAAACTGTGAACTACAAGGTTTTATATTTTCTTCTAGTCTGGCAGGAGGTTTGGTTATTATTTTATTACAATTCATTTCTAGTCTCAGAACTGTTGTGTTAACTGAGTAGTCACAGGACTAGGAAGAAGGGAAGATACTTTTTTCCCTCCTCTTTCTCTAGCCTAATATTCTGGCTAATTTTTAAGTGATTTTTATATTAATCACATGCCTACTGCTGTGATTTTACTTTTCACTCAACTATATTGCCTCTAGCCCTACTTCAGAGCGATCACTCTATCCCCTTATCCTTACCATTTAATAATCTCTCCCCAACATTTGGTCCTAATCTGTGGCAGTGCAAGAACCATGGCAGTCAGAGGTACCAGGGTAGTTGGCAGTAGCAGCCACTGATTTAAAATAAAAAGCAATGGAGAAGCCGACCACAAACCAGCACCAAGTCAACCAACAGGCATAACCAAACTCCTCTTGACTGCTGTCCAATGCTCACTGTCCCCTGAACCCCATCTTGTCCTAAAACATACACTCTGAAAAAGACATGTAAAGAGTCAGCTCTGGGAGTTCCAACAGTAGTGAAAAGAAGTAGTAACATAACATCATCATTAAGGGAGATCTCACAACTGCTAGATATTTATGCTTAAAACAGTATCTTGTAGCATTATACACGTTCATATATATATGATCATTTCCCATGCTCAACAATTTTCTAAGGCAGGTAAATCAGTGGCAGAAAAGTAGAGAAACTGAGATACGCAGTGATTTCTCCAAGTATACATGACTAGGTGCATATGGCACTGATGTTTTCAGAGTATAGTGGTTTAGAGTGTACTGGGGGTCCAGACTTTGAAGGTTGGAATCTTGATTTCACCATTTCTGAGCTATGTGATCTTGAGTAAGTGATTTAATCTCCTTATACTGTACATGGGGATTTTCACTGGGTTGTGTCAGGACTAAATATATTAATATATGTAAAGCACTTTGGGACAGTGGTCAAGCTAAGTGTGTGCTTCTATTCACTTCCCAGGAAATAGCATTTTCTAATCTCTTGATTTAAGTAAAAAGAAAAGTCAACATTTTTGCTTCTGGATTACACTGCTTGTCCAATCTTTAGATAAATAGCCAGGTAAGATTCTAAAAGAAGCAACTAGCCTGGGAGAAGCAACTGTCCTAGGAAGGCACTAAATATAGAAGGTAAAAAGGTAATCACTCACCAGTAACAAGCTCAGATGGCAAAAATCCACCTGCTCTCAGAATGTAAATGAGAAGCCTAGTTGCTTTCTGAGCTGGTCAGCCTGCACCCTCTCATTCCGCGTTAAGTAGTAATCTACCCAGCCTTTAAAAACTATTGTTAACACTCTATTATCTGAAGGGAACTCAAGAATTAGATCCTCCTTGGCTTCGTTTATGTCCAATGAGTGATATACAAACATGATTTGTTATTATTAGGAATAAAATACTTTTTATAATAAAAATATTTACTTGGTGGTGTGAGGTATACATGGATTAATATGTACAATCCTCTTAGAAGTGCTTGATGTTAATTATTAGTATGTGCCCTCTTCCTTATTTTTACCCACCGACCCCTGACAATCATGCCAGTCACACACTCAACCCTGCTTTCAGCTGCTTTCACTAAATTACCATAATACCTCTGGGACAACAATCTCAAGATGTAGTTCACTGTTGTAACTTCCACATTATCCAAGGTCTCATTAAGGGTTCATCTAGGGAAGAAGCCTGTGGGACATTTGAGATATCTGGAAGTGGCTAGGTGTCCTTGCTGTAAACCCATCTGTGTCCTAGGGTAGAGCCCTCCCCCATTTCAGTGAGGAGTGAAGAGTCTTTGCAGAGGGCTTTAGGAATGGACTGTTGTGAGCTTTCCTTCTCACTCCCTGTTCCCATCCAGCCCCTTGTGCTCCCATTACCAACCACATTTCTAAATTTTCATTTGGATTGCTTTATTTCTGACCTAGCTTAGCTAGCCATTAAGCTCTGTCTTATTTATATAATTATGAGGTTGATTTTTAAAAAGTATATAAAGGGAAATATGAGTCTTAAATTTTTCTTAAAAAAAAATTTTTCTAGCTGTTTGTCCACGTTTCCATGTTTCAATTTTCAGAACAAATTAGTTTTTCTTAAGACATTCTCTGCAGAAAGACAACACTGCATACTCAAATTCTTTAATTCATTTAAAGATTGTGTGATTCCAGATAAAGAACTTGTTTTTCTGGTAAGAAATAACTTACCTTAAATGAATTCCTTATGTCTCTTAAAGCAGGGAGGAGCCTGATCTCTAATATAATCTGTGAATGTAACATCCATTAGAACACAACATGGTTTGCTTTCCACTCTTTCATTTAAAGAGTTTTATATTAGACCTTGGCCGTATATTTGGAGTGGAGGAAGAGAACTGTGATAGAGATATGGCCATGACCATCTAGCTTTCTCAATGGACAACTGGATTTGATACAAAAAGACCTCAACTCTGAGCCATCCCAAACCTGTAGTACACTGCGGGATAAAAACACAGAAAAGAGCCAGGCGCGGTGGCTCACGCCTGTAATCTCAGCACTTTGGGAGGTCGAGGTGGGCGGATCACGAGGTCAAGAGATCGAGACCATCCTGGCCAACATGGTGAAACCCCGTCTCTACTAAAAATACAGAAATACAAAAATTAGCTGGGCGTGGTGATGCGTGCCTGTAGTCCCACCTACTCAGGAGGCTGAGGCAAGAGAACTGCTTGAACCCGGGAGGTGGAGGTTGCAGTGAGCCAAGATCGGGCCACTGCACTCCAGCCCGGACAGAGCAAGACTCCGTCTCAAAAAAGAGAAAACAAGCAAATGAACAAACAAAAAAACCCAAAGAAAAGAGTTCAGAATGGGACTTACCTGGTTTTGATGTTTAAGTTAGTAAATCCCATGTTTTATGCCTAAATGCTCAACAGGAAGGAATATAATTAAATGTTATGATATAAAACAATAGTGTACACTATTAGGAAATTATTAAAATAAGATTTTAAAAGAATATTTAATAAAATCAGAATTTTAAAAGTATGTGTATATATATCTAGTATATGTTTATATCGGTACATATATGTATATTATAGAAGGAAATATACAAAAATATTAACAGTTGTTACATTTAGTGGTATGATTCTTATATCTCTAATTCTCTTTCATTCTTTCTTTCTTTCTTTTTTTTTTTAAAGTGTCTTGCTCTGTCACCCAGGCTGGAGTGCAGTTGCACCATCTCAGCTCACTGCAACCTTTGCCTCTTGTATTCAAGCAATTCTTGTGCCTCAGCCTCCTAAGTAACTGGGACTACAGGCGCGCACCACCATGCCTGGCTAATTTTGTATTTTTTGTAGAGATGGAATTTCACCATGTTGGCCAGGCTGCTCTCGAACTCCTGACCTCCAGTGATCCACCCACCCTGGCCTCCCAAAGTGCTGGAATTACAGGTATGAGCCACCACATCTGGACTCATTTTCTTTTTTTTTTTTTTTAAAGAAATATATACCTTTTTTCTTAATTTTCTGTAATGACCATATATTACTTCTAATGTAGAAATTTAAATATATTTTAATGGAAGAGAGTTATTAGCTTAAACATGTTTGAAAATTATAGAGAATAAATGTTTTTTAAAAACATTCCAGGCTGGGCATGGTAGGTCACGCCTGTAATCCCAGCACTTTGGGAGGCTGAGGTGGGTGGATCACAAGGTCAAGAGATTGAGACCATCCTGGCCAACATGGTGAAACCCTGTCTCTACTAAAAGTACAAAAATTAGCTGGGCGTGGTGGTGCAGGCCTATAATCCCAGCTACCTGGGAGGCTGAGGCAGGGGAATTGCTTGAACCTGGGAGGCGGAGGTTGCAGTGAGCGGAGATCGTGCCATAGCACTCCAGCCTGGCAACAGAGTGAGACGCTGTCTAAAAAAAAAAAAAAAAAAAAAAAAACCACTCCAGATGTTTGATAAACCCACAATGTCTCTTCCTAATAAAATTCATTTTTCAAGAATTGCTAAACTGGCCAGGTCAGTGGCTCACACCTGTAATCCCAATGCTTTGGGAGGCCAAGGCAGGAAGATCATTTGAGGCCAAGTGTTCTAGACCAGCCTGGGTAATGCAGTGAGCCTCTGTCTCTACAAACATTTTTTTTTAAAAAATTAGCCAGGCATGTTGGTGTGTGCCTATAGTCCTAGCTACTCAAGAGGCTGAGGCAGGAGGATCACTTGAGCCTAGGAGTTTGAGGCTACTGTGTAGCCTGGGCAACAGAGTAAGATCCTGTCTCAGAAAAACAAACAAAAACAAACAAACAAAAAAACAAGACAATAAAAAACCAACAACCCAATAATGCACAAAAGATTTGAATACCCACTTCACTAAAGAAGATATATGAATTGCAAATAAACACATAAAAAGATGCTCGGCCAGGCGTGGTGGCTTATGCCTGTAATCCCAGCACTCTTGGAGGCCAAGGCGGGTGAATCACCAGCTCAGGAGTTCGAGACCAGTCTGGCCAACATGGTGAAACGCCGTCTCTACTAAAAATTGAAAAAATTAGCTGGGCGTAGTGGTGGGCGCCTGTAATCCCAGCTACTCTGGAGGCTGAGGCAGGAGAATCACCTGAACCCTGGAGGTGGAGGTTGCAGTGAGCCAAGATTGCACCACTGCACTCCAGCCCAGGTGACAGAGTGAGATCCATCTCAAAAACAAAACAAAACAAAAAGATGCTCAACAATATTAATAATTCATGAAAAGCAAATTAAAACCACAATGAGATGTCACTACATATCACCAGAATGTCTAAAATCAAAAGACTAACTAGCATTAAGTGTTGGTGAGGATACTGAGTGACTGAAACTATCATGTATTGCGTGTGAGAATGGAAAATGATACTGACACTTTGGAAAAGAGTTTGGAAGTTTCTTATATGGTAAACATACTCTCGGGTGATAACTCAGCATTCCCACCCTTAGGAATTTCCTCAAATAAAACAACATATATGTTTACCCAAAGACCTGTATACAAATGTTTAGTTTTTAAAATTTGTATTTATGAGAGCCCCAAACTGGAAACAACTCCAATGTCCTTTAACTGGTAAATGGGTTGTGGCAGTTCATATAATGGAATTCTATCTCATAATAAAAAGAAGGGCATTCCTGGGAAAGAGGATGCCTGGCACAAAGGCTCAAGACAAGAAATAGCTTGGTGTATTGATGTAACTACTAGGATTTCAGGGTTGCTGGAAGGTTGTGTAAGGGGGTAAGCCATTGTTAAAACAGACTACATACCTTGTAGAGTATGCTAAGACATAGGGCTTGTATTTTTGGTGAAGGGTATAACTTCTACAACTGGATTTGGGCAGAATAAGATAAGCAGGCAGACACTGAGATAAACAGAAAAGAAAAATATTTGTTCAACGAGCATGAGTTGGCATATTGTCAAAGAATCCTAACCTGTATAGGTAGGCTAGGACGTCAAAGACAGGGAAGGGAACAGTGACATCCTTTCGAATTTTCCGGAGACTGTGATTTACATACATAGGACAGGTAAGATCTACATGTGATTCTGTGTAATTTCTGCATGTTTGCATTAGATTTACAGTTTCTCTTTCAATGTTCAGGTTAACACATTATTAAAGTCAGAGTAGTGACTGTATAGACACTCAGAAATTCGATACTTTCCAAGTAATCAAAAGACTATTGAGGGAAAAAGAACATAATATTTTCTTCTGTCAATAGAGTTAATAGGCCAAGTGCAGTGGCTCATGCCTATAATCCTAGCACTTTGGGAGGCCAAAGTGGGCAGATCACTTGAGGTCAGGAGTTCGAGACCAGCCTGGCCAACATGGTGAAACCCCATCTCCACCAAAAATACAAAAATTAGCTGGGCGTGATGGCATGCGCCTGTAATCCCAGTTACTTGGGAGGCTGAGGCAGGAGAATTGCTTGACCCCAAGAGGCGGAGGTTGCAGTGAGCCGAGATTGCACCATTGCATTCCAGCCTGGGTGACAGAGCGAGACTCTGTCTCAAGACAAAAATAAAAAATAGAGTTAATAAAGTTTTAACGCTATTTTACTGCAGGTTTTGGCACTAAAATATATCTTCATAAGATGAAGCTAAGAAGCATAACACATTTCTATGTAAATTAATTACATAGAGTTTATAGGCCACCCTTCAATTTAAGAAATTTGTAGAACAAATAAAGCCCATTAGGATGGGTTGGCCATAGCTATAGGAGTGTCCCAGACAGAAATCTAAAATAGGAAGAAGCTGGATCATGGTCACCAGGGAAAAGTTGGAACTAAAGAAGCTGAGGAGCTAGGGGAAGCAGCCATCAGAACTGTTCCCAGAAAGACAAGTTATAGTAATGGAGACTTCTTGCTACGTGCTGCCTTTACACCAAGTTTCCTTGGCAGTCCTGAGTGCTCTGCCTTGGTCTATAGCATCTGAATGGAATAACCAGGGGGCCATACTGGAAGGAAAGAATGCATATCTAAAGGAATGAATAAGTAGGGGACTGACGAGAGAGTGTAAGACAATGAATCAGTTCCAATGGGCTATACCACTTCTCTAAGAATATTTAACTAACCGGACTCATGTAACTTGTGGCCGTGACATGTATGTCTAAACTTAGCTCAAGCGTGGCTTTGTCCACCTTGTGTCCCAATTCTGGTAACTAGGCTTCTATTGCAAGCCAAAACTCTACTGTCCACTTTTACTTAATTCAGATTTAAAAATAGGGCTGCTTTGTTCCATGTGTCAGTGTCAAATGTATTGGTTTTCCTAATAGTTCAGCCTATCTAGAACTTTCTTGGCTTTTGCTAGTCCTACTCTTATGGAATGGAATTCTGACTCTGAGTAATGAATAATTAAATGTAAATGCTTCTGCTAAAGTGGTTTCATTGGCTGTTAACTAGATGCCAAATAATAATAAAGGTATTAAGTATTATGCATACCAGCAGTGAATTCAAGTTCAAAGTTCTGGCTTGAACCTTTTGGAAAAAAAATAATTTTACTGTGCCCGAGGAATGATGGTCATTTAGAAACCACATAATATTATTAGACTAAACTGAGCCAACTATTTCAAGGGGGGTGGGGAAAACGAAAAATTCTTTACTTACCATCACCTTTGTAGCCATGATACAAGTAAATGTTATTATAATGATAAGGAAATGATTAATAAATCCAATCAGAACTCCTAAGAAACAATAATATAATGAAAGATTAGAAAGACTTACAAATATTAAATAAATCAATGAATTGTAGGTTAACATGTCAACACAAGCTGATATTAGAAAGACCCCTTCCTCCCAATACAAACACATGGATCAAATATAATAATGGAAGATTTGGTTGTAATGTCAAGCTTGAAATTGACAGGAAAATCTCCAAACTAAATTCCCTGCATACAACCAGGAGTCGTAAGGGGCTGACCATCCCATGAAATGAAAGAAGCTCAGCCACTGACCCTGCCTAGGAAACTGTAAGGAAGCTTTGCACTCTGTCTAAAATATTAGGTGGAAAAGAAGTCACCCACTGGAAGCCAGCACCTCTGCCTGCAGGTAACTGTGGAATGATCCTAAACTGAGATGTTTGCATTGTAACTGGTCCAGGTATGGTGAAATCCATCAGCCTAGGCAGAGGCAAATGTGAAACTACCCTGTGGTTCAGATTCCATATCCTGAGTACATAACAAGAATGCCCAAATCAACCCCCTGCTGGAGAAGAATTTACAGTTGGAGATTATAATCTGCTTCAGGAAATGAGTGAATCACTGTAAGAAAGTATTAGCCAGACACAACAAATAGGAGAATTTGTAAGCCAAGGAAGAGAAAAAAGGATATAGTTTAGTTGTAAAGATACTTTGAAATAAGTATTTGTAAGGAAGGAAGGAATACAATGACAATGAAAGAACAAGGCTGTATTGTAAGTCAGAGCAGGCAGATTTGTACAGGAGCCAAACAGAATCCTCCTGCAAATAAAATATATACTCATGAGAAAAAAAAAAAACTTCAATGGATAGAGTTCAAATCTCTTTTCTTTCATTAGTTTATCTACAACTCTGGTGGTCTTTTGTTACTTAACTCTGGAGATTAACTCTAACATACATGTTTTTTTAAACAGGAAAGACTAATTTCCCCTGCCACCCTGGAATTGCATATGGAAGACTAGATATGCTTTACATCCTTTTTTGGAAATTGATTGCAAACTCTAGTTTTGAGCTCTGGATGCCACACTAAATTTCTAGCATACTTAGCATGAGTTTTCATTGATTTCTATTAAATTAACATAAAAATACACACAAGCACATTTCTTGGCACTCTCCCAAAAGGACACCCTTTTCAAATATCCTAGTTATAATAAAGTAACAGGTAATTAGTTAATCAAATCATTATTTTAACTGTGTCATGACTGGTACGTATTCTAAAACAAAATTTTAAAAATAACAATTTACATTTATAATTAAAGCTATGATTTCTGGTACTTATAAAATCTGTTTTTAGTCGCAGAACAAGGAAAAAATATGGATATTCTAGTAATACTATGTAACTGATAACATCACTATTACATAAATGAAAATTATCTTATTTTAAAAATAGTTTTGCAATTTAAATACCTTAAAATGCCAAGTTAATAATTATTCTCCTACCATAGAAGCTTATCAAGAATAAATTATATAATGGTGGAAATTCATGTTTTCTTTTTTTTTTTTTTTTTTTTATGTTCTCCTTCAGTTTTTTTTTTTAATTTTTTATTTTATTTATTTATTTATTTATTTTATTTTTTATTATACTTTAAGTTTTAGGGTACATGTGCACATTGTGCAGGTTAGTTACATATGTATACATGTGCCATGCTGGTGCGCTGCACCCACTAACTCGTCATCTAGCATTAGGTATATCTCCCAATGCTATCCCTCCCCCCTCCCCCCTCCCCACCACAGTCCCCAGAGTATGGTATTCCCCTTCCTGTGTCCATGTGATCTCATTGTTCAATTCCCACCTATGATTGAGAATATGCGGTGTTTGGTTTTTTGTTCTTGCGATAGTTTACTGAGAATGATGGTTTCCAATTTCATCCATGTCCCTACAAAGGATATGAACTCATCATTTTTTATGGCTGCATAGTATTCCATGGTGTATATGTGCCACATTTTCTTAATCCAGTCTATCATTGTTGGACATTTGGGTTGGTTCCAAGTCTTTGCTATTGTGAATAATGCCGCAATAAACATACGTGTGCATGTGTCTTTATAGCAGCATGATTTATAGTCATTTGGATATATACCCAGTAATGGGATGGCTGGGTCAAATGGTATTTCTAGTTCTAGATCCCTGAGGAATCGCCACACTGACTTCCACAATGGTTGAACTAGTTTACAGTCCCACCAACAGTGTAAAAGTGTTCCTATTTCTCCACATCCTCTCCAGCACCTGTTGTTTCCTGACTTTTGAATGATTGCCATTCTAACTGGTGTGAGATGATATCTCATAGTGGTTTTGATTTGCATTTCTCTGATGGCCAGTGATGATGAGCATTTTTTCATGTGTTTTTTGGCTGCATAAATGTCTTCTTTTGAGAAGTGTCTGTTCATGTCCTTCGCCCACTTTTTGATGGGGTTGTTTGTTTTTTTCTTGTAAATTTGTTTGAGTTCACTGTAGATTCTGGATATTAGCCCTTTGTCAGATGAGTAGGTTGCGAAAATTTTCTCCCATGTTGTAGGTTGCCTATTCACTCTGATGGTAGTTTCTTTTGCTGTGCAGAAGCTCTTTAGTTTAATTAGATCCCATTTGTCAATTTTGGCTTCTGTTGCCATTGCTTTTGGTGTTTTGGACATGAAGTCCTTGCCCACGCCTATGTCCTGAATGGTAATGCCTAGGTTTTCTTCTAGGGTTTTTATGGTTTTAGGTCTAACGTTTAAATCTTTAATCCATCTTGAATTGATTTTTGTATAAGGTGTAAGGAAGGGATCCAGTTTCAGCTTTCTACATATGGCTAGCCAGTTTTCCCAGCACCATTTATTAAATAGGGAATCCTTTCCCCATTGCTTGTTTTTCTCAGGTTTGTCAAAGATCAGATAGTTGTAGGTAAGCGGCGTTATTTCTGAGGGCTCTGTTCTGTTCCATTGATCTATATTTCTGTTTTGGTACCAGTACCATGCTGTTTTGGTTACTGTAGCCTTGTAGTATAGTTTGAAGTCAGGTAGTGTGATGCCTCCAGCTTTGTTCTTTTGGCTTAGGATTGACTTGGCGATGCGGGCTCTCTTTTGGTTCCATATGAACTTTAAAGTAGTTTTTTCCAATTCTGTGAAGAAAGTCATTGGTAGCTTGATGGGGATGGCATTGAATCTGTAAATTACCTTGGGCAGTATGGCCATTTTCACGATATTGATTCTTCCTACCCATGAGCAAGGAATGTTCTTCCATTTGTTTGTATCCTCTTTTATTTCCTTGAGCAGTGGTTTGTAGTTCTCCTTGAAGAGGTGCTTCACATCCCTTGTAAGTTGGATTCCTAGGTATTTTATTCTCTTTGAAGCAATTGTGAATGGGAGTTCACTCATGATTTGGCTCTCTGTTTGTCTGTTGTTGGTGTATAAGAATGCTTGTGATTTTTGTACATTGATTTTGTATCCTGAGACTTTGCTGAAGTTGCTTATCAGCTTAAGGAGATTTTGGGCTGAGACAATGGGGTTTTCTAGATAAACAATCATGTCGTCTGCAAACAGGGACAATTTGACTTCCTCTTTTCCTAATTGAATACCCTTTATTTCCTTCTCCTGCCTGATTGCCCTGGCCAGAACTTCCAACACTATGTTGAATAGGAGCGGTGAGAGAGGGCATCCCTGTCTTGTGCCAGTTTTCAAAGGGAATGCTTCCAGTTTTTGCCCATTCAGTATGATATTGGCTGTGGGTTTGTCATAGATAGCTCTTATTATTTTGAAATATGTCCCATCAATACCTAATTTATTGAGAGTTTTTAGCATGAAGGGTTGTTGAATTTTGTCAAAGGCTTTTTCTGCATCTATTGAGATAATCATGTGGTTTTTGTCTTTGGTTCTGTTTATATGCTGGATTACATTTATTGATTTGCGTATGTTGAACCAGCCTTGCATCCCAGGGATGAAGCCCACTTGATCATGGTGGATAAGCTTTTTGATGTGCTGCTGGATTCGGTTTGCCAGTATTTTATTGAGGATTTTTGCATCAATGTTCATCAAGGATATTGGTCTAAAATTCTCTTTTTTGGTTGTGTCTCTGCCAGGCTTTGGTATCAGAATGATGCTGGCCTCATAAAATGAGTTAGGGAGGATTCCCTCTTTTTCTATTGATTGGAATAGTTTCAGAAGGAATGGTACCAGTTCCTCCTTGTACCTCTGGTAGAATTCGGCTGTGAATCCATCTGGTCCTGGACTCTTTTTGGTTGGTAAACTATTGATTATTGCCACAATTTCAGCTCCTGTTATTGGTCTATTCAGAGATTCAACTTCTTCCTGGTTTAGTCTTGGGAGAGTGTATGTGTCGAGGAATGTATCCATTTCTTCTAGATTTTCTAGTTTATTTGCGTAGAGGTGTTTGTAGTATTCTCTGATGGTAGTTTGTATTTCTGTGGGATCGGTGGTGATATCCCCTTTATCATTTTTTATTGCGTCTATTTGATTCTTCTCTCTTTTTTTCTTTATTAGTCTTGCTAGCGGTCTATCAATTTTGTTGATCCTTTCAAAAAACCAGCTCCTGGATTCATTAATTTTTTGAAGGGTTTTTTGTGTCTCTATTTCCTTCAGTTCTGCTCTGATTTTAGTTATTTCTTGCCTTCTGCTAGCTTTTGAATGTGTTTGCTCTTGCTTTTCTAGTTCTTTTAATTGTGATGTTAGGGTGTCAATTTTGGATCTTTCCTGCTTTCTCTTGTGGGCATTTAGTGCTATAAATTTCCCTCTACACACTGCTTTGAATGCGTCCCAGAGATTCTGGTATGTTGTGTCTTTGTTCTCGTTGGTTTCAAAGAACATCTTTATTTCTGCCTTCATTTCATTATGTACCCAGCAGTCATTCAGGAGCAGGTTGTTCAGTTTCCATGTAGTTGAGCGGCTTTGAGTGAGATTCTTAATCCTGAGTTCTAGTTTGATTGCACTGTGGTCTGAGAGATAGTTTGTTATAATTTCTGTTCTTTTACATTTGCTGAGGAGAGCTTTACTTCCAACTATGTGGTCAATTTTGGAATATGTGTGGTGTGGTGCTGAAAAAAATGTATATTCTGTTGATTTGGGGTGGAGAGTTCTGTAGATGTCTATTAGGTCCGCTTGGTGCAGAGCTGAGTTCAATTCCTGGGTATCCTTGTTGACTTTCTGTCTCGTTGATCTGTCTAATGTTGACAGTGGGGTGTTAAAGTCTCCCATTATTAATGTGTGGGAGTCTAAGTCTCTTTGTAGGTCACTCAGGACTTGCTTTATGAATCTGGGTGCTCCTGTATTGGGTGCATAAATATTTAGGATAGTTAGCTCCTCTTGTTGAATTGATCCCTTTACCATTATGTAATGGCCTTCTTTGTCTCTTTTGATCTTTGTTGGTTTAAAGTCTGTTTTATCAGAGACTAGGATTGCAACCCCTGCCTTTTTTTGTTTTCCATTTGCTTGGTAGATCTTCCTCCATCCTTTTATTTTGAGCCTATGTGTGTCTCTGCACGTGAGATGGGTTTCCTGAATACAGCACACTGATGGGTCTTGACTCTTTATCCAACTTGCCAGTCTGTGTCTTTTAATTGGAGAATTTAGTCCATTTACATTTAAAGTTAATATTGTTATGTGTGAATTTGATCCTGTCATTATGATGTTAGCTGGTGATTTTGCTCGTTAGTTGATGCAGTTTCTTCCTAGTCTTGATGGTCTTTACATTTTGGCATGATTTTGCAGCGGCTGGTACCGGTTGTTCCTTTCCATGTTTAGCGCTTCCTTCAGGAGCTCTTTTAGGGCAGGCCTGGTGGTGACAAAATCGGTCAGCATTTGCTTGTCTGTAAAGTATTTTATTTCTCCTTCACTTATGAAGCTTAGTTTGGCTGGATATGAAATTCTGGGTTGAAAATTCTTTTCTTTAAGAATGTTGAATATTGGCCCCCACTCTCTTCTGGCTTGTAGGGTTTCTGCCAATTCATGTTTTCTTTCCAAATAACCTTGTATTTGGTATATTTGGCATTACAGTTCTTTTTCAATTCTATAGAGAATAAATGCAAAATTGTAGTGGATGTTCAACAGGAATGAGAGTCTTCCAATAAGTCACTGTTACTTGTTAAGTACCTCTTGTGACTGATATCCAAATCAAGAAGCCATGTAACAATGAATATACACACTATACATATGCAAGAACTGCTAGGTCATACAAACTTTTATTGACTGGGGAGACTAGTCTTTTAAAATTAAAAGAGAATAAAGGGCAAAACAACAAAAATACACTTAAATGGAAAAAAATAATATTAGTGTCTTTATAAAAAGCATCCTATTCAGTGGCATAAATTTAAATTCTGAACGCTCTGGGGGGAAATGTAGGAAATGGGTCCCTTTCCAAATATAATTTTGCATCTTAAAATTCAAAGGACAAATCAGCACTGAAGAAGATTGGGTAAAAAGAACATCAAAAATACAAAGAACAGTTGTATTTATTCTTTTTTTTTTTTTTTTTTTTTTTTGAGACAGAGTCTCACTCTGTCTCCCAGGCTGGAGTGCAGTGGCACAATCTCAGCTCACCGCAACCTCCACCTCCAGGGTTCAAGTGATTCTCCTGCCTCAGCCTCCTGAGTAGCTGGGATTACAGGCACATCCCACCATGCCCGGCTAATTTTTTTATTTTTAGTAGAGACAGGGTTTCACCATGTTGGCCAGGCTGGTCTCGAACTCCTGGCCTCAAGTGATCCACCCAACTTGGCCTCCCAAAGTGGTCAAAGTGCTGGGATTACAGGCATGAGCCACTGTGCCCGACCAAGTTGTATTTATTCTAATGCCTTTTTTTAAAAGATAAAACGGATTAAGGGAAGGTAATGTATTTGCAAAATACTGATTGGATAGGTTTATACAGCACCAACCATTCAGCAATATTTAAATCAAACTCTGATAAAAAAATGAAAATAATTAATTTTCCAATGGTGAATATTCTTAATAACTTTGCTAATAAAGGCTGAGAGACTGAATATGCAAATGGACAATGGCCAGAACATATATAAAAATCAAACTTTGACCAACAACCTTTAGCAACCTGTCCAGGGAAGCAACCCTCTTATCTACAATAAACAGTCAAGAAAGCCAGTCTGATGTAAGTCAGAATTGCAGGAAGCCAGGTTGCTATCTCTAGTGAAAATCCAGGAAGCTAAACAAAACAATCAGTCCCAAATCGTTAGGACTTGATTAATAACTGACGGCTTCCCTAATTGTTGTCCCCACTTCCAACTTAGAACCAACTAGATAAAGCCAAATATGTACCCTAATCAATCACATAGATGCTCTGCTTCTGGTTTGCCTGTATCCAGTACCCCCATGCCAGCTGCCTCTGATCAGGGCATCCCAGAAGCTTTTCCACTCTTTTGCCTGCTTTTGAGTGTCTGCCAAAATGCCAGTGAAAACGGCCGACTCCCTTGCTATAGCAAGCTCAGAATAAATAGCCTTTGCTTTTCTCCTTTTATTGGTCATCATTTATTTTCACAAATGCATGTAAACAGAAGGTATTACTAAAGTTAGTATTTCATAAAAAGTTAATCATTTAGCTCTTATCATGAATCACACACTGTATTAAATGTTTTTGCATGAGTTATCTAATTTAATTTCATAATAAATATAAAAATTGTTACTGAAATTGATATTACTATATTCATTTTACAGATGAGGGTACTGAGGCAGAGAAATATTGAATAATTTGTTTAATACTGAGATAAGGGCCAGTGCAGTGGCTCACATCTGTTGTAATCCCAGGACTTTGGGAGGCCGAGGCAGGAGGACTGCTTGAGTTTAGGAATTTGAGACTGGCCTGGACAACACAGCAAGACCCTATCTCTACAGAAAAATAAATTAAATACATAAAATTATAGAAAAAATACTGAGGTTATAAGCAGTAAATCAAGGGTTAAAATCAAGACAATCTGATTCCAAAGGGGATAGCTCTTAACTACTATAGTAAATTGGACTTGAAATATGGAGATAGCTGCATATTTTAATTGCTATCAGAAGAAAATAAAAAACACAAAATTAACATTTTATTGTATTTCAACCTCATATGTGGTCACAAAGTACTATATAATAGAAGAGAAAAAAATTGAATTCATTTATATCAACCTCTTTCTTTTATAAATAACCTAAGTGACACTGAGAGGAATGAAGTACTTTGATCAATATTACATATTTATTTAACAGACAACATGAGATTATAGCCCAGATCTTCTGACTGACAGCCCAGATATCCAGCAGGCTTCATAGGGGTACAGAATATTTGCCTGGTAAGGTATATAATTCTTCAAAAAACTTTATGCAAGCGTGTAATGCTAGCACATTCCAAACATATTACATAACATGGGTTAACACTTATCTTTTATGGAGATAATGAGTTAAATGCTATTTGAGAGGCCACTGAAATTCAATGAGTATTTATTGAGTGCTCAGTCATGTTCGGTATTGTTCTAGACACTTAAGTTTCATCAGTGAATGAAATGAAAAATACCTGATCATATTTGTTTACATTCTAGTGGGTGGAAACAAACATTACACAATAGGTACAAGAAGTGGGCAAATTCTATGTTAGACACTGATAAGTGCTATGATAAAAAGAAAGTAGAGCAGAGTGAGCTTGGAAGTGCCATTTTGGCGCCTGGAGGGCAGGTCAGTCTCATTGAGGAGGTGAGGTAGTAAGCTATGCATATAGGAAGGGAAAGTGTCCCAGGCAGAAGGAACAGCCAATGCAAAATTCTAAGGAGCAAGTTCTCTTCCTTAGAATATCAGTTTGAAAATCGTCGACAAAGTGGTTCAATGCTCTAATCTGTTTTGCCCAATTCAATCAATTGTGCAGAAATTGCAGGTGACTTTTATATTAATGATTTGAATCATGGGACTGAGGTCCCTTCACTAGATTTTCAATTTATTTGGTAGTGGTGGGAGTTGGAAGGAAGAGCATCAAAAGGGGAAGAGGTGGTGCCTGGGCATCGATGTTTTTAAAAGCTCCTTGGGTGATTCTAATATGCAGCCTTGGTTCAGAGCCACTATTCTGGTACAGGTGAAAAAGAGAAGGGTGTTTTTTGTTGTTGTCGTTGTTTGTTTGTTTTTCATTCCTGTTCTTAGTAGTCTGCTCAATATGCTCATCAGGCTTGCTGCTCTAGTTGTCACCATCTGGAACTCCAAAACTACAAATCCCCTTCACAGAAATCCTGGGACCTCCCGTCAACCCCACTGGAGGTGAAACACAGGAGAGGTCATATTTCTTCTTTATGGCTCCATTTGTGAGTTCCCCATAACACCAACAAACAAGACTGTGTATGGGTGTGAGACGACTGAAAAAGTTGTTAGAGAATGAGAATGTAAGAGGAATGGACAGAAGAGGGTAGCAACATGGTTGGCATAAAGTGCCTAGCAAAAAGTTTTAAGAACAAGTTTCTCTAATATTCAATTTTAAATCTGGCACTGTGGTGATAGAAAATATCTCATGTCCTCAAATCTTCAGTAAAGTCGTTTCATTTACATGTGTTTGGCAAACAGTAAGTGTCTGTTAGATGAAAGAACAAATGAACTCAAGGGGGCGAATGCAAAAAACAACAGGCCCCCAACCCAACCCTTTCCAATGCCTCCAATGTTTTTCCCAGAGGCAACCCCATTTACCTCATTGTTTTTAGTTACCCCATCTGTAAACAATCTGCTCATGCTGTGAATTTTTGATGTCTCAATCTTAGATGTTGCATACTCACTTCCTGCCAAGATAGATAAAGATTTAACTACATTAAACCACCACAAATTTTCCCTACTCATAACAGCTAATAAATTATATCACTAGTCAGCATTGCACTTATTACATTTGCAACTTTAAATAATGTAACTCACAGTTCTTGCTTCAATATAAACAATCCCTCTTCACTTTGCCAGATAAGAATTTTGTATCCCTTACCCTTGTCTTCATCTTTGGTTCCTTTATTACACTATCATGCTTCACATTTACAACCTGTTCTGTAACTATAGTTAAGCAATTCTTGCTTTGCCTACAGGTGGACTGTATTTTTGAAAATCAGTAAAGGATATTTATGCTACATCTGTGTAAACAGTATTCACTGTCCATGAAAGTTACCTTCTATGTCTCTACTTGTTTTTTTGTACAGCTTTTTGTCATATACCCTACTCAATTAAATTATAAATTGCCTTTTTACTTTGTCTTGAATTGTCTTCCTTTATGGCATCATTAGACTAGATTCTTCCAACATTTCCAGAATACTAGCAAATCCAGGAACTCCTTTTCTTCTACAGGCAGTTCTTACAGTCTTGAAGTCTTTCAATCTGGATAGACAGGCTTCCTGTTGCATAACTATCCTGGAACTTGCGTTCACTGCATTTCTGAATTTGTTCCACTGTTTCACAGACCCAATCCACTCCATTTCCTTCAACAAGTCCCTTGTTTTCTTGGCCTGTATTCTCAAGAAACATCCTAAAAAAGAATATTAGTGAGGCAAAGCTTTCTCAAAAGTTTGGGTTTCATTTTCTTTTTCATTCTGCCCACATATTTTATCAATAGTTTGGCATGGTATAGAATTCCAAGTTCAGGAGGCGTGGTGGCTCACACCTATAATCTCAATATTTTGGGAGGCTGACGAGGGAGGATGGCTTGAACCCAAGAGCTCAAGACCACCCTGCGCAACACAGCGAGACCCTGTCTCTAACCATTTTTTTTTTTTTTAGGGGGAGTTTTGTTCGTGTCTCCCAGGCTAGAGTGAAATGGCGTGATCACGGCTCACTACAACCTCCATCTCCTGGATTCAAGTGATTCTCCTGCCTCAGCCTCCCAAGTAGCTGGGATTACAGGTGCCTGCCACCATGCTCAGCTAATTTTTGTATTTTTAGTAGAGACGGGGTTTCACCACGTTGGCCAGGCTGGTCTCGAACTCCTGACCTCAGGTGATCCACCTGCCTTGGCCTTTCAAAGTGCTGGGATTACAGGTGTGAGCCACCACGCCCGGCCCTGTCTCTATAAAAAATAAAAAAAATTAGCTGGCATGGTGGCTTACGCCTGTAGTCCCAGCTACTCAGAAGGCAGAGAGGGAGGATCACTTAAGCCTAGGAGGTCAAGGCTTCAGTGAGCCATGACTGGGCCATTGTACAGCAGCCTGGGCAACAAAGTGAGACCCTGTGTGGACCAAATAAAAAAAAGGAATTCTAAGTTTAAAGTCATTTCTCCTAGGAACTTTTAGGGTTTCTTGTATCTTAACACTCACTCAAAAGTTTGTTGCCAGGCTGATTCTCATTCCTTTATGGAGTACTTGAACTTTCTTCCTAGAAGCTTTTAGAATCCTCTTCATTCTTGCTATCCTTAAATTTCATGATATATCTATGTATATACATATTTTTCTTTTTTCTGTTCAGTACTCAGTAGGTCTTCTACATTTGCAGAATCATGTTTCCCTTTAGTTCTGAAATTTTTTTCTTATTAAGCAAGTTTCATCCAACCACTTTATCTTTTCTAACTTTCAGGAACTTCTACTATTCTGATGTAGAAAATGTAAATTCTTAGGATTTATCTTTTCTTTCTCTGTTGTTCTCTACTTTTCCTCTTTTCTTTAATCTTGTAGTAATGCAAATTGAGCCTACCAACTGACCTTACAGACTATGAGACAGAGAAATAAATCTCTCATGACTCATGTTTATTCTTTCCACTTAGTTAAAAGGTTTACCCAACATCAGCCCAGCTGGGTTTAGTGGGTGAGTGCTACCTATGACTGTGAGTATTCATTCCTACTACAAGTCAAGATTCATTCTCAGTGCTGTGTATATAACAGTGAACAAAGAAAAAAATTCCTGACTTCTTGAACTGACTTTGTAGTAGAGGGACACAGACAATAAAAAATTAAAATGTTGCATGTCCAGTATAATTCTGGAGTCAGCAGCTGTAGCTGCAGCCTTCTGATTTTGTAGGCAGCTTTCTGTTCAGAGACAGGCAGCAGCTTCTTTGGTGGCTTGCTCTTATAGTGTGACTCTAGGAATTTTTCTCAGAGTTCTATGTTTCTTCAGCCCTCCTATGATTCAGTAGAATATGTAATACTCGTTGAGAAATTCTTTTTATCTTTAAATTACAGAGCACATAGAATGATTTCTATGAATTCTATTCTCTGTAACTGAACCTGACTGCTACAATAGTCACAAAAATAGATTGTACTTTTCAGCAAGAAGCCTCCTTGGTATTTTTCTTTCTGTCCTCTGAGACCAAAGTCTAGGGGCAAAGCTCATTTAAGTTCCCAGCACAGCCCCGACCTCAATTTTGTATGTACTCAGGGAAGCATTCCTACTATTTGCCATCTAGACAGATAATTTAACTGATGAGAATTCCAAGCTGACAGCTAAACGGAATACTGTACCAAAAAGTATCAATGAGCACTTTGGGAGGCCGAGGTGGGCAGATCACGAGGTCAGGAGATTGAGACTATCCTGGCTAACACGGGGAAACCCCGTCTCTACTAAAAATACAAAAAATTAGCCGGGCGTGGTGGCCGGTGCCTGTAGTCCCAGCTACTCGGGAGGCTGAGGCAGGAGAATGGCGTGAACCCGCGAGGCAGAGCTAGCAGTGAGCCAAGATCGCGCCACTGCACTCCAGCCTGGGTGACAGAGCAAGACTCCATCTGAAAAAAAAAAAAAGTATCAGTGGGCTTGAGGATTATAAATCTAAAAGGCATATGAGCTTCCCAGAACTTCAGGTTAATAAAGGAGAAATATATGAATGTAACCAGGTTAAGCCTAAAATTTGATATACCCACTTTACCATTTGATCTGCAAATACTGCAAGAACACTCAAAATGAAAATGAAGACCTCAAGCAAAAATTTATGTATGCTACTTATAAACATTCTGAAAGTGTCAGATATTATGTTTACTAGAACCCCCTGAGTCTTACATTGTCAAATTATGGCCTTTTATGACATGGCCCATTGACAGATTTGCCTAGAATTTATGAAATACAACAGTTTATCCTGAATAGTTTACATTAGAATTATTTATTTGCTTTTGAAAAATGCATAAACATACTATTTTAGTCACCTCAGGCTGCCATAACAAAATACCCTAAACCGTGCCGCTTAAACAACAGGAATTTATTTTCTCACAGTTCTGGAGGCTGGGAAATCCAAGATCAAGGATTGGTTGATTGCCCCCCAGTTTGGCTCCTGGTGAGTACTCTGTTCCCATTTTGTCGATTTCTTGGAGAGTGAGAGAGAGTGAGCTCTGGTGTTTCTTCATCTTCCTATATGGTACCAACCCTATCAGATTAGGACCCCACCCTTATAGCCTCATTTAACCTTAATTATCGCCTTATAGGTCCCATCTGCAATACTGTCAACACTGGGGACTAGGGCGTCAACATCAGAATTTTGAGGTAGACACAGTTTAGTGCACAGCACATACTTCCAGAATTTTGCTTTTAGAAAATGTAAAAATATTTTACAATATTGATAATTGTAAAAACCTTTATTTAGTGATTAACATGAGCCAGGCACTATGATGTTTTATAAATGTTTTCTTATTTAATCTTTACAACCAATGAGATAAATTCAATTATCCTCATTTCACAGATGAGGAATTGATGCTCAGAGGTGCTAAGTAACTTAACCAAGATCACATGGCTAGTACAGTAAAGATTCCAACACAGACAATTCTCTTAGCTACTATGTTATAATTTAATGTATAAAATGCTGGTACATTATATATCAGTAAGAAGTGTTGTTCAGTAAGGATTTTACAACAGGTGACACTGGAGACTGAGAAGGTACCATGAACTGGCACGGTTACGTGTGTGAGATAAGCCCTACTGTAAATATACTACTGTGGGCACTGAAAGGAGGACTGAGTTCCTAGCATGTAGGTATTGGGAGTTTTAGCTTATATACCAATTTGCACTCTCACCAACAGGATCTGAGTTGTTTCTCTACAATCTCACCAACTCTGGGTTTTATATTTAAATAAGACCTCACCTACAACTTCAAAATAAAAATATGAAAATACTGATATAACCCATTTGCTGTAAGAATAATCCTCTATGTAGTCATTGTGGCCTGCTTTAATCACAAGTCATCATGAAGTGCAAACCACGACAACAAGTTCACAAGGTTAAATGCAAAGCTAAGATTAAGGCTAAAATTTGATATGCCTGCTTTATTATTTAACCTGAAAACACTGCAACAACACTCAAAATGAAAACAAAGACATAAAAGAACAATTTATACAAAGATCTTGTAAACATTCTGTAAGTGTCAGATATTATTTAAATTATCTGGATTGGGGAGGAGGCAGAGCAAGATGGCCAAATAGAAGCCTCCACCAATCCTTCTTCCTGCAGGAACACCAAATTGAACAACTTGCCATACAAAAAAGTACTTCCATAAGAAACAAAAATCATGTGAGTGATCACAGTACGTGTTTTGAACTTCATATCACTGAAAGAGGCCCTGAAAAGGGTAGGAAAAATAGTCTTGCATTGCCAACACAACTCCTTCCCCATTCCCTGGCAGTGGCCCAATGGTGCCGAGACAGAACCCGTGCACTTGGAGGAGGAAGAGTGCAGTGATTGTGGAAACTGGCATGGGAACTCAGTGCTGCCCTGTAACAGTGGAAACCACCACCAGGCAGAACTCAGGCAGCACCCATGAAGGGATCATCTGGACCTGCCCTAGCCAGAGGGGACTCGCCCACCCCAGTGCTCAGAATGCATTCTGGCAGACCTCATACCACGGGCTAAAGTGCTCTGCGGTCCTAAATAAAGCTGAAAGGTGGTCTAGGCCATAAGGACTGCCATTCCTGGGCAAGTCCTGGTGCTGTGCTGGGTTTGGAGTCAGTGGACATGGGGGGCATGTGACCTAGTGAGACACCAGCCAGGGTAGCCAATTAGAGTGCTTGCACCACCCCTTCCCATAACCCCAAGCAGCAGAGCTCCAAAGAGACACCTTCCTTCTGCTTGAGGAAAGGAGAGGGAATAATAAAGAGGACATTCTCTTGCATCTTGGATACAAGCTCAGCCACAATAGGACAGGCATTAGGCAGAGTCCTGAGGCCCCCATTCCAAGCTCTAGCTCCAGGATGACATTTCTAGACATACCGTAGGCCAGAAGGGAACCTGCTGCCTTGAGGGGAAAGACCCAGTCTTGGCAGGATTCATCACCTGCTGACTAAAGAACCCTTGGGCCCTGAAAAATCTGCAGTGGTAACCAGGCAGTACTTGCTGTTGGCCTTGGGTGAGACCCAGTGCTGTACTAGCTTCAAGTGTGACCAAGCATATTTCCAGGTGTGGTGGCTACAAGGATAGACTATTGCTTGAGAAAAGCAGAAAGAAGAATAAAGGGACTCTGTCTTGCAGCTCAGGTACCAGCTCAGCCACAGTGGGGTAGAGCATCATGTGGGCTCTCAGGGGTCCCAGATTCCAGGCCTTGTCTCTTAGATGGCATTTCTGGACCTACCTTGCGCCAGAGAAAAGTCCAGTGCCCTGATGAAAAAGTCCCAGGCCTGGCAGCATTTACCAAATTGACTGAAGAGCCCTTGGGCCTTGAACGAATAACAGCAGGTAGCCAGACAGTACTTGCTGCATGCCTGGGGTGGTGGTGGCCATGGGGAGAGACTCCTATGCTTGTGGAAAGGGAAGGGGAGAATGGGAAGAACTTTGTCTTGTGGCTTGGGTGCCAGCTCAGCCACAGTAGAATAGAGTACCAGGTAGACTCCTAAGGTTTCCAGCTCCAGGCTCTGGCTCCTACGTGGCATCTCTGAATGCCCCCAGGACCAGGGGGATCTTTCTACCCTGCAGGGAAGGATACAGCCTAGCTGGCTTTGCCACCTGCTGATTGTAGCGGCCTAGGACCTTGAGTGAACCCAAGTGGTAGCCAGGCAGTGGTTACCGTGGGCCATGGATGAGACCCAGTGCTGTGCTGGCTTTAGGTCTCACCCAGTGCAGTAACAGTGGTAGTAGCCACAGAGGTGCTTGTGCAACACCTCCTGCAGCTCTAGGCAGCTCAGTGGAGAGAGAAAGACTACATTTGTTTAGGAGAAAGTGAGGGAAGAGAACAAGAGGCTCTGCCTGGCAATCCAGATAATTCTACCGGATCTTACCCAAGATCACCAAGGCAGTATCTCTTTGAGTCTGCAAGAGCCATAGTGTTACTGGGCTTGGAATGCCCCCTAATCCAGATACAGCTGCGGTGGGAAAAAAAATTAGATCACAATACTCAAGTGCTTCTGAATAACTGAAAAGTCTTCCCAAGAAGCGTGCGTACAAACAAGCCCAGACTGCAAAGACTACAATAAATACCTAACTCTTCAATGTCCAGACACTGACGAACATCCACAAGCATCAAGACCATCCAGGAAAACATGACCTCATCAAATGAACTAAATGAGGCACCAGTGAAAAATCCCTGTTCCACAAAGACAGACATACTGCGACCTTTTAAAAAGAATTCAAAATAAGTGTTTTGAGAAATCTCAAAGAAATTCAAGATAACACAGAGAAGACATAGAGAAGGAATTCAAAATCCTATCAGATAAATATAACAGAGACTAAAATAAGTAAAAGAAATGAAGCAGAAATTCTGGAGCTCAAAAATGCAACTGACATGCTGAAGACAGCAGAGCCACTTAACATCAGAACTGATCAAGCAGAATTAGTGAGCTTGAAGACAGGCTATTTGAAAATACACAATCAGAGGAGACAAAGGAAAAAAGAATAAAAAACAATGAAGCACACCTACAAGATCTAGAAAACAGCCTCAAAAGAGCAAATCTGAGAGTTATTAGCCTTAGGGAGTAGGTAGAGAGAGAAATAGGCATAGAAAGTTTATTCAAAGGTTGTGCAGGATCTGCATTTTATGCCAAAGAAAAAAAAAGTTTATTCAAAGGGATAATAACATAGAACTTCCCAAACCCAAACTTAGAGAAAGATGTCAATATCCAAGTACAAGGAGGCTACAGAACACCCAGCAGAATTAACCCAAAGAAGAACTACCTCAAAGCATTTAATAATCAAACCCCCGAAGGTCAAGGATAAGGAAAGGATCCCAAAAGTAGCAAGAGAAAACAAACGAATAACATACAATGGAGCTCCCATATGTCTGGCAGCAAACTTTTCAGTGGTAACCTTCCAGGCCAGGAGAGAGTGGCATGACACATTTAAAGTGCTGAAGGAAAAAAAATTTCTACCCTAGAATAGTATATCTAGCATAAATATCCTTCAAAGATGAAGAAGAAATAAAGACCTTCACAGGCAAACAAAGCTGAGGGATTTTATCAACACCAGACCTGTCTTATAGGAAATGCTAAATGGAGTTCTTCAATCTGAAAGAAAAGGATGCTAATGAGCAATAAGAAATCATTTGAAGGTACAAAACTAACTGGTAATAGTAAGCACACAGAAAACACAGACTATCATAGCACTGTAATTATGGTGTATAAACTACTAATATCTTATGTAGAAAGAATAAAAGATGATCCAGTCAAAAATAATAATTACAATAACTTTTCAAGACATAGATAATACAACAAGATATAAATAGAAATGAAAAAGTTAAAAAGCAGGGAGACTGAATTAAAGGGTAGAGTTTTTATTAGTTTTCTTTTTGCTTGCTTGTTTGTTTATGCAATCAGTGTTAAGTTGTCATAAGTTCAAAATAATGGGTAATAAGATGTTATTTGCAAGCCTCATGGTAATCTCAAATCAAAAAACATACAATGGACACACAAAAAAACAAAAAGCAAGAAATTAAAACATACCACTAGAGAAAATCACCTTCACTAAAAGGAAGACAGGAAGGAAGGAAAGAAGGAAGAGAAGACCACAAAGGAACCAGAAAACAATAAAATGGCAGGAGTGAGACCTTACTTGACAATAGTAACATTGAATGTAAAAGGACTAAAATCTCCAATCCAAAGACATACAGGGCTGAATGGATAAAAACAAGACACAACAATCTGTTGCCTACTAGAAACATACTTCACTTATAAAGAAATACATAGACTGAAAATAAAAGGATTCAAAAAGATATTCCGTGAAAATGGAAACCAGAAAAGAGGAGGAATAGATATATCAGCCAAAATGGATTTGAAGACAAAAACTATAAAAAGAGACAAAGAAGCTCATTATATAATGATAAAGAGGTCAATTCAGCAAGAGGATATAATAATTTTAAATACATATCACCCAACACTGGAGCAAACAGATATCTAAAGCAAACATTAGCACTAAAGAGAGATGGACTCCAATAGGATAATAGCTGGGGACATCTCAACACTCCACTTTCAGCACTGAATGAATCATCCAAACAGAAATTCCACAAAGAAACGTTGGACTTAATCTGCATGATACAACAAATGGACCTAATAGATATTTACATAACATTTCCTTAAAACATTCAAAAATGTAAAGTATAATAATATAAAGTATCTTCTCAGACCACAGTGGAATACAACTAGAAATTAATAACAGGAGGAATTTTTGAAACTATACAAACACATGGAAATTAACAATATGCTCCTGAATGACCACTGAGTCAATGAAGAAATTAAGATGAAAACTGGAACTTTTTTTGAAACACATGATAATGGAAGCTCAATATACCAAAACCTATGGAATACAGCAAAAGCAGTACTAAGAGGAAAGTTTATAGCTATATACTATTATCAAAAAAGTAGAAAAACTTCAAATAAACTAATGATTCATTTTAAAGAACTAGAAAAGCAAAGGCAAACCAACTGCAAATTAGTAGAAGAAAAGAAATAATAAAGATCAGAGCAGAGATCAATGGAATTGAAAAGAGGAAAACAATAAACAAGGTCAATGAAACAAAACATTGGTTTTTGAAAAAATAAAATTGACAAACCTTTAGCCAGACTGAGGAAAAAAGAGAGAAGACCCACATAAATAAAATCAAAGACAAAAAAGGAGACATTATAACTAATACTGCAGAAATTCAAAGCATCATTAGTGGCTACTATGAGCAACTATATGCCAATAAATTGAAAAATCTAGAAGAAATGAATAAATTCCTAGACACATACAACCTACCAGAATTTAACCATGAAGAAATCCAAAAACTGAGCAGATCAATAACAAGTAATGAGATCAAAGCCATAATTAAAAAAATCTTCCAGCAAAGAAAAGCCTGGGACCCAATGACTTCACTGCTGAGTTCTGCCAAACATTTAGAGACGAACTAATACCAATCCTACTCAAACTATTCTGAAAAACAGAAGAGGAGGGAATATTTGCAAACTCACTCTATGAGGCCAGTATTACCAGGTTACCAAAACCAGGTAGACACATCAAAATAAACAAATGAATAAAAATAAAAAATTAACTGCAGGCCAATATCACTGATGAATACTGATGCAAAAATCCTCAACAGAATACTAGCAAAGTGCATTCAAAAACACATTAAAAAGATCATTCATCATGACTAAGAGGGATTTATCTCAGATGCAAGAATGATTCATCATATGCAAAACAATGTGATACATCATATCAACAGAATGAAGGACAAACACCATATGATCATTTTAATTGATGCTGAAAAAGCATTTGATGAAATTCAACATCCCTTCATGATAAAAACCCTAAAAAAACTGGGTATAAAACTCAACATAATAAAATCTATATACAATAGATCCACAGCTAGTATCATACTGAATGAGGAAAAATTTAAAGCCTTTCCTCTCATACCTGGGACATGACAAAGATGCCCACTTTCACCACTGTTATTCACCATAGTACCAGAAGTTCTAGCTAGAGCAATCAGACAAGAGAAAGAAATAAAGGGCATCCAAATCGGAAACGAAGAAGTCAAATTATCCTTTTCAGATGATGTGATCTTATCTTTGGAAAAACCTAAAGACTCCACCAAAAAACTATTAGATCTGATAAACAAATTCAGTAAAGTTGCAGATACAAAATCAACACATAAAAATCAGTAGCAGTTCTATTGCCGACAGTGAACAATCTGAAAAAGAAATCAAGGAAGTAATTCCATTTACAATACCTAGAAATAAAATTAATTACCCAGAAATTAACCAAAGAGTGAAAGATCTCTACAGTGAAAACTATAAGAAATTAATGAGGACACAAAAAAATGGAAAGGTATTCCATGTTCACAGATTGGAAGTATCCATATTGTTAAACCGTCCGTATTTCCCAAAGCAATCTACAGATTAAATGCAATCTCTATCAAAATACCTATGACATTCTTCACATAAATAGAAAAAAAAATCCTAAAATTTATATAGAACCACAAAAGACTCAGAATCGCCAAAGCTATCCTGGGTAAAAAGAACAAAACTGGACGAACCACATTACCAGGCTTCAAATTATACTACAGAGCTATAGTGACCAAAATGACATGGTATTGGCATAAAAACAGACATAAAGACCAATGGAAGAGGGCCCAGGCACAGTGGCTCATGCCTGTAATCCAAGCATTTTAGGAGGCCGAGGCGTGTGGATCCCTTGATGTCACTTTGAGATCAGCTTGGCCAACATGGTGAAACCCTGTCTCTACTAAAAGTACAAAAATTAGCTGGGCATGGTGGCTCACACCAGTATTCCCAGCAATTTGAGCACTTTTAGAAGGCCGAGGCGGCGCTTGAGGCCAGGAGTTCGAGACAAGTCTGGCCAACATGGTGAAACCATGTCTCTACTAAAAATACTAAACTTAGCCAGGCATGGTGGCACGCACTTGTAATCTCAGCTACTTGAGAGGCTGAGGAAGAAGAATCGCTTGAACCCAAGAAGTGGAGGTAAAAGTGGGCCGAGATCTTGCCACTGCACTCCAGCCTGGGTGACAGAGGCTGACTCCATTTCAAAAAAAAAAAAACAATGGAACAGAATAGAGAACCCAGAAACAGCTCCATATATCTGCAGTCATTTTCGACAAAGGTGCCAAGAATACACATTGGAGAAAGGACAGTCTGTTTAATGAATGGTGCTGGGAAAACTGGATAGCCATATGCAGAAGAATGAAAGTAGACCTCTATCTCTCACCATACACACAAATCAAATCAAAAAGGATTAAAGACTTAAATCTAAGATCTGAAACTATGAAACTACTAAAAGAAAACATTGAGGAAGCTCTCCAGGACATTGGGCTGGGCAAAAGAGTTGCTGAGTAATACCCTAAAAGCACAGGCATCTAAAGCAAATATGGATAAATGTGACCACACCAAGATAAAAAGCCTCTGCACCGCAAAGGAAACAATCAACAAAGAGACAATCCACAGAATGGGAAAAAAATATTTGCAAACTATCCATCTGACAAGGGATTAATAACCAGTATATATAAGGAGCATGAACAACTTAATAGGAAAAATTATAATAATCTGAGTTTAAAAAGGACAAAAGGGCCAGGCACCATGGTTCCCACCTGTAATCCCAGCACTTTGGGAGGCCAAGGCAGGAGGATCACTTGAGGCCAGGAGTTCAAGACCAGCCTGGGCAACATGGGCAGGCTGTGTTTTTGTAGAAACCCCATCTCTACAAAAAAAAAAAAAAGAAAAAAATTAAAAGAAAATTTAGCTAGGTGTGGTGGTGCACACCTCTAGTCCCAGCTACTCAGGAGGCTGAAGTGGGGGGATTACTTGAGCCCAGGAGTTCGAAGCTTCAGTGAGCTAGATCAAACCACTGCATTCCAGCCTGGGTGACAGAGCAAGAACCTATCTCTCAAAAAAAAAAAAAAATTAAAATGGGCAAAAGATGTGAATAGACATTTACCAAAAGAAGGCATACAAATGACAAATAAGTATATGAAAAGGTGCTCAACATCACTCATCATCAGAGAAATGCAAATCAAAACTACAATGAGATATCATTTCATCATAATTAAAATGGCCTATATCCAAAAGACAGGCAATAACAAATGCTGATGAGGATGTGGAGAAAAGAGAACCCTTGTACACTGTTGGTGGGAATGTAAATTAGTACAGCCACTACGGAGAATAGTTTGGATATTCCTCAAAAAGCTAAAAATAGAGCTACCACATGATCCAGCAATGCCACTGATAGGTATATACCCCAAAGAAAGGAAATCAGTATATCCTAAGATATACTTGCACTCCCATGTTTATTGCAGCACTGTTCACAACAGCCAAGATTTGGAAACAACCTAAGTGTCCATCAATAGACAAATAAAGAAAATGTGGTTTATGTACACAACGTAGTAGCATTCAGCCATAAAAATGAATGAGATCCTGTTATTTTCAACAAAATGGATGCAACTGATGTCATTACTTTAAGTGAAATAGGCCAGGTACAGAATGACAAACTCTGCATGTTCTCACTTATTTGTGGGAGCTAAAAATTAAAACAACGGAACTAACAGAGAATAGAATGATGGTTACAAGGCTGGGCAGGGTAGTGGGGAATTAAGGGGCAGAGTGGGGATGGTTAATAGGTACAAAAGTATAGACAGAATTAGATCTAGTATTTGACAGCACGAGAGTGACTAGTCAACGATAATTCATTGAACATTTTAAAATAACTAAGTATAATTAGATTGTTTGTAGCACAAAGAAAGGATAAATATTTGAGGTGATGGATACTCCATGTACCCTGATGTGATTATTACTTATTGTATGCCTGTATCAAAATCTCATGTACCCCATAAATATATATACCATGTACTCACAAAAAATAAAAATTTAAAAGAATTATCTGGATTGGATTGGCATAGCTTTCAGGAATTTATATGTTTATTTTTAATTTTTTTGGTTACATAGTAGGTGTATATATTTAAAAATACGGAACGCTTCACGAATTTGCGTGTTATCCTTGGGAAGGGGCCATGCTAATCTTTATATTATTCTAATTTTAGTATATGTGCTGCAGAATTAAGCACTGCTTTTAGGAATTTAGGTACTTTATTTATTTATTTTTGAGACGGAGTCTCGCTCTGTCGCCCAGGCTGGAGTGCAGTGGCGCGATCTTAGCTCACTGCAAGCTCCGCCTCCCGGGTTCACGCCATTCACCGTGGTCTCGATCTCCTGACCTCGTGATCTGCCCGTCTCGGCCTCCCAAAGTGCTGGGATAACAAGCGTGAGCCACCGCGCCCGGCCAGGTACTTTATTATTATTTTTTGATACGGAGTCTCACTCTTTGGCCCAGGCTGAGTGCAATGGCGCGATCTCAGCTCACTGCAACCTCCGCCTCCCGGTTTCAAGCGATTCTCCTGCATCAGGCTCCTGAGTAGCTGGGATTACAGGCGCGTGCCACCACGCCCGGGGCTAGGTTTTGTATTTTTAGTAGAGAGGGGTTCCACCATGTTGGTCAGGCTGGTCTGGAACTTCTGACCTCAGGTGATACGTCCGCCTCGGCCTTCGAAAAGGAATTTAGGTACTTTAAAATGCTGTTATGTATGTTAACGGAAAAGTAACTACATGCTTCATTTTCAGAACCAACATTCAAATGAAATGAACGTGTCAAATCGACAAAAGCTCAAAAAAGAGAAAAACATATAATTCTTAAAAGTGGTTAATATACTCTTAGATTGCATAACCCTGGTGGCAGTCTGGGTCCTATGATTTTCTTTTAAGCTCCCAAGACTCTAAAATACCTGCTCATCACAAGTTTGTTCAGTGACAACATTCAGTAAAACTTAACATTTGTTTTACAAAATTATGTTGAAAGATATAAACATACGTATATTTGAAGCACAAAAATAATTACGGCTTTTTTTGGAAGCGGAGTTAGACATTTCCGTAGAAAAGTAGATGCAATCAATCTCTCCTGATTTTTGTCCTCCCCACCTTTAATTTTTGACAAACCGAATAACGACACTCACTATTGAGTACTTTTCTAACTCCCTACTGCATCACAAACGCCCGCAGGGGCTTAAAAAGCAGCAGGGGTTCCTGCCCTTCCCCACACTGGCCGGTGTGGTCTGGGGCGGGCCTGATGAGTACCTGGATTTTCGCCCGGCGTGCTGGTAATTCCTACACTTGTGGGTGTTTGAGAGACATGAAGAGGGGAGGATGACCTCTTCCCGGAAGCGGGACTTCCATAAAAGAAGCGTGGTGGGCGGGCCCCGGGCACCTGTGGTTTGGTGAGTCCCCCAGGTGACTGTGATGCGGGGGTCAGCGGGAGAGGCACCCGGAAGCTCCCGGCGTCTGCACCCCGGCAGCGCGAGGAAATGCCCAAAGGTGGGTTCTCAGGCGTGGGAAGCTCGACCCTTCCCCGGGTCCTCGGCAAGGTGGCCGAGGCCGCGCCTTACGCAGGGACCTCCGCCGGGCCATCTGGGTGGCCCGAGTTCGCAGCAGCTTCTCTTCCGCTCGTCCCTCGGCCCTCTCGACGCGCACCCACCGGCCTCACCAAGTCGCACGCAGAGGGGCGGCGGGGCGCTGACCGAGGTCTAGGTCCCGATTGCCGCCGCTCGAGCCGCGCAGTTTGCCTGCAGACCTCGGTCCCCTGCCCGCGCAGCCTCGGCTCCATCAGGCCCGGCCCCTCGCCCGGGCCGCGGCTCCACCAATCGCAGACTTCGCCCGCCGCAGCCGCACCTGCGAGGAGGGGCCCGCGCGCCGCTGCAGCCGCCGTCGCAGCGTCCCCGCCCCGCTCCGCCCCTATCGCAGCGCCCGGAGATCACCCGCCTCCGGCGCCTGGCTCCCTGCAGGCGAGGAGCGGAAGCCGCTATCTGGAGGCGGACTCCGGCGCCACAGAGCCGGGGCAGCCGCGGCAACGGCGAGGCGCGAGGCAGGGGCGCCCGGCAGACCCCGCGACCCCGAGCCAGCGGGCGCCCCGAGCGGGCAGCCTCGCCGGGGGAGGCGGAGGCGGCCACGGCGGCCGCGCTCGGGCGCCCCTCGCGCAGCGCTCCATGCCCGTGTGGTGCTGCCGCTGCTCCCTGGCCGGTCATTTCAGGTGACTTCCTCGCCGGGGATGGGAGGGGAGCAGGCGGGGATGCCGCGCTCTCGAGCTTTTTGGCCTGGCCCGGGCCGGGACCGGGGTGGAGGGCGAGTGCCTGGACCGCAGCGTCCTCCCGCCTCGGCCGTCCTGCCTGGCGTGGGGGTGGGGTGGGGTGCGGTGTGGTGGGGTCCTTGCTCCGGGGAGCCCTGCGCGTTCCCTTTTCTCGCGCTGGACCGCGCGGGTCACGGGACTGCGGGAGCGGCTAGGCCCGGACTGAGTCGGTTACGGCGAGCTGAGACTTCCCAGTAGTGCAAAGTTTTAGTGAAGGGTTCTACGAAGTGCCTGCCTCCCTAAAAAAAAATTATTTCTTAAAAAGTCTTCTAAATAATGTAATGAGTGGAAGGAAGGTAGGGAACTACATTTCAGTGTCATCTAGTCACAAATAGATTCTGCCTTGTTAAGATGTTAGCCATGGTAAGACGTTTGTGTTGTAGAAATTTAAAGAATGAGGCGGTTTTACAATCACCTTATGGGGAAAGGTTTTAGGGGTGATAAAATATAATACATTTCTAAAATAAAAGTATGTTTTCTAGATCTAGCACATTTGGTCAACACCTCAGTCATTGGTGGAAAGACCAGACACTAGAAACTGATTTTAATCCTGGGGTGAAGAATGGTTAAGCATAGGGAATACTTTAGTACCTTCTTTACATATACTGATGTTCCAGAATAATTCTATGTAAGACTTCTTCCCTGGTAAAATATGAAATTTTGATGAAGCGTTCCTAAATAGTGGGTTTCATACAATTTAGGTAACCCATGAACTTGGATGGAAAGAAAGGTATATCATTTCACTAAATTTTAAAAACTAATATTCAGTTACAAATATAAGCAACAAATCACAGTAGTATCTGTGACTGTCATCAGTAGAGATCATAAAATATGTTTATATCACATTGCAGTTAATATAGAAATACTGTTTATACTTATTCAAAATTATAGTAACACATCACTGAATTTATTGAATGCAACAGAGAAGCACATACACATATATATCACGTTTACTTTTTATGACTGTTTTAATAGAATTAGTTTTCTTGTAAATCCTGTGTATATTTAAGAACAGTATTCAGAGAAGAGGTTAAGAAGCGTCATCCTATAGTAAAAGAGATGTAAGGCATAGAGAAAGTTTGGAACTTCTTTTGTAACAGCGATAATCCAAGCTTGTCTAACCTCTCAGTGAGTTTAGAATGAGTCTCTAAGTTGTGGATATTAAGGAAAAATTGTTTCATATAATAAACTGCTTGATTTTAACTTTTAGGCAAATTTGTTGACTACTGAGACAGCGGTTTGAAGGTATCAGATTCACTATGGAAAGTTTTAGGAAATAGGTTCCCCTAGTGAAACTTGTTAAACTAAATAAAGCCCATGAGAATCTAACATGCCTTTCAGAAAATATTGTGTGAAAGCTATTTGACACCTTTTGATGCACAGTGTAGGATTCATATTCTTTTGACTAATACTGGGTGTTGAATACCATTTGCTTCCTGCCGTGCACAGAAATTTGGAGTAGGGAGTGAAAACAAAGTATTTGCTATGTTTTGGTCTTGAGGGACAGAAAGAAAAACAAGCTAGCTGCCAAAGATAAACATTATGATTAATAAACCACACTTTTTATTGCAAAAACAGTTCTGTTGTGTCTAAAGTATTTTTTTTTTTTTAGTTGTTTACCAGCTCCTTCAGGAATATGTTTCTGATTTACCAATGCTATTTCTCGAGCAGTTTCAGGTCAGTTCAGGTCATCCTGGCCAACATGGTGAAACCCCGTCTCTACTAAAAACTCAAAAATTAGCCGGGCAGGGTGGTGTGCGCCTGTAATCCCAGCTACTCGGGAGGTTGAGGCAGGAGAATAGCTTGAACCCAGGAGACACGTTGCAGTGACCTGAGATCGCACCACTGCATTCCAGCTGGGCGACAGAGTGAGACTGTCTCAAAAAAACAAAAAACACACAAAAAAACACAGATTATAAAACAGGTTGTGACATCTATTGTCTAACATCTGAATGGATAAGTAGTCAGAGAACTGTCCACTAACTTTCCAAAGGAAAAAACCTCTTCCTTCGTGTTCTGGAAGATGAAGAGTGTGACTGACTTCATTTGTGGCTTTAGAACCTTCTTTCCATGTGGTAGTATAAATTTGGTAAATTTTAGGTTCATGGTTCCAAAGACTAAAAATTCAGTTAGTAAAGCATTTCATTTTAGTTTGAATGATCATTTAAACAAGTACTGCTATGGTATGGAAAAAGTCTTTTTGTTATCCTGATATTATGTCCACACTATCCTTTGAAATGTTCTCTGAAACTTTGTGCTGTAATGTTTCAAAAACAAAAAATGGAAGGCCTCTAAAAGCATCTTAAATGTCAAATAGGCTTTTAACTTGCTTCCTAACAATAGAGTAACTATTTTTGCATGTAAAGTGCTGTTCTTTACTAGTTGCTAAATGTAATTGTACATATTTTCCAATTTTAATTTGTGCCTCGAAGAAAAAGTAGATTTTTATTACTCAAAATAAGCTCTTGTTTTAAATAGAACAAATATCAAATTGGAAATCTAGAGATTAACACTGTTCATAGACCTGTGATATACTGTGCATGTACTATAAAACATGTACAGCAATACTAAATTTATAACTTAAGCTCTGAATTTTTTAGAAAGAATAATTACTAAAAGTCTTGTTTCATTAATGTTTTATGTAAAACCAGTGAATCACACTTTCCGTTTTTTGTTTCCTTGTTTTTCTTTGTGTTAAACCACTATCAAATAGTAGGCAGGTTTACTACAAATAGTTTATCACAGAGTTTATACCAGTGGCTCCTGAAAAATCAGAGCAGATTACCTATACTATGTAAATTTAGATAAGCTAATGTGTAGAGAATTTGGATAAACTAAACTTTGGTTCTTCATTGCTTGAGGGCTGCACATGCAAAAAACTACTAGACCTAATATATAAATTCAACGGTGTCGCAGGATGCAAAATCAACATACAAAAGTGAATTGTATTTCTGTACATTAACACTGAATAATTTAAAATGAAATTAACAAAGGTATTTCATTTATATAATAGCATCAAAAAATGAAATACATAAGAATAAATTTAATAAATGCAATACTTGTGCACTGAAAACTACAAAATGTTGAGAGAAATTAAAGGTCTAAATAAATGGAAAGGAATTCTATATTCATGGATTGAAAAACTTAATATTCTGTTTTTTCTTTTAAGTACAGGGATGCAAGTTCAGGTTTCTTACATAGGTAAACATGTGTCATGGGAGTTTGTTTCATCACGCAGGTATTAAGCCTAGTACCCATTAGTTCAGGGGTGTCCAGTCTTTTTGCTTCCCTGGACCACATTGGAAGAATTGTCTTCGGCCACACATAAAATACACTCACATTGATGATAGCTGATGAGCTTTAAAAAAATGGCAAGAAAATCTCATAATGTTTTAAGAAAGTCTACGAATTTGTGTTGAGCCACATTCAAAGCCATCCTGGGCCGCATGTGGGTTGAACAAACTTGCATTAGTTGTTTTTCTTGATCCTCTCCCTCCTCCCACCCTTCATCCTCAGGTGGGCCCCAGTGTGTGTTGTTCCCCTCTGTGTGTCCATGTGTTCTCCTCATTTAGCTCCCCCTTATAAGTGACAACATGTGGTCTTTGGTTTTCTGTTCCTGTGTTAGTTTGCTGAGGATAAGGGCCTCCAGCTCCATCTATGTCCCTGCAAAGGACCTGATCTCATTCTTTTTTGTGGCTGTATAGTATTCTATGGTACATATGTACCATGTTTTCTTTATCCATTCTATCATTGATGGGCGTTTAGGTTGATTCCATGCCTTTGCCATTGTGAATAGTGCTGCAGTGAATGTACACATGCATTTGTCTGTATAATAGAATGATTTTTATTCCTTTGGGTATATACCCAGTAATGGGATTGCTGGGTCGAATGGTATTTCTATCTTTAGGTCTCTGAGGAATCACCACACTATTCCACAATGGCTGAACTAATACACTCCCCCCAACATATAAGCATTCCCTTTTCTCCATAACCTTGTCAGCATTTGTTATTTTTTGACTTTTTAATAGCCATTTTGACTGGTGTTAGATGGTGCCTCATTGTGGTTTTGATTTGCGTTTCTCTAATGAGTGATGTTGAACTTTTTTTCATATGATTGTTGGCTGCCTGTATGTCTTCTTTTGAGAAGTGTCTGTTCATGTCCTTTGCCCACTTTTCTGTGGGTTTGTTTTTTCTTGTAAATTTAAGTTCCTCATAGATGCTGGATATTAGACCTTTGTTGGATGCATAGTTTGCAAAAATTTTCTCCCATTCTGTTTGTTGTCTGTTTACTCTGTTGATAGTTTCTTTTGCTGTGCAGAAGCTCGTTAGTTTAATTAGATACCATTTGTCAATTTTTTTTTTGCTTTTGTTGCAATTCCCTTTGGTGTCTTCCTCATGAAACTCTGCTTGTGCCTGTGTCCTGAATGGTATTGCCTAGGTTGTCTTCCAGGGTTTATATAGTTTGGGGTTTTATATTTGAGTCTTTAATCCATCTAGAGTTACTTTTTGTATGTGGTATAAGGAAGGTATCCAGTTTAGATCTTCTGCATATGGCTAACTAGTTATCCCAGCACTATTTATTGAATAGGGAATCCTTTCCCCATTGCTTATTTTTGTCAGGTTTGTCAAAGATCAGATAGTTGCAGGTGTGTGGTCTTATTTGTGGGTTTTCTCTTCCATTGGTCTATGTGTCTGTTTTTGTACCAGTACCATGCTGTTTTGGTTACTGTAGCCCCATAGAATAGTCTGAAGTCAGGTGAGGTGATGCTTCCCGCTTTGTTCTTTTCACTTAGGATTGCCTTGGCTATTTAGGCTCTTTTTTGGTTTCATATGAATTTTAAAATAGTTTTTTCTAGTTCTTTGAAGAATGTCATCGGGAGTTTAATGGGAATAGCATTGTATCTATAAATTGCTTTGGGCAGTTTGTATGAATTTGTATAGCCATTTTAATGATACTGATTCTTCCTACACATGAATATGGAATGTTTTCCCATTCCTGTCACCTCTGATTTCATTGAGCAGTGGTTTGTGTGTGTCATCTCTGATTTCTTTGAGCAGTGGTTTGGAGGTTTCTGATCAAAATGACTTTGATCAGAAGCCTCCAAAGGTACGGGAGAACCTAACCTTTGCACATACTTTGGAGAAATACCAGGGACAGAGCAGAATATAAAACATGTTAAATGCAGTTGCCAAGAGGTAGAAGCAGGCACGGGCAAGACAGCTGATGCATCTGGATCTGATCAGAGGCAGTAGTTGGAATGAGTCAGAAATAGATGGATTGAGCATATAAAACTTCCTCCCAAGGGTAGGCTTGCACTGTGAGGAGGGGTTTCCCTTAGTAGCCATGTCTGATTGGTGTCTGTTTTGGTCAAAAGAGGCTATGTAAGAGGAAACCAAATATTTGGGGTACAGGTTACTTTCTTTGCTTCAAGAAAGCTCTCAGTATGTCCTGAGGAAGTCTCCCCTATCCTAGGGTAGACTGGGAACTCTGAAGGTTATAGGGAAGTAGAAATGCCTGTCTCTGCCTGATTTTTTCTGTTTATCAACCTCCTCTGGGATCAGTGAGTTCAATCTTGTGAAATAACTGTTCTATCCCATGCTTATTTATCATCTGAGAGTAGTAATAAACACACTTACCCACTAGTAGATACTTAATTTAATACTTCCAGACATTGTGGCTGTTACTGACTGTATGAAGATAAAATTAATTAAGGGATTCTATTCTAAAGTAATCTGTTGTATAATGCAGAACATTACCTGTGTGCAGGAGACACTCCATGTATTGCATGAAAATGTGAGAATGCTAAAACTAATTTCTAGAGAGCCAATTGAGAAAGAAAAATTGGAAAATAACATTAAGAAATTATTTTAATATATTTTTGAAGTCTGGGTAACATAGCGAGATCCTATCTCTACCAAAAAATATTTTTTAAATTAGCCAAATGTGGTGGCACACCTGTAGCCCCGGCTACTCTGGAGGCTGAAGCAAGAGGATGACATGAGCCCGGGAGGTGGAGGCTGCAGTGAGCCATGCTTGTGCCATTGTACTCCAGCCTGGGTGACAGAGCAAGAGCTTGTTTCCAAAAAAAAAAAAAAAAAAAAAAAAAAATATATATATATATATATATATATATAAAATGTATATGTAGTATATTTTTTGAATAAAAATGTATAAACCTAATTTCTTATATGAAAATGCACAATTTATAATATATAAATACCGTAACTTTTTCTTAAAATGTGTATGACTATATATTGTATTTTAATGCACTCACCTTTTAAAAAGAAAGGTGTAGAGGAGACACTAGCCATTTCTAGTCTAGTTTCAGAGAATTATAAACTCCTCAACACCATGCTGTCTTTGATCATGAGAGAACTGCTTATTAGAGACTTGCCTAGAAGATACTTGTGAGAGAAAAGCAACTATTAATATTGGGGATATTTGGCCTTCAAGTTGGTATAGGTTGACATGTAGCGAAGCTACTAATTTGAAAGCATTAATCAGAAGGATTTTCTTTGCTTCTTTTATGGAACGATTAAAATATTTTATGTCTAAATAAACTCAGAGTAGAGATTGATTTTTATAAAGGCTATATTGACTATATCTCTTTTTATTCCCCCCTTTTTTTTTTTAAAGAAACTATAGTGACACTGAAACTGAAGGAGAGATTTTTAATTCCTTAGTGCAATACTTTGGTGACAACTTGGGGCGAAAAGTTAAAGCGATGCCATTAGTTGAAGAAACTTCTTTACTGGAAGATTCGTCAGTGACTTTTCCTGTGGTAATAATAGGTAAGTTATTGTATTTTATCTTTTAAAATTATAGTTAATGACCCTTAATACTTTTATAAATCTACAGTTAGTACAAGTTCTTAAGATTTTATTGAAAAGTATTCTTAGGTGGTTTGATATGCTAAAAAACTAATAACCAAATCTTTGGAGAGTAATTGGTTTATCTGATTTTAGCATCTGTGTTAAAATGCAGTATCTTTTTAGTGAAGAACTGATATTACTACATTATTTTAAAATATCTCCTACATTTGTGTTAATTATATGACAGTGTCATGGTAATGTGATAATATTATTAGAGCTCTGAAGAGTATTCTATGTATATTATTGGATAATACCTTACAACTCTGCAGACTTCTGATGTTGGTAGGGCGGATACAGACAGAGAAACTGACACAGATGTTGAGTAACGTGCAAGTTAGTAACCGGTGCTGTATTAGCAATGACATTATAGTACTCTAAGGTAATGTTTACAGTTACCTTAACCACAACACTACTATTTTATATCCTTTGTATCACCTCAACAGATAGGCATTTAAGATATTAAAAATTAAACTATTAATAAAACATAATTCAGATTTATAAGCTTTTATAATTTAGTTTTATTGCATGCATTTAATTACCTGTTATGTATATTTTTCATCTAATATACAAAGTCGAGGAATTCAGACAAGGAATATAGTGTGAAGCTAACTAAGCCAGAGGAGAGAGTTAAGGAATATAGGTGCCTTGGTAGCATATGACTTCCTGTGTTTCTTTGACAGCTTATTTCAAAGTTAGTAGGAAGGGGAGAAAATTCATGTCCTCTGGCTTGTGGGAGGAAAAGAGGAGAGCAAGATTGTTCTATACTAGGTTGTATACTAGATTCTCCTCTACAGGATATGATAGAGGTGACAGTTTTTGTAATAGTTCTCAACCAAGAGATATCAGGGACCATACGTCATGTTTCATTTTCCCCCTTACCTCTAACCTTGGTTTTCTATCCTGAATGAATGGAGGAATCCTGTCTTCTTGTGTGGCTAGGCTGTGGGAAGGTCAGAAAAGAAAAACTTAACCTTCATTTGCACCTGCCCACTCCACTTCCCACAAAGCAGCCTATCCCTGTTTTGCCTCAGCTAGCTGTGAGTAGCTTAGCCTCATGTATATTTATATAGTGTCATTACTGTTGACAATGGCACCACCAGCCTGAGCATAAAGAGCTAATTTCTTAAATATATGTTTTCTGTTGCCGCTGTAACAAATTACCACAAAACTAGTGGCTTTAAACAACGTGAATGTATTATTCTACTGTTCTGTGGGTCAGAAATTCAACATGGGTCTTCCTGGGCCAAAATCAAGGTGTTGGCAGGGCTGTGTTGCTTTCTGGAGGCTCTAGGGAAGAATGTTTCCTTTTCCTGGCTCCCTTCTGTAGCTTCAAAATCAGCAATGTCCTTTCTTAACCTTCTTTCATTGTCATGTCTCCCTTTCACCACAACTGGGAAAAGTTCTCTATTTTTAAGGACTCTAGTGATTAGATTGGGTCTACCTGGGTAATCTAGACTACTCTCCATCTCAGGATCCTTAATCATATCTACAAAGTCCTTTTGCTCTGTAGGAACATTTGCAGGTTCTAGGGGATAGGACTGGGACATCTCTGGGCACGGTGGATCACGCCTGTTATCCCAGAACTTTGGGAGGCTGAGGTGGGCCGGATCATCTGAGCACAGGAGTTCGAGACCAGCCTGGCCAACATGGTGAAACCCCGTCTCTATTAAAAATACAAAAATTAGCCGGGCATGGTGGCGGGCGACTGTAATCCTAGCTACTTGGGAGGCTGAGGCAGGAGGATCACCTGAACCCAGGAGGTGGAGGTTGCAGTGAGCCGCCATTGCGCCATTGTACTCCAGCTTGGGCGACAAGTGAAACTCTGTCTCAAAAAAAAAAAAAAAAAAAAAAAAGGAAAAGAGGGCCAGGCCTGGTAGCTCACACCTGTAATCCCAGCACTTTGGGAGGCTGAGGCGGGCAGATAACAAGGTCAGGAGATCGAGACCATCCTGGCTAACAGGGTGAAACCTTGTCTCTACTAAAAATACAAAAAATTAGCCAGGCATGGTGGCGAGCGCCTGTAGTCAGTCCCAGCTTCTCGGGAGGCTGAGGCAGGAGAATGGTGTGAACCTGTGAGGCAGAGGTTGCAATGAGCCGAGATCGCACCACTGTACTCCAGCTTGGGCGACAGAGCAAGACTCCGTCTCAAAAAAAAAAAAAAAAGATATAAGATTAGTTCTAAATATTTTTTATTTTTCTTTCAGTCTTTAAGGCTTCCTATTCTAGAATTATAAGTTGAAATCTTTCTCCGCTTTCTCTGTTTCTAGTATTCTTATGGTTTTACTTTTCTCATATCTTTGAGTACCTTTTATTTGGGGTAACATATTAGGTAAGGAACAGGATTTTTTCTTTGCAGCTAGCAATTCTCTAGGTTGGATTAAATTTTTGAAAGGCAGAGATAATAAGTGGTAATCCAGAATAAAGGAATTATTAATTCATAAATGGAAGTAGTTCAGGAAATCCAGTTTGGTTTTAGTTAAAGCACATAAACATATAGGAGAGCAATATCAGGATTTAGGACTGGAAAGATGGTTGAGATGTATAATCACCTGGCAGTTTCTTGCCTGCTGCACAGACAAAACCATTTCACTGAGACCATGGCGTTGCAGTAAAGAAGTTGACACAAGGCCAGCGCATGTGAGAGAACTGCAGTTGTTCAAATTAGTCTCCTGATAAAACTCCTGATTGGTCGGGCGTGATGGCTCATACTTGTAATCCCAGCACTTGGGGAGGCTGTGGTGGGTGGATCACGAGGTCAAGAGATCAAGACTGTCCTGGCCAACACGCTGAAACCCCGTCTCTACTAAAAATACAAAAATTAGCTGGGTGTGGTGTCGCGCACCTCTAGTCCTAGCTACTTGGGAGGCTGAGGCAGGAGAATCGCTTGAACCCAGGAGGCAGAGGTTGCAGTGAGCCGAGATCATGCCACTGCACTCCAGCCTGGTGACACAGCGAGACTCTGTCTCAAAAAAAAAAAAAAAAACAACGAAAAAAACAAAACTCCTGATCCCTCCTGATGGCTTGGAGGTTAGGGTTTTTCAAGGATAGTTGGGTGAACAGGGGACTAGGGACTAGGGTGCTGCTGATTGGTTGGGGATGCCATGCCAGGGGTGTCAAAAATGGTTCTCTAGCACTGAGTCCAGCTCTGGGTTGGGGGGCCACAGGACTGGTTCAGTTGAGTCTTGGGTCTGAGTCTTGAATCTTGGGACCAATAGAGTCAGACAGTCATCAGAAACGCAAAAGTCTGAAAAGACATTTCAAAAGGCCAACCTCAGGATCTACAGTAGCGATGTTATCTGTAAGAGCAATTAGGGAAGTCACACATCATGTGACCTCTGGCTGCATGACTCTTCAGCAGTAAAGGATTATAGAAACTCTGCCTACATCTTAGCAGAATTCCGGCACCTCTCATAATCCTAACCTTGTGGCCTTTCATTAGTTTTAGAAAGGTGGTTTAATTTTGGGAAGGACTGTTACCATCCTTGCTTTAAAGTTAAACTATAAATTCCTTCCATGATTAGCTTTGCCTATACCCAGGAGTGAGGGAAGACAGCCGGCCTTTGAAGCTAGAAGCAAGATGGAGTCAGCCATGTTAGATTTCTCTCACTGTCATAATCTTTGCAAAAGTTGTTTCAAATGGAGAACACTGGATAGTCAGAAACAAACAATGAAGACCTTTAGAACAGAAGGCTAACATGATGAGGATTATGTTACCAAAACTTATGTGAATGTAGTATGTGAAATGATTGGGAGTGGGTGAATCTCAGGGCAGAGAAACAGTAGGAGACTTGTCTTTTAGGTGAAGTACAGGAATGAGAATAGCAAAGACAACTGACAAGATATAGGGGGCAAACTAGGTTTAGAACCAGAAACTGATTAACTTAGAAGTTTGCTAGTACCATACTTTGAGATAGGATAGGGTTTGAAGGAGAGGGCACCTCAATGAAGGGACTCATGAGCTTGCTTTTGAGCACATTACATTTAAGTTATTAGTGGGCCATTCTATCAGGTAGAATCAAGAAGTGGAATGGAAATGTGGGATATATCCTTGGGAAATAGGTCAATTTAGAGAACTAATTTTGGATGTCAGTAGCCTAGAGAGTTGAAGCCTTGAGTAGATGAGATTCTCAAAAGAAAATAGGAGAGAAGGCAGAGGTTAAAATCTCATGAAACATCTGGTTTTAAGAGATTAGAAAAGGAAGAACTGGTCAGAGAAAAGAGCCATCTTCAAAGTAGGACAAAAGCCAAGGAACAAGAGTATTAAGATGCATGACCTACCCCTTTCCACCTTTTATTTTTAATAGGAAATGGACCCTCAGGAATATGCCTTTCTTATATGTTATCAGGCTACAGACCGTATTTATCATCAGAAGCAATACACCCAAATACAATCTTAAATAGTAAATTAGAAGAAGCAAGACATCTTTCCATTGTTGATCAGGTATTATTTCTTACATGTCAATTTAAAAAATTTTTTTATGCTGAAACAAGATTAGTTTTTATTTATATGAACTTTCTTAGTTGAAACCCCTTATTCTAAATAACACCTTATATCATTTTTATTTTAGATTCGTAAATGTATTCTGAGTTACTTCTGTTTATTTTCTTGAATTTATTAGAGCAGAGTTTTCTGAATTATTTTCTAATGGAGATTTAGTAGGTGCTCTGTGGTCAAGTTGGGGGTACTGCTTTTTATCATTGGAGCATCATGGTAAGCATTAGAATATACTATCTGGGAAATGCTGGCTTTTTTCAAACTCTGTCTCCCTTTTGTTCATTCAGGACTTAGAATACTTGTCTGAGGGCCTTGAGGGCCGATCATCCAATCCAGTTGCAGTACTTTTCGATACACTTCTTCATCCAGATGCTGACTTTGGGTATGATTATCCATCCGTTTTGCATTGGAAATTAGAGCAACATCATTATATCCCTCACGTAGTTCTTGGTAAAGGTCCACCTGGTGGGGCTTGGCATGTGAGTATATTTTTCTTAGCATTTTAGTGTATGTGAATTATTTGTCTTGATAAGACCAACTTTATTCTTAAGCATTATGATAATGTTATATGTGATGTTTATCACATTTTTATTTGAGAAGAACTTTAATGCTGTTCAGTTAGTTAAATATGGGTTTATTACAAGTAGCAGTAAATCAAGCCAAATTTTATTACTGGTACAGTCTTAGAATAAGCATGTCTCTATACTATCTTACAAGAATTATGTAGAAAACATTTCAAGAATGTTTTGTATAATAAAAATTTAAAACTCACTTATTCATTTTAGACTTTACAGAATCTCACATAGTATTTCAAAGCAGTATCCATTATTTTCTTACATTTTCAGAATCTTAAATGAAAAATGTAAAAGAGGTTGTGTTAGTCTGCTTGTCTGCGATAACAAAATGCCGTAGAATTGATGTCTTAAACAACATATTTATTTCTCACAGTTCTGGAGGCTGGAAGTCCCAAGATGAAGGTTCCAGCCAGTTCAGTTCCTGGTAAAGGCCCTCTTCCTAGCTTTCAGATAGCTGCCTTCTCAATGTGTCCTCACATAGCAGAGAGAGAGAAATAGTCTCTTCTTATGAAGCCAGTAATCCCATTCTGAGGGACCTACCCTCATGACCTCATCTAGCCCTACTTACCTCCCAAAGGCCCCATCTCCAAAAGCATCACATTGGGGGTCAGGACCTCAACGTAAGAATTTTGAGGGTAGATACAATTCGGTTCATAGCAGAGGTTAAACCAGAGAACCAGTGAATTAAGGATTCACTCAGTGCATTTCATTAGGGGGCCAGTAAGTAATAATTGTTCATCCTTCCTGTGTTCTTAGCAGTTAACACTGTGTCTAGTGTGTAGTGAGTGTTCATTTGTTATACAAGTTGATGTTAAGTAATTTAGTTTGCTGTGTTATGAATTACAGACTTCATGGGAACTTTAACATATTACATACCAAATTTTTAGTACAAACTTCGGTTGGCGTGTATTAGTGCAGTTTTGCACATCTGAAAAGTTGTTTACGTTTATAAAATGACTGTTTCAGGGTATCGGGACATTCCTAGATTAAATACATCATGGGTTTCTTTTAAAATCTTTATTCTCTTTTTAATAATGAGTAGCAACTACCAAATTATTTGTTGCTTTTAGCTTAAGTTTTATGATTTTTACTTTTTCATATCAACTTTAAGCTTTATTTACAATAAGCTGCATCCATTTAGAGTGTATAATTTAACAAATGCCTGTAACTGTGAAACCACCAATACAAGATAAGAAAGAATTCTATCATGCCCAAAACTTAAGTGTTTATATTTTCTCTGTTAATTAGTAGCATTCTTAATTTTTAAAAAAGCCATAATGTATTTGGAGGTGGGGAGGGCATTTAGACTGCCTTCTCTGAATTCCTGAGGTTTTATTTTACTTACATTTTTCCGCTTAGAAGAATGATGAGTTGTGCAGGTGATAATTGATCTGTTTCATTTCTTTCACTTATGTATAAAAAAGTTAAAGTATGGATAAACCCTGATTACTGAAAACACATTTTGAGCCAGTGATAAAGGTTAAAATATACCTAAAAGTTGCTGATTTTTTTCAGGCATGTATTCACTAAAATAGGGCTGTAAGTAATATTTCAGCTGTGTACCAGTTGCCAGTCATCACCTCTGTGAAGGTTCCTAATGTTCCCAGACATAATTACTTGATCCTACCTGCATTCCATATCTTAATCTTACTGTGCTTGCCTGTAGTACTATTTATCTGTTTATGCGACCATCTCCCCTGCTATGGTTTATGTACATCCTAATTAACCTGAGTCGTGACTTAAGACGTAAACTCCTTGAGTCATCACCCCTCTCTCCTACTTAGCTTCATATAGTTCTCTGTTTCTCTTGTGATCTAGTTTCTCATCACTCTTCTCTCTTCCAAACTTTCTGTGGCCCCTTGAACCAATTTTGTGATAAACAACTTGTTTGCTTTCCCACATCTTTAACCATTCAGTCAGATGCTGCTTCTGCTCCCTTTCTTGAAAGCTTACTATTTCCTAAAGATACCATTCCCACTGCAGCCCTCTGAAGTGGAGCCTATTCATTCTCCCATAGCCCTATGTCCTATCAGTTTGGCTAGTAAGGTTGGTCTTCTCTTCACACCCCTATGCACTTGTGTAAAAAGCCCTGTTCCATTGAACAGATCATGCCATTTTCTAGCTTTTCTACCATTCCAGACTGTCTCCAGACTGTCTCCATTTCTGGCTTATTTACCATTCCAGACTGTCTCCAGTTACTGAATCTGTGGCACCTAATTCATGGGTCTTCCATTATATCCCAAGTTTTGTTATCACCTTGAATAATTTTACCTCTACAAACATGACACAGAACCAAGATCTTAACCTTTTTGTTCCTTGGTCTCCTCATTCTTGATGATGTTGTATTCTTCATTAGCTACTCACTCCAGTGGCTCCACTGTAGATCTTATCTGTCATAACTACTCAACTTGTAAAAACCTAAATTCTCAAATGTCTTCCTTTCTGATCACAGTTTCCTGTTCTTCAAGCTTATCACCCAGTTAATTCACACTATAGATAATCTTTGAACACAGAGCGTGCTTCAGGCTGTGATCTTCATATCCTTACTTACCCAGCCCAGCTTCTGTAGTCCATGGAGTTAACTATTCTCTTTAATTCCCTTAACCCATTGTCCTTCTGTCACATAGGTTTGTCATACAGGCAATTCATCTAACTATCCACTTTATCTTTTCTTACACTTGAGCAGTCAGACCCCCAGAAAAAAAATTATACAACTGTGAAAATATTCTCCACTCTCAGTTGGGGCCAAAACACTACTATAACTTTTGATATTTCCTTATTAACTTATTTTCAAACCTTTATCTCTTTTTTTTCTTTCATGCTTAGAAGTGGTCTTGGTTCTTATTTTACAGATAAAATGTAATCCATTAGGATTGAACTTCCACAATTTCACACTCAAACCGAAAACTTACACATTGATGCAAATTCTTTTTTTTTAATCCCCTATTATAATGGAAGAGATATTACTACTAAGGCTCACCTTCCAGCCACATTCTGGATCCCTGTCTTCCCAAGAACATTATTTATTTGATTTTCCCCATTTCTTTTACATCTTCACTTTCTCTGCCAGCTTCTATTGGTCAGTATGTAAACATGCTGAAATTATTTCCATCTTTAAAAAAATTTTAGGTGCCAGCTGATCTTTATCCTTTGGTTTATAGCTAACTTCCTGAAAGAGTTACCTATACATACTTCTCCCTGCCTTTGCTTTCTGCTCCTTAGCTTACTCACTCTACCTTCTGCCACCGGTTTTCCATTGGAACTGTTTTTTCTGAAAGTCGGTAACTTTCTTTTTTGCTTAATTTGATGACGAGTCTCAGAATTTATCTTTTCTGATCTCTGCAGCTTTTGACAGTGTTCATATCTTTCTTAGGTTCTCTGAATCTTCAGTCTCCTTGTTTTTCTTCCTGTTTGGTCACTCCTTTTCTGATACCTTTGTGGATTCTTGTCTTTTTTGTTGTTGTTGTTTTTGAGAGAGGGTCTCACTCTGTCATGCAGGGTGGAGTGCAATGGTACAGTCATAGCTCACTGCAGCCTCGGACCCCTGAGCTCAAATGATCCTCCTGGCTTAGCCTCCCAGTGCTGGGATTGCAGGTGTGTGCCACCACACCCAGCTGACTCTTGTTCTTTAAAAATTGCCTTCTGTAGACCTTATCCCAAGCCCAGGTCTTTTCTTCATACTCTTCATTCTCCCTGGGTTATCTTACCTACTTCAATGGCTTGCATATTGATATTAATTGATTCCCAAATCAGAATTCCCAAAATCAAAACCAGCCCAGATTGCTGTTTCTCATATACCCAAGTAAATACATTCCCTTGATTATTCTGCAGGTGTCCTCAGACTCAACGTACCTAAAACTAACTATCTTTATCATCAAGTCCCTTCAATTTCCTTGTCATTAAATGGCATTCTCATGTAGTTACTCAAGCCAGGAACCTGAGAGTCTTCCTTGATTTCTCTTTCTTCAACTCCCATTTCAAATTAATCACCAAATCTTTTTCATTTATGATATTTTGGGTCCATCTACTCTATTTTGTTGCTAATATTGGTCACCGCTGTCTTTCACCAGAATTACTGCAAACCCTTTCTGAATGGTTTTCTTACTCATTGTCTCTTCTCCAATCCATTATCCATACCAAAGCCAGACTCATCTTTCTAAATTACATGTCTGAGATGTTACACCAATGCATAAAACTCTTCAGTTGCTCTCCATCTAACATATAGTATGTAGACTTTGTAATGTATCTCACCATACTCCGATCTAGCCCTTACTAGGTTTCTTGTCATATTCCTCTTTTTATCTCTGACATTCTGTGCTCTAGCATGCTTTTGTTGGGGAGTCCAAGTTCATTCTCAGTCTCGAAGATTCAATAGGATTCACAGGACTCAGTAAAGATGGTGTACTTGTGGTTAAATTTTACTATAGTGAAAGGATACAGATTAGAATCAGCAATGGGAAAAGGTTCACAGGGCAAAGTCCAGGAGAAACCAAGTGTAAGATTCTAGATATCCACTCCTAGTAAAGTCACAGGTGCGTGGTGTCGAGGGATGTTTTCTGTGGGGTCAGTCATATAGGCCAGCAGCTCCCATGTGACTCACCTCTGCCTCCCAGAGCAAAAACTGGTATTCACATAAATCACATTGTTAGGATAAACTCTCATGGTTACACTGGTATAGCATTGCCAAGGCCTTAGGCATGCAAAACTCATGCTCATCAGGTAGAGTATTCAGGGGCTCAGAAGTTATTTCTAAGAAGGTGGCAGCCAAGCCCGGTTCTGAAGACAGGCTTTTGTTGGTAACGTAAAAGGTTGGAACAACGCAGGCCTGCTGAGTTAATCCTTTCAGGCACAAGGCTGAATTTCTTTTGACTCCTTGAAGGACACTCATATTTGCTCTCTTTATTAAGCTGCCACATGGATTTTTATTTGGCTTGGAATATTTTCCCTTTCTAATGGTACACTCCTCAGCCCATTTGTGTCCTTGAAGAACCAGATACTTTCTATATGCTCCTGCATACTTCTATTTAGTTTGCATCCTTTAATACTACAGTCTCCACGGCAGCTTGTATTCATGGCATATAGGTTACATGGGGAAAAAAGAAAGATAGGAGAAAAATGAAGAGATCAAGGCATTAGGGCTCTCAACCAACTGGAAGAACTGGTGCAGTGGGAATAATGTTAAAAAATTGTTGTCAGAAAGTGAAATAGTAGTGTCTTAAGGTTTTAGAGTTACAGGTGAAACTCTCAGGTTCCAAATAATCTCTGATAGATAATACATTCTTAACAGCTCCTTTTATGATGATTCCAGGTTCTGAACCTGGTATCAGGGCTAGCCTCCCTCAAAGCAGGTGGCAGCTTGCTACATTCTCTTTCTTGGGTGATTTGTATATAGTCACAAATGAGGTTTCACAGGGCCTAGCACATAGTAAGTACTCTGTGAAAGTCAGTTATAATAATAATAATATGCCCCATTTTCAAACTGGGTGTTATAGAAGCAGGGCAAGAAATTATGAGAAAAGGAGCCACTGCCTAAAAGAGTTGATTGAAAGAGATCATAGAGGTCATAGGTATAACAGGTACTTGGCCTTTGGGCTTTTCTTGCTTTGTATTGAACAAAGCAGAAATAAGTAGGTCAAGGGAGCTTGATGGCAAGCAGTAGCCTCAGCTCGTTTGTTTCTCAGGCATCCACTGCCTATTTCTGTATCCTTAAGAAGAGATGCTGCTGTATCCACATCAGCCTAGATTTTAGAATTATAATTGATGGAGGGGGGAAAAGCTTCTTTGTTGCTAATTAAAAGAAAGTTAATAATATTAAAATGGAAAGCCATCTAAAATTTTGGAACTTAATGAACATTTTTCCTTTTGTTCAAAAAGTGAATATACTGAATTTTTGTTTCCCTGACATAATATTGTACATCTGAATTATGTTGATCATAGACCAAAGTTATCAACATTGTGTAGGCATTGGATAATATTGTAAATTTGTTTTATAAATTTATAACTATATGAAAGAAGGTTGTCGGGATAATATCAAATGATGAAGGTATGTGAAAGTTTATTGGAGTAATGTTTTTGAGGTAAGTTATCCAACCATTTAGGACTGCAGGAGCGCACCTTGTCCAGAGTCATAATTATTGTAAATGAGATGGATATGGTTAAAAAACAGACCAAAAAAAACCATGTTACTTCTTGTTTTTTGACTGTACTTTTTTTTTTTAAACTCTAATAGAATATGGAAGGCTCCATGTTGACAATCAGCTTTGGAAGTTGGATGGAACTACCTGGACTTAAATTTAAGGACTGGGTATCAAGTAAACGAAGGTAAAGATTGAACTGTATTAAAATTCTTTGATGTACGTTGAAAAAGAGAATGTGGAAAAATTTCAAAATATTTGTGATTTTGTCATGGCTGAAGAATATAAATGTACATGTCTTTCAAATAAAAATGTGTCCTTGAAGCAGTGATTATAATATGCTAGTTTTCATTTAGAGATGTTATAAAACGAAGCACAGAGCTAAGGGATTATTGCAGATTGGTTTCCTGTGACTTTTGTTAATCATGGGTTTATCTACTGTCTTGTTACATCACTCTGTTTAGTTACTTTCTCATCCATCCATATATTATTTTTCATACTTTATTTTTATGCATTGATATATAACTTTATCTATGCATATCTCTTATATGAATACCTAAACTCTGCATACCTAAAGTGTTTGACTTTCAGTATAAAGATTGTATATTTTATGATTGATAATTTAAAATGATGGATAAGCTAGAATCTGGCTTATGGTTGGCTAATTGGGTATGAAGGAACATATTTAATAAAAAAAAAATAAGAGTAGAACTGAGGGCCTGGTGCAGTGGCTCACGCCTGTAATCCCAGCATTTTGGGAAGCTGAGGTGGGAGGATCACCTGAGGTCAGGCGTTTGAGGCCAGCTTGACCAACATGGTGAAACCCTGTTTACTAAAAACACAAAATTAGCCAGGCATGGTGGCGCATGCCTGTAATCCCAGCTACTCGGGAGGCTAAGGCAGGAGAATTGCTTGAACCCGGGAGGCAGAGGTTGCAGTGAGCCGAAATCGCGCCACTGGACTCCAGCCTGGGCAACAGAGCAAGACTCTGTCTCAAAAAAAAAAGGACGGAAGAAATCTCACCTTGGAAAACTATAAATTTATTTATTTTAAGGGGAAATCCCAAAATTTAAAAAGAGAAATATGAAAATCCTGTCAATCATTTTCAAGGATAGTAAATATTAGATAAGAATTACTAATACAGAGAATCTACTCTAATTTGACTACTCACAAAATAAGCAAGAAGTTACGTAACCTTTGTTAGAACAGGGATGTAACATTTGAGTACTTCACTTCCTGCTACATAACAACCATGTTAATTCATAGAAATTTTCCTTAATATGAGGAAATTCAGGGAGAGCAAATTTACATCATCATGGGTAATTGAGATTAAACCTTTCCAAAAATTCATTTTAGATTTTTAAAAAGAATCATATATGGGTTTGAAACTTGAAGTAAAATTAGGCAAGTTGTACAGTTCTTGATCTTCGTAACTTGGCAAGTGAAATTGCTTAACACATTCTTCACTTTGTAAAAGGGTAAGAAAGAGAAAGCTTTATGATTTATGTACCAGAAGCATTTACTTTTCTAAATTATCCATATTGTGTTGAAGTAATATGTGCAAATGAATTTTGTGATAAATTTAGGTTTAGTTGCTGCCTTTGTATAAAGAGAAGACTCTTAGGTCTCTAGAGATTGGTGGAGTTTGAGTTCTGACTCTTATGACTTCTAGTGTTGTGATCCTGAACAAATAAACTAGTTGTCAATTTTCCATTCTGTAAAATGGAGATGATAATACAGCCATGTATTGCTTAATGATGGTGATATGTTCTGAGAATTGTGTCGTTAGGTGATTTCGTTGGGCAAACATCATAAAGTGTACTTACACAAACCTCCGTGGTATAGCCTACTATACCCTTAGGCTATAGGGTACAGCCTGTTGCTCCTAGGCTACAACCCAGTACAGCATGTTGCTGTACTGAATACTATAGGCAGTTGTAACACAATTGTAAGTATTTTTGTATCTAAATATACAAAAAGTACAGTAAAAATACGATATAAAAGATTTAAAATGGTATACCTGTGGGAGGTACCATACCAAAAATGGTATACCTGTATAAGGGCACTTACCATGAATGGAGCTTGGAGGGCTGGAAGCTGCTTTGGATGAGTCAGTGAGTGGTGAGTGAATGTGAAGGCCTAGCACATTACTGTACACTAAGGTACACTTTATAAACACTGCACACTTAGGGTACACTAAATTTCTTTTTAAAAAAGTAATTTTACCACAACTTTAAGATGGCTATGATGTCACTAAGCTGTAGGAATTTTTCAGCTCCTTTATAATCCTTTATGGGACCATTGTTGTATATGCTGTCCTTTGTTGATTGAATTATGTGACACATGACTGAAGAAGTAAAAATCTAAAGTTAATTCTAAATCTTAATAATAATTATTAAACTTCAAAAGAAAAATTTTTGTGAACTTCCCATTACAAGTTACAAACAGTCCCTGATTAATCATGGTTTCACTTAAGGTTTTTAGGTTTTAAGGTGGTACCAAAGTGATGTGCATTTCATACAAACTATACTTTGGGTACCAATGCAACTGTTCTGTTTTTCACTTTCAGTATAGAATTCAATAAGTCACATGAGATATTCAACACTTTATTATAAAATAGGCATTTTGTTAGATGATTTTGCCCAACTGTAGGCTAGTGTAAGTGCTCTGAGCACATTTAAGGCAAGCTAGGCTAAGCTTTGATGTTCAGTAAGCTAGTTGTTATTAAATGCATTTTTGACTTAAAATATTTTCAACTTACAATTGGTCTATCAGGACAAACCCTACTGTAAATTGAAGAGCATCCACATCATGAATTATGTCAAATAATTTGCTGCTTATCTCTGATTGGGGCAGGGGATTTTGCTTGTTGCTTTGAACTTTGGAAAATGACATAAAGACTAATGCAAGTTTTTCATAAAGAACAGTTATGTTTTAGCTCTGCTTGTGAGTAGGAAAACACATAGAGTGAAATGTCATCTGTTACTTAACCTAGATGTAAGATGACTTTGTTTAGCAAAAGACAGATCTGAATTATTTTCAGCTGTTAGGAAAATAGCAGTGTACTAAAATTCATGTCAAGATGGCATGTATAATTTTAAGAAGCATAGATATTAGGCCTGTAATATCTCAATGATTGCCATGAAAATAATTCAGTTGATAGTTATAGATTATAATTGTGAGATAAAGTAGTCCAATTTTCAAATATCCACATTTTAATACCTTCATTTAATGAAAGTTTATCAAGCAGTGTATTTGAGCAGACACTATGCATGGCACTGGGGAAACAGAAGTGCATTAAATATAGTCTCTGCTCTCATGGGACTTCTTCCAATTTTTTGCTAAAAAGTAACTCATGAAGATTTTTAACTAAAAATAGTTTTTTTTTTTAAGTGTTAGGATAATGTATAGCTAAGACAGTCCAGCAGAATTAAAAAGCTATAAAAGCTTACTAGGTAGATAAGTAATAATCATGGAAACTGAAAGTAGTATCCTTATAGGATATTTTTCCTTTTCCTTTTTTAGGAACCTAAAAGGGGATCGAGTTATGCCAGAGGAAATAGCTCGCTACTATAAACATTATGTAAAAGTCATGGGTCTTCAGAAGAATTTCAGAGAGAATACTTACATAACTTCCGTATCAAGACTCTACAGAGATCAAGATGATGATGATGATAGTCAAGACAGAGATATTTCAACAAAGCATTTACAGATAGAGAAGTCAAACTTTATCAAGAGAAACTGGGAAATTAGGGGTTATCAGCGAATAGCTGATGGTTCTCATGTTCCCTTCTGCCTCTTTGCTGAGAATGTAGCACTGGCAACTGGAACGCTGGATTCTCCTGCCCATCTGGAAATTGAAGGGGAAGATTTTCCTTTTGTGTTTCATTCAATGCCTGAATTTGGAGCTGCTATAAACAAAGGAAAGTTGCGTGGCAAAGTGGATCCAGTGTTAATTGTAGGTTCTGGGCTTACTGCCGCTGATGCAATACTGTGTGCTTACAACAGTAATATCCCTGTGATTCATGTGTTTCGCAGACGAGTAACTGATCCAAGCTTAATTTTCAAACAGCTTCCCAAAAAGCTGTATCCTGAATATCATAAAGTCTATCATATGATGTGTACTCAGTCATATTCTGTAGACTCAAATCTTTTATCTGATTATACCAGCTTTCCCGAGCACCATGTGCTTTCCTTTAAGTCGGACATGAAATGTGTTCTCCAAAGCGTTTCTGGATTGAAGAAAATATTTAAGCTGTCTGCAGCAGTAGTATTGATAGGTTCTCATCCTAATCTGTCTTTTCTGAAGGATCAAGGGTGTTACCTAGGCCATAAGTCAAGCCAGCCAATCACATGTAAGGGTAATCCTGTGGAAATAGATACATATACCTATGAGTGTATTAAAGAAGCCAACCTTTTTGCATTGGGTCCTTTGGTTGGAGACAATTTTGTTCGATTTTTAAAGGGAGGGGCACTGGGTGTTACACGCTGTTTAGCTACAAGACAGAAGAAAAAGCATTTGTTTGTTGAAAGAGGAGGAGGAGATGGGATAGCTTAAAGCAAGTTTACAAGTAATTAAAATGGACAGTTTGCCATTAAAGATTTTTAATAGTGGTTTTGCAGTGTACTGGCTTGAATTTTCTGGACTTGAGTTAACTGAAGGAGAGCCTCAAACTATAGTAACTTCATTTTTAAAAGTTACTAGAATTTGGTATCCTGATTTATATTGTAATGTTTCAAAGGTGTCACTGTCAGACAAATAGAAACACTGCCAACTTGGTGTATCTTAAGCTTTCATTTAACTAAAACATTCTTTTCTTGCAAAACTTATTTTTCATGATCATTTTTGGTTATTTATTATACTTGATTCCAAAATAGTACAGCCTTGAATCTATAAAACTGTGCAGTCATTATGCCAGAAATTATCTTAAATATATAATGGGTCACCTTGCTGTTCAAAGGGTGGTGCAAGGTCCTGCAGCATCTTACATCTGTAGCTTGTTAGAAATGTAAACTCTCAGGCCCCACAACTTACTTCCTGCATTTTAACAAGATCCCTAAGGGATATGTATGCTCATAAAAATTTGAGACACTGGTTTAAATGAAAATGGATATAAGGTATGTATAACTGGGGGTGGGGTGAGGGTAGGAGGCATTTACAACTCAGATTTTATTTATTTTGAAATTATCAATTGTATAAATCTAATTTATTACCAAATAGGGTCTTTTAAAAAATATTTTTATTGTTGAAACCTTGACAGGTACTTCATATTCTTCTAATAATTTAAACAGTCCAATAATGTGGTATACACTTTGACATCCAAGAACTCACCAAGATGTTTTTCAGAGATTTATTCTCGATTTAACTATCATAGCATTTAATGAATCTGATTTGTAGTTCAATAAATTGTGGGTTGAACTACTTATGCCTGTGTGAACACTGAATTACTTTCTGTCACTGAAACTAAGGTATTTGGGTGTGGTAAGTACTTCGAAAATTGTAATATTGTTTGGGCATTGTCTAAATTATTAAAGGTTAAAATAGAAAATAAAGTCAGAATTTTTCTTTTCCATTCCACAGGTGTACTTAGAGATCTCTATTAGTATTCATTCGAGATGACATAGCAGCTTATATCATGGTTGTTTATTGGATTTATCTGTTCTAATTATCTTTATATAAGTGTGTTTACTGTCTGTGTTTTCACACAAACTGCTAGAATTTTTAATGTTAAGACGAAAACATCTGAAGTTCTCCATGGCAAATTGAATTTTTCAGTCATTTTCTTTTCTTTTTTTGGTACAATTACTTCATCTGGAATGTCTTCATTGAACTTCTCGTTATTCCATTTTTCTTAGAATTAAAAGTGGATTAATGTGTGTTTTTCTGTTCATTTTATTGCAGTATTAAATGCTTAAGCTTATTAGGACCATAATTCACTTTAAATATAATTGTATAGAATATATTTGCGTCGATCAAATAATTGCTTCAGATGAATTCTTAGACTCTTGATAATATCACACCTAATTTAACTTGATTTTACAAGCTGTACAATCCAGTTTTAGTTTTCTATTGTGATAATAACTTTTTTCAAACCAGTTTCACATCTTAATGAAATAACATTCTCTGACTGCACTTGCTTCAGTACTCTCTTGCCTGCCTGTTTTTGACCTCTGCATGAGTTGGATTAGATGTTTTTCTTACTGTCACTTCTAAATAGAAAATGACAGTGTTATAAAAAAGGGAAGGATAAAACCTTTGACATCCCCTTGTGTCTCAAAAGTCCACAGTTATTCAAACAATGGCTTTTTTGTGATGAGAGTATTTGTTAAAAAAAAAAAAAGACTTCAAGAAAAATAAAAGTTCAGTGGAGCTGCAAATAAATCTGGTGAATAATTTCATCTTTGGTAATCTCCCATTTCCTGAGTTCTTCCTCAATCCAAGCTGTCCTGTGTGGTATATAACATTTGGGCATTTTCTCTGATATACTATACTCTCATGTTCTATAAATTTCTGTCCCGTAATTCTAACACTTTACATTTTTTCTTTGCTATTAGCTATAGCTATTCATGGAAGGGAAGAATCACTAAATACTTGTCTAGTTATAGCATGATGTGAGCATCTCCTCCTTATCCCTCGATGCCTGGCGTGGTGTCTGGCAAACAGTCCATAATTAGCAGATGTTGAAAGACCGTTTACAAAGCAGAATTTGGGGATTTAAAGTGCAATGATACAACAAAAAGATTTAATTACAGCTTCCAGTGTTTTGACTATGTGAACCATATCCAACTACTTTTTTGAAAATCTAGTTCTATGTAATATATTTCTGTGGCATCAAATTTTAGTTGATTGTATTAGTCAATAGGAAGTGGTGGAAAATTTCTAAATAAATTCAACTATTAAATAAATGCAAGTTCCACTAAATCTTAGTGTTTGGAACACTGAAGAACCCAGAATGAAACAAAATTAGACTGAATGTAAATGTCATTTAAAAATCTAACTGGGGGCTGGGCACAGTGGCTCACGCCTGTAATCCCAAAACTTCAGGAGGCCGAGGCAGGTGGATCACCTGAGGTCAGGAGTTTGGGACCAGCCCCGCTAACATGGTGAAACCCCATCTCTACTAAAAATACAAAAGTTAGCTGGGCGTGGTGGTGTGTGCCTGTAGTCCCAGCTACTTGGGAAGTGAGGCACAAGAATCGCTTGAACCTGGGAAGCAGAGGTTGCAGTGAGCTGAGACTGCACCACTGCACTCCAGCCTGGGCTTCAGAGCAGAACTATCTGAAAAAAAAAATTAAAAATCTAACTCGGTTACAGAGGCTGCTTGTTGCATAGAGCCATTTTGATCTGATCAGATCATACAGTTTTTAAGTTGTATACTTTCCTTGTGGGGGGAGGGGGATAAAGGGCCTGAGTCCCCTAAGGCTAGTCTGAAGAGTATGTGAAATAAGGATTAAAGAGATACCCTGATTATTTTGAACAACTACCCACTCCCCCCCCCCCCCCCCCCACCGCCAACCACCCATGCAGGTTATTCAAGAGAAATGGTGTCTGGGGAAGGAACAGGGTAAAAAAGGTGAAGATCATGACTAATAAAGCATAAAAAGAATGAAAACCTTCAAATTAAAAATAAAAGGATGGCGTCCTGGTTTTAATCATGATGGAGTAATAAGAATAGGGCTTACCTTTTACTGTAATAATCAACTATAAAACTCTTGAAAATATATAAAGCAGTGTTTTCATACAGTTGTAGACAGCAGTCCAGGACTGATTTTTAAGAGAAGAAACAAGCGGTGAGCTCCATAATCACCCTGACTTTCTGCTTGAAGGTACTTTGCAAACTAACACAAAGTGGAGTATGTCTGGTTGGGAGAAAATAACACAGTATAGGGTTCCTGCTGGAATCTGCTGGGCAGAGTACTGGGGAGGAGGAAGCTGCAGAGATGCAGCTGCAGAAATCTGCATAATTTTCTTACATCTGGCACAATACTAAACAGTACAGGGAGAAACCATGGGGCTTTAGGGATCAGCAGCTATAAGTTAGGGGCCGAGTGGAGACTTTGAAGGTATTCAGCTCTGGAAGACATTGGAATTCTGGCCAAATAGCAGAGCCAGACCTTGCTGAACACCTCAAGCATTCAGCTGAAACCCCAAAAAGGCCATGCCTTGTGAATAGGGGTACCTTAATTTGCCCCAAACTAAGCCTCAACAGGATCAAGCAGATCTGTGAGTAAATTAACTGCCTGCCAGCACAAGACTTGACACTCCTCAAGGAAGACAAAATCCAGACTGTCACAACAGCATCAGTAATGTCCAGCACACAATAAAAGATTACTGGGTGTCCAGACAAGAAAATGTGACACAACCAGACAAAACAAGCAATCAAAACAGATCTAAGAATTGATATAAATGTTGGAAGTCGCAGACAAGTACTTTAAAAGTTAATATGTTCAAAATATTAAAATGACACTGAACAAGTAGGGAATCTCAGAAGAAAAACTAAAAAGTGAACATTCTATAGCTGAAAAGTACATTCTGAAATGAAAAATTCACTGGATGAGCTTAACATACCGGACGCTGGAGAAGAAAAGATAATGAACTTGAGAACAGGTTAATATAAACTATCCAAAAAAAGCATAGAGAAAACTAAAAAAACAATTGCCAGACTTGATGTGATAATATCAAGTGTCTAACATGTACAGTTGGAATTCAAAAGGAGAGGAAGACTGGGCCAGAGAAACATATATTTGGAGAATTAAAAGCTGAAAAATTTATAAATTTCATTTAAAAAATCTACAACCCATAGATCCAAGAAACTCAAACTGCAAACAGGATAAATATTAAGGAAATCACACCTATGCACCTAATAGATTGCTGAGAAAAATAGGAAAGTTTAAAAGCTGTCGGAGAAAAAAGGGAACAATGATGAGAAGAAATACATGACTAGAAAAAAATGCAATCAAGAAGACAGTCTTAAATATCTTTGAATTGCTAAAGTAAAAATACTGCCAAACTAAAATTCTATATCCAGTGAAAATATTCTTCAAAACGAGTGAAATGGTCGTTTTTGGATATGTGAAAGTTGAGAAAATATGCTGTCAGAAGACCTGCACTGCAAAAAGTGGAAATTCTTCACATTGAAGGTACATGATACCTGCATGTATCTACATGAAAGAAAGAAAAATGCCAGAAATGGTAAATAAAAATTATGTATTTTCTCATTTCTTAAATTATTCAAAATCCAATTGACTGTTGAGAATGTGTTTAACCAAAAACAATTTAAAACAAAAAGTAAAAAATTGTATGATTTAGGACATGTAGAGTAAAATATATGATAATTGTAGCACTGTATAGAAAGACAAATAGAAGTACACTTTATTTTTTTTCCCCAGAGAGGGTATCACCCTGTCTCCTAGGCTGGATTGCAGTGGTGTAATCTTGGCTCACTGCAGCCTCATCCCAGTCTCAAGCGATCCTCCTGCCTCAGCCTCCCAAGTAGCTGGGACCACAGGGAAGTGCCACCACACACAGCTGATTTTGTAGAGATGGAGTTTTGCCATATTGCCCAGGGTGATCTTAAGCTGAGCTCAAGTGATCTGCCTGCCTTAGCCTCCCAAAGTGCTGGGATTACAGGCATGAGCCACTGTGCGTGGCAGAAGTATACTTTTATCAGGTGTATACATTATACAATTAGTGGTGTGTTATTTAGATAAGAATGCATATCTTTATAGTAACTACTAAAAACAAGTAAAAGGTACAGCTGTAAAGCCAACAGAAGAGATGAAATGGAATACTAAAAAATAATTCAAAGAAGGCAGAAAAAGAGAAACAGATGGGACAAAATAAGTGAGAAAATAACCACGATCATATACTCCAACCCAACCGTAGCAATAATTATATTTACATACAAGTGGATTAAGCACTACCAACTTAAAAGCAAAGATCATCAGATTCAATAAAAAGCTTCAACAAGGTTTACAAGAGCTTTATCCAAATATAAAGATACCAATAGGTTATAAGTAAAAATGGAAAAAGACATACCATGAAAACATTAATAAAATACTTCAAGTATTAGAGATAGATATTTTATAACAATGTTTAGTTAATGGAGAACATATCAATTCTAAATGTATATGCACCTAATTACTGAGTTTTAAGATACATAAAAGACAATGGAGAACTAAGGTGAGACAAAGTTACAATCATAGTTGGAGACTGAGTAGACAAAATCAGAAAGGATGTAAGGGATATTCAATGGCATTACCAACCACTGATCTGACATTTATAGAACAACTACACCCCTAAACTGCAGAATACTCATTCTTTTTATGTGCAACCAGAATATTCACCAAAATGGGCCAACAATATGCTTGCCCATAAAACAAGTCTCAAAAAATTTAAAAAGATTAAAATATTACTGAATATGATCTCTGACAACAGTGGAATTTTAGAAATAGTAACATATAGAAATAAATAGCAATTAACTATTGTATCTTTTGGTAGATGGAAAAATTATATTTGGAAATTAGTCCATACGTCAGTGAAAAAAAATCACAGGGAAATTAGGACATTTTTTGAGCCAAAAGATCACTCAAGTAACCAAATTTGTCACATGCAGCTAAAGAGGTGTGTTGAGTGAAATTCTAAATACTCATTTTTGAAGCTGGGTTTAAAATCAATGATCTACAAAGGACTAGGGAAAAAGAGCAAATTAAACCCTAAGTAAGCAGAAGCAAGGAAAGTGAAAATCAATGAAATAGAAAAAGGAGAGGCCAGGCACGGTGGTTCATGCCTGTAATCCCAGCTACTCAGGAGCCTGAGGCAGGAGTATCGCTTGAACCTGGGGGGCAGAGGTTGCAGTGAGCCAAGATCGCACCATTTCACTCCAGCCTGGGAGGCAGCGAGACAGAGTCTCAAAAAATAAATAAATAAATAAATAAATAATAGAAAAAGGACATACATTAGAGAAAAATCAATGAAATTAAATGTTCTTCAAAAAAATTTAATTTATAAACCTCTAGTTAGATAAGAACTTAAGAACACAAGGTTCAGGTAACAAGAAAGGAAAGGGAGACTCCATGACATATTACAGACATTTTAACGCAAATACTATAAACTTTTATACCAATACATTTCACAACTTACTGGAACATATGAAGTCCTTAAAAGATGCAAACTACTGAAACTACTAGAGGTAGAAAATCTATAGTTCCTTGAGATAAAAAATAAAGACATTTAACATTGTATTGACAGCCACTGTAATAGGTAAGAAAAAGAAAAAAACAATTGGAAGGAAGAAGTAAAACTGCCTGTATTCACCAGTGACATGATTGTGTACTTAAAATCCTAAGGAATCTGCCAAAAAAAAAAAAAAAATTTGCCAGAATAGGTGAGATTAGCAAGTTCACAGGATCCAAATTCTATACACCAAAAGTAATTGTATTTTCATATAGAATAAATCATTGCAAGATGAACTTTCTGAAAGTATCATTTACAGTACCAAAAAAATGCTTAGGGACAGATTAAAACAGATGTCCAAGCCTCTACAGTGAAACTACAAAACAATGTGGAAAGAGTAGATCTAAGTAAATGAATAGACATTTTACACGCATGGATTGAAAGATTGAATATTTTTAAGATGTCAGTTCTTCATAAATTGATTTTTAGATTCAGCACAATAATTCTAGCCGATTTTTGGGATAGAAATTGACATGCTCAGAGGACTGATGTATCTGACTTCTAGACTTCCTGCATAGTCCTGACTTACCATTTTTTGACTAGATGGTAGTACAAGAGTGATAGACATTCAGTAGAAAGCCTACTTTGAATTTTGTTCTTTTCCCTGGCTAGTAATGTGCCCATACAATACTCAATCTTGCAATGCTGGGCAGCAGCAGCAAGCCGTAGCTTCCCGTCAGCCACAGCATCAAGAGGGTAAAAACTGATTCTTGCTCTTTGTGAAGAACACTATTCCTGCTAAACCATCAAGTATTGATGCCCTTAGTGCCTTCAACCAATGCTTCTACTCAAGCCTAATCAGTAGGGAAATTGATAATCCTGTTGGTGTAGTATTCCCCATCATGCCGCAATTTTAGTTCAATGCTTCAAACATTCTTCAGGCCCAGTGCGCTTTCAGCTGTGTATGTTTATAGTGAGTAGCTACACAATCATTCTGTTTTTTGCTTTCAGTTTACTATTCAATAAATTAGATGAAATATTCAGTATTTTACAATAAAATAGCCTTTGTGTTAGATGATTTTGCCCAACTATAGGCTACTGTGTCATGAGTACATTTGAGGTAGGCTAGGCTAAGCTATGATGTAGGTTAAGGTGTATTAAATGCACTTTTGACTTAAATACAGTATTTTGAATTTACGTTGCGTTTATTACGATGTAATCCCAACTTAAGTCAAGGAGCATCTATGCAGCTACAGTAATTCAAGGCAGTATGGTATGAGTGCAAGGATGGACAAACATTTCAATGTAACAAAACAGAAAGTCCAGAAACAGATCCACCATTATGGTTAATTGATTTTTTACTAATTGGCAAGGTAATTTAATGAGGAAAGGATAATTCTTTCAATAAACAGTGTTACAATGACTGGATACTTGTATGGGGGAAAAAAAGAACCCTGATCCATAATTCACAACATACATATCAATTCAAGGTAGATCACAAATATAAAAACATAAAGTTTATATAATACAGCAGAATATCTGAAATCTTGGGGTTAAATTGGAGAGAAAAAATATCAAACAAACGAAAAAAATAAATTTGACCTTGTCAAAATTTAAAACTTCTATTCATCAAAAGACATAAAGAAAATAGTCAAGCCACAGACTAGGTGTAATATCTCAATACGTATATCTGACAAGAGACTTGCATCTAGAATGTATAAAGAATTTCTATGACCCAATTATAGCTATCAGGGATATACAAATTAAAACCAAAATGAAACATCACTACACACCGATTGGAATGGTTAAAAAGGAAAAATACTGACAACACCAATATTTGTAAAGATAGGAGGTACCAGAACTCTCATTCATTATATTCATAAATTGACAAATATAAAAACTGCTATAGTAGGGCAGTCTTCCTTAGAAAGGGATTGTGGGCATGACAGAGACCAATATTAATCTGTCCATTATATTCCTTAACTGTAAAATGGAGACCATATGTTCCACCAGCTTCACTTGGTAATGATGATACATGGCTATTAAGAGACTCAAATGACTCCATTTCATCAACTAATATGCCCTGTCAATTCTACTTCTAAAGTATCCCATGTTCTATCCAATGTCATACCACTATCATAATTTAAGTGTTCATAACTCTCTATAATATTTCAATAATCTAACTGGTCTCAATGCCTGTAGTAGAAATTGCAGATTGGCTCACCCAATTTCTGTTCCCTAGGAAGGCTGAGAAGCTTTTAAAAAAAGACCTTCATTTCCCTAACTCCCTTGCAGCTGGAGTTCCACCTGCAAGCAGCCAGAACTTGGAAGTAAGTTAATTTGGTTCTGGCAAGTAGATGCACTTCCACAAGATTTGGAAGGTGAGAGTGATGTAGAGGCCAGCCTCTTGTCCCTTCTGTTGCTTCTGTTTACAAAGGAAGTCATGGAAATATGGCCTCCATTCCTCACTGTTCCATTTCTCATTCTCTAAACAACTAATCAGTTGTAGTGACTCTTGACTGGAGCTCCCTTCTTGCTGGATCACAGGTACATGAATATATTTTTGAACACAGACTTGAAAATCACTTGTCAATAAAGTTTGAAAAAAGACATTCATTGTTTCTTACCATCTCCCTTTAAGGTAGAAAAAGAAAACAATCTCACCATTTCTACTTTATAAGTAGGAAAACTAGGACTCTAAATAAGCTCAAAACAGACACGCACCCAGCTCAGTAAGACCACCAAAAAGGGGTACAGGTCTTTCCATTCTGGTGAAAACTAAACCCATGTTTGATGAAGTCTCCACATGGTCTTCAGTTTCTAGTACTAGAATAACATGTAGGTGACATCTGCACCACTGAAGCCATTTTGTTTGGATCACCAGAGTTTAGGTAAGACTACAGCATAATGGAAAAGAAAAAAATATTAAAAGAAAAAAATTATATTGATATTCCTATAATTTTTAATCTACTAAGTAAAAAAGCAAGGTGTAGAACACTGCATATGTTATGCTATCATTTGTGTAGGAAATTATTTAAAAATAGGAATTTGAATAGGACTCAAAAATCCCTGGAAAGATTCATAAGAAATGAGTATCATGAATTTTTTTCTGAGGGGAACCAAGTAGCTAGGACAATGGTGGAAGGGTGACTTTAGTCTTTACCTTACGTACATTTAGAATTTTGAACTGTGACTATATTAACTATTTAATAAACAAAACACATTTGAAAATGAAAAAAAGATGCAATGACAAAGCCTGAAAACAGAACAAACAATTGTTACATACAACAGAATCAAAGTTTTGTGCATTTTATTTAATAAATTTAGGCCATAAAACATTGTAACTTAAATCTCTTCTATATACTATATATTCATATAACCTTGTTGGCCTGAAGTAGATGCTTACTAGGAAGTTTTTCCATGGCTTCTTTTTAAAATCCTCAGTTATCTTCTCCTTTTTAAATAAGGATTGTATCTGCAAAGAAAGAAATGGGGTTAAATGATATTTAGATAAGGGATGGTATTTCTTTTAAAGGTAAAGAACTTTCAAACTGTAGTCACACTTTGGCAAGTAGGATGGGAATGACAATTTTGTCCTTAGGATCAGATACTAAGCACTGACATTTTTATTTTCATGTATCCCTTTGATGTTGCTTTGATGAAAATATGGTAAAAACAAAAAAAAATCAACAATAACAAAAATCCTTTAAAGCTTTAAAATAATTAATGAAAACAGTTTAAAAATGAAGGTATGTTTACACTTCTTTCTGTATGGCTTCAAAGATCCCCATTCCTCCCCATAATAAAAGCATATCATTTGCACAAAAGAGCATCATCTACTTAAATGTAATTAGCACTTTACAACATTTTCTCCTACAGCAGTTAAACAAATATGGCTGAACAACCCATCTCATTTGACTAATGAAAAACCAGTATTGTCTGTCAACACTTTTTTTTTTTTTTTTTGAGATGGAGTCTCTCTCTGGAGTGCAGTGGCGCGATCTCGGCTCACTGCAGCCTCCGCCTCCCGGGTTCAAGCGATTCTCCTGCCTCAGCCTCCTGAGTAGCTGGGATTACAGGTGCATGCCACCATGCCTGGCTAATTTTTGTATTTTTAGTAGAGACGGGGTTTCTCCATGCTGGCCAGCCTAGTGTTGAACTCCTGACCTCGTAATCCGCCCACCTCAGCCTCCCAAAGTGCTGGGATTACCCGGCCTGTTTGTCAACATTTTTACCAGCAATTTATACTGTCAGTTATGAAATTAGAGAATCAATCTAATTGGCTGCAAAACAGACTCAAAAATAATTTCTTCATTCTGTCTTCTCCCCTAACTGATATCTACCTCTAATACAGTATTTTATTAGTATTTCAGAGGCAATTATTATAATAGGTTTGTTAGGCCTGAAGGAATGCTGAAAATGTATTAAATCAGAATTAAATTATAATCACAAAGTACAACTCTAAAACCTCCCACAAAAACCTGCTTTGAAACTTTAATCCAGCCTTTTGTTTTTATGCATGTGCCAATTAAAACTAAACAAATGGTCTGGCATTTTACTTGTCTTAATTCAAAACTCAATCGTAATTCTACTCAGAGCTGAAAAATCTCACAAATCTATACAACAATTTCACACAATTCAGGAACCGTCTTTTTGCCTGAATGCCCCCATACAAATTTTAAGTATCTTATAACTTAACCCCAAACCTCGATGCTATAGCCAATAAACCCAATTGAGAGGTGCTTAAGTAATAAAAATAAACACTTGTGTTAGGTGAAGGGACTAGGTGTCTATGAGGACAGAAGAAACAAATTCTTAATTTCTATGAACAGAACTAAATTTTATATACATCTCTCAAAGGTACATGAGAAAGGTGAATCAAACTTTACCTAAAAAGATCATCAGCAAGAGACTCTTCTTTTGCATGTTGATTTTGTACCTGTCAAAATTAACATAATTTCAAACATTTGCTCAGTGGTGAACGTATAGTTAATGAATTGCGATAGTGATAGGTCACTGTCATCTTAGAGATTTCCACATCCTGGAGGTCACCACGTCTGAGTTCTTGCCTCTACAATATTTCATTCAACTGATCCTCTATATTTTCAATCCATGCTAAGATTATTACAAAAGAGCTCTAACTAAACAGCTTTCTCCCACCCATTTCCACTCAAAGACAACCAATAGTATATTGCTAGCTTGCTGAGTTTTTAAACACTCTTTCCAGCAAAACCCTTTTACTAAATGAGATTTCAGTGCTTGGGGGTCAGACCACTGATGAGACTAAGAGGGCAACATTTACCCCACCTTCAACTAGAGCAGCTCCACAGTTAAAGAGGCTCCTGTGTTCTTGGTCCCAAATCAGGGCTTAGAAGCTGCTGCTAAATTACCTCTCCTCTGAAGTCCTTTTAAATACAAACTCACTAAACTTCTACAGCACCTTACAGAGTCAGAATCAAAAACTCCCTGTGCTGAGTGCATCTTCCTAAAGTCCAGCTATGCCCCTATCATATGCCATTTGAAACCCTTCGTGACTTCTCCCACCTACCAATGAAAACACAAGCCCTTGCATTTGACCCGCTGAAATGTGCAAGGCTCTTCATAACCTGGTTCCATTTTACTTTCCTAATCACTTCTCAGCCTCCTCTTCGTGGACTCTGTATGCTGGTTAAAACTGAATCACACAAAAAAGAAAAAAGCAAAACCAAAACAAAACCCCAGAATCATCTCCTAATAAATATCCTGTGACCCTCTATCTGCTTTTGTTCATATTTCTCCCTCTGCCAAGGAAGTTAATTCCTTTTTTTCCCTCTTCCCACATGTAACCATCTTTAAAGGTACATTCATTCAATACTTATTTAGTGCCTACTATGTTTCAAGGAACATGTTCTTCCCCTCTTTAGCAAAGGCTTCCTGATCCCCTTCTTCTAAAAATAATGCCTGCTGTGAAGAACTCTCCCAAAACTTCAGCTACAGAATTCCCAGGATGCTTATCAATTTCTACCTTCTGTTATAATTATTTATATTTGTACCCTATCCTCTCTAAAAGACCAGAAGTTCCTTAAATACAGATAGAGTAAGTCCTGACTTAATGCTTTTGATAGTTTCTTGGAAACTGCAACTGTAAGTGAGATGACATACAGCAGTTCCTTGAATCATGTTGTTTTGTTGTAATAATGAGAAAAAATATTGGTTATGTAATTTTGCTTAAAGTTGCAGTTTCCAAAAACCTATTGACAATGTTAAGGACTTACTGTGTTCATTTTTACTGTTACTAATTTACATTTGAATGCTTCCAGATACTATCTTAAACTCTCTCTCTCTCTCTATATGTGTGTGTGTGTATATATATATATATATATATGAAATCTCACTTAATCTTCATGTAACTTCATTACTATTATACTATTATCTCAGTTTTAACCAATGAGGTAACAGAGACTTAGGTTAGGTAAACCTGCAGAAGATAGGGGAACTCAGATGGAATAGCTGGGATTTGACCAGGTCTACCTTATTAAGAGCACCAGCTCTTAACGAGGCTGCCTCAGGGCTTCTGAATCTCTAGGGCAAGCCTACAAGAGTGACTTGCAGGGATTTGATCTTACAGACTGATTTTTCTATCATATAGTGAAACAAAATTACATCTTATCTTTTCATATTTTCTAATAGGGATAGCAAAACATAAATGGGAAGACATCATTTTAATAAAACAGCTGTCAAAATAACTACTGGCAACATTTTTCTAAATATTCTTAGAGGTTGCCTGGGGAATAAAGTTGTAGCATAGTAAAGAAAAACCACTGAGGAGAAAGCAGTTTTATTTCATATATTTTAGTAAAAACATATAAAATAGTATTAAGAAACAGAAATGCCTCATATTACTGGCATTTTTCAGAGGTCTGAGATAACTACTACTCACAGTCTTTCAAATTCAAATCAGGTTGGATACAGTTCAAATAATTTTTATGTTTGATGTACACAATGAAAATATCCTAAATTCAAGGGAACTTCAGGAACTGACGCAGTGATTATGAAAATCAAGACTGGTCTGCAGCAGAGGTAGAGAAAGAAGGGATGAAAAAGAAAAATAGGAAGGGAATATAGAAAAAGAATAGCTGCAGCAAACAGGGAAATGAGATGGCAGTACAGAACATTTACGTAAATAAGCAGTAGCCACACAGCAAAAGAAAGTCAAGTCTGTTATAGAGTAAGTCCTACCAATAGCAACTAAAATGATTCTAGCAAAAAGAGAAGTGATTTGGTGAAATCATCTAGAACACAGTCCATCTAATTCCTAATGAAATAAGCAAAAAAAAAAAATAGAAAAAAGTCAGCAGCTGTATGATGTATCATCATTCTCTCAACTTCTCCCATCTAAAATTAATCAAACAAAACTCGACAGTGTTAATTAATCAAGGAGAAAAGTTTAAGCCATGCCATACACTTAAAAAGTGCAGCTGTAAAAAGAACCAAATGATTCTGATGCAGCTGATTCCTAATACTGTCTCAATCCATTAAAAGTGCTACACAACTGGTCAAACCTGAGGATTCTTACTAATGCCTCAAATTTGGGGAAAAGGTAGCCTGAACAGGGAAAACAACTGCCAGTGGGCTGCTGGGAAGGGACTAATGGTGTAGAAGGTAAAGAAGCAGGGCTGACACTGACCAAACACATAGGCTCCAAGGATCCCTAACAAATTAGGTAAACAACCTAATAATGCTAGGTTATTCTCTTTTATATAGGGCACACTCTCTGGTATAGGACATTTAATTAAAATCCCAGGAGACAGCTAGCCCAAGCTGCACACAGCTCCAGCTGAGCCTTTCCTCTCCCGGATTCAATGTCTTCAGACAACAGAAACTAGATGGGATATGCCATGTGCCACTGACTGTTTCAGCATGATGCCATACCGACAGTGAGGCATGAGGGAATTCTGTTCTTTAATTTTTATTTTATTTATTATTATTATTTTTGAGATGTGGCCTTGCTCTGTCACCAAGGCTGAAGTGCAGGGGCTCAATCATGGCTCACTGCAACCTTGACCTCCCAGGCTCAAGCAATCTTCCCACCTCAGCCTCCTGAGTAGCTGGGACTGTGGGCACATGCACTACCATGACCCGCTAATTTGTTGTGTTTTTTTGTTTGTTTGTTTGTTTAATTTTCATTTATTTATTTTTTTGTAGAGACAGGGTCTCAAGATGTTGTGCAGGCTAGTCTTAACTCCCGGGTTCAAGTGATCCTCCTGCTCCCAAAGTGCTGGGGTTATAGTCATGAGCCACACCATTGTGCCTGGCTGAATTCTGTTCTTATGGGCAAGATAAGAATGTTAGAAGTAATTTTGATTATACTGAATTTCTGTCTCACAAACTGGCTTCTGAATGTAATCCCTGCATAAGATGGCATATGATCCTTTATGTAGCAAACAGAATATCTGGAAAAGACATTTCCCTTTACTCAAGTGAAGGCAAAAAACAGAAAAGCTACTCCATCTACTAGAGGAAAAAAAAAAAGGGATATTGGAACAGAACATACAGAACATGCAAAAAACAGATAAAGAACCTAATCTTCAGGAAATAATAATCCACAAATAAAAAGTAAAATAGAAACATGAAATCAATGAAATAATGACAAAAAATCAGATAAAAGAACAATGAAATGAAAAAAGAACAAATGCTAAGTAAAAGAACCATAATAACAGCCTTTCAGAATTAAATTAGAAATAGCTAACACTTTCCACTGTTATAAATGATTTATATGTAGTATCTGATTTCATCCTCATATGTCTGTGAAATAAAGGTACTATTATTATTCTCATTCTGCACAGATGGAAACAGAGACATTAATCTGCCTAAGGTCACATACTTGGTGAGAAACATTACAGACACACCTGAAATATAAAATTTTGATACAGTGAAAGAGCCTAAGAAAACCACAGTGAATGCAGAAAAAATAGATGTGGACGACAAAGGTAATCCAATAAAAGGATAGTTATGTCTTAAATGTCTTATAGAGAGCCCAGCAAATATAAAATATTCAAAATATTTAATAGAAAAAAGTTCCTTGAGAAAGAGAATTACGCCTGCAAATCAAAACAGCATACTATATGTCAGGAAAAACTAATGGAGAATGATCAACACTGAGATGTATTCTGAGTGTTACTGGCTTTCGAGCTTAAGAAAGATGACTGGTCATGCATGCAAGTCACCTAAAAAGGGGAAAAATAGGACTGGCATAAGGTAAGGGAGGCCAGGTGGGAGGAAGTACTAATACTGTCCTCACTTTTCACTGTAGCGAGCCAACAAATAATTGTATGTGAGCTTAATATGAAGTTTAGAACTACCCATTCCGACTTACAGTGCTTTTTATAGTTTTCCTCCTTAATATTAGACAGATCTCACAAAATAAAATATCTTGGAGGGAAGAAACATTTATAGAAATTCAGCAATGCCTTCAGTTTAACTTCCTCCTATCAATGTCTCTCTCTTCCTTCCCAGTCTGTCCCTGACTCTCACTACTCCTCAATGAAGAGATGTCTGGAATATTGTTCACTTCACTGTTTAAATAGGTAATTTCTGGGCTTTAGGTTTTCACATCTTCATTCTTTGTGTACTGCCATAATTCTGTGGAATGCACATGTTACAAAATAAGCCAATTATTCTTTCAAAAAAGAAAAGGAGAAAGGATGTGATTTCCATTCTTTCATTTTTTAAAAAATAAGTATCCTGAGTGACCTTAACAACTCTACTTTCATAAGTGACTTTCCTAAATAACCCTTATTTTAAAATAACTGAGAAAAAAGCATTTTTAAAAGTGAATTACACTATACCCACTATAAAGCAAAATAAGGAACTCTGAGAGCTTAGCAAGGACCACAGTCAGCTTTTGCCTTGCCCTATGAGTATCTGCAAGTCATGAAAAACCTGAACTCTGCTTTAATGTCTATACGGGGTATGAGTGATACGAAAGAAAACCCAACGTGGTGACTTTAATAAAAGACCCAGCACTAAAAGAAGAAAGAGAAATAAACCTTACAACACAGAAGGAGCTAGCAAAGAAACTTGTCCATCTTCATTCTGGCACTTAGTGAAGGAAAGAAATAAAAATCTCATTTGAAGTTTCTAATGATAAGCCGGCCTTCATTCACTCCGGCTTCTGGTCCAAATATTAATACGTACTAACTGTCTGGGTGATTCAAAGAATCACAAGAGATTTTAATTTAAAGTGGTCTCATATTGGTAGAAGACTCAAAGATAGAAAACATACCTTTTCTAGAGGAAATACATCTGAACTTAAGACTCAAGAAAACCCTACAGATCAAGTTACAAAGAAAACAATCAGTTCATATTCAAAAATCACAAAGCACAAACTTGAAAACAAGGTACCATAAGAGCAGAAAACAGATCAAACATTTTAGGTAATGGTATCATTAGGCAAATAATATAAAAGGGGAAGCTTGAAAAACAGCAAGGAACAAGAAGACTTAGAAAGAAATAAAACAGACTTCCAGTAATGAAAAAATAAATGAACGGATGCAATGCCAACTAGAGTTGAAGACAGAAGTAGTAAATTGGAAGATGATCTGCAGCAGTTGCCAAAAATATAACCCAGAGAAACAAAGAAATGAAATACACAGGAAAGACAAATGGAAAAGAAAATTTAACTTACGTTAAGTTGGAATTCCAGAAGGAGATAATGGGGAAAACAGTAAAAAGGTAACTAATATTCAAGAAAATGAATAAGAAATTTTCAGAATTGTTAAAACACAATCCCCAGATTTAAAAAGGCCAGTCCCTTGACATACATTTAAGTGATATATTTGTAATATACTCCACATTCTTTTAGTTTCCCTTAAAGTTTTGTGGCTTTTATCTCCCCCTTTTCATTAGGATGTAAACTGAATTTCTTAGGTCTCACCTTTTTTTTTTTTTTTTTTAACAAAAATACATTTAGTATTCTTTTAAAGAAGTGTTATGGAAGGGTATAGATTAATGCTCTGTAACTCAGGAATGTTCCTGAATGAATGACTTTATGTCACTTATTTTAATTTGGTTTTAAGAAGAATTTGCTTGAAGGCCACCATAATGGACCAAAGTGCAATTTAAGCAAGTTTCTGGGCCTCACTTCCTACTAACCTCCATTTCCTGCCTTAGCCACTCTTCTAGTTCTGTATTCTTTCGAGCATGATGAGCTATTAGATCTGATCCTCCAATGATGTGTGGAAGTTTTCCTGCTCCAGGATATGTGACCTATTGAATAATAAAAGTAGTACAGTAAAACATATTAACAAACAAAAATGACCATTTTTTTAAAAAGATTAAAAAGCAAAGATGGTAAATCATGCATAAGTGCCAAAGATGTTTATATTCTACAAATAAAAGTGAGAGCAGTAACTCTGTTCTAAACCCATCTGTTTTTGCCCTTCTTTTATAGCTATTACTATATACAGATCTGGACATGTCATGGGATTTATGTATTAAAAATAATTTAACACTTTTCATTTGGAGTTTTTATTTTAAAATGGCCTTACCTTATCATTTCACAATTAAAGCAACTCAAGATGAACACAAACACTACAATTCAAAGCACTGTATTTTGTTCTAATGACTTCAAAGCTTAAGCCCTTTCTAATATTGATGAAAATTTAAATCTTTTTCAAAACTTTCCAGTTCACAGAGTCCAAGCAGGAGATGTTGGGGATGCCAACAATTTATACTTCTAATTGATATTTTAATTGTTTACAAGTAAAGAGGTGCTTTAAGAAAAGAAAATTCCATGTGAAAATGCCCATCAAGATCATTGTTAATACTTGTTATTAGTTAATAACATTGTTAATAGTAACAGTTCCTTAATATTTGTAACATGCTTTTAAAATTCCAATATATGAAGTAGAAAGAGAATTTTAAATTTATTTTCACCCCTAAGCAGTATTTTAAAAGTTTAAAAAACGCTATGTCATTGATTTGGAGGGTTTTTTGTTTGTTTTGAGACAGGGTCTCACTCTGTCACCTAGGCTGGAGAGTGCAGTGTGAGGAGAGAGAAAATCACCTGGTGACCATGGAACAGGCCCCAGAGACAAAACTTCTTCTCTGAGCAATTTAGAAGGGGGCAAAGACCAACCGGTGACCATCAAACAGGCTAACTGGAGGCAAAACTCCTTATCTGGGTAATTTAGAAGTAATCAAACTTCCCTAGTATCTAAAGTCGGCTTCTGATTCCAGGCCTCTTTCAACTTTTATAAGTAACTACAATTTTTATACATCTCTGGAACGCCATGGTGAAACTCATTTTACAATCCCAAGCTCCCACCTTAAGGTCCATAAATGCTCCTAAGGACAATCCGCCACGGTGTGCTCAGTCCTCTCGCTGAGGCACCCCTCTGCATTCTTCTGCAGTGTTCTTCCTTTCTAATAAACTTTCCTTTTCCAAATCTATACTGTTGTCGGTAAATTCTTTTCACCAACCCGCAAGTTGACCACTTCCTGGTGCTGGGGCTCTGATACCTGGCCCGGCACAGTGGTGTAATCTTGGCTCACTGCAACCTCCGCCTCCTGGGCTCAAATGATCCTTCAACTTCAGCCTCCTGAGTACCTGGGACTACAGGCAGACATCACCATGCCTAGCTAATTTTTATATATTTTTTTGTAGAGATAGGGTTTCACCATATTGCCCAGGCTGGTCTCGAACTCCTGGGTTCAAGCCATCCACCTGCCTTGGCCTCCCAAAGTGCTGACATTACAGGTGTGAGCGACCAGGCCCAGCATGATTTGGAGATGTAAAGAACTCAGACAAATTCCTGCATTAATATCAATCCAGTTAAACATCTTCCTATAGAAATTTTGGATTGGATTTCTTCTATAGTTTCAGAACAGATTACTTGGTTAAGGATAGCAGTATTTTTAAACATTTTAAGTATTTCCAAACCACTTTCCAGAGATTCATATTACTTCATACTTCTTCAGTTGTTAATAAACCACTCTGTGCCAGTAGTAAACATTACTGTTTCTTTGTAAAACTATAAAAAAAGTCTTTTGAATTTTGATTTAATGAGATCTTATAACACAATATTAAACATGAAGTAACCATGCAGTAAGAATGCCTTTGTGCTATTCATGAGCCTCAGATATAGGGTGAGAAAAAGTGGTGTTAAACAAAAAAGTATAGTGGTGCCATTTAAGTGGAAGATATTTCCATCTTCTGCTCTAAGTAGAAGAGATTCTTCCCATCAAATGGAGTTCAGAACCCTTTAGGTACTATTATAGAAGGGAAAAAACTAATTTAACTGTGAAATGTTAATAGTAAATGCTCACAGTAGAGAGAAAAATCTCTACTACCTCACAGTCATGGCAAGATCATGTTATAGAGGAAAGCAGTTTTCCACAAAAATTACTTTTGAGTAATTATTATACTCTGATCAAATGGATAAGTAAAGGCTAGCAGTCAGAAGTAGGTCTGGAGCAAGAAGCAAATGTAAGACAACAAAAGAATACCTACTGGATAGAAGTCTTTTTAACCATTACTGATAAAATAAGTATCAGTTCCTTAATGAGCAGAAACTCAGGTCTGATGATCGTACTCAGCATATATATTTATATTGTGTTTTATATGTAAATATAGACTATAGTTTGAATTACTGAATATGCTTAGTTATTTTAAATACATTTTAATCTTCATAAAGTCCTGAGCTAAAGAACCTCCTCAAGTAGTTGTAGACCAATATTAGACTAACAGAGAAGATCCTGTGATTATCAACAAAAACTTCCTGCTTAAGATAGAGAAAACCAGATAAACAGCAACCTCTAAAGAATTCAATCTTGATGAAATCTATTTCATTCTAGGTGTTCAATATATTCATTAACTGTAAGTTCATATCGTTCCTAGAGGAATTTTTTAAAGCATTTTAAGCAGAAGAAGTATCAGTTTTCAACGTAAACTGCTTTTATCTTTGTTTAGCATCACTGGTATCTCTAAAAACATTTCAAACACTGACCTCTTGTGATACAGTTGAAATACCTACCTTTCTGAATTTCTTGAAATTTTTTAGTTGACCATAATCATCATTTATGCCAGATGGATTTCTGGAAGTAGAGTTTTTAATCACCAGTGATCTAAATTCAGTCAGTAACAGCTTTTTTGGAAGCATCTCACTATCATCCTGAAGTTTGTCATTGTTCTTAAACGGGGTTAAGATGGATAGGTAAGAAAGAGAAGAAATAACAAAGAAAAGTCACTTGTCATTTGGGAATCTATAGAAAAAAGTTCAAATACCTGAAAAAATAGTAAAAATGTTTTATTTCTTGTACCTGAACTTTGTATTTGGAATCAAATTGTATCTAATTCAAGATAAGAAAATTACTTACTCAAATGCTCTATAACTTTGGAAACATAACATACTCATCTGTGACAGAAGGCTAAAAACTGTGAAGTATTTTTAACCTAGTAGTTATTCTAATAAATATCATCTCAGTAAACAATTTACCTCCAGATATATATCTTATTGACACAAAATCTCAGCACTGTTTGCTTTTCATTAAAATTGTACACTGAGATTATAATATATCCTGTTCTACAGGTCCTCATCTACTTTTCTTAAACTTTTGAGAATCTCAATAGTTTGTATCTTTTATTATTCTTAACACCTCAAAAAAGTCAATCATCAATTCTGGACATACTATCTCATTAATTGACAAGCCATTTTTAATTCAAGATTAATAGCTGTTAAATTTGCCTCAAGAGTCCTTCCTGTTATCTTTCAATTGCTGGATGAGATTCTTGGCTTCATGTCATTTACTATTAGCTAGTCAGTTACACATCAACATTATTACAGCTGCTTAAGGTTGACATCTTAGTTCTTTTAACTGCTGTAACTACATAATTAATATGCAAGTTGCTAATACATCTAAGATAAAAGCAGTCAAAAAGAAAAAAAAGGGGAAAGTCAGAAAAAAAGGTTCATCTGATAGTGACAGAATGTAATCAGCACATTATTAAGAACAGCCTAAACTTTTAGAGTTTACAAATATTTCCCATCCATTACTCTATCTGATATAAATTCTGCTAGAAAAGCATCAACCTCATTTTATAGAGTATTTGAGGTTCTTAAATGTGAAAATGACTTGTTCGAGGCCACATACCTAAGGAGCAGAAGGCAGGGAATTACACCCTGGCTTCTCTCTATACTCTTTTCACTGCATCATGGTTATAATACAATCTATCCAGGCCGTGCATGGTGGCTCAAGCCTGTAATCCCAGCACTTCGTGAGGCCAAGGCGGGCAGATCACCTGAGGTCGGGAGTTCCAGACCAGCCTGACCAACATGGAGAAACCCCGTCTCTATTAAAAATACAAAATTAGTCGGGCGTGGTGGCACATGCCTGTAGTCCTAGCTACTCGGGAGGCTGAGGGAGGAGAATAGCTTAAACTCAGGAGGCTGAGGTTGCGGTGAGCCGAGATCACACCATTGCACTCCAGCCTAGGCAACAAGAGTGAGATTCCGTCTCAAAATAAATAAATAAACAAATAAATAAAATAATAATAATAATACCATGATCAATCCATTTCAAGGCACAATCATGAAGTAAGCCATAATTAGGAAAGAGAAATAATCCTAAGAATGTAAAATCACAAAAATTGATGAGATGACAGTCCTCGTAAGCCAAATCTGTATAAAAATTAATAAAACGTTTCTCACAGATATTTCTTTAGCTGACCATAGTGAGTCTTCCTTGAGTTCACGTTTCTTCCCAATTTCATTTTCTTGCTAAAGAAATAAAACAAAAAATACTGTTCATAGGAGTTATAAAATGGTATGTTTCTATCACTTCTTAGCCTTTTGAATAAGATGAAGTGTAAAATGGTTCCTTTCTAAAAACTTAAGAGATATTCATGTTATGTATGACCAGGCATTTGGCTTTCAACTGTCTTTCCAAAAGAAATTATGAGATGAAAATATATACTGAAAGAGATACTGCAGTATCAGGACAAAGAATTGGAAGCAATCTAAATCCATATAAATCACATGCTTAGAGAATATTTAACAATATGGGAAAATGATTATAAGTAAATTTAAAAAATGACTACAAAATTGCACTAACAGTCTGCAAAATAAAATGGAAAGAGAAAATACCAAAATATTAACCATGGTTGTCTGTAGATGGTAAGATTATCAACAAACTGTCTGTTTTATTTTCTACATGTCTGTACGATTGTGTATTACTTTTAAAATCAAAAAAGAAACATTTTAAAAGAATTCAAGTTTACAATAGTATCTTAAATCATACTTAAAGAAGAAACAGTTACTTCAACTGTTCAAGATATTTGTCTGCAATAAAAGTGAAGACTGCCTTGTATATTAGTCACAGTATCTTTCACATTAACATGTCTGGATCATGTCCTAGACGGAACAATATTACATAAATGGGTAATGATTTCAGTAAAAACTACAATTCTCTTGGATGCAAAGTGGGGCACATAACATTTTACATCACATTTTCAGTAATATAGCAGTAAGTCTTAAAAGTTTTAAAAATGAAGTTGGAAAGGGCAGAAAAACAAATGTACTTTGTGCTTCCCCACAGAGTAAAGAGGATATTTTAATCAATAGAATTAAATGTATGTTTCAACCCTATCAAGTGCCATTTTACTTAGGCTGAGTACTTTTACATATCATTTACAGAAAGTTGTTATCACAATCAGAACATTTTACTCCCTTTATACATAATCAGAATACAAACTCCCTTTATGGACCTTCTCCCCATCCTGCCCTACTCTCTCAAAGTTGCTCTTCCTCTTGAGCAAGTTTTGATTTTCCAACTCAGAGAATCATACGACCTACCTAGATACTCAGAATATAAGCTTGGAAATTAACTTATATTCTTTCCTATCTATTTATTTCCCATATAGGTAAACCACCAAGTCTTGGGGATTCTACCTCAATGCTTATGAAACTTCTCTTCTCAAACTGCCTTTCATGGCAGATGCCCAATGCCTACAGTAATGGAATAACTGAGTGAATTACACAGTGAAAGCTAACAAAAGGAACAGTCAGAAGAGCATGGTAGACCTGTGTTTAAGTCCAAGTTGTCAAACCTAGCTATGTGACCTTGGCAAGTTACTTAAAAACTCCCACTGTCAGTTTCCACACATGTTTAATAGGATATTAACTGCTGCATTGTAGGGTTGCTGTAAATATAATAAAGGTATCCAATAAGTGGTAGCTATTACTACAGGGTACTGGAAAATGCTGTAGTTTTAAGAATTTACTACTGGGTATTGAAAAAATGCTATATAAAAATGCTTGACTTGAGAAAGGAGAGTACAATGAAGTGAAGAGGAAATATACTATAGACACAGTGGGTGCTGTTAAGGAGAAGAATGTTAAGGATCTTGAGTCAGTTTTGCATTTTATAGAGACTGGGAAACTGAAAGTAAGGCCAAGACTCAGGCACAGCTATCATTCATATAAGGATAAAGTCCTAGGAGGAATATTAAGCTAATAGTTTTCCATTTCAGCTGAAAGGAAATCTTACAGACATGCTATAATCTAAATTTAGATCCAAAAACAGAGAAATGACAGTTCTACCATCAACATCTATTGGAAAGTGCCTTTCTGAAATATAGCTAGGGATTCCAACACCAAAGAGAAGTATCACATTTTTTGCCTTCAAAAAATCGCCAAAAAAATTTTTAAATAAAAGGATTAAGAAGTATTTTTCTCTGACAGTCACTTCTGTAGCTAAAAAAATTAAGCACCAATTCCTTTAATCCATGAGATTAACATGAACTTTCAGACAAATTCTTAAAATAACAAAAATAAAATAATTTAAAACAACCCCACATTGAGTAAGGTTGATGGATTTTATCAACGTCAATTTCCTGGTTGTGATACTGTACTGTAGTTATGCAAGCTGTAACAATCAGGGGAAATTAGATAAAGGGTTCGCTGCATGTGAACAAACAAGTGTCTCAAACAGTTTTTAAAAGTAACCTTACATTGAAAACAGAAATACTTTTGTACCTATTACAGATTCTTACTAAAAATATTATAGTGTGGGAATACAGTGATTTAACTTGTAGTAGTCATCCCCGTGGTATCCCTGAGGAACTGGTTCCATGACTTCCCATGGACAGCAAAATCCATGGATGCTCAAGTCCCTGATTAAAAAAAGCATAAATTTTGCATATAACCTAGACACATCCTCTCATATACTTTAAATCATCTCTAGAATACTTACAATACCTAATACAATGTAAGTGCTATGTAAGTAGTTGTTATATTGCATTGTTTAGGAAATAATAATTTTTAAAAAGTTTGTACATGTACAGACCCATTTTTTTTTCCCAAATACTTTCAATCACAGGTTGGTAAAATCAGAGGATGTGGGACCCATGGATACAGAGGGCCAACTGTATCTCAATGAGAGATACCGCAATTAAATTGCTATTCTTTCTCCAAAAGCCTACAACATATTTTGTACTGTAATTTTCATTTAGAATGTCATGAATTCTCAAACAGTAAAATAAAGGAAAAATGGAATTATACTATAGAATCATAGGGCAAAATAAAATAATTATATTTCCTGGTATCGTTATACTTCATATAAACCTTACATATTAAATGAAAGTTTTGGTCTATGAAAGACTGTTTGATGGCTCCCATGTCAAGGGTGTATAGTGCTCAGTTCTTGTCTTTCCCTGTCTGTGCTCTAATGCCCAGTGCCCCGAGTGACGTAAGCCCTGGGAGAATGTGCAGTGAAAGTAGGTCTTCAGGAAGATTAATTAGCAGTCATCCAGGATGAGCCAAGGAGAGCTGTTACAAACTAAAACCACAACCATTTCCAGACAGATTTGTGGCCACCATAGCAGCAGACTAATCTGGGGTGGAATTTGAGGGAAAAAAAGGGGGTTGGGGAAGCTACTTAAAAAAAGATTAAAGTCACTTTGGGAGGCCGAAGTGGGTGGATCACGAGGTCAGGAGATTGAGACCATCCTGGCTAACACAGTGAAACCCCATCTCTACTATAAGTACAAAAAATTAGCCAGGCGTGGTGGCGGGCGCCTGTAGTCCCAGCTACTAGAGAGGCTGAGGCAGGAGAATGGCATGAACCCGGGAGGCAGAGCTTGCAGTGAGCGGAGATCGCACCACTGAACTCCAGCCTGGGCGACAGAGCAAGACTCTGTCTCAAAAAAAAAAAAAGATTAAAGCATGTACTAGGACAAGAAGACTAAAGAAAATAACATGTCAGAGAAAATCAGAGGAGAAGAGAGCACAGCAAGGGAAATGTATTTCCAAAGGTGTGGCCAAAGTAATGTAAAAAGTGGCTAACTTTCTAAACACTTACGTGTAATATTAAGTAACCTGAATACAGATTCTGAAAAGTCTGGAACTAAAGTAACAATGTAAATCCATAATGCCAACAGAATAAAGATAGCTTTATAAACATATGTAAATGTATTAAACTTAGCAAATGATGTCTTGGATTTCAACAAATGTCACATTAAACTAATTTACCTAGCTCTCCACCATAGTAGGAATTGCGACAGAAGTGACTTATAGAACATACAAATCTCTTGTTTCAATTAGTGCATCTGTGAAATGAGAGTAGTCTTAAATCCTTCACAATAAAAAAAAAACCCTCTGTCTCTGAAGTTCTCACTCTGGCTGCAAAATGGAATCCGATAATTCAACATTCATTCTCTCTTTCTTCCTTAAATGCAACTCTTTATCAGGGACAGCAATGTGCCAAGTTTAAAACATTTCCAGACTCTTCTAGATTGAGGATAGAGAGTGGCTAAATTATTTCCAATTCTGGCCAATAACAAAAGCTATTAAGTTGGGTTTCTGAGAAAGCTCCTTACAAAACAGGGAGGAATTCAGCTGGAAAGGCCTTTACCTGTCCCCTCATCATCACATTCTTCCTCCCTGGAAAGTAGACTTGATGGCTGGAGGTACCCTCTCAAAGAGCAGAAAGATAGACACCTAGTAAATTAATACCATGGGAAGCAGCTCTGATTATCTACTTCCAGGATACTTTTATAGGGGAAAAAAGATCCTATCTTACGGAAGCCACTGATTTTAGAATTTTTAAAAATATCAAAGGAATTCTTAGCTAACACAATGAGGGAACTTATCCTGGGAAGGAAAATCAGATATACTGAATGAAAATCTCTGGGGCTCTGGCCTGGGAATCTATATTTTCGAAAAGCTTACCAGCTGACTCCAATGCAGCTGGTCCACAGAAGGGCATTTAGGATCACTCAGAAAAAGTAACAAATAATGGGGATTCCCTTGCCTATATGAAGATAACAATACACAGGCCAAATAGGACATAGGTTCTGTTTTTTGAATAGTAGTTGTAGATTTATAAGGTCCTTGATACACACTAGGTTCTCAACTGCTTAGCTAATAAACTATAACGTCCGTTCACTTAATCCTATCCTTTCGCCTATTCCTGTCCTTATTCTGCAGGTGTTACTGGAGAGGATGACCACAGCCATGAATGAGTGGAGCTAATGAATCCACGTTGGAGATCAGAATACTAAAGTTTTACTTCATCAGGTCTGTGCTCTCATCTAAAGAGCTAACAAATCTACAGATAGGTCAACTTACTGATGTATACAAAAAAGAAAATAATCTGAGGTGTTTTCATAGATCAAAGTGGGTAAGACAAATTATCAACAGTCATGAAAATAGACAAGGACATTACAAAACCTAAGTGAAAATGAAAATTCCTAGTGATGTTATATCCTAAAAATTTATTGAGTAGATACTTTGTTTTATTAACTTCATCTTTCTGTGCCTGTTTCTTATACTGAAGCATCTCCTACACTTATCATTATAGCCAAATGTCTTTTGTAACAGTACAGCCTAATTTGGAAATCTAGTAAAACAATCTCATATGAAAGTTTAATTTGTGGTCATTTATTTTACACTACTGAAGAATCACTGTACTTTTAACATTTACCATTTACCTTATCAACCAACAAATTCCTATAGTACTGAGTGTTAAAGACATTAATGGATGCTCATACTGTCAATACAAAATCGAAAGTACCTGTTAGCATTCTAAGCTTCTATGTACTATACCTCTCATTTAAAATGTTACTTACAGATATTTTGCTACTTTCTGGTACTGCTTCATCACTGAAAGTGTCATTTGTTTCTATATCCATCCTTGGCCTTTTTCTAACATTGACATCTTCCTCCTGTTTTTGAACTTTCACATCAATTTCTAACTCTGGTTTTGCGTCCTTGAATAACTGTTCCAATACTTCATCTTCTATGGCCACATCATCCATTTCTCTTTTTTTATTTGATCTTAGCTTTTCTGCAGCATGAGATTTACTGGCAGAATTTTTCACAATAGATTTTAAATCTGTATCTGTAAATAAGTTATTGTCTGAGTTTGTGTCCACAGGCTCATTCTCAGATAGATGCTGCTCCTTATTTTTCCACAATGAGGGTGTAGCAGGTTGTGTTTGTTCTGAAAGAGAACAAGACGTTTCTATTCTTGCTGATTTGCATGAAGACATTTCTTGATTTTCTTCATCCCTTTCCCTTAGATTTAAAAAAAAAGAAGAAAACAAAACAAGAAAATGAACACAGCTAAGTAACCTTTTAGTTTGGCAATATTCATCACTCCCTCCATTTAGTTCACAATGTACTCTTGATTTTATTAACAATATTACTGGAAATCAACAAATAGACCTTTGAAAACAGTGCAGAACTCACATACATTCTGCTGTTTTGATAGAACTGACGGACCCTGTGGCTAAAGCAGTACGGTGATCTCTATCTTCTCTGCTTAAGTTGCATTAGTTGATAAATTACAGGAAAAGGTAGAAAAATATAAAAATACAAAGAAACTGTTGCCAAGAGACAGCAGCTTACTTTATAACGTAGTAGGGTTGTGGGCAGGGAAAATTACCCTGGGAATACAATCTGATGGGTTAATGAGAGATGGATTCAAGACAGTAAGTCAGAGTGACTAAATCTACAATACGGTACTGACTGTATACTGCAAATGCTATGTGAATATATCACTAAAAGTTTCCTATACAATACTGTATCATTCATTCAATAAATACCGAACACTTTATGCAAACTGTACTAAGCCCATAGAAGACACAAAGATCTGGGACTCTGTTCTCCAGAAGTTTATTGGATTCATGTTGAACAAGAACAGTCAACCCAATGTTCTATTAACACTAATTTAATGCCAAGGTACTGGACAAACCAACCAATCGAGAGGTTTTTGTAATAATTTAGGTGGTCAGAGTTTGAACCTGGCAATAGATGGAAATGGAGGGATTGACAGACACTGAAAATAACAATCAATAACACTGATTTCAGGAGCCAGAGGACAAGAGTCAAAAATTGTAACAACGTAAGCTATTTTACTAAAAAAAAAAAAAAAAAAAAAAAAAAAAAAAAAAAAAAAACACACATTTGGTGAGAGGATAGAAAAAGTTTTTAGGTCTATTACTGGGGAAACAGCATGAAACCCCTGTGGAAAAGAAGTAAAGTTTAAAGGAAAAGTTAGGGCCGCATATGTTGATTGTCAGTAATAAAGTCTCAAAACCTGAAGGCAGAGTATAAAGAGCAGTAGGGGAAAGAAAAGAAGTCCTCCAAAGTTCATACAGAAATGGGAGAAATAACATCATCTTTTCTGAGAAGCTTAACAGGGACGGCACAAGAAAAAAGGCAGCAGTAGCTAGAGGAAGAAACCAGGTCAAGGGAAGGTTTTCAAAAATAAAGGTGAGATTGAACTTTTGAAAACAGAAGAAAAAAATCTGGGATGATCAATATATTCAAAATATGGAAATTGAGAAAATAATTGATGGAATATGGTCCTAGAGGGAGTGAGAGCAGTTCTCAAGGAAAACCAGCAGAAATGTGATTTTAGAACTGAGACGGGGGCTTAGTTCTTATTGAAGAGAATTGCGGCAAGTAAAATAACACGTTAAGTACATACATAGAAGGAGATGAAGGAGAAACTGTCTAGTGGCTCTAGTGAAGGAGATCAGGGACATTTCTGAGAGGGAAAGCGGTCAAAAAGCCGCAGCAGCAGAAGCATACTTAATCAGAACAGACTAAAGACAATACCATTCTACAACAGTATAAAAAACTTACATTTTTTTTTCAGAGACATGAGAGAAGTTATCAAAAACAGACCTTTTTTTGGCAGACGGCTGAAAGTAGTTTCTGATGGAGTTGGTCTGCTGCTGCTGAGAAGCCCTATCTTTACTTTTATTTATACTTGGCAATTTGGTTGGTGAAAGCTGATAGTTTGGGATTCTCATCTTAGCCAAAGTATTTGATACCATACTATTATTATTAGAGCTTGTTTTGCAGGACTCCTTTACAGTGGGTGCGTCTTGTGAAAGCATTCTGAATTTTTGTTCCATTTTGGAGACTTTGATTTCTTTTGGCCTTTCACTCAAATCCCTGTAGAAAAAGAAAAGAATGCAAGGTAAATAATCAAGTTTACAGCAACTTTAATACAGAAACAAAGATCGTTAAATAGTTCTAATGTAATATAACCTTAGAAGATAATTTTTAGACAAAAATACACTGAATATATTTTACCATCCCAAGAAAGCAACTCCTTTATTACTTAAGCATCCTGTGGAAGGATGATACCTTACTCTTCTTCACCCCCTACAGCACATATTGTTGTCCACTGACAAACACACACAGAATACCAACTTAGCATAGCCTATTATAAGTTAAACTAGGTGATAATCCTAGGCAATTTCTGTTTTGTTTAAAAATTTTAAATTATTCCCATGTAAAATCACTATTATTATGGTACTTTCATTATTATTATTATATTATTATAGTACCTTTTTATTAAAAATGGAAAATCAGAATAAAATCACATATAAGATATTCAGGTCACTGTAAATGAACTGATATCATTATTTCAGCCAGATGGCAGACTCGAGAATAGAACAGAACTCTAGATTACCAGAAAAATATTTTCAACATACATGCACAGAGTATACTTTTACTTACTTTTTACTTTTACACAGTATGGTTAAATTAGACACTGCCTTTGCTATTCTTATTTTACAGAAAAAAACAAAAACAAAAACAAGAGGTCAGGCTGTCATTCAAGCAACTTCCAAAACCTTAACAATTTCTCTTGAAAAAGTTAAATCTGGCCTCAATATGAGTGTAGCAAAAATTAAAATAAATATGGTTTAATATAGTGATATCTTAAGTATCTTAATATGAACACTTATGTCATATTTAAAATAAAAAACATACGGTTGTAAATAGAAAATAACAAATAATATAAAAGTGCTAAGCCCTTCCATTCAAAAAAACAAAACAAAATCCCTCTTCAGATAAAGAACCATAGAAAAACTATCTTTATGGACAACTATTAACTATTTAAATAGCTAGGTAAACACATATAAAGTATCTTCAAAATTACAAGTAACATTCAAATATAGGCAACATCACACAATACAAATATATGTATTTCAAACTTATCTCACCAGTTACAAATAAGTTGAACAATTCTTTCCAGTCATCCATGTACATTTGCAAGGAATAAAAAAACTATCCTAAGACAGGAGTTGCCAAACTACAGCCTGTAGGCCAAATCTGATCTGCCACTTATTTTTATAAACACAGTTATTAGAACACAACACTTTCAATTACAGTCACAGACACTATATAATGATATTTCTGTCAACAATGGACTGCAACATATGATGCTGGTCCCATAAGATTATAAAGGAGCTGAAAAATTGCTATCACCTATTGACAGTGCAGTGCAACCCATTAAGTGTCTATGGTGATGTTGATGTAAACAAACCTATGCTGCCAATTGTACAAAAGTATAGCACAATAGCACATACAATTCGGTACAATACATAATACTTGATAATGATAATAAATGACTGTTACTGGTTAATGTATTTACTATATTATACTTTTTATCATTAGAATGTACTCCTTCTTATAAAAAAAATAACTTTAAAACAGTCTCAGGCAGTCCCTTCAGGAGGGATTCCAGAAGATGACATTATTATCATAGGAGATGACAGCTCCATGTGTGTTAGTGCCCCAGAAGACTTTCCAGTGTGACAGGATGTGGCAATCACTGCGATGATCCTAACTCTGTGCAGGCCTAGGCTAACATGTATGTTTATGTCTTTGTTTTTAACAAAAGTTTAAAAAGTAAAACAAAATTAAAAAATTTGAAAACAGAAAAGCTTATTGAATAATATGAAGAAAATATTTTTGCACAGCTATACAATATTTTAAATGTTTTAAGCTAAGTATTATTAAAAGTTTACAGAGTACAAAAGTTACAGTAAGCTAAGGTTAATTTATTATTGAAGATTTTTTTGCATATAAATTTAGTGTAGTCTAAATGTAGTGCTAATAAGGCAACAATCATGTACAGTAATGTCCTAGGCTTTCACATTCACTTACCACTCACTCACTGACTTACCCAGAACAGCTTCCAGTCCTACAAGCTCCATTCACGGTAAGTGTCTTATACAGGTATACCATTTTTTATCTTTTATACAATATTTTTTCTGTACCTTTTCTATGTTTAGATACACAAATACTTCCCATTGTGTTACAACTGCCTACAGTATCAGTACAGTAACATGCCATATAAGTGTGTAGCCTAGGAGAAATAGGCTATACCAGCAGTTCCCATCCTTTTTGGCAACCGGGACCAGCTTCGTGGTGAGGTTCCATGTTTGCGGGCAGAGGGGGGAATGGTTTTGGATAATTCAAGCATATTTATTGTGTACTTTATTTCTATTATTATTACATTGTAATATATAATGAAAAAATTATACAACTCACCATAATGTAGAATCAGTGAGAGCCTTAAGCTCGTTTTCCTGCAACTAGTCAGTCCCATCTGAGGGTGATGGGAGACAGTGACAGATCATCGGGCATTAGATTATCATAAGAACCTAGATCCCTCACATGCACAGCTCACAATAGGGTTTGTGCTCCTATGAGAATCTAATGCTACCGCTGATCTGACAGGAGGTGGAGCTCAGGCGGTAATGCAAGCAATGGGAGCAGCTGTAAATAAAGATGAAGCTTTGCTAGCTTGCCCGCTGATCACCTACTGCTGTGTGGCCTGGTTCCTAACAGGTCATGGACTGATACCGTGGCTGAGAGATAAGGAACCCCTGGGCTATCTATACTATACAGTACGCTATACCATGTAGGTTTATGTCAACACACTGTTCGATGTTCACACAATGCCAAAATTGTGTAAGGAAGCATTTCTTGGAAAGTATCCTTGTCTTTAAGAGAGTACGTATTGTCTCTTGACAATGACTACATATCGTCTATGGCCACTTTCATGCTACAGTGGCAGAGTGGAGGAGCTGGAACAGAGATCAACAGTCTTCAAAGCCGAAAATAACTACTCGCCGCTCCTTTACAGAAAACCTGCTGACCCTTGTCCTGAGATATCATTTTCCCTGGTATCCCATTCTTCCATGCTTTCTCTCTCAAGAGACAACCTGATAAAGGCATTACTTCCTGAATATACTATTAATTTATTGATAGAATAATAACAATAGTATGGTAATGAAGAAGCTTTACCATGTATCTGCTTGCTCTGATTCTGTGTCAGCTACGTATGTTGTAGTGTTCACTGGGGCGCTTGGCATTAGTTTTTCATCAACTGACAAGCCTTGTGAAAGGCTTGGTCCTGGAGTTGTTGTCTTTAAACCTGTAAATCACACAAGTAGAAAGAAAGAATCACTACTGCTAGATAGAAGATGAACATCTGGTCACTTAAAATTGTTAGACTATACCATGCTGAGGGGATTAACTAGGGAATACTGCACATGGTTTTCTCCAATGAGTGGTACCAACAAACACAAAACAGTCTATAAGCAGCCTGCGGGCATCTATGACGGGCTTATCTAAACCAAATCATTTTAAAGCCACATCAGATACTTTGCGCTGAAGTCTTATCAACTGAAAGAAAAATAAAATAAGCAAATTCTAATTCAAATTATGTTTTAAGTCAGTGGGCCAAAAAATTACATTTATTCCCCCACAGAAAGTGTATACACCCTACCATCTATACAAATCAGAATTAGTGAGTTTTATTTTCATAAGGAATGCATTATTTGAAACAAATCATGTAAAACCATCTTAGACATAAACTTCTGGCTACTCCAGAAAACCATAATGATTACCTCATCTTTTTATTTACCAGAAAAGCAACTTAGTTCAAGTGCTGCTCTTCTGGAATACTTTTTTTTTGAATCTCCCACACTGAATTAAGTGCTCTCCAATTCTGCTTCCATACCACCATGCACATCATTCTATTAACAATTCAAGCCAGGTGCAGTGGTTCACGCCTGTTATCCCAGCACTCTGGGAGGCTGAGGCAGGAGGATCACTTGAGCCCAGGAGTTTCAGCCCAGCCTGGGTAACACTGGGAGACCCCATCTCTACAAAAATTAAAAAAAAACTCGCCAGGCATGGTGGCACACACCTGCGGTCCAAGCTACTCAGGAGGCTAAAGTGGGAGGATCACTTGAGCCCAGGAGGTCAAGGCTGCAGTGAGCAGTGATCATGCCATGGCACTCCAGCCTAAGACCCTATCTCAAAAAACAGCAACAAAAAAGCAATAAACAAAATTCACTTATGACTAGCTGAGTGACCTGCGTCAAGTTATTTCACTTCCTTTGCTTCCCTTTCCTCATCTATAAAATCAGAATAATTATAACATCCGCCTCACAAAGTTGTTTGGAGGGTAAAATAGCCCATAGAAAAATGCTTGGAACATAGTAAGCACTGTGCCAGCATTAGCTGTTATCATTATCATCACTTGTTTACTTGCTACTTTCCCTTGTTAGACTGGTGTATCCTTGAGAATAAGGACTAAGTCTTGTGTATTTCTACATCACCAGTACCTAGAGCAATATTTGGTATAGAGTAGACGTAAAAAAAGTTTACAGTTTAAACTATTAACTGAAAAACATTTTAAGTTGATATTTACTAAATACCTAAGCTAAATTATCATTCTGCTAGGTCCTTGTGACATAGGATGTGCTTAATATTTACTACTAATTCTAAATTCAGATATTTAAATGACTTCTGCCACGTTCTCCATGTGACCTCTAGAAGCTCACTAGCATTTCCTTTAAGACACATATCTCTAGAATTCATTTTCAGTTGCACATAAGTTTGGAAAGAGTAAAAATTATAAATGTTCATATCATCACTGAATAATTTCATGTAGGCTCGGTGAGGTGGCTCGCTGCTGCTCAGCACTTTGGGAGGATGAGGCGAGAGGACTGCTTGAGGCCAGGAGTTAAGAGACCAACCTGGTCAACATAGTGAGACTTCATGCCAACAAAAAAATTTAAAAATTAGCTGGGCATGGTGGTGCGCACCTATAGTCCCAGCTACTCAGGAGGCTGAGGCAGGAGGCTTGCTTGGGCCGAGAAGTTCAAGGCTGCAGTGAGTTATGATCATGCCACTGTACTCCAGCCTGGGTGACAGAGCAAGACTTTATGAAATAATAATAAGCTAATGACCCAAAATAACTGGTGTTTGTTAACAGACTACTTACAATTTTCTCCTTGTTAAAAACACCATAAGGGCAGGAACTTGGTCTCATCTATTCACCTCTTTATTTCAAGTGCTTGCCATAATACAGGTATATAACAAATGTTCAATAAATATTTGTCGAATAACAAAAGAGTGAATATAAAAACAAAGGAAGGAGGAGAGAAAAGGGAGACTCATTCACTCTGTTCCCCCAAAGTTTGTTGTGCTATAAAATTATTTTATTATCAGAGGACTATGACTTGGAACCCACCTAAACCTACCTACGAAAATATGCAAGAAGTAATACTACATACAGTATACTTTTTAATTCACTCTCATGACTTTGTTTCTAGAGGAAATAATACATCAGAAAAAAGCACCAGTCTGGTAGTCAGAAAACCAAATTTTAGAACTGGCTTGGCCATGAAGTAGTTATGTACCTTAACTTTTCTCAGCCTTGGTATACCTTATCTTTTAATAGAACGATTAGATGATCTCTAAGGCCCTTTCAGCTATAAACACAATTTCAACAGTGGGTGACAAAATTTTGTTGCTCCACACTGGAAAACATAATCTTGTGTACCAATAGCTTAGTTCAATTACGCAAAATATTTATACCTATTACAAACAAGTACCGTGCTTGCTGCTGTTAGGGGATCCCAAATTAGTAAGAGCCTACAATCTATTCAGTGGCTGAAAGAGGCGTGGAAACAACCGGTTATATCCAAAGTAGGAAGAAACTCCGGCTGGAATGCAAAAAAGCTACTGAGCACAGAAACAGAATAATTAAATCTGACTTGGAGGAGTTGGGAGTGAAAACAATTTAGAAGAGCCTCACGAAGGAGGTAATCATTTGTAGAATGAGTCAGATTTTGACGAGCAGTACTGAACATTCTAGGAATGGAACATGATGTTCAAGGTGAGGAAGTGTGGGAACTATAAAAAATATGGCACACATATTCTGTAGAGAGACTATGTAAAAAAGGCGAGGTCGGGAGGAGGAAGGCTGCAGCTAAACTACTGAGGACTCAGAAGTCTAGACAAAGGGCTTGGAGATTTATTCTGTGGATAATAAGAGCTAGTTAAAATTTTTGAGAAAAGAGAAGGTAATTGAATAGTGGCATAGTGAAATATTAACTGTAGAGATGAGTCTGGAGTAAGGACCATTACTAGGGCAATTACTAATACAACCAGCACTCCAGAGAGAAGGATGTAGAGGGTTCAAACAGGGTACTGGCTGTGAGAAGGGGACAGTCACAGACCTCTTGAGCAGAAGCTGTAGAGTGAGAATTTCAGGTCTTGGTGATAAAACGGAAAAGGAAAAATAAAAAATGTCCAAAGTTTCCAGTCTGAGTGCTTCTTCTTTTTATATAAAAGAAGACTCCTCTCTAGTTCATTTCTTCTCAAGACTATTCTAATTTAGTGGTTTCTAGAGTTTGTATAGCAAACAGGAGCTTAAAAATCAAACAAAACAAACCAAAAAACTCAGATGTCTAGGATGCATCTCAGAATATTCTGAATCATGGAGAATGTACGTTTGTATTCAGAATTGTTTCTGAAGCATGTATCTAGTTGAGAACTGATTTTCTAAACAGAGAAACACAGGACAGTGACCCCAAATGGGTGCTGAGACAAGGGGAGCTACTGACTTAGACCTAATCACCGTTTTTATATGTTTGTTGTAATTAAAGTCTAAAATTACTGATACTGATCTTTTTTCTGTAAGAGAACAGAAATCTATCAACAAAATAATATCTACAGCACCTGCTAGTTCTAAAAGTTGGGCATATTTCTAGTAGACAAGGAAGCAGTAGTTTCTCCAAGAATATGGCTCTCTTTGGCGTCCACATTTAAAAAGTTCCCTTGCCAAGAGCCTGAAGAGTTGGTCTTTAGCTTTTTACTTTATGGATGAATTCTGGGAATTTGGTGAAAATATTAATCATATCACGATTCCACCAAAATAAGTGATTTGGTTATATTTAAAACTTCACAAGCACTTACAACTGTGTGTATTTGAAGGTTACCTATGTACAGACACAAACATATGTAGTATACTCAACGGGACAGGGTAGAGATGTCAGTTGAATAAATATTCTTATCCAAATAATAAAATACTAGCCTGTCAAATTTTATCAGATGTCTATGCTTTTGCATCAGCTCCCAATCATCCCTACACCACCATTTCTCAAAACGTCACACATTAAAATATAAGCCATTTGTACTGCAATGTAATGTCGTAACAGCTTTAAGACTCAGCTTGAACCAATTACTTGCTATGTGACCTCCAGCTAATTTCCTAACCTCTCTGTCCGTCAGTTCCCTCATCTACGAAAAGTAGATGATGCTCTTCCCTCTATCTTATAAGGACTGTTTTGCAGATTAAAGTTTGATGATGGTAAAGTGCTTACTCTAGTCTCTGCACACTCCAGAGACAGCAGTTATTATTACTACGCATGGTTACTAACGATCTACATACCTAATAGCTTCCTGGTCATTAGGCCGTAATGGCTAACTCCTTCCAAAATTTAGCTTAGCACATTCCTTACTTGTTTAAACCAAGGTTACAGAGCACTCAGGAGATACACGGACTGACTCCATAGTTGCCATTCAATGGACTACAGTGAATGATGCTCCCCGGAGTGTGCAATCTGGTAGTGCTGTTCTCTAACTTGTCTCTTTTAGCCCAAGTTCAATAGCTGCTGATGAAATAACTACAGAACAAATCCAGGAAGCAAATAAATATATAAGGAATACAGAATGGATGCTCTGAGAGCTAGGCAAATTAGATAAAAGTTAGTAGAGAGAATAAATGTAAAAATCTCCAAGGTAAAAAAGCAAGAAGAAAAGAAATAAACCATTTTTACAACAACTTACTAAAAATTTTTTTTAAAAACTATGGAAATGTGTTTTAAATAATAAAGGGGAAACAGTGACTGTCTCTGAATACATTGGCTTTCATGATTAACACTGAGATTATTATAATGCACATTCTTCATCTCAGTAAATGGCACCACCATCCACCCAGTTACTTATGCCAGGAAACTAGGAGTTGTTTCTAACTGCTCCACCGGAAAGTCCTACCAGGTCTAGTTCTAAAATATATCCTGAACCTGTTCATTTTTCTGCATCTCTACTACTACCATGCTGGTCCAAGGCATCAGGCTCTTTCACATCCAGATTTCCACAATAGCATTCTATTCATATCTCCTCTTACATTGTCAACCCTTAGAATTCTCCACACAAACCTAAGAGTGATCTGTTCCTTCTACCTGGAATTATCCACCACCCAGATCCTCACACAGCTGCCTTTTCTCATCATTCAGGACACATGGCTCAAATGTCACCTCCTGAGACTTTCCTTGAATACCTATCTAAACAGCCTACTACCATCACTATTACATACATCACCTTGTTTTACCTGTCTTTATACTTGGCTTGATCTGAACTTACCATGTGTGTTTGTTTGGTTACTAAATCTTGATCTTCAGAACATAAAGTTTATAATAACAAGGATCTTTCTTATTTTATTTACCACTTCATAACAGTTTCTGCTACATGGCAGCCACAAATATTTATGGAATGAATAAATGAAAGTATAAATGGATGAATTTTAAAACATGGTGAATATGGTCACCCCTAGCAAGTATATGAGTAACGTATATTTAGCTTATCGATTTACATAATGAAGTTGCTAACAAATCAATAAAATAATGCTTCAGTTACCTGTACTGGGATGGCCCTGAGGATCACAGTAATTCTTTGTAGTCATGAAAATCACTGCCAATCCAATTTCTGCTTCAGGAATAGGTCTAAGACCTTGCCTATTAGAATAAAATAGTTTAAGTATGATAATATATTAAAACTAGCAACTTTTATTCAGATAATGTCAAGATAAAGCAACCTCTTTTTTTTCCTCCCAAATAATGTTATGGTATAGACAGAATTTCAAATGCAGAGTACTATAATAGCTTACTCGCTGGGGCACTGTTACGTTGACAAGTCTACCATCTTTTAGTAACTCCATTAACTTCATCTGTAAAATAAGGGGCTAAAGAATATAGATCTTCCCAGTTCTAAAATTCTACAATTTTTGGAATAAAAAGAATATAGTACTACCCAAATTAAACAACAGAACAGGCTTTTATGGCCAGGCATGGTGGTTCATGCCTATAATCCCAGCACTTTGGGAGGCTGAGGCGGGTGGATCACTTGAGGTCAGGAGTTCGAGACCAGCCTGGCCAACATGGTAAAACCTCATCTCTACTAAAAATACAAAAATTAGCTGGGTGTAGTGGTGCACGCTTGTAATCCTAGCTACTCAAAAGGCTGAGGCAAGAGAATCGCCTGAACTTATGAGGTGGAGGTTGCAGTGAGCTGAGATCGTGCCACTGCACTCCAGCCTGGATGACAGACCGAGACTCCGTCTCAAAAAAAAAAATTAAAAAAAATCACCACAGGCTTTTACAAACAAATCTATGGATACTATGATCCTAAGATGAAACTTCAAAGAGAAGAAAAAAAGAAGAGAGAGAGGAAGGACGGAGAGAAGTAGACAGAACTATACCTAAGGTATATCTATACATGTGTTACAACTTTTAGTAAATCAAATCATTTTGCCAAATTTACATGTATTAAGGTATCTTCACATTAAAGGAATCTTACGGTGAACCTATTTTTTGTTGTTCTGTAAGGTCAATGACTGATTTTATAAAAACAAAAATACACCATTTAATATCATATAAAAATTACACCTCAAATTTTAACAAACAACTACAAAATGTCTTTCAATACTCATTGTCAAGATTTTTTTTTTTTTTTTTTCTGAGACAGAGACTTGCTCTTTCACCCAGGCTGGAGAGCAGTGGTGCAACCATGGCTCACTGCAACCTCTGCCTCCCAGGTTCAGGCAATTCCTGCGCCCTGAGCTTCCCAAGTAGCTGGAACCACAGGCGCGCACCAACACACCCAGCTAATTTTTGTATTTTTAGTAGAGATGGGGTTTCACTATGCTGGCCAGGCTGGTCTCGAACTCCTGGCCTCAAGTGATCCACCCTCCTCGGCCTCCCAAAGTGCTGGGATTACAGGCGTGAACCACCTTGCTCGGTCAAGATATTTTGAATGGTTAGTTCGTAAGGTCTTTTTGAAATGCTTAATGTGTCTTTTTGTGTGTATTGAGCTTACTTAAATAGGATTCAGTTATATGTGCAATTAAAGTATCAGACTAAAAAAATAAAATTTAAAAAACCTTTATAATCAAGTGATCACATATACCTACCTATAATTTAGGTAATTCAAAACTGGTATTTTATTTACTAACTTTTGCAACTATAAATTATACTATGTGAATTAGTTATAAAGAATGGTTACATAAAATAGAAACATTTTTAATACATATTTAATAATGCTCTACAGAAATTACATCGCCCTTAATGGAGAAACACTGGAAGCATTTATTTTAAAGTCAACAGTGAGATAAATGTGGCCATTTTCACCACTTCTGTTCAACACTGCTCTGGAGGTCCCAGTTGGTATGGAACAAAGAGACAGAAAAAAGAGGTATCAGAGAAATAACGATTAGAAAGGATAATGGAAACATTCCTTATAGATGATAATGATTTATAGAAAAGACTATAGATAAATTATTAGGAAAAAAGAGGAGTCTGGCAAGATGGCTGGATATAAGATGATTATCTGAATGTCAGCTGAATTTCTTTACAGCAGTAGTGAGCTAGAAAAGGTAATTAAAGTGACAATATCATTCATTTATAATAATATCAGAGAATATGTACTAGCTAGGAATAAATACAGTAAGATATTCAAGATCTCTCTACAGAAAATATAAAATTCTATTAAGAGATTTCAAGCAAACCTAAATAAATGGGGATACCACATTCAAGGATAAAAACAATTAAAATTTACATAAATTGTTAATTCTCAAGTTGCCTTGTAGATTCAATGCACTTCCTAATCAAAATCCAAACAAACTTTAACAAAAGATGATTCTAAATGTAAATGAAAAAATAAAGGGCCAAGAATAGCCAGGATGCTTCCGAAGAAGAGCAAAAAAAGACTTGTTCTACCAGCTAGGAGGACTTCATGGAAGTTATACTAATTAAGACAATGTGGTATTGGTACAAAGAAAGGCAGACTGATGAATGAAAAAGAATAAAGTCAAAAACACAAAAGTGCATGTAACTTTGGTATAAAACAGAATTCCAGATAAGTTAAAAACAAATGTCAAAAACAAAAGATGGTATCAAAATACTAGTAAAAAACATAGGTGAGTATCTTTAAAGCACTGACTAAAACAGAAAAGATTTTTACTATATAGCAGGTCCTCGAATAACATCATTTCATTCAGTGTCATTTCATTATAACATCGGCAAGAAAAAAACTGATTCCTAACCAGGGCCGCTGTCTGTGTGGAATTTGCAGTCTCCCCCAGTGTCCGTGTGGGTTTTCTGTGTGTACTCTGCTTTACTACCACATTCCAAAGATGTGCACATTAGGTGAACTGGTGTGTCCAAATTGTACCAGTCTGAGTGAGTGTGGGTGGGTGTGTCAGTGTGCCCTGCAATGGAATAGTGTCCTATCCAAGGTTGGTTCCCACCTTGCACCCTGAGCTGCTGAATAGGCTCTGGCCACCCACAACTGTAAACTGGATTCTGGATGATAGTTATTTCACACAGGAGAAAACTGGGCTAGGGGTAACCATGTAAGTTATTTTCAAAGATCTGGCTGGTATTTTAGATGACAGATTTTTTCAAACACTTGCTGTCTGAAAAATAACTAAATAATTGGTGAACAAAATAAATGTGTATTACGCATAAATCAATGATGAGCATGTGTCATGGACCAAGGATTATGATTCATCCAATTCTGTGCAAGGCTGGGGAACAGGTCAGGAAAGAAGGAAAAGCAGGAGGAAATAAAGAGAAAATAATTAAATTAATAACAGGAAGAGTTACCAAATTTGAGCTGAGATACTGGAAAAAGGTCTCAGCAAGAACAAAAATCAGGGCTGTATTGTTCCCCTAGACTTCTAATCTTCTCCAAAAGACACTTAATCTTTACCACAGATTTCCTATACTCACTTCTGACATCTAATCAATACAGCCATGGCAATCACCAATCACAATGTTGCCGTGTTGAAGTTCGGTCAATAGCTGGCTTTACTAGCCACTCTGCTTCATATAATTGCTCCTTCATTGGCTTGAACTAAGTTAACAGGTATCATTTTAAGTGACAGTCTTTCTCAAAATATAATACTGCATTCCCTCCAAAAAACATATTGTGGCCAGGTGTGGTGGCTCACACCTATGATGCCAGCACTTTGGGAGGCTGAGGCAGGCAGATCACTTCAGCTCAGGAGTTCAAGACCAGCCTGGGCAACATGGCAAAACCCAGTCTCTACAAGAAGTAAAGAAATTAGCAGCAACGTGGTGGTGTAAGCCTGTAGTCCCAGCTACTTGCGAGGCTGAGGCAGGAGAATTGCTTGAGCCTGGGAAGCGGAGGCTGCAGGGAGCCAAGATCACACCATTGCACTCCAGCCTGGAGTGAAACCATGTCTCAACATCCCCCCACCAAAAACCCAAAAAACCGTACTGTAACAGGGGCCAAGTGTCACCTCATGATCAAGGCACCAGCGTCTGAGCTACCTGGTACTCCAGCTACTTTTTTTTAACCTCAGGGTGTCAATATATGCTGAAAGTAAAGAGCCTGGACTCCAGAATCCAACTGCCTGGGCTCACATCCTGGCCACCCTGCTCACTGCCTCTGCTATATGCAAACCCCCTTCTGCCTCAGTTCCCTCATCTGCACAGTGAGGACCACAACAGTAAATAATATATAGGTTGAGGATTAAATGTTTATGCATACATAAATTCTTAGACCAGGACCTGCTATGTAGGATAATTTTTTTTTTTAATGTATTACTACTGTTGCTCTGCCTGGCACATTCTTTGTCTGGCTCTTTGAAAAACTGGTCATAGGTAAGACATTGCCTAAAAGAGGCCTTCTCTGTTTAGAATAAGCTTCTTCCCCACTGCCGGGTTACTGCTTCCTTTATATACATGTGTAATGATTTGTTTACTTGTCTTTCTCTGTCTCTCCCTCTAGACAGTAAGCTCCAGTGATGGCAGGGACCGTGACTATCTTGTTTTTCATTATATTTCCAATGCCTAAAACACAATGGAACTACAGTAAATTTGTGTTGTAGTAGTAAGATAGTATTTTTGTTACATAGTATATCTTCTTTTTTACAGTAGTTAATACATCTCAATTAAGTAAAATATTTATAGGATAGATGACTAAAATTTTACTTTTTATTTCAGCAAGCCCGTAAGAGAAAAAAAGAAAATCCCCCCATGGTCAGAAGGACTCCTGGGACAGGAAAAATGAATCTTTTGTAGGAAGCTGGCTGTGGACTTTTCAGGCATATAAACACTTTAGTCCTCACCTACTTTTTGCCACATGAAGAGCAATTTAGTCAGAAGACTGCCAAGCCTTATATTTCTACAATACTTACTGGCTTCAACGATGCTAAGATTATTAATGCAAATTAAAGTCTAAGGCAGTTAGCTCTTTTACAGTCTCCCTCCACACTACAAACATCATTTCAACCTATCTGACTTCTTGTCTGCTTTCCCATAATAGCCTATATAAGGATAGAAATGTTTATATGTCTTTCTAATGGGTAATAACCATCAAAGGGCAAATACATTTCAACGCTAGGCAATTGCAGAAAACCTTTTACCTTTGAGTTTTAAGTTTCTCAAATGCACCATATTCTGTAAAAAAACTTAACACTACTTTGTTAATTTACAGAGGTAAATTCTACAAATTCTATTAAAGTAACAAAAAAGCATAAAATATTTTTGAGTAAAACTGTCATGAATAAAGATATTCTATATCTAATATACCAAGTCACAATTAATTTTCAAGTATACTACACTATAAAACCTTTTATTAATTCTTGTATCGGCCGGGCGCAGTAGCTCACGCCTGTAATCCCAGCACTTTGGGAGGCCGAGGTGGGTGGATCATCTTAGGATGGGAGTTTGAGACCAGGCTGGCCAACATGTTGAAACCCCATCTCTACTAAAAATACAAAAATTAGCTGGGTGTGGTGGTGCACACCTGTAGTCCCAGCTACTAGGGTGGCTGAGGCAGAGGATCGTTTGAACCCAGAAGGCAGAGGTTGCAGTGAGCTAAGATTGTGCCACTGCACTCCAGCCTGGACAACAGAGCAAGACCCTGTCTCAAAAAAATAAAAAATAGGCCAGGCACGGTGGCTCATACCTGTAATCCCAGCACTTTGGGAGGCTGAGGCAGGAGGATCACCTGAGGTCAGGAGTTCAAGACCAGCCTGGCCAACATGGCAAAACCCTGTCTCTACTAAAAGTACAAAAATTAGCTGGGTGTGGTGGTGGGTGCCTATAATCCCAGCTACTCAGGAGACTAAGGCAGGAGAATTGCTTGAACCCAGAAGGCAGAAGTTGCAGTGAGCTGAGATCGTGCCACTGCACTCCAGCCTGGGCGACAAGAGCAAGACTCCGTCTCAAAAAAAAAAAAAAATTCTTGTATCTACTTTTACATTGTTAGGTGAAAAGCAACAAAAAGGTTAAACATAAAATCTCCTACTTGCAGTTTTTTACTAATAAAGAATAATTCTATACCTTTGGAGCATATCCATTATTGACTGAATCCATTTCTTCTGACAGTCAGGAATTAAGGTCTGTGAGTTTGTTATTCCTGTATCAACAACACATGTTCCCGGAGCCGAAAAGAAATTATGTTCTTCTTCATTCTCTTCTGTTATCAACCTAGCTTCCCCACCTCCAAAGACAACTGCGGAACTCAATTTCTTATGCTAAAAATGGAAGGAAACATTTTTAAAAGTAAAATGTAATAATTTTTTGAACACATTCTTATAATAATTTGATTTGGGAAACATAGAAGTACAATTCAAGAAGACTTGGTGCTACTTCTTGAGTAGGTCATTTCAGCTTCCACTTTGAGAAAGTCCCTAGTTCAACAAGTCTCTGCAGCCCTGGAACTGTTACACTCTCTGTGGTTCCTCATCACACTTCCTAACAGCACTCTAACTGTGGGCTTATCTGTATTTCTCCACTACAACATAAACTCTTTGAAACCCCATTTTGGCACACAGAACATATTCAACAGATTTAACTTCTTTAGTTAGCTTACTAAATAAAGAGGTTTAGCTTACTAACTAAAGAAGTTAAAACTAAGTTTCCTGTCCTCCTCACTTGCATATTTATGAATAGGCCAATTATCACAGATTTTAAGAAACCCTGTAATCACAGCCATGATCACTGGGCAGGTCTGGTGCCTGGGCTGTTTTTCATTCTACTTCACACTTTTACACAAAATCCCAAAATGAAATACGTTAACAACTACTGATAAGAGTTAATAATGTATCCTAGTTTGTAATGTATTCTTTAGGAAAATTTAGCTTATAACATAATTACCTGTTTGGCATTCAAAAATATAAATGTTTTCCCTTTGAAGATTTGTTTTCTTTCCTGTCGTCCTGACAGATCAACATTTTTACTTCCAATAGACGGTTCATCAAGAGGTGGGTAAAAACTGTAAAAATAATTAAAGTATATTCTAATTATATACTACTATGTTTGCTATTAAATTTGTAAATGGAGTGACTATCTGACACTCAAAAGGAGTAATTTCCATAATACCTTTATAGTATTTTTTTTTAAGTAAGAATTTTATCTGGGACAAAATGACAAAAAGCATCCAATCGTGTTTTCTAGAAATATGGTGGCAGGTGACACAAAGAAGAGCTAGAATTGATCATTAATATCTCAAAATAAATAGTCCAAGGTAGACAATCTTAACAAGATGAACATTAAACACACATGACTCAAACAAGGTGTCTGAATTACAAAAGTTTGAGAGAAACATCATCCATAAAGATCAAATTCTATTAGCATCTTGTGTTTACTTAGGAGCCAATATCTATTAAAACGCTCATGTTTCAATTCTACTAGCACAATCTATTATGAGTGTTTTGTTAGAGATCTCTTTGGAGAAGTTCAGGAAATTTTTAAACTTACATTATTTACTCAGTTTAAATAAAATTTCCAAAAGAAGACTAAAGAATATAATGTTTTAGCTCTTTAATTTAATGCTATAAGAACATCTTAATCATCCATGAAAATGAAGGAAAATAAGAAATGGAGAAGTATCAACAGACAATTCTTAAGCCTCTCATCAGCCTAGAGTTTCAACTTCCTGTATAATCAGATCCTTTGCTACAGCTGTTCATAACTGACTGGCATTTCAACTTGTCTCTCTTCCTTTCAGTAAAAATTACTAACCCATGATGATGATGATAAGGGAACAATGTAGGGAGGGAAAAATTCACAACCTGGACGATCAGTCACAAATCAAGAGTTAACTATCTGCAGAGATCAACATCCAACGTAGTAAAAACACTGCAGTCATTAAGAGTCACTATCCAGCACTTTAGAACTAATTACCCTACATCTTTCCCCTGGACTTCTCCTTGGAAACATATACATTTCATAAAGTAAAGCTAAGTTATGATTGAAGAATTATAATACTTTAAAATTTTTTTGATAACTGATGCATGTATTTTAATTTCAGTACAATAGATGCTGTAAGTCTATTTTAAAGCAATGATTTCTGGAAGCTGCAATCTCAAATGAGTTATCTGCAGGCAAGAGCAGACTCACTTGGCAGGACAGAATGCAGGCCACTGCGTTAGTTATGGTTTTTCTAAACAACCAACTTTAAAATTCTATTTATTTTACTTTTAAAATATACAGAGAACAGTGGAAACTATTTTAACTGTTAACAAAAACTAAATCTACAACAAGAGCACTGGAAAGTTAGTAGACATTCGGACACATAAAAAGGATCAATTTTAATATCTCTTTGAATCCTTTTTATCCTTTATCTCTTAATAAATATTCCCCCATAACTTATACTTCTTTTTTAGTGTAAAAGCCAACTAACACTTTACCTACATACAAATAACTAGTTTACCAATTAGTTCACACAATAATGTAACAACACTAGGACAGATTACAGAGCCAGTTACAGACAAAAACAGTAAGGAAATGTTTAACACATATGACTGTGTGTTATAGTCATACATGACTATAAAACTATGACTGAGTAGATGTGAGATTCTTCCTGCTTTCCCAAAACACTAAAGTTGAATGATTTTTAAATTATCTACAGCTTTATATTATTCACACTGTCATTCTTAATTATGCCATAGATAACAGTTTACAGTAGCCAGGCAGCAGCTAAATGTAGCTTAGTTCAATGAAGTTTGAGCCAGGTTCCTAAACATATGTGTATGGTAGCCTGTTAGGCCTCTCTGATGGTTCTACCAGAGTTCTAACTTTATTAGTGTGATTCTTTAACAGCTGGCTCCTCCACTAAGTGCCATGAGGGCAGAAACTGTAACTTTTTTTGGCTCATCATTATATCCACAAGTCTATCTTGCCTGCTTCACTGCAGGCATTCAATACATATTTACAAATAAACTGACATTACAAAATATAAATAAAAATTCAACTTAATAATTTAAAAGTGAATAAAAAGTATAAACATCCTTCAATTCCCTCAAGTATAGATTTAAGTATTAAAATTCTAGAACTTGAACAATGTATTTTGGTTTTGTTTTGAGAACACTGATAAATTTGAGCCCCAATACTTGGTAAGATCAATCTTGAACAAAAAAATACAAAACTGTATTATCTAGAAGCTAACCAAATGCTGGCTATGACTCCAACATGGGTTATTCTTAGTAATACATACATTTGATATATGATAGACACATTCATACATAGATAATTGATAACACAGTGATTAAAAAACACTATGTTCTAGAATTTCAAATACCTACATAAACCTTTTTCTCTTTACCAGTGTAATGATGAGAACAAGAAAGAAAAGACTAGTGATGAATGTGAAGAGATCATTGAAAATCATTAAGTCTGAAGCATTACATTCTAGAAGTTTTAAAGCATTTCTGACACTCTAGTAATTTAATAAACTAATACAAAAACTGGAAAATAGGAAAGTAACCTGTCAGAGACCTAGGCTAGAGGCATATTGACTGAATATAACGATACTACAAATATAAAGTGATCTCCAATTTCTATCATTAAAAAATTAAAATGTTTTGGGTTCGTTTATACAGAAACTTCAAGAGCTACAAATAATTATGTTTTATTACACAGTAACTGGTACATATTATGAATCACACATTCTATAAAATGATATTAATCTAGAAATTTTGCTTTTTCCCATTCCCATTTTCTATTTAAATTCTTTACATGATCTTCAATAAATTTCATCTAACCTACAGTATATCATTATCACTTCTGTATGAAGATTTTGCAAATACAGAATTTTTCTGAATCCATGTATAATTCTGGCTCTAGAAACTGTATCCCAAGCCACACATACTTATTTATTCAATATCTGGACAGCTGTTTATTTCATTAGTCCTGCAGGCATATGTTCATAATTTCTCGAACCATTTACTGTATGGCTTTTTTTTTTTTTTTTTTTTTGGTGATCTTGAAAAGGCTAGACTACAGTGACATCCACAATTTGCAAATGTGAGGTTCCATATCCTGAAAAAAATTACTAATACTAGTCATATTTCTTACCTTCGATTTAAATTAACTATGTAAGGTGACTTCTATAAGCTTCCTAAACTGTCAAACTTTCATTTACTGAGATTATTTCAGGCCAATGTGTCTGTTGGGTCTGAGATTTGATTATCAGCTGGTATGTTAACCTGTTCCTGTTTCATGGATGCTTGCAGAAGACAAACACTCCTGAGTCACAGCAAAGCAAGCAGCATGAGCCCCAGTATGTTTGCTGCAGGTCTCCTCTCTGACCAAGTCCCATAGGGAAGACGTAGAGGGTACATACAGTGAAAGGTACATACAGTCGTGTGTGTTACAGGAGAGAGGAACGCTGAACTTGGGAAACCACCGGTATTATAACAAGCTTTAAGCAAGCCTACATTTTGTCACAGGAAGGAAACGTTACTTCATCCCTCGAGGTTTCTCACTGCAAACATACCCTTGAGAAATGGTCTGTGTAAAGGAGGGTCAAGGCTTTGCATTCTTGGCCTATTCAGCAAATTGTTTATGAATGCAAGGGACCCATGGAGGAGTCCATCTCTCAAGAGTGTCTCACTAAAACAATACTTGTTGTTTGAAATAATTAATACACCATCCTACAACATGAGAGACTTTGTAAAACTCAAATAAAAGCCAACTCCCCCTCCTTTCTAGGGGATAATCTCCTTACATTTAGACATACAAATCTCCTCTATTAGAGCACAGATTATTGAAATTAAACACTCCTTTTAAATGTATTCTTCTAAAAATGACTTCATCTACTTTACTACTTTGATGACAGGCAAGGAAAATGAGATATTGCAAATCATTTCATGTACATGAAGTTATAACTGTCATATCCTGTTTCTTGGTAACAGTGCAAAGATGTAGACACAGCTGTACTAAATAGGACTGTATATTTTATTGGAAAAAATATTATAGTATGCCTCCTAATTTAAATCCAGGACTAGCAGTCATGCTTTTTTGGAACACTAGAGGTACTTATGTAATCAAAGGCGTCACCACAATTTATTTCATATCCTTTTCGTAACCCATTCCTTCTACTAATGCTTATAAATTGAATCTTTTTTCTGTTAATTGAGTACTCAGACAAATAAGCCTTCAACAAGCACATCAAAATGGATCCAGATAGGTATAGGACTCTATTAAGGCAAATAACTAAATATATTTAAAAATTGTATTATCAATTGCCATCATCAAATATGGGTTAATAGGATAAATAACCTGTCCTAGTTAACACCGAATTAGGAGGGATTCAACAATCTTATGGTAGGGATGTTGTATAGTCGTCATGTACATTGATACAATCAAAAATTGAATCTAGAAAAAAATTACGTTGAACTTGGTCAAAAACAACCTTAGGTTAAACACAACTGACAATGTGAACAAAAAGAGGAATCAACGACTAATTCTAAAAACTCCAAGACCATGAAATATATCTACTAGTAGTGAAAACTTATCAGACTCCTCTATCCTCAAGTATAATCTAGAATTAAGAATAGTTCACTATTTGCAGCTAGAGTCATTATTTACAAGATTTATGTACTTCCTCAGGGAGGTTCCTCAAGAGGCTTCAGGGAAAAATGTGATTCTGTTAAAATACTATGCAAGTTTGTAGTTATGTCGGTGAAGTTTCTTGAGGTGAGACCAGTGCTTTCATCTTCTTTTTTTTTGAGTTGCCCAGGCTGGAGTGCAGAGGTGGGATCTCGGCTCACTGCACCCTCCACTTCCTGGATTCAAGGGATTCTTACGCCTCAGTCTTCCAAGTAGCTGGGATTACAGGCACCTGCCACCACACCCAGCTCATTTTGTATTTTTAGTATGTTGGTCCCACTGGTCTCGAACTCCTGACCCCAAGTGATCTGCCTACCTTGGCATCCCGAAGTGCTGGGATTACAGGCATGAGCCAACCAGGGCTGGCCTGCTTTCATATTTGCAGGAGTTCAGTCAGGGTGGTGGGAAAAAATGTAGAAAGATGCAAACCTTGGAAGGCCAGAAGGTTTTACATCAGTTTCGCAACAGGATTTGGCTGAAAGCAGCCAGATTCTTTTATATGGTGCCTGAAAGCTTAGGTTAGATAACGGGATGTTAAGAAACTGACCTAGATAAGTTACTTAGCTCGGAACCTGGCCTTTAATCATTCGTAGGACTGCTCTCTCCGGGGAGGGGAAACATGTTAATTATCCACAAGTGTGTTGACTCAAAGCCTTTGCCATTATGTCTATACTGAATAAATGACCACAGCAACAGCTAGTCGGGACCGCGGCTGCTAACTCTTTACAGCACCCTCCTCGGTGTCTGTGGGTGGCCCAGCCCCCTAGCTCACTCTTTCACTGGATACCTGTGTTTGAGTGCATTTGTTCATCTGTCGCTGGGTCAGGGTCTGCGGGTCAGACCTGGCACATACTGAGGGGTCTTGGACTCAAAAAATGTTAAGAATCTTCTATTTTAAAATCTGAGTATATTTTTCCAGAGTCCAAATATATCACATTACCTGCCAACTGGAGTATAAATACAAAAAAACTTCCCAGATAAAAATTATAAACAAAGAGAAAAACCTGATTTTTGATTACTTTTAAAAGCAGACAGCTGTTATCCGGTATAAACAGTCCCTAAAAAACTAACATTAAGCCAAATAGCTTATAGCAGCTCAAAACAGATTAAAATTAGTAATAAAATTCCTAACTGGCATAACATTTAAAAATTTTTTTTTAATGTTACTTTAAGTTCTGGGATACATGTGCAGAACATGCAGATTTGTTACATAGGTATACATGTGCCATGGTGGTTTGCTGCACCTATCAACCTGTCATCTAGGTTTTAAGACCCACATGCATTAGGTATTTGTCCTAATGCTCTCCCTCCCCTTGTCCCCCACCCCCAAACAGGCCCCGGTATGTGATGCTCCCCTCCCTGTGGCCATGTGTTCTCATTGTTCAACTCCCACTTATGAGTGAGAACATACGGTGTTTGGTTTTCTGTTCCTGTGTTAGTTTGCTGATAATGATGGTTTCCAGCTTCATCCATGTCCCTGCAAACGACATGAACTCATTCTCTTTTATGGCTGCATAGTATTCCATGGTGTATATGTGCATAGGTATGGACATATACCCAATCTATCATTGATGGGCATTTGGGTTGGTTCCAAGTCTTTGCTGTTGTTAATAGTGCTGCAATAAACATATGTGTGCATGTGTCTTTACAGTGGAATGATTTTTAATCCTTTGGGTATATACCCAGTAATGGGATTGCTGGGTCAATTGGTATTTCTGGTTCTAGATCCTTAAGGAATCACCACACTGTCTTCCACAATGGTTGAACTAATTTACACCCCCACCAACAGTGTAAAAGCCTTATTTCTCCACAGCCTCACCAGCATCTGTTGTTTCCTGACTTTTTAACTCAGCTAGGTAGGTATTACTCTCAATTTTGCAATGAGTAACTGGAGCTCAGAAAAACTAAGCTCCATTCCCAAAGCTATGGTGCTGTTAATATTCTGGACTATGTGGCTCGCAAAGAGGGCTGCTGCACCACACAATTCCAGAGCTAACTGTGGCGTGATGCCTGGAACTGACATATGTGCTCTTCTGACCATGAGGTTACCTCAGTGCCATTTACTGTCTTTCCATTTTTTTCTTTAAATATTAGCACATATTTAACATTTGTTTCAGAGATACAGAATAACCAACAAAGAAATTTGGGGAACTCTTTCTTTACAGACTAACAAAAAACCTTCCATTAATAATACCGAACTATAACACAGCAACTATTACATCCTGAAACAAGCATTAAAGAGGGAATTAACCTAAATAAAAATCAATGCTATCATATAAGTGACATCTTGTTATATTTAAAATACATAATATACCTTTCAATTTGTGGAGGCTGCTTCTTGGACTGAACTGCTTTCAGGAATTCAGTAAAATATTCTGGCTTTACAATTGGACGTCCACAAATGAGTGCACATATTGTCTAAAATGAAGAAAACATGTGAATATATGTATTCACATGCTAGCATTTTTTAAAGAAAAGTTTTAAGTTATAAACTACAAAGAGGCTGTTTACATCCATAAAAAATAATGTTTTCCCTTTCATCTCTCTAAATTTATAAAGAAGCCACAATCTATAAAATAGAAGTCGGTCTTTGGTCACTGCATTATTTTAGAACATAAATCACAGTATAATCACTCAATTATAAGAAGTCACCAATTATAATACTAATTTTTAAAACTGCTTTTTTGGAAGGGGTGGAACAACATAAAATAAAATTCAATTTTAAAATGCATTCCACTTTCGAAGACATTAAAATGTCAAAAATATATTTCAGAATTGAGGAAATGTAACATATCTGCTTCAGGGAAGACAATATTAGGAGATGAACATGAGCTATTTTTAGACTAATTGTCTTTCAAAAAGATTGTAACTATGCAATAAAGCCTTTTTGAGAAAGTAAATAAAGAAATAATTTTTGGTAAAAGCACAAAATAAGTACATATAAAGTGGAAAAAAAGAAACTTAAACTCACATGTGAATTAAGCTATAAGCCTCAAATATGATACATCCAAAAAATATGACAAACATTAGAAAATGCTACAGTGGGCAATGAAAATAAGATTCAGAATAATATAAATATGCTTTTTTATTTTTGAGACAGGGTCTCGCTCTGTTGTCCAGGCTGGACTGCAGTGGCGCGATCCTGGTTCACTGCAGCCTCAACCTCCTGGGCTCAAGCAATCCTCCTGTCTCAGCCTCCTGAGTAGCTGGGACTACAGGCACATGCCACCATACCCAGCTAATTTTTAAAATTTTTTGTAGAGATGGAGTCTCACTATGTTGCCCAGGCTGGTCTCAAATTCCTGGGCTCAAGCAATCCTCCCACCTCAGCATCCCAAAGTGCTGGGATTACAGACGCAAGCCACTGCACCCAGCCATGAATATGCTTTCAATAACACAGGGTATTTTATTGTCTAAATAGGGGCAAGTAGATTTAGATTGTCTCTCAAGAATGGAACCTGAAAGATACCACTTTCCAATGTGAAAGAAATAAACTAGCATGAACCAGTAATGTGCAAATCAACACTGTATTGGGTAAACTCTAATACATGTGACTTGGGAAATTAATTGGTCCATGCCTCAGTTTACACTTCAGAAAATAAAAGTTGAACTGAACGCTTTTTTTGTTGTTGTTGCTCTTGTTGTTTTTTTAAGTAGCTAATAGTAAGAATAAATGGTCTTTAAATTCCTTTTTGGCTCTAACATTCAATGATTTAAAAAATATAAGCTAACTGTACTTTCAGAAAATTTACCAAAAAAAAAATATAACAACAAGGTTTTCTATTTTGGCATATGAATGACCAGGAATTTTTTTTAACAAATTACTCTGTAAACCATGTTGGTGTGTGTAATGGAGCAATTCATAAGGTGGTCATCAGCATCCCACTCGCTGGAAGTGTCCAGGTCTGTCACAGATGTAGTAAAATATCTCTCAAGACAATTTAACTACCTTTGATCATATTTCACACCAACCAAGCTAGTGTATGATTACCTACTCTATTTCTTAAGTAATATCTTAAAGAGGACTGTGCTAGGGCCCACACTTAAATATTCTGGTAAAGGTGCATCCCTACTGAAAACCATAAATGGACACTTTGATTTGTAAATCTACTATTTGTGAGTTTATATGCATATATTAGTACTCTGGAGGCTAATCACACTGCTGAATTTATAAAATCAATTTCATATATGTGCAAAAATAAAAAAACCCTTGATTACAGACAACCCCACCAAAGTACAAGTTGAGTTCCAGCTGAGCGGCAAGCCTTTCTCCACGATAACTCTTTAGCTATAAAACATAATTCTAGTTTAATTATATTAAATACTAAAGGATTTTTAATAAAGCAATCTAAGTATTTGTGGCTTTTTACTATAGATATTAACCTAAAAGGATCCCACAAATCTATAGGTCAACCTGTTTAAAAGGAGATGAATCACCTGGAGACTGGAGAAAGACAACTTGATAGAAGAGACATGAGATGCAAACTTTGAAGACTGGCAGTTAATCTCTAGTTGCGTTGCTTTAAGACTGAAAACACAAACTATGCACTGTCATAACCTTCTCGGTGGAAGGACAACAGAATCGCTTTTTAAAATGCTAAACAAAATCTGAAATATAATTTTAGTTGCTTTTGGCTTGTCTCAGATAATAAACAGGTTATATGAAAAGCCACTCAAGCCTAAATGGTATACAAAGGGATGGAGTGGGTATATATAAATCTACAACTAACAGTTCTGATAGTTTTAAAGTAATTAAAAAAAAATCTGTGTATAGTGGGTAAGCTTAAATTCAAATAATGTATTTTAACATAAGAACAAGACATTCAACCTACTTTAATGGTAACTTTCACTGATACCATGACAAGGTGAGTGCATTCTTCTGTCCAATTGTTTACAGTAAATCCTCCAAGTTGCAATATAGCTTGATTTAAAGCAGTTTTCCCAGAGACATCTAAACAAGAAGAGCATGCAACCAAAGGCTCATACTCTATTCTGTAAATGAGAATAAGTTAAATAAAGTTGTAGTATCAGAGTTGCAGAGATGGCAATTTTTAGTACTTTAAAACTTTAAGCTCACATCATATACTGTTATTGTAACTTTTATTTATTGTTACCCTTTGTAACCTATGAAATTATCAGTTCCTCATCATTAAGCTTTGTAACCTAGAAAATTATCAAATCCTAAGTCTTGAGTCCAAATGAAGAAAAAACAATGACCAAAAGTTAACATTATACCTTCACCAATGAGGAATCGAAGAAATGTAATTTCCCATGAAGTCCCTCAGGGCCCACTCAAACTCTCATCACCGTGATGTACAAAATGCACTCACCACCCATGGCACAGAGTCCAATACTGTGCTAAGCAGGAACTAAATTATACTGTTTTAAATTCATTAATCAGAAATATCATTTTCCTTTAGGATTTGGCTGAAACAAAGCTGTCCATTTTAAAATCAATTTAAAAATGTCTTACCTGAATTTACTTGCAAACACTCCAAAAGTAATACCATCCCCCGACTTCAAAGTTCGGGAAAAGCCATTCTGCATTTTTTCCTCATTAACAAAGGTACCATACTTAGAATTATCTTTTAATGTCAATACAGGGATTTCATCTGTTTGACTCTGAAAAGTTAGCAAATAATTTAAAGTCTTTTACCACTCAGTACATTCACTTCTCAGAGAAAAAGGTTTCATAAGAAAAGACAATAGGCAGGTGGCTAACCTCCCAACACAGCAGACAACAATTACTGCTTTGGTTGCCTTGAGAGGAAGATCACTCAACTAACAATTCATATTTCCCCTTAGGGAAGTTTCTTAACCCAGGAATACCCCTCCTAGAACACACATGTTCTTTATTTGTGTAAGTCAGTGGGGATTCTCCTGACCCCTCACACACATTTGAATTTTTTGCTTTGGTGCAGTGTGTTTCATTTAAAACATGACAATTTCTATTCCTAGATCTTTTTTGTTTGTTTTACAGTATCAAAACCACATTGTAAAAATTAGTCCCATGAGAATACGAGGTTATAGGCTAGTGTTTCTGACTTACAGTAACAATTTTACTTTTTCTGTAGAAATTTCCAAAATGTTTTTCTATACCTAAAAGAACAGAAACAAAACCTAAATAAAACTGAACAAATTCAGATCGCATATGTGCAATCTTTGATTAAAATAATGGCTTATCTTTCTTATTACCACCAGCGTTATCATGAGTACAGATATTCCTATGTATTTTTTTTAGCACTTTTATCACCCAAGGTTATGATCAAAACAAACTGAAAGCCATTTAAAGGAGCGGTGGGGCATAAGTAAGCATTTCCCTAATAAAACAAATCAATTCCCATTGCAAAAACTTGTATTATATGAGAAATGCCCGTTTCCACACAGCTACATAACCTCTTTAAGAGCCAGAGTCATGAAGGTCTGTTCATTGTTCTATTCGCAGGGTTGGCACAGTTACTGACACATAAAAACACATTACTGCTAATGGCAAAAACAGCAATAACTTTTGCACAAAACTAATAGTAAACAATAAATGTTTAGTAAGCAAATAAAAATAACTATGTCCTACTTCCTCTGAGTTTCTAACTAAAACAAAGAGTAAATTACTGAAATAGAAACTTCAAATCTCAAAATGAACAAATACCACTGGTACCACTGCCACAATATAAGTATTTAATTTTGTTAACATTAAAAAAGTCTACACAGCTCTATAAAATGACAAATCCTGTGAACTCTCTCTCACATACACACCAAGAGAATATTTTGTGATTTCCATCCCCTTACTGGAAACTAGTGAAATAAAATTAGTAACATACCAGGTTGGTTACAGAAAAGTTAGCAGTTAACACAGCATGATTTCGGCTGATCGACTGATCATTTTCAATTAGAATGGCACAGTTTTTCCTTCCAACAACGTACTCAACGCCAGTCAAAAGTCTGTATGGTTCTCCTGAGATAAATTTTTTTTTAAAAAAAGATAAGTTGATAGACACATACACATGTACACGAACACACACATACATGTAAGTGTATATGATATAGGTATGACAAATATTAAATAAAACACCTTTATTTTGTTATTCAAATGTTAGTCAATTTTACATATGTCAAACTTGTGTTTTCAGTAAAGCCTCACTGAAGGCTATCAAAGGTTATCTAACTATGGTGTTTCAGGAGTAACAACAACAAAATTTAAAATACAATAAAAAAGGGAAAAAGAAAAAAAGGTTATCTAAATAGATAGAAGGCTACATCATTTTTCTAAAGGGAAAGCAATGCTGAAAGGAGTCAATGTTCCCTCAAATTAACTTAAAAACTTAATGTATTACCTAGCAACAATCACAATATTATGTTTGGAACTTGATAAACAAAAATATCAGGAAACTATAAAAAAGGATACTCAAGCCTGTAATCCCAGCTACTTGGGAGGCTGAAGCAAGAGAACTGCTTGAACCCAGGGGATGGAGGTTGCAGTGAGCCGACACAGTGCCACTGCACTCCAGCCTCGGTGACAGAGTGAGACTCTGTCTCAAAAAAAAAAAAATCAAGAAAAATGTGAATAATATAATAGGAGCTTGCCCTACCAGATGGCAAAATATGCCATAAAACTAAAAGTATGGTACTGGACCATGAGTAAACAACACAGACCAATGCAACAAAGTCCAGACTAAGATGCACGTGTACATTTTTTGAAATTTTGTTTTTATCTTAAAGATAACATCTCCAATCAGTGGGAAAGGGTTATCAGTTTCTTTTAAAATTGCTGTAAATCATAAGTTGGAGTAACAGTATATATATTGGAGACATGCGGAGTTGAGTCTGGGAGCATAATTTCATTACCCGAGTGGCAGGGAGATTAGGGCAGATAAAGAGTAGGGAGTCCAGGAGAGCCAGGTCTCCAGGGACGCCTTGACCTGTGAGTCTTCACAGTATAAAATTTATTTAGTTTGGCGCTCTCCATACTCTCTTACCCTGCCAGTCCATTTAATCTCTACATAGATCTTTGCCAATCATCATGTAAACTTCCCGAGGACAAGACCCTTCACACCCACCACGGGCAACCAATTAACATGCGATCACATTTCACACCGCTGGAAATGAATGGGAAAAAATCGACTTTTCCCGTTGTTCTGATGACATTGTGGAAAAGGAGTCTGAAACAAAACTGAAAGTAAGCCTTTTCGTGGTAGTCATTTCCCCAAACTGTCCAGTAGTTCTTCACAAGTCATGTGTGGCCCCCGTGTGGTCCGCCCTTGCTAACTTTCTGCCGGGGGTTCCCACTAGGCGCCTGCTGCCGCTTACCCGCAGGCCATCCAGCCCGAGCGCTGCAAGGGCGCGGGGGTGAGGCTGGGAGGGAGGGGGAGTCAGGGGAGGGGCGCGGAGGACTGCCGCCAGGGGGCGCCGCAATCACCCCACCGCCCGCGCTGAATGCCAGCTCACAGCCGCCGTGCCGCCCGGGAAGAATACGCGCTTGCCATACAGCGTACTCGCCGCTTCTGCGACCGCTTCCGCAGCGTCCCCGGGCAGGAACGGACGCGACGCAGGAATCATCACCCGCAGGCCCTCCCCCGAGGCAGTCGCTACCGGGAAAATAGGCCCCGAGGCTTCCCTTCTGCCCTTACCTCCTGCCGGGCCCGCGGCGGGCAGCAGTTTCCACATCGGTCCGGCTCCTCGGGGCTGGGGCCGACGTGCAACCGCGTAACCGGGGCTGCTAGACGAGCGCGGATACGGCGCCTGCAGTCGGCATGGGCTCCGGGACGTGCGCGCTCCCGGGAGCCACGCAGGCTGCCTTGGATGAGGCGGGAGTGCGACTTGGGCGCTTGCCCGCCACCTGGTGGTTGGAAAAGGAACAGCACAATCTGTATTGAAATGTGCTGCGTTAAAAGGGTATGTTTCTAAGGTGTCGCTGAATGTAAGGTTACAACCTTTCCTGATTATGAACGAAAAGAATTTTAAAAACTAACTCCAAAGCAACATAAGGAAAATTTTTAATTAAATGCATTAAAATACTGACCAGTTATGTAGTTTCGTGCGTTTGCAATTTCTTAAATTGCAGGTATTCCTTTGGATTCTAGTAATGGTGATAATGATGATGAAGATAAGGATTTCACCTCGAAGTAAACTCATTATTTTTACTCTTTTCTAAGTTCAGATCAACTTGTCTTAACGTCTTTATTTCATAATGCCACACTTTCAGCTTGCTAAATACTGGGCATTCTCCTGTATTTAATACCCTTCCTTTCCACTTCCACCTGTCTCAAGCTGGTTCAAGCTCTCCTCCTAATTCCAGTAGCTTCCCAACCCATCACCACCCACGTCCCACATAATGTAGTCTACATCCTGCGCACTACCAAATAAACATCTGAGAGCACACTCCTGATCACATACATTTTGGCTTTCAAAAGCATTCTGTAATAGGGGGGAAAAGTCACTTTAAAAAGGCTTGTTTAGGCCCAGCACCATGGCTCGCTCCTTTAATCCCAGCAGTCTGGGAGGCCAAGATGGGAGGATCACTTGAGGCCAGGAGTTCAAGATCAGCATGGGCAACATGGCAAGACCCTGTCTTTATAAAAAATTTTAAAATTAGCAGGGCTTGGTGCCATGCTCCTGTATTCCCAGCTACTCAGGAGGCTGAGGCAGAAGGATCACTTGAGCCCAGGAGTTCGATGCTGCAGTGAGCCATGATCATGCCACTGCACTCTAGCCTGGGCGATAGAGCAAGACCCTGTCTCAAAAAAAAAAAAAAAAAAAAGGCTGGTTTACCAATCTCTTACCATCATAGATGCAAACTCCTAAGCACAATATTAGCAAATTGAATCAAGTAGTAGTATAAAAAGAATAATCATAACTAAGTGAGATTTATCCAGAAACAAAAGGGTGGGTTAACATTGGGGGACAAAATAAATGTAATTCATCAGAATAATTTTAAATAGGAGAAAAATCATGATTATCTTGATAGTAGCAAAGAAATTGATAAAATTAAGCACCCATTTAGGATAAAAACCTCTCTGCAAAGTAGGAATAGAGAAAACATCCATGATCTGATAAAGGACATTTACAAAAAAAACTACAGTTTACGTTATTCTTAAGGTAAATTATTGAACATTTCCCCATGACATCAGTAATGAAACAAGGATGTACATGCTCTTACCACTTATTTTCAGCATGGCTTTAGATGCTCTAGCCAATGCAATAAAGGAGAAAGAGTGACAAAAGACATTCAGATTGGAAAGGAAGAAATAACAGTCATTATTCACAAATTACACGATTGCCTATATTGAAAATCAAAAAGACTGTTGGCAAACTATTTTAATTAATAAATGAATTTAATAAGGTTATAGATACAATATCTAGATACAAAATTTAATTGTATACCTTTATTCCAGAAAATAAATAGAAAATTACATGTTTAATTATAATGGCACCAAAATAATCGAGTGCTTGGTAATACATCGATCAAACTATGTAATACAAAAGATGATTGACTACATAACATTATTGACAGAAAGTTTTAAAAGTCCTAAATAAATGCAAGGATAATGGATCATGTTCACAGATTGTTAAGATGTCATTTCCCCCAAAATTGATCTATAGATTCAGTGTAACTTCAGCAATCTCAACTGCTTTTTTTTGAGTGGAAATGGATGAGCAGATTCTAACATTTATATGGAAATGCAAATGCCTAGAATAGCCAAGGCAATTTGGAAGAACAAAGCTGGAACATTTAAATTATGAAATACCAAGATCTATTATAAAGTAACAGTTATTAAGTCAGTGTTTGCTTGGTACAAGGATAGAAAACAGGCAAATGAGTCAGAATAGAGGGACCTAAAAAAAGTGGACACATAAGGTAATTTGATTTTTCGAAGGTGATTACAGGGCAACAAAGGAAAGTCTCATGTGACCCCACCCCACCCCACAAATAAATGATCCCGCTTATTAACGTGACACAAGAAATGTGTTAACATAACACAGGAAATGAAGACTGATCCCCCTAATTCATTTAGATGAATTAGAATTCATCTAAATTCCAGATGAATAATTATTTACATAGGAAAGTAAAATAATAAATATTAGTGGAAGAAAACATGATTTCAAAGTAGGCAGATCTTTCTTAAGTAGGACACACAAAAGTATGCCCTGCATCATAGAATCCCTAAATTTCACTGATTTAGTGAAGCATCAACATTTTGCAGGAATTTTCTTCCACATTCTGAAGTATACGTATCTCACCAAGGCCTCCAACCTGTTTGCCAAATCCTTGCTCATCCAATCTGGTGAGCATAATACCATCACTGTAGTAGAACAGTGGATGTTCTGCAGCATGTCCAGACACTTCAGGTCTCTTGGGAATACATTATGATAGAGGTTAAGGAGATACAGCTTAGCTCTGGGTCAACATTGCAAGTATTTTCTATTATTTTTTCTAATTAAATATGAGCACTTTTGGATTCTACTTTCTGTTAAGGTTGGGGAAGCACATGTCATCATATCAATCACCCCAAACCTGTTGCCTGAGGTCATGTTGTTCTGCTCTTGTAAAGATTTCACATCTGGTACAGCAGCTGTAATTGGGGTTATTACTTTGTTGATTGCAGTAGTCAGCTGTTTATTCTCCAGGAACTGTCAGGCTTTTGTAGGTCAAGTATGATGAATTAAATGGAGATAAAAAGGGAGCCAAAAAGAAAGCACTAATATCTATCATTCCCCTATATTGTTCTTGCTCACTGTCATGGCTGTAGAATTTGAGGCTGCTCCCTGTTGGCCTTGCCCGCGTTGATAGCTCTTACCCTACAGGCCAAGGAGCTGAGGTGGGTATTGTAAGAACTACCAAGGATGTTCATTTCAATTATATATTTGGGAACTAGGAAAATGACCACCACGTAAGTCTATGTGTTCAGTGGACCCACTGTATGCCAGACCTGGACAAGGACTCCCTTAACTCTCTGGCTTCTGAATACCTCTGCTTTAACCAGGAGTCATAATATTTTGGGTTCATGGGTATCAATAATGATCATGTCTCACAGCCCTCCAAGTATTTGGGCATTCTCTTTTTCTCAGTGTATGATTTTCCAAGCGAATGGCTATAGGTCCCTTAAGGGAAAGACTGAGAGTAGGGTGGGGTGCGGGGAGGTCATTACCATATATTCTTGCTATGGGATTGCAGGGTCCTTCTTACTGGCAGTCCTGCCTCTCCACCAGTCAATGGGTTCTGGATTGGTAAAGTGGCTCAAATCAGGAAATTCGGAAAGAGACTGTGACTTTTTGTTGAGGCTGCTGCTCTGAGCCTTGTGTCTTCCATTCTTGATACCTGTTCACTGAACAGATTGAGTTTACTCTTGGTTAACTGTCTTTCCCCACAGGGGTGCCTTATTCTATTAAGCATCTTTTAAGCTCACTCTGGGTCGAGAGCTCTGCTGCCACTTCAATCTTGCCACTCAAGATAATTATACCATTCGGATGGTTAAGTACCACCAGCTGGCCTCTATCATTTCAGGATTCTATTATCCCCAGTCTTATCTGGGAACTCAATTCCATAACAGCATCTTTTATCATCAACCATGACCTACAGAGGAGACCTACCACTGAGCTTCTCAGTGATGCTGGTGCCCTTCTCACCAGAGAATTCCATGTCTCTTTAATAAATGGCACATCTGAACTGGAATTTTGACATCTGGGGGGTTTCCAGCCTTACATAATATGGCCACTCTAGCATACCCATTTCCCTGAGCAGTTTCATCCCTACTTCTACCATCTGCCATGGCAGCTGTGGCATTTTTACTTCTCTTAGTGTGGGCCACCACTTTTCCACAAACTTCTAAAAGCCATCATAGAAGCATGATAGCAATGTTTCCCAGAGTCCTTGCTGGAATGTTCGATCCTCTCTCCCTGGAGACTGCTCTCAAATCAATAAACTCTCTCTCATACAAATTTACTTTCCACTCTCCTTTTGTTCAGCATCCTCAGAAGGCAGTCCCATCAGTACTGTCTTGTTCCAGCTGCTTCATGTTGGCAGGGTTCTACAGCTCCTTCTGGGTAAAGCCACCTCCTTCCTTTATCAGGCCCAGTTCTTCCCTGCTGGGAAATACTATAACTTAGCCCAACTTATTGTCTGATTGCCAGGATGAAAGATGGTAGTGGCAGAGTGATGAAGGAAAACTGAGATCCCACAATTTCTATCTGTTGCTTGGTAACAACACAGGTCTAATAATCAGAGCCCAGAAAAAAATTGAAGAGGAGCATGATGCAAATAGGGTTTGCTTTTGGTAGCAAATTGGTCTGCTTATTGCTCCATGCTCCCTGCTTCTTGTACCTTGCTGGCATCTCCTCTCACTTCTGTCATGGTATAAACAAACTCTTCTAAATCTTTAGGGTCTTGACAGAGTCTTCCCTTTACATCTTGCCTTAAATGAAACTTTGCTGTCACCCTAGACCACAGCTTCCCATGACAGGTTCTAGGCTAGTTTGCTCCAATGCCTCTCCCACTCATATCCAGTACAGCTGTGGGCCACTAGGGTTACTACTTCCCCCTAAACTTTACTTTCCATTTTAGTGTATTACTCTTCCCTACTTTGCAAAACCTCTCCTTGGTCAGGATCATTTCGTGTAACTATCCACCCTCTAGACCTTCTTTTTCTATTACCTACTGCAGGTATGACCATGTCACTTGCCCATATTCACTAAGGACACTGTCACATATGTGAGAGATTTTGCTCCATCCCAACTCTTGCCATCACTCTCAACTACACTGAAAACTCATTCTACATGCTAGGCTCACTATTCTTCAACTGTCTCAGCTTCTGTGACTTTCATCTCTACTCCACACATACCACCCTCTCAGTTGGCCACACTTTCGATCTTCACATCATCAGAACCTTCTTCACCCTTATTTTCCTGCTTTATAACTGGAGCTGCCTGGCCTTCCCACTTCCTTGTATGTTCACTTCCATTGCCTCACTTTTTAGCCTCACCCAGGACTCCAGCCACATGATCCTTCCACTTTACCCAGGTGTCAGTCTCCTTCCATCCTCCTTCATATCCGGGCTGGACACCAGGATGGATAGCTCAGTAACTTTGCTGTCAGTCAGCTCTCACTACTGAGCTGTAGCTCTCAGAAGTACTTTTACCCCGAGATCTCTTAGATCCATAGCTCACTTGTCTAAGAGCCCTAACAAACTCAGAACTATGAGTCAATCAATCCCACAGCAAATTTCTCTACTGAGACACCTGGGTAAAATCTGTCCATCTTCAAAAATACGGAACCAATGCCAATCTATAAACTCTAATATCAGTTGAACTACAGAATACAATTGATTAGTATCTTTTCCTGCTTTTAAGAAAATCTATTCTCAATAACTCTGAAGAGCTATTTGACACATTTGCTGAACTCCTCAGATCTGATCATCTCCTGCTTTCCTTCCAAGAAAATGGTATCGTATCTTACTAGAAATTGATGCAAGAGCTTCCTTACACTTTCTGACCTTACACTGCTGCTGTTCTTATCACAAAACAAACCTCTTTCCTTTTAAAATCTGTACCCATGCCTTATCCTTGCCTTCTTATCTCTTGTTTCATGATATGATTTTACCATTCAGTTCAGGATCAATTTCTCCATGTGCTTACACCCATCTCCTCTCATTTCCCCAGGGTTTTGCTTTATCAGTTATCCCTTTCTCCTACTTGTTTTCAGTTTCTCCCTTTGGTTCCTTTACCATACCCTAAAAATATTTACCTTGTCCTCTCCCCCAAAATTCCATTAACCCTGCCATTAATTTCCGGCAAATGTTCAGCTAACATATAAGTTTAATAGTGCTAGACTTAATTGTTTCAAGATCACACAATGGGTAACTAACAAAGGTAACTCAGTCTCCTCTTATCTATAAGTGATCTTAAATAATAACTACCTTGAAGTGTTATTGTTAGGAATAAGTGAGATTGTAAATCAAAAAGTCTCTGAGACAAGTCTCAATCAATTTAGAGGTTTATTTTGCCAAGGTTGAGGACAGGCTTGGTAAAAAGACACAAGCCACAGTAGGATCTGTGGCCTGTACTTTTTCCAAGGATTTTAAGAGCTTCAATATTTAAAGGGGAAAAGTGGTCAGGAAGGGAAAGAGGGGGGAAAAAAAAGAGGGAGGGTATGGTCACACTCTTGTGAATCCACACATTGCACAAGAAAAGGAGGGGAGAGAGGGAACAGTTGATGTATTCATATCGTGCTCAATAAATCTGCACTTTACATAAGGTAAAGTAAACATAGAGGAAGCAGCAAATATGCATTTGTCTTGGGGTGGGTGGGGTGGGGGGACGGGATGATTTCTAGTCTCCTCTTGTCCCATACTTGTGAAGATAACGTGTTAATTTACATCATCGGATGAGGGAGGTCCCCTTTGGAGATACGTGGCCATCTGTCAGTTTAAGACAAAAGGAAAGGTAGTTTTGGTTTTTAAAAATATTTTTTCATGACTCAGTTTCTGAGCTTAACTTTTCCCTTTTGGCATAGTGATTTTATTTTCCTTCCACAAGACACTATATTATATATGGTAGTTGTTAAGCAAATGTGACTTTCCTTTTCTTCCTTTATAGTTCCATGAGGGAGGGGCTGGTGTCTAAGACATGTCTGTGTTCCTACTGTCTAAATCACTTTTGTTTCTCATATTTACCATAGTGATGAACACATGGAAGATGCATAACTCTTTGTTAAACTTAACTACTCATTGAACCTCTTTCCAACTTTTACTTAGATTGCAACTGTGAAGGTCGGTGGGGTGTGGAGTGTGGGTGAATGAGAAGCATGTGGAGATCAAGTGTTGATTCAAGGTGTATCTTTATTATTCTGAATATGTCTGATAGTAAGGAGCAATGAGTTCTATTTTTGTGTCTCAATGCTCATTCTACTTTACTATAATGATTTTGCTATAATAATTATATATTTTACTAGAATAAATAATTTAACTTCTATGTGTCTTGTTTCTTCTTTATATGGGGATATAACAATATATGTATGATTAATCTGTGCATAAGCAGTAGAATTAATGGAAACATCAATGGATTACTTGAATCATATTGGCTGTTTAATCATAGTTTTTTTTTTTTAATTGAAAGATAAAAGAATATAAGACTCCAAATTGCAGAGTATAAGATTTGGCTTTACTGAATGAGAACAGATAAGTCTATGTAATGGGATCATGGGCAAGCCTCCCTTGCAGAAGTCATTCAAGAAGCGAATTAACAATTACAAAGCACTTTGAAACTCTGAAGCTTAATATTTACCTAAAATGTGTAAATTAGATGAAATATTCAAACACCAGAGATACATAAGAGCTAATATTATATATAATATGTTATATATATTTAAGCTATTTTATTTTAACAGCATTTCACAATGAACTCCTTAGTACCACACCAGGTTACCTATAGCAATTCTGCCAAATCTAGTTTATTTGCAAAATCACAGATTTTTAGACCTACAAGTGATATTATAGTTCTATACTGATCTCATTTATGCAAACACCCTAGTTTTATGGATGAGGAAAATAAAGCTGATAAAAGTTAATTTGTCCAGTAACAGAAAGCCAATTTGTCACAGAGTTGTGACAAGAACAGTATCATCAGCTGGTTTGCTTCTCAGTGCAGCTCTCTTTCAATCCCTTCAGCTCCCAAATGGAATGGACTTAGTTCCTGGAGCACAGCACAACTCTTGAGCAATTCCTGTGATGTGCAATCTGGGGAGTGAAGGCAGGATAAAAAACCAGAGAGGCCTAGCACAGTGGCTGACATTTGTAATCCCAGCTACTCTGGAGGCTGAGGCAGGAGGATTGCTTGAGCCCAGGAGTTTAAGGCCAGCCTGAGCATCATAGTGAGAGCCCATCTCTAGAAAAAAAAAAAAAAAAGCAAAAATCCAGAGGGAGGGACATTATTAACTGTAGCTCCCTTTTCCCCGACTCAGACTTGCCCTTTAAGGACGTCAGCAATCACATGTCTGGCACCTTCCACCAGAAGTAAGCATGACTCTCCCTTTCAGGTGGGCCTTACTGATATTCTTCAGTAGTGGGTCAGATATCAGTCAAAGAGTGTCTCAGTCTATTTATTCTATTTCCAAAATAATGTGGAGCAACCCTCTGTCCATTTCTGAAAGGTGTGGGTCTTCCTCACCACAGCAGCACAGGCTGGTGTAACAACATGGCTTTGGGGCTGGGTGCCAAGGGGTTTGCTTGCAGCTTACTGCTGTTGGGGATGTCCAGTTAAAAACAAAATCTCCTGCCACCCCAGTAGACCCACAAGCAATTGACTAGAGATTGTGAAGACAAAAATAAATCTCACACTTTATATAGGCAAGCAGATACAACCATTTCATACGTGTTCTTAAGAGGAACAATAATTAGTCCTCAAGTAAGAGGACTTGACAGCACCCTTTGTCACACCTTGTTCATACCAAATTCACTTGATAATTAGGGTTATCACCCTTATTAACTAATTGGGTTGATTTAAAGGAAAAATTAACTTATTTTATCTTTATGACTGGGGGTAGGTTTCAACTTGAAGCCAGGTAAACAGCTTAAGTTAGGCTCCTACTCTCCCACAGAAATAGGAGATAGGATAGGGCCACTATCTTCTTTGATTATTACTTTGCAAAGGAGTGGCTGTAGGGTCCTTAGACACTGCTGCATTGTAAGGCTGGCAAGAGGCTTACTTAGCCTTAAAAAAAAAAAAAAAGATTTGCATACATTTCAAAGAGACAACGAAAGAATTTGCAATGACAAGATTTATAAAGCAAATGCTTTAAGCAAAGGGAGGAAGGGAAACCTCTTCCTTTATTTTCAACAGGAAGAATTAAGCCTCTTATTCCTAATTTGTGTTTGCCCTTACATTCCCAAGCTGGCTAAGCCTGATCACCCTCTTCAACCTGTTTTCCTGGGGCAGAAGCTGTGAACCTTAATTTCATTCAAACACAACTCTGTATTTTGGATACTGTGTGTCTTTTTTTTTTTTTTAGACTCTAACAAAAATATTAAACTGCACTGGCCAGGCCAGGTGGCTCATGCCTGTAATCCCAGCATTTTGGGAGGCCGAGGCGGGTGGATCACCTGGATCGCCTGGATCACCTGAGGTCAGGAGTTCCAGACTAGCCTGGCCAACATGGTGAAATCTTGTCTCTACTAAAAATACAAAAATTAGCTGGGCTTGGTGGTAGGTACCTGTAAGCCCAGCTACTTGGGAGGCTGAGGCAGGAGAATTGCTTGAACTCGGGAGGCGCAGTTTGCAGTGAGCCAAGATCATGCCACTGCACTCCAGCCAGGGCAACAAGAGCAAAACTCCGTCTAATATATATATATAACATTTATATATAATAATAATTTATAATAACATAATATATAATAACATAATATATATTATTATATATTAATAATATATAATGTATTATTAATATATAATATATTATTTATATATAATATATAATATATTATTAATATATAATTATACATAATATATATTATATATATTATTAATATATAATATATAATATATTAATAATATATATAATATATATAATATATATTATTATATAATATATTAATATATATTATATATATTATACTTAAAATAAAATATACTACCTTAAGGAAGAAAAAGAAAAACTTACAAAAGGCCTTGCCGAAAGCATTGGTGTCTAGAAATTATGCTTAGTGCAATTATATATATATAACATATATTATATATGATATCATATATGATACATTATATATTATATATGTATCATATATGATACATTATATGTTATATATGATATATTATATATAATATGTATTATTAATATATTATATACCATATATTATATTATAATTATTATATATTATATTTAATGTATATATTTAATATAATAAAATATATTATATTTAATATAAATATATTATATTTAACATAATATATATTATATAATAATATATTTAATATAATATATATTACATGTTATATATAATATAAATAATATATATTATATACAACATGTAATATATATTATATAATATATAATACGTTATATATATAATTGCACTAAGCATAATTTCTTGACACCAATGCTTTTGGCAAGGCCTTTTGTAGGTTTTTCTTTTTCTCCCTTAAGGTAGTTTATTTCATGCGTAATAATCCTGTTGAATTTGCTTAGTAGTTATAGCTTGTGATTCTGTGAGAAAAGAAAAATCATTACATAGTAGTATCAGGGATTCTATGCTAATTCTGGGCTAATTACTGGCCATTCTCCATGTGCATGATGATAGTGAGCGTTTGCTGGCTGTTTTGTATGTGTCATGTTCTGTTCTAAGTGCTTTAAATATATTATCTCATTTAAATCTGAGTAGAAGCTTGTGAAGTTGGCACCCTTACTATTGTATCTGCATCTCACAGATAAGGGAATCAAATGAGAAAGTTTGTAACTGGCTAAACATTATACATCTAGTGAGACATGTAGCTTGGCTTAAACCCCAGCAGTCTGACTCCTGAGGTTCTACCCCACTAGCACAGAGTAAAATACAGTGGCTGAAAACAGGGGCCCTATAGCGCGACAAGGCTGGGTTCAGATTCCATCACCGTTGTTTACTAGCTGGACAGTTTGCCTACCTGTGTTGTGCCTCAGTTTCCCAAATGCTAATAATATAAGCCTTATAAGTGCTTGTGACGATTAGTGAAATGTGTACACAGACTGTGTGCAGAATCTGACACACAGAAAAAGTGGGGAAACACTAGCTTTCATGAAAAATAGATCCTCAGACACTGAAGTCAGGCTCCATGGCTCCCCCTCATGGAAATAGTGTAACTTACTGCATTTCGAACGGCCTCTTGGTTTTATGCCCCTCATCTGTTCCTTAGTAGTGCCTATGACTGCTGCACATTCTCCTCTAAATTACTTTTGTAATAACCTCATTAGAAAATGGTAACAGTCTCAGTACCTCATTCAACAAAGTGTTTGATGGCTCACCATGCACCATACATTGTGCTAGATATGAGGAATAGAAGGATGGTAAATTTAAAAAGGTAGGCACCCCGCCCCACAGCTGCTAATATATAAGAGAAAGACGCAATTGCAATTGTAACAAGAGCCCCCAAAAGGGAAATTCAGTGCCCTATGAAAACATACAGCTAAGGCAAGGGCTGATTTACCTGAAGCTAGTAAATTTCAGGGCCTCTTGCTTGCACAGCTCTTCCAAGGCCCCAGGGCCATTTTTTTTTTTCCAGTAAAATTCACAAAAGTAAGTTATTTTAACAAAAGGAGTTAAAATAATTCTCTTTCCATTCCTATTTCTGTCAAAATTCCTCTCATGTTGGATGATGTTGGAGTGGTCACCAGCAGTTGGGGTGTCTGCTAAACTGAATTGGGGAATTAATTTATTTCTTAGATCAGTTCAGAAATACTTGTGTGGTTTGTTGTCACTTCACTATAGAGTTAATGCTCTATACTGTCCTTTGGTGGGGCTGTCTTCCAGCAGACTGGACTATACTTTCTGCCCACCTTGTGACATTTATGTGCAGGGCCAGAGGTGGTATTGAAATGTAGAAGTGTCCAGTGGTACTCAGCTCTGGAAGTAAATGGGAATTGGAGGAGAAGAAAAGTTTGAATTGTTTAAAGTGTATGAAGCCATAAGCTAGTATCAAATTATGTAAAAGTGTTAGCAGAGGATATGGTTTCATGGATGCATAGTCAAAACAGAAGTTTGTCCCCATCATGAATATTCACAATTTAGTGTTTACTATTATGAATGCACCATGCTTTTTTAAAATATGATAATAATTGCATACAATAGAAATTTTTAGAAATTCTGTCTTGGCCAGATACAAATCTGTAGTGGTCCTATGAGTGGCAAATCTAAGTGTGTGTGAGGTATGATTTAGCACTTGAACTCCTTATTCTCTCTATTAAAAATATGCTTATAAAATCTTCAATAAAGGAAGAGGTGATCAAAGAGAATGCAGCTCCGAAATGTAGACGGAAATTACAATTAGAGGTGTGTTAGACATTTAAGTAGTTTGAAACATTACTTTATATTTGTGTGAAATTTAGGATACTGTAAATTTTTTGGAATTTGTAATTTGTTCTAATTTCTTCTTATATTGTAAGTTAATATTCATTTTTGCATCTAATTTTGTAATCTTTTTCTTAGATGGCTTCCCAAAGTTTATAAGCTTCAGGTACCACCAAACTTGGATGCTTCCCTAGTAGGAAGACCTGAATTAGTGTAGAAGTCAAGGTAACTTTTCCCGAGAAAACAAAATCAAAGCTGACCCCTGATTATGGGGTCAGAGGCAGCCATACTAGGGTGATGATGTGGAAGTGGGGAGAGGAGGCATGTGTGTGAGGGGAACAGCCATTGCTGGAGTGTAGGAGTCTGCCAGGCACTAAGGCTGAACCATCAGATAAGAAATCAGAAGAATAGCACCAAAGGGAAAAATCTGTCCTCATGATCCAATCACCTCCCACCAGGCCCCAATTCCAACATTGGGGATTACAATTCGACATGAGATTTGGGTAGGGACACAAATCCAAACCATATCACCAATGTTGCAACTTCTTCTTAGAAACAAGATGAACCCCACTTTTAGGCCTTTTGATTTCAGGAAATATTAAAAATTAAAAATAATATAACCATTTTTTCTGTTCATATTCAAGACAAGCTAGTGGTATAAATATTCAACCATATATTCAAGGATGAAGGTAATATCATTTTATTTTATTTTATTTAAATTCCATTCCTAGCCCTATCCATTCCTCCATGATTGTGGGAATTGTGGGAAATTCAACCTTAGTCATCTTTAGTGCCCTGTCTCCTTTCTTCCCTCTCGGTATCATAAGAAGGACACCAAGTCCTATACAGGCCTTTAGGGGAGGCCTCTCTGATTTTCAGTTCCTAGTGGTTATACTTTTCCTAACTGGTTTATTCCTTTGAGGTTCCAACCCTCTGCTTCTGTACCAAGCTTGGGGAATGACAGTAAAACAGAACCCAGAGTCCAGGCTGCCTAAGTGTTTTATGTAGCTATTTCCCTCTGACTAGATTGTAGAGTGTGGGTGATGTAGTTTGGATGTGTGTCCCCACCCAAATCTCATATATTGAAATGTAATGCCTGGTGTTGGAGGTGGAGCCTGGTAGAATGTGATTAGATCATGGGGGCAGGTTTCTCATGAATGGTTTAACACTATTCCACTTGGTACTATCTTCACCATAGTGAGGGAATTCTCCTGAGATCTAGTCATTTAAAAGTGTGCCCCTTTGCCTTCCATGAGTGGAAGCTTCCTGAGGCCTCCCCAGAAGCAGATGCCACCATGCTGGTACCACCATGGTACTGCCTGCAGAACCATGAGCAAATTAAACCTCTTTTCTTATAAATTACTCAGTCTTTGATATTTCTTTATAGGAATGCAAGAATGGACTAATACAGGGGGTCTACCTAAAACTTTTGCAAACTTCTTTTTCATGTCTAATGTATGGTTGTGGTAGACAGAATTCTAAGATGGTCCCATGAGTCCCAGTCCCTGGAATTCATGCTCTGTATAATTCCCTTCCCTTAAGTATGGACAGGAACTGTGACTCACTTCTAGTTAACAGTATATGGCAAAGGTGAAAGAATTGTGCAGATGCAACTAAGATCCTGTGAAAGAAAAACAGAATATAGGGACTGTGAACTCACTATGCCATAAGGAAAGTTAAGCTTGGAAACTCAGTCACCAATACTGTCTTTTTTGTTGTCGTTGTCCCCAAACTGATAGCTGTAATTTCATAATCCCAAGACATAGCATCATTTCCTCTATTCCCTCTTTTCACATGTTTACTTTATCTTATGTAAAATGTAGATTTACTGAGGCTAATCAGAGCCTCAAAAGAATGGAACCATCTGCCTCAGTGTCTACCCTCTCTTCCTTTTTTTTTTTCTCCTGCTTGCTCTTTCTTTTTTAAATAAAGAATTTCCCAAAACCCCCTTTGGAAAAAGCATAGGTTACAGATGCTCTTGTGAGTTGCATTTTTTTCCCAGACGTGTTCTCAACCTTGGCTAAATGATCGCTAACCCACAGAGATCTGCCTCAGTCACTTTTTGGTTTGCAGTCCCAAGTCAGTTGATTTTAGTTAATCAAAAAGGGGTTAAGACTATTTTCAGTGGGCCTCACTTAATCTGGTGATTGTCCTTAAAAGATGGGCTGGGGCCTCCCTGAGGTACAGAATTGTCCTTGCTGGCTTGATGTAGTAAGCAGTCTGCTGAGGAAGCCCACATGGGAAGGGATGGAGGTGACTTCTAGAAGCTGAAGGCAACTCCAGCCAACATCCAGCAAAAATGTGGGGCTGTCAGTTATATGGTTATGAGGAAAATAATTCTGCAAACAATCTGGATGAGCTTGGGATCAGATCTTCTCCAGCTGAGCCTCCAGATAAAAACAGCCTAGTTGACACCTTGATTGCAGTCTTCTGAGACCCAGAGCCAAGGATCCAGCTAAGCTGTGCCTAGACTCCTAACTCCTGGGAACTGTGAGATAATAAATGATTAATTGTTTTAAGTTACTTATTGTGTTACTCCATTCTCACAATGCTATAAAGAAATACCTCATACTGAGTAATTTATAAAGAAACGAAGTTTAATTGACTCACAGTTCTGCAGGCTATATAGGAAGCATGACTTGAGAGGCCTCAGGAAACTTACAATCATGGTGGAAGATGAAGGGGAAGCAGGCTGTCTTACACAGCTGGAGCAGGAGGAAGAGAGGGTGGGAGGTGCCACACACTTTTAAACAACCAGATCTCCTGAGAACTCTATCAGGAGAATAGCACCAAAGGAAGAAATCTGTCCCCATGGTCCAATCACCTCCTACCAGGCCCCAATTCCAACACTGGAGATTACAATTCAACATGAGATTTGGGTAGGGACACAAATCCAAACCGTATCACTAATGTTGCAACTTCTTTTTAGAAACAAGATGAATCCCACTTACAATTTGGTTTGGAAGTCAAGAATAACAGCGCCATACATATATCAAGAGCTTAGGAAAAGTTTTATTATTGATATATTCTCAAGGTTTTTTTGGGAGGACAGAAAATGCCTCCTAAGCTGGTCTAAAAGTTATTTAAGAGGGCAAGTGTTCTGGGCTGAATTGTGTACTTCCCTCTTCTCCCAGCCAAATATATACATTGAACTCTTAACCCCCAGTATGTCAGAATGTGGCTATATTTGGAGATAGAGTCTTTAGGGAGGTAATTCCAGTTAAATTAGGTCATTGAGGGTGGGCCTTAATCCAACACGACTGGTGTCCTCATAAGAAGAAGCAATTTAGATATGGAAAGGTACACAGGAGGATCATGTAAAGACACAGGGAGAAGATGGTCCCACAGTGGCTCCACAAGAAACCAACTCTGCTGACTTGTGGCCTCCAGAATTGTGAGAAAACAAATTTCCATTTAAGCCACCCAATCTGTGGTAGTTTTGTTCCCGGACCAAACTGAGGGTCAGGCTGCTATTTCTTGCTGCCAATAATGAGATGTCGATGAACTGGGGATGAAGAAAGTTTTTATTTCTGTAACCAGTTACAGGCAGAAGGCCTGGAAATTATCACCAGACCAACTCAAAATTACAAAGTTTTTCAGAGTTTATATACCTTATAAGCTATATGTCTAAATGTAAGTGTACATTCATCTGAAGATAGAAATGTTTCTTTATCAGCATTTGGAACATGCCAGGCAAATAGTAAACACTCAATATCATCTACCATCAGCCTCAGCCTGGGGCCTCACACCCATCTTCTTTTATCTAAAATTCTGAATTAGCTATGAATATTCTCATTTTACGAATGAGGAAAGAAATGTGATCTGAGCTAATGCCTTGTGTCAACAGGTATATTACACTAAGATGGAGAATGATATACTGAAGCTGCGTTTGCCTTTAACGTGTGTATAACTTCGAGAAAAAAGCCAAGGCTGGGCGGTCGCAGTCACGCTGCATCCGGCGACAGGGGGCGGTGTGTCCTGCGAAAAGTCAAAACGCCGGAAGCTGCCCTTAGTGTTTTTCAGCCTCTTGGTCTTAGGGAAAGTGAGGCCGTGTTTTACATCCAACATATTATTATTCTGATAATATGTGACTTGGCGCCACGCGCACTCTGCACTTAAACACGCACTTAAGGGATAAACATATACGACTGAAAAAGAGTTTCGCCCTTGGTAGGCAGTGTATGGGGCGCGCAGCTGCAATCTGCAAACCCTTGCAGGGCGAGGGGTTTCGTCCACCCGCTCAAGTACGCAAAGAACCTCCATTCTCTGCCATACAAAGCACTCCTGGCCCAGAGAGCAGGAAAGAGCATCAGCTAGGCCCAGCTAGGCGGCGCCCTCGGCCGGACCCTGAAGGTCAGGGCCGCTGGGCGTCCATGCCGCCTGGGTCCCAGTCCCCGTCCCATCCCCCGGCGGCCTAGGCAGCGTTTCCAGCCCCGAGAACTTTGTTCTTTTTGTCCCGCCCCCTGCGCCCAACCGCCTGCGCCGCCTTCCGGCCCGAGTTCTGGAGACTCAACATGAAGCTACCGGCCAGGGTTTTCTTTACTCTGGGGTCCCGGCTGCCCTGTGGCCTCGCTCCTCGGCGGGTAAGGCGGCCGGGGGCGCGGGGAGCGAGGACAGGGCGTCCCGACGCGCAAAGAGAGAGGACAGGGCGTCACGGGGGCTCGGGGAGCGAGGACAAGGCATCCTGGGGCGCAAAGAGAGAGGACAGGGCGTCCCGGGGGTTCGGGGAGCGAGGACAGGGCATCCCGAGGCGCAGAGAGAGGACAGGGCGTCCCGGGGGCTCGGGGAGCGAGGACAGGGTGTCCCGGGGCTCAAAGAGAGAGGACAGGGCGTTCTGGAGCGCTAAGAGAGCACAGAGCAACCCGGGGAGCGAGAGAGAGGACAGGACGTCTCGGGGCGCAAGAGAAAGGGCAGGAAGTCTTGGGGCACAAAGAGAGGACCCGGCGTCCCTGGGGCTCAGGGAGCTAGGACAGGGCGTTTTGGGGCGCAGAGAGAGAGGACGACCAGGTCCCGGAGCGAAGGGCAACGCCGGGAGTGAGCACCGGGGCCCGGGTCGTATTCCACTGTCAGATGAAGCCCTGATGTGTGTAGGGGAATAGGGAAGAGACGTGATTTTCGAAGTTTTCACAGTTCTGCAAGTTTCCAACTTGTGTGTAAATAGGTAGAAAGAGGTAGGGAAGGATACGGCGCCCGTCCACCCCTTAAGGAGTGAGAGGGGATCAGGCCGAGCGAGCACTGACCTTTGACGTCCTTTGTTGTGAGGAAAGTCCATCTATGTGTTAGTTATGGAATTAAACACTAACACAAACAACTTATCATAAAAATGAAACAAAAACAAAACCCCAGCTGTTTATAGACTCCCCTTCCCAGATGTATAGCTGGGAGAGGTCCGTCTCACACTGGCTTCCCCCTCTCTCTGGCCCACACTCCTGTCACCATCTCCATTGCACCCATAGTGGAAATAGCTAGGAAGTGAAAACAGCTAGGAAGAAGAGAAACAAAAACAAAAAGAAGCAATAATATCCAAGACAAGCCCTCCCAACATCTAAATTACAAAATTGTTATAAGTAAACTAAAAAGCACATTTTCTTTAGCCAGGTAGAAAAATTAATATGTCAACTGTGAAAAAACTTGTTTTGATTTGATAGAATAGACAGCCATGGTGTTGTTTTTCAAAAAATATGGGCAGCAGTAGTTCCAAATAGGAATACAAAGAATTTGTATGGTGGTTCCCTCAAGTAAGGTATCTTTCTTTTAAAAAGTGAGATTTGTTCAGGGTTAGGGTTTTGCTGATTTTTTTTCTCTCCCTGTGAAAACTGGATTATAGATCATTATAAAGGAAGCCCATATTTTCTGATACTTTTCAGAGACATTTCTCATTTGAAATCTACAACAGCTCTGTGATGTCTTCAGAGATTTCATTTTTTAACACACATCATTAGGATTGTAGCAATAAGGTCATACAGACCTTATCCGAGCTCTTCTGACACCATTAGACAATACAGTTTGAGAAGGAGAAAATGAACTCATTTAAAAATTAATTGTAATCTGACAATTTTGAAATTCCTTTGCTGAAGAAAAATATGGAAGTTTTGAGGTTCGGGGTTGGGAGGCAAGAGAGGTACCTGTTAGTGTGGTTTGTCCCCTTCCTAGCACATGTAGCCTCAAGTTTGAATTCCTGGGAGAAGAAAAGTCTTTACATCTGTGATGTGGGAGGTTGTTCCAGGGAACATCATGTTTTTGTGGGCAAATACAAGTTGTTATAATTAAAACCCCTAATTTGAATATTTTTGTTACCAAGAACCAAGGCAAATGTTTAATTTGTTATAAAACCTGTTTGTGAAGTGCTGTGTTAAATTGTGCTGCTGGCTAATAGGCCTCATTTCAATTTAATAAATATTTATTGAGGACTGGCTTTATGTCTGGCCCTGTGCTATGCCCTGAGACTCAAAATTTAAAAAATACGAGCCCTGCTCTCAACTGCTCTCAAGTTGCTCTCAGTTCTATTGAGGAAAACATTCAGTCATTCAGTTGTTTATGAGGAAACACTAATTAATTAATTACCTATTAAGTATTGGGCATTCTTTGGCAATTTGTGGTTGAAAGACATTCCTGCCTTCAATGTACTATAGTCTCATATATGTTTTTTAAGCCACAAATAATAACCAATGAGTAGGCCTTGAAATCAATTTAGTGGAGCAAAACAGCACTTTGGGAGGCTGAGGCAGGTGGATCATTAGATCAAGAGATCAAGACTATCCTGGCCAACATGGTGAAACCCTGTCTCTAGTAAAAATACAAAAATTACTGGGTGTGGTTTCACACGCCTGTAGTCCCAGCTACTTGGGAGGCTGAGGCAGGAGAATCGCTTTAACCTGGGAGGCGGAGGTTGCAGTGAGCCGAGGTCGCGCCACTGTAGTCCAACCTGGCGATAGAGTGAGTGAGACTCCATCTCAAAAAAAAAAAAAAAAAATGGAATAGAATAGGATATATCTAAATTCATCTCATGTAGTAAGGTTGTTCATTTTGTGAAACTTAAAAAAAAAATTTACCATTCTTCCTTTTTTGATTCATTCTTTGATTACTATCATGCACACTGCCATGTTTCTTTTCCTTTTGTTTTTATCAAGAGTAATAACTATCCAACCTGATCAACATGGTGAAACCCTGTCTCTACTGAAAATATAAAAATTAGCCGGGCGTGGTGGCGCGCGCCTGTAATCCCAGCTACTCAGGAGGCTGAGGCAGGAGCTACTCAGGAGGCTGACGCAGGAGAATCACTTGAACCTGGGAGGCAGAGGTTGCAGTGAGCCAAGATCACGCCATTGCACTCCAGCCTGGGCAACAAAGTGAGACTCCATCTCAAAAAGAAAAAAAAAAAAGAATAGTAACTATCAAGAGTAAAATCACTATTTTTAGAAAAATGATTCCTGGCCAATATTCAGCAATACAGTTAACAAAGTAAGATATGACCTCAAACTGGCCACCTAGAATTAACTTGGGTTAGCATTTGGTGCATATCATTCCAGGCATCTGTTCTGGTAAAAGGATGGATAGGCATAATTTTACTTGGATGTCACATTTTCCCTTAGTCAACATTGTTTCATTGTTTTCTCACGATGAATATTGTCTTGGAGCAGTATAAAACCAACTAGATGTGTTTTCTTTATTTTTTTTAAATCTGGAAGCCTAAGTATTTCTTTATTCAGTGTAAAATTCTGGAATATAAGCTCTATGCAGGCAAAGATTTTCAACTGTTTTGTCCACTGTTTATACCTAGAACAGTGCTTAGCATAGAGTAAACATGTAACAAATATCTGTTACATGAATGAACATGTGTACTGTGTTGCTATGAACATGTATATGTTGCTATATAAATCACATTTCTTGCTATGGTTCACAGTCAGAAAAATCTGAAAAATGATAGTCTAGTGAGTCACCAGCAGACATCAATAGACTGTGAAGATGCAGATGTGTATTATAATGCATATATGACCCAAACTGTGCATACCTAGAGGAGGCAAGGAAAGCTTCATGGAGGAGGTGGCCCCAGGAGCCTGCTGTTAAACCAGGAGTTGGAATTTGTGTGGTCCCAATGGCAATATAGACCTAAGGAATAGCATGTATCAAGAAGTGAAAGAGTGGCTTATTTATAACAATTCAAGTGGTTTGTTTGGTATTGTGGAGTTGGTGAAGTATGGGAACAGAGAGAAGCGTGTGGAGATGAGATCAGTCAGGTTGCTGGGGGACAGGGTATGGTGGGCTTTTCTTATTTATGTAGAAAATTGAGCATTTACTATTTGCTAGGCACCTTACTAGGGATATGAAGGTGAGAAGAAGAGCTGATTCCTGCTGTCAAGAAGCATAGAGTCCAATGGCATTATGGTATGATGTGCCGCATGTTAGGTTGGGTGTTCTTGCTTTTGGATGGGATCCCAAATAAATAGCATCCGTTTTTTCCAGTCTGAAAAATGAGTAAAGATGGAAGCCAAAGTATCACTTTTATTGTGGTTTGTGAGAGGAAGCTGGGCCTATCAGCTGGATCTCCCGAAGTAGGCGGATTTAGATAACTCTGGAGGAGGGCAGAACATTGCCCTCTGAAGGCAGCTGGCTCCCAAAAGGAAGAAGACCAAGGAGAACTGTTCATACCCAACGATCCTGTCAAAATTTACCAGTCATATCAACTGTCTCTGCACAGACAGATTGTACCTCAGTCTGTGTTGCTATAAAGGAATACCTGAGGCTGGGTAATTTATAAAGAAAAGAGTTTGTTTGACTCATGATTCTGATGCCTGGACAAGTTCAAGACTGGGCATCTGCATCTGGTGACGGCCTAAGGCTGCTTGCACTTGTGGCAGAAGGTGAAGGGGAGCTGGAGTTTGCAGAGATGGAAGTGAGGGGGTGTTGGGAGGTGCCGGCAAGAGAGGAAGTGAGAGGGTGTTGGGAGGTGCCAGGTTCTTTCACAACCTGCTTTAGTGGGAACTAATAGAGTGCAAACTCACTTGCCACTGCCAGGATGAAGATGGTACTACGACATTCATGATGGATCTGCCACCATAACCCAGGCACCTCCCATTAGACCCCACCTCCAACATTGGGGATCACATTTCAACATGAGTTTTCAAGGGACAAACATCCAAACATCCTTAGCAGGTTGACTAAGGGGACAGAAAGAAGCCTGGAGTTGTACTACCTGAACTTCTCACAGTAGGGAGATGTCAGGACTGGGGAAGAAGCATCTCCTGCTCATGGGGGAGGTATGTCCAGTTTTATGAGAGTGTTGTTGTTTGGTATATATCAAAGCTGAGACCTGAAAGATGAGTAGGAGTTAGCCAAAGGGAGAGATGTAAGAATGTTTTAAACAGGAGAGTAGTCTATGTGAAGGCCCAGCATAGAGGTTATCAACAGAGAGTGGAGAGGCAGGAGGTGAGAGACAGCTTAGTGAGCAGCCTGTTGGCTGCGTTAAAGAGTTAGAACTTTGTTCTGAGGGGCGGGAGTGGAGACAAATGGCTAAACCCTGAGTAATCCTCTCATCTGTTGAGAGGTGATGGTGGCCTCAACGAGGGCATGCATTGGGTTTGGAGACACTCAAAGTCAAGTGATATTTAGGAGGTAAAATCAGAGGCCTTGGTGATTGGTTGGTGGTGAGGATGAGAGATGGGGCTATGCTCAGTGGTGACATGTTGCCATCAAAATTGTGAGCAGAAATACGATATCATCAGGTAAGACTGGAAGTAGGGAGACCAAACATCCAAACACCAGTGATGAGGGTCTGAACTGAGGATAGCATTAGAGCTATTGGGGACTAAAATGAACTGGGCTTGGTTTGAATGTATGGGGTAAGATGAAGCCCAGATTTCTGTCTTTGGCCCCTGAGCTAAGGACAGTGCCACTCTCTTGAGTGAGGACATTAAGTGGGAGCTGGAGGGAGAAGAGGAGTAAGTGACATCAGTCCTGAAATGTCAGTAGGGTCTGGGACTCCTCAAGTGGTATATAGATAAATAAGCTACAGAAGTAGAGGAGAGAATGTTAATTCTCCCTGGGAGTGTTAGGGAAAGCACCAGAGCTCTCACAGCTGGGTTTCAATGATGAATGTTGGGTGACGATAGGGAGCAATTTGTGTAAAGACAGGAAAGTAGGAAAGAGTTCATGTTTGGGGAATCCTGAGTACTTTGTTTTCCTGAGTGTAAATTTCAGGGGAGATGAGGCAGAAGAGAGGGACAGGAGCTAGGTCGTGAAGACATATGCTATGGGGAGCGAAGGAATCTGGATATTCTGCAGCTACCAGGAGCCCTTAGAAGATCTTAAGAAGAGAAGTAACATGATCCCATTAGCAGTCCTCTGAAGATCAGTTAAAAGGTGACACAGAATAGTCCCCCAATGTTTGTGAATGTTGTGAGATAGGGGTTTGAAATCAGGTGGTGGATATAGAGGGACACTGGGGAGGTAAAAGGCATGGGGCTTATAGACGGATGGGATGTATCAGGTGAAGAGGAGAGGGAGTCACCAAGGTGGGGCAGGGCAGGGCAGGTGGTGGGGGTGGGGTTAATGGATGAATCTTGGCCTTGTAGCTTAAGTATGCATTTGAAGAAATTTCAAACAAACTTCCTGCCCAAACTACAAAGCAAACTTTATATTATTACAAAAAATAATCTAGATCTCAGATATCTCCCAAAGGTCATGATAATGACATCAAAAGAGGGGGGAATTTTAAAGTTATCCAGAGTTTCTTACAGCCCATGGTAGAAAGCATGCAATAGATGTTTAGCAACTTTTAGTTTTTGCAGAAAATTCTAGGTAGAAAATGATCAGCATTCTCAGCTGTCCTGCGCTCTTCTCTTCCTAAGTTGATGTATCATTCTGAGATTGAAGTGCCAGGGTAATGATAAGTAAGTCTAGAATACAAGGTCAACTGCACTTTTATCCCTTCCAGTCTGGGAAACCCTCACACTGCATTGTAACATAAAAGCAGTGATAGAACTGTAGGCTTTCATAATTGCTGGAATGATGAAATGATGTTGCCATTTACCTTTAGCCCTAATTTATTCTTCATGCTTCAAAACCATATTTCCTACTGCAGCTTAGATATCTCTACCTGACTATTCCAGAAGCATCCCAAGTGCAGCATTTCTAATGCAGAACTCATTATCCTCAATGCTCCAACTTGGTCTTCTCATGTCAACCCAGTCATTGCAGTCAGAGCATCACTCTGCATGCAGCCACTTAAAACTAGAACTCAGTTACCTTCCACAGCTCTCACCTTACTTGCCAGGTCTGGCTGGTTGGGTTCTGGGTTCAGGCTAATTTACATGTTAAATGTGTGCGGAATGTGTTGTCTTCTCTTAATTTCTACTGCCCTCGGTATCTCTCATGTACACTTAATGACTTCTGTCTGATGAGTCTCCATTTCCTTTTTTCTGGCTCACATTTAAATCTTAATTTTTCTAGAACACAAAGGCAGTGCAGATGTAACAGGGATATTGAGGTAAAGATGAGAGAGGTAGAAAAATCTCTCTCAGTTCTTTTCAGTAAACAGGAGACCTGTTTATATGCTGTTAATGAAACAGGCAAAAATGTGATGAAATAGATCAGGAACAAAAGTCCAAGCTCATGTTGTTGGGCAAGAGGCAAGAAGAAATCATGGATCTAGTGGATATCTTAAATATCCTGACTTGATCATTACACATTCTATGCATGGAATAAAATATCACATGTACCCCATAAATAGATTAAAATGTTATGTATTAATAAAACATTAAGAAAAGGAAGAAATAATTGGACCAGGCGATATTAGGTACAGTGGTGACTCATTATGTCCTCATTTTTTGGGACCTTTGCTCTTGCAAGTAGTTTTATTTGCTAACTTCCCACCAGTTCACATGATAGCATCCTGGGCTAAGCATCACCATCTCTTGCCTGGCTTGTTATACAAGTGTCCTAATAGTTTCCCTGCTTCCAACCTTGCCCTCTACACTCCATGGCAGCCAGAACAATCCCCTTAAAACTTAAGGCAGATCATGTCCATTCTCTCCTCAAAACTTAGAAGATGTTTCCCACTTGCCTCAGAGTAAAAGCCTAAGTCTCCGTAGTGGCTGACTCAGCCTGCATGGTCCAGTCCCCTTTACCTCACTGACCTCTTCTCCTGCCCCTGTCTCCCTCCTTCCTTCTTCTCCAGCCACACTGGCTTCCTGACTGTTACCCCATCCATAAGCATGCCCCCTGCTTAGGGCCTTTGCTCCCAATCCCTTTTGCCTAAAACCCTGTGATTCATTCTTCTCCTTCACGTCTTTGCTCCAATGTCACCTTCTCAATGAGGCCTTTGCTGATGACTCTATTTAAAGTAGCAATGCTCTACCCCTATTCTCTGCCTTATTTTTTCCCCACACTACATATCAACTTTTAATATACTACATATTTAACTTAATTTCTTTATCCCTCATTCCCCCAAGGATAATCTTGCTGAGAATAGAATATTGTGTCTGTTTTTTTTTTTTTTACTGCCGTACTGCCATGCCTAGAACAGTGCCTGGGGCTTAATATATGCTCAATAAACACTTGCTTAAAATGAATAAATGAATAAACTCTATATCCATCATAATGTCATGTTTATCCCTAATACTTTTTTATGTAAGCAAATTCCCAAAACAAACTCTTTGCAAGAGCAGAGATTCTAATTTTTGGTTTAAAAAAGATTGTCATTATAGTTTTGGTTAACATGATAGGGGATCAATAAGAGATGACTCAAATCAGAGGCAGGCAGGAGTGAAGACCCTAGCTGAAAATTTCAAATTGCCTCTTAGGTCTGTGATTTCATCTCTTTTTATTTTGTTGTATTGGAGAAGCATCTGTTCAGTCTGCATCTAACTGCAGACAGATAACCACTGTAATAAAATGAGATGTACACCCTATGGCATAGAGCACCGACATTTTCAAGGACTCATGTTCACTGATACAAAATGTATCATTCCTCAAAAATGTAATTTCTGTCTTGCTCCTGGCAACTGCATAATTCAGCTTAGCCATTGGAGCTTGGAGTCCAGCTGGGCAGTTTCTTTTATATTTGTTCAGCCTTACCTTCAGGTTGCTGTGGCAACAAGATCTGTGCTCTGCAGAAGCTGAGAATATCAGTGGCCTCTGTTCAGTGCCCTGCTGTAAGTTAAGGAGCAGGCAGATGTGCTTAAGCAATCTACACAGTCATGGAGCATGAGTTAACAAGGCCTGTGGCAAGCCTTTGGTGTGGTACTCAGTTATTTTAATGTCTGCAGGGCAACTGTTGGCATTTGGGGTGAGACAGTTCCTCATTCTGCAAGGCTGTCCTTTTCTGCACTGGAACATCCAGTAGTACATCCCACCTAACTATCCCTTGTATTACCAGATACCTCCAGCTAAGGACCACATACACTGTGCTGAAGTGGCAGTGGTGTGGCCATTGGAAAGAATGCACGCATGGCCTTCTAGCAATCGGACAAAATAAATTGGGAAGTAGTTATGGAAGGCTTCCTGTATTCAGGGAGTACATAAGGTGTTTTGGGAATGCAAAGATGTATACTTTTGAAACTCATCCTTTGAAAAATATGGTTGTCCAGTGTTTACCACGCTGATATTTTAATATGGCAGTTAAGGCCCAGTCTGCAAAACTCTTATGTGAATTCCAGTTGGAGTAAATTTGATCTAAAAAATATTGATTCAACCTGAACCAACAGATACTTAGAAGCTCCAAGAAAATAGATGTGGAAATATTTCATTATTTTTATAAATATAGCTCACACTTTAGTGTTTAATATAGAGTAGTTATGCTTCAAGTAAGGTATATGTCCTTATCATGAAATTGATTCTAGGCCATTTTTTTTCTTGCTCTGTTTTCCTCTGCGCACTTCTTGTATTGTGTGCTTGCCTATATGATTCAGTTTTCTGTTAGCTATTGTTAAAGAAAAAAATTTATGAACATGTTGAACATTCAAGCAATATAAAAGGATATGCAGTGACAGTGTAATAAGGTTATTATTACTATGGTTATTACTATGAATAGGTTCTTGTGGATACTTCTGACAGTTTTTGTGCATATGTCAACATATGTATGAAGATATCCTCATTTTAAAAAACCACATGAAGGGGAGCATGTTACATGTATTTCTCTACCTTGAGTTTTACACTTAACACATAGTGTCTCACATTGTTGGTATCCAACAAATACTTATTGAATAATTAAAAAATAATACATCTATAGCAATGTTTACAGTCAGCATATACATTCCAGCTCCTTCTTTTGGTAGATGATAGATCCATATAACTGTATTTTGTAATATAGACGTGCTCTAATTCATTGGCTATGTCCCCTAAGGAAACACACATAGATTGTTTTGTAGTCTTTCTATTACAAACAATTCTTTAATGAATCTCTTTGGCTATTTTGAGTCTCTTGCATTTTCAAAACAATTTTAGGATAAGCTTGTCGACGTTCACAAAAAGCTGATTAGGATTTTGATAGGGATTTTGTTGAATCTGTATATCAATTTAGGAAGTGTTGTCCTCTTAACAAAATTAAGCTTTCCAGTCCATGAACATATAATGTCTTTTTATTTACTTAGGTCTTTAATTTCTTAATGATGTTTCATAGTTTTCAATTTATAAGTCTTGTACTTCTTTTATTAAATGTATTAGTATTCTTTTCAATATGATTATAAACGGAATTGTTTTCTTAATTTCATTTTCATCTTAATGTATATCTTTGATCATAGCTCCTTCTCCCCCTGCTTCTTTCCCAAATGAATGAGTATTTCTTTTAGATAAATTCCTGCATGTGGATTTGCTGGGTCAAAGAGTATTTGTATCTAACATTTAAAAAAATGTTGCCAGATTGGCCTCCTAAGAAGTTGCCAGAATTCTTATCAACAGATTGTAAGGGTGGCTTTAATCAACTGTTTCTTGTATTATAAATGATAAAATTTTGAACCTTACTGGTCTGGTAAGAGAAAAATTATGTCTCCTTTTGTTTAAATATGCTTATTTAGTTATAAATGTGGTCGTATATTTGTTTTTTGTTTGTGTGGAGTACCTTTCTAAGCCCTTTGCTTAGTTTTTCTATTTGCAAGTAACTCAATACTTGTATAGATTGATTTAGATTTTCTTTTCTTTTCTTTTCTTTTCTTTTTTTTTAAGAGGGAGTCTTGTTTCGTTGCCCAGGCTGGAGTGTGGTGGCACGATCTTGGCTCACTGCAACCTCCGCCATCTGGGTTCAAGAAATTCTCCTGCCTCAGCCTCTCGAATAGCTGGGACTACAGGCGCATGCCACCACGCCTGGCTAATTTTTGTATTTTTAGTAGAGATGAGGTTTCACCATGTTGGCCAGGTTGGTCTCGAACTCCTGATCTCAGGTGGTCCACCCACCTTGGCCTCCCAAAGTGCTGGGATTACAGGTGTTAGCTACCGTGCCCGGCCTGATGATTTAGATTTTCTATTCTTGGGCTTATTCTAATGTTTAAGATGTCATAATTTAGGGTCATTGGAAATGACTAATTTTTTAAAACAAGTGGCAAAAGCTGGATTTCAATCATATATTCACATAAGACTACATGTCTGTATCCATGTGCTTTCTAATGCAATTGGAGTCTGGCCAACCAAGTGTTACATTAAGTAAGACAAGCATTTGCCGAATGCCTAATTGGTGCCAGAAACTGTACTATAGTGATGAATATAAGGTCGTGTCCCTGGCTTCCTAAGCATCCTGATATGTTGAAATGAATTGTGGCAACTCCTTAGCAGGCCAATTTGGAAGCCTTCCATTTGCCTGTTTTTAATAGGGTACAATTTAAAGTGTTGACAGAGATATTGACAAGGTTGTCTGGTTTTGAAGGCCAATTCTGCTGGGTTGAGGAAGACAGTGGGTGGTTCAGGCCAATGAGAAAGCAGGAGCAAAGGCCAGAAGGTGAAAGTAGTTGGCAAGTTTTTGGAATGCTGAGGGCTTGGTAAGTGTAGAGTTTACTTCTACATGGCAGATCAGTCCCGAGGTGGGGCTAGGAAAGTATTAATACGTTGGCACCATATTGTCCAGTGGCTTGAATGCCATGCTCAAGAGTTTGATTTTTGTCTTTTTGACTTCGGAAGGCATCCATGTTTTTGAGGAATGGAATTTTAATGTGGAGGACCCATCCATAGTGATGATGATGACGACGACGATGATAAATAGCTAAACTAAGTGCTCAAAAGATAACTCATTTAGCCTTACAACTTCCATATGAGAGACTATTATTGTATGAATTTTATATATTTGAAACTGGATCTTCTTAATAATGTACCTAGCACACACATTAAACAATGATTTTTGTAGAAATTTGTTTTAAATGAAATTTAGTTATGGTTCCAAAATAAAAGCCTTGCCTCTTCTTTCGTTTTTTTGTTTTTTGTTTTTTTTTTTTGTATTGGTTTCTTGTGTGTTACTTACAATAGGCATCTAGGAGTCACATACTCAGAGGCCTAAAGTCCTTGAAGGCCTTGTTTATGAAAGGCCACCCAGTGAAAAGGGCTCACTTTTCCTGTGTGAGTCGGGGCTGGACAGAGCTCAGGCCTTGTCTCAATGGGGCAGTCATAGTTGTACTTAATCATGTGGTAAGGTGTACCCAAGTGTTGGTAGAGCTTCTGACTTTTATGTGAATTCTTCCATTATCTAAATGTTGGCTCAAGTTTTAAAAACTTTGGGCTCAAGTTTTAAAAACATATTTGGCCTAGAATCACTAATCTACTTTTATTTGAGATATTTACCCTAGACATTTTAGACTAGCCAAAATATACTTAAGTAATTTAGGTATATATCTCATTGATATACAGTCCTTATCCTTGAGGGGAAGGTGCAGTGTCAACTCTCAGAACTGCCATTTTGAAGATTAAAAGTATGATCATGTCTCATTAGTTTAGATGCTGTAATTTTGGAATACATGAAGGAGGAAGCTATTGTTTATATGATGTGGGAGAGGGATGAGTGTGGTGAGGAAGGTAGGTGATAGCTAATTTTTTGAGGGAGAGATTTAGAGCTTGTAACTAAAAAATAATTCTGTATTGCCAAAGTTGGAAGACTCTAGAAAGTTTTAAGAATTTTAAGTCACTAAAGATCTCAAGAGAAATCAATCTTGATACGAAAGGTGTTATTTATATTTTTGAAAAAAACTTATTTCTCTAAAAACCATAAAGCAAGACTTGAAAATCTTTAAAAGCCTGTTTTGTATCTACTTTTTATAATTCAAAAAAGCCCAACCAAAATACTGTTTAAGGTTATTAAGGATGCTTCCTTGTAGAAACGGGATTGAATATGATGTGATCCTGTGAGATCTGATCATCTCAATGGGTCTTAAGGTTGAAATGAACATCTTCCTTTTAGGCAGAGAAGATGGCTTGAATTTATATTAACACATATGCTGTGTATTGTCAGAGGGTAATGAGAATTAAAATAGCTTATCAATTTCTTCACTTTGGTTTGGTGAGGAAGTGGAATCATAAGGTTAGTATTGATCAGATATAAGATAAAAATGTGCTATGTAATAACCTGTTACATTATGGACACTAGGAATTATTTTTACCACATGTGACATTTTTACCTTTATATCCTTTTCTCTACCAGTGAGGAGGTTGAGGAAATGTTTTAAAATAAATTTAAAAAGAAAGTTTGTATGCAAATATCTTGTTTAATTATTTTCATGAAGTCCCACATCAAATCCCCTATACACATTAACATTAAAAAGTTAAAAATTATGGGAAAGCCTTCAGAAAATTAGAATACATTTTTTTCATTATTATTACTTAATGACAAATTTACCATTCTACTTGAGTGAACTTCTTGATTCATCATCTTAATGTAATAGTTCTGAAGGCAGGTGGCAGCCTTAAGGAAAACTGCCACTTACGTAGAAAAAGATTATTGTAGAGTTGCTTGGATTACTGTGCTTTGGCAAAAGGATATGAAAAGAAAATGCTTTGTCAACATGAAGCTAAAATAAATATGATGACTGGCGTGGAGCATAACAAGATTTACAAATGTATCTTCAATTATTTTATACATGATCTCAAATTTTGTCTTTCAGTAACTTTTTTTCTGCTTGTAAAGATCTAATCATACTTATTGGATAGATTTGGAAAGTACTAAAAACCAATCAAACAAACAAACAAAAAAAAACAAATAATTATCTATAATCTCATCACTTAACCATAACTGTAAAGTAATGGGTGGACTCTGAAGTCAGACAGATACTGGATTTAAGTCTTTATTCCCTATTATTATTTATCTTTAAAAGCTAGCTACTTGACCTTTCTGTGCTTCAGTTTTTTTCATCTATAAAATAGAAGTAACAATTGAATTTACCTTATAGAGCTGTTTTGAGGACTGTATGGTAAATATTGAATCTACTACTTACTGTTGTTATTTCCTTCTAGTCTTTTTTTCTAAGCATATATTTTTATTTGTAGTTAAAAACATACTGTATATTTGTTTCTTTTTTTTCATTTAACATCACATTATAAACTTTTTCTTGTGCAATTTCCAGTTGATGAACAGCCTCCTTCTAAATCATTGACCACATTTCTTATTCTTTCCTGAGGATAAATTTCAAGATATCCTGAACCAACTGATGACAGCCTATTTAGCTACAGGAATACTCTGGAAGGAAATGGTAGCTTCTGGAGTTTTAACTGGAGTGTTAATCTTGCCACCATGACCTAATGGAATATCACATAACCTCCCTGGTGTGACCATTAAGCTTAGCAGGATCTCAGAGAATAGACAGAGGAATATGCAAGCTGGTTATCAGAGAAGGCTCTGGAGCCTGTCAGTCAGTTTGAACCTTGGTTCTGCAACTTTGGCAATATATATATTTTTTATCACTCTGAGCCCTTTCTGTACAATAGGATAAAACTAATACCTATTTCATGTGGTTGTTTGGAAGATTAAATAGTTTGATATGTAATCCTGGCAGGTGGTAACTACTTAATGAATGTTAGCTCCTATTGTTCATTATATTAGATACCTAAAGTTTGTTTTATGATTAAATGCGAGAGAATGGCAGTGATGTTCGCATGTAATGTGAGTACAAGCTGTTAACATATAAAATAGGGCAATACAAATATTTTTTACTCCAAAATGGATTGATTTTCCTCCCATTTAAAGTAAATAACAGAAATGTTCTGTTTTATGTTTTGTGGCCAGAAGCTAGCATGGGAAGAGGCATTTGATTTAATAATCCTTATAGAGAATTTTTAACAATTTTCTTCAGTGATTCAAAGGTGGAAAGTGATTTTTGTCCAGATTATTCTTGTTGAAAGACAAAAATGCTTTATGTTAGTTTTTTAAAAATTAAATTTGGTCGGGTGTGGTGGCTCATGCCTGTAATCCCAGCTCTTTGGGAGGCCGAGGTGGGCAGATCATGAGGTCAGGAGATCGAGACCATCCTAGCCAACATGGTGAAACCCTGCCTGTACTAAAAATACAAAAATTTAACAGCGTGGTGGTGTGTGCCTGTAATCCCAGCTACTCTACTCGGGAGGCTGAGGCAGGAGAATCGCTTGAACCTGGGAGGTGGAGGTTGTAGTCAGCCAAGATCATGCCACTGCACTCCAGCCTGGCTACAGAGCGAGACTCCATCTCAAAAAAACAAACAAACAAAACAAAACAAAACCAAAAACCAAAACAAAACACAACAATTTAATTTAAGCAAAACACCTGCAGCTAATAATGTAGCATTTGTAGTGCTTACTATATGCTACACACTGCTCTAGGTGCTTTACCTGTAATAACTCATATAATCCTCACAATGCCATATGAAGAAATTTATTTTATTGTCCCCATTTTGTAGATGAAGGAACTGAGGCACAGAGAGGTCAAATAACCTGCTGAAAGTTACATAGCTTGGGAGAAAATTCTGTGCTATGTAGTCCAGCTCCAGAGCCTGTGCTTTTTAAATCAGAAAACAAAGAATAATAATTAAGTACAATACCAATATGTTTGCAGTGAGTTTGTGTTAATACAAGAATTTGATTACTATTAAATTCAAGAGCATGTTTTAAAAAATTCATCTGTTTTTTGGAAATATATGTATGCAAATTTAAATTCATTTTCCCCTTTTAGTTTTTCAGTTATGGGACAAAAATATTATATCAAAACACTGAAGCTTTGCAATCTAAATTCTTTTCACCTCTTCAAAAAGCGATGCTACCACCTAATAGTTTTCAAGGAAAAGTGGCATTCATTACTGGGGGAGGTACTGGCCTTGGTAAAGGAATGACGACTCTTCTGTCCAGCCTAGGTGCTCAGTGCGTGATAGCCAGCCGGTAAGTCCCTTACATCAAGCCTATTGGCGACGCTTTTGAAGAAACTGTTGATAGTATTGAAAACACTGTTCGCCAGAGTTGTTTGATTAGCATCTTAATCTTATATGAAATATTAGAAATATTCTTTAGATTATTTAAATACATCTTTTTGGAAAAAGTTAGATACTATTTGAGATGAAAGAAACAATGAAAATTGTGGAACTGATGTTTGGGTAAACATCCGCAATTTTCATTATTTTAATTTCCCCAATTCAGTGGTAGAATATTTCTTTTTCTGTACACGAAGATGAAGTTAAAAAGTACGACATGGAGCCAGGTGGGATGGTGTGTGCCTGTAATCCCAGCTACTGGGAAGCTGAGGCAGGAAGATCACTTGAAGCCCAGAATTTGAGACCAGCTGGGCAACATAGTGAGACCTTGTCTCAAAAGAAACATTTTTTTTTTAAGCACTATATGGAGGTTGCTTTGTCTTCAGTGGGAGTGATTATGGTTACTGCTTTAATTAATAATTAACCTTATACCAGGATAATTGATGCAGTACTTTCATTTTATTTTTTATTTTTTGTGAGGTGGAGTTTTGTCCAGCTCTTGTCGCCCAGGCTGGAGTGCAGTGGCATGATCTCGGCTCACTGCAACCTCCGCCTCCCGGGTTCAAGCAGTTCTCCTGCCTCAGCCTTCCGAGTAGCTGGGATTACAGGCGCCTGCCACCACACCTGGCTAATTTTTTGTATTTTTAGTAGAGACTGGGTTTTGCCATATTGGCCAGGCTGGTCTTGAACTCCTGACCTCAGGTGATCCACCCACCTTGGCCTCCCAAAGAGCTGGGATTACAGGCGTGAGCCACCGCGCCCAGCCAGTACTTTCATTTTCTATAAAATAAACAGGTATTTCAAAATATCTGTTATTGTGATGAATATAGGAAGGGTAAGACCATGTGGAAGGAATTTCTTCTTATTAGGCATATTCTGGTACCCTATAAACTCTGTTCCAAAGTCTGAGGCTTTAGAGACTGGTTTAAAAATCCACCCCTTCACCATTTTGAATGGTGTAAAATTTTAGGTAAGCCAAGTAGTCATCCAAACAACAGTTACTGTGTCATTTGCAATTGCAGATTGTCCGGAATATTTTTTGTTTTTACATTGTAATGTTTTTAAGAGTTTAAATATATTATTTTCATTTTAATAATAATTTCTATTCGTAGTTTTTTTTGTAGAATGTGAGACTGCATGAATAAATGTAGTCTCTTTGAACCCATAAATTTAGTACAAAACCTACTAACATTATACCATGAATATATTTTCTTTGTAAACCTGGCTTATCAAGGAAATAATTTAAATCTGTGAGTAGATAATGTTAAAGTAAACTGGTTTAAAAGTGACTAATTCAATAAATTAGTATCAAATATATAAAAATGATCTAAATTTGACTTTTAGAAAAAATTCACATTGATTTTTGTATATAAATAACATCTATACTTTCTCAGAAATGCTTTTCTTTAAGCTATGGATTCTCTGTATTCTTCAATTTATGAAATTGAAAAATATAATATGAAGTCATACAAGGTGTTTATTTCTAGGAAGATGGATGTTTTGAAAGCTACCGCAGAACAAATTTCTTCTCAAACTGGAAATAAGGTACATTAAAAATCAGTTATTTAATTTAGATTTAGGAATTATAACATGTTCAAATAATTTGTTCATGCGTTTGGTTTAAGAAACCTGGAAAATGTCATATTCTTTTTGTTATTTTGCAGGTTCATGCAATTCAGTGTGATGTGAGGGATCCTGATATGGTTCAAAACACTGTGTCAGAACTGATCAAAGTTGCAGGACATCCTAATGTAAGTGTAGCAATGATGAAGCCAAAGTGCAAGACACTTGATGTTGATAACACCCACCAACGTGTACAAAGGAAATAAAATATTGATACTGATGTAGGACAGGCAAGCCCCAGTCTGGGGCTTAGCCTGGGAAGGTTCTTGGCTTCACCCAGGAAAGAATTCAAGGATGAGCCGGTGGTAGAAGAGAACAGCTTTATTGAAGCAGCAGCAGTGGAATGGATCTGTGACTGTTCCTTCAGAGCAGGGCAACACCATAGTCAATGTGCTGGGCATAGCAGTTGAGAGGCAGTTTTATAGTTGTATTTATACCCACTTTTAATTGCCTGCAAATTAATTAGGTTTATGCAGAAATTTCTAGAAAAGGGTTGGTAGCTTCTGAGTTACCAGTTCGTTGCCATGGAAAGGGCAGTAACTTGCTGACATTGCCATGGCAATGGTAAACAAACATGGTGCATTGGTGGGTATGTCTAAAGAGGGGGTGCTTTCATCCAGGACCTGGTTTAACTAGTCCTCATTCTGGTCCTGTGATGGAGCTCTGCCTCCAGAGTTAGGCCTGCCTCCTACCTCAATATGAGCAAGTGCTGTGTTGAGAAGCACCTATTTTCCATCCCTAGGAAAATGCCAGTTCTGCTAAAGCAAAGAACAGAGTAGGAAGACTGCTACACAACTTCCTTTCAGGAATACTTAAAGAATCCATTTATGATTGATCAGAAAACAAACTTGATTTCACTTTATTTAATAAGATTATGAAATAACAAGAGCAGTTATCCAAGAGTACAGCATTGAGTTTAAATGATTGATGCTTTTTGCTTCTCCTAGTAACTTTTGATTGTCTTCCTCAGTGGAGGAGAAAGATATAAACATGAAAAACTATAAGAAATTCAAAATTTCTCCTTTTAAGACCTGAAATACGCATCAATATTTTGCTGTTGCTTGGTACATTTATCGGAGAGAAGCCGTTTCTTCCAGTAGTCTCAAAGATAGCACTTTTCTATGTTAAAGGTATTTTCAGAACCAGTAACACTGAATCTCCTGTAGAACTAGCCAGAATCTTTACTGATGGTAAATAGATCATCAACCACAAGCTGCATTGGTTAAGTTAAACTAAAATGACACCAGAAACAAAAAGCCATTTCTTGAGATTCTTTGAAATAAAATGCAGTCACATGGTAAATACGTTTAATCTGTATTAATTTTCTTTTTTTTAACTTTTAAATTTTTATTCATTTATTTTGAGACAGAGTCTTGCTCTGTCACTCAGGTTGGAGTGCAAGTGGCACAATCACGGCTCAGTGGAGCCTTGACCTCCTGGGTTCAAGCGATACTCCCACCTCAGCCTCCCAAGTAGCTGGGAATACAGGCACGTGCCACCACACCCAGCTAATTTTTAAAACAAAATTTTTGTAGAGATGACGTCTCGCTTTGTTGCCCAGGCTGGTCTTGAACTCATCCCAAAGTGCTGGGATTACAGGCATGAGCCACTGCACTCAGCCTTAGTTTTCTTAATAAGAGAATCTACCCTAATTTAAAGATGGCTTAGGATTCTGAAATTTGGTAACTAACATAGGTTTTCACAGACTCAAACTACCAAATCTCATGGTATTGTTTCGTAGGTAGCTGTGGACTTCAACTTTATTGTATTATTTCTATTAATACATTTCAGAAACAAAAACCCTGCAGGGAAAATGTTTTTCCTCATCTAAAGTTTCTGTAACTTGCCTTGTTCATTTATTAGATTGTGATAAACAATGCAGCAGGGAATTTTATTTCTCCTACTGAAAGACTTTCTCCTAATGCTTGGAAAACCATAACTGACATAGTTCTAAATGGCACAGCCTTCGTGACACTAGAAATTGGAAAACAACTAATTAAAGCACAGAAAGGTATGTTTATTTGCTTTTCTCATATTTATTTGGCTTCTATGTGTGCAAGGTTCTGTGGTAAGCTCTGTGATACTTTAAAAGTCAATGAGACAGTCTACACTTGTACAACTCACAGTGTAATGGAGAAAAATGATATTTAAATAATTATCATATGTTACAATTTGAGCAGTAATAAATATATGTTTCAAGTGCATTGGCAATCCAGAGACAGGAATGACTAACTCTCCCTAGGGTCAGTGATCAGGTTGAGGAACAAGATGCAACTTAAGCTGAAAGTTCAAAGATCTAGATGTGGAGAAAGAGGAGGGAAAGGACATGTGAATGTCAATGGATAGAGGCCTGGTGGAGAGGAGGAGCATAAGTACATAGGGAATGATGAAAACCTTGATGTCATTAGAGATGGGGAAAGGAATAGGAAATGATTTTGGGAAGGTGGGTTGGAGTGTAATTGGGAGAGTTCTCAATACCAAAATAAGGAGTTTAATGTTAATTCTGAAAGAAATAGGAAGTATTTTTGTATAGATTTCCATTGAAGGTGGAACAAAGAATGCGACTTGATTGGAAAGGTTAGTGACAACAAGATGGATGATAAAAGGAGTGCCATTCAGGAGGATTTGATTTTTCTTTTAGCAGGTGGCTAGATTGCATGGGAGATAAAGTAGAAGACATTTAGAAGACAATAAGATCAACAGGCCTTATTGATTTGATGAGAGTATTTTTAGATGGGATGAAGAGTCTGGATGATAATACCAATGAGATTAAGGACACTGGAGGGAAAATAGATTTAGAAAGAACTTACTAGGAGAACATTTTTGTTAGTATTATGAATGAATTACTTTATAAAAGTTCATATGTACATGGATAGCAAACATGTCTAATGTATATATGTGTGTATATTCATATATATCTAGAACCAGCGTACATTTATTCACCTGACAGACACTTACTAATGACTTTTGGGTAGCAGGCCCTATACTCATGCTCAAAGCACAGAGGTGGACAAGACCCTGTCCCTGAATAATTTGGGGAACTTGAAGGTTGCGGGTATTTTCTCAGAGAAGGTGGAGAGTATTCTAAACAAGGAAAATGAGGAAGCGTTCTCATGCTCCTCAGAGGATGTCCTTTGAGGGTTGAGGGGAGGAAAGAGGGCATGGAGCTGGCTAGGTTCCTCCCTCTGTTCAGAAACCTTTGCCTTATAAGGTTCAATTTCTTCTTTTGTGCAGCGCAGGTGATCCTAGAACCAGCTTGAGATATGCTGTAGGAACAGAGAGAAGCTACAGAGGCACTAGCTCTGTGTGTGTGTGTGTCTGCTCACACACATACACTAATAGCTTCCATCCTTTCTATGCACTCATTGAAATTGAAATTCCTGGTTACTCATTTCCATGATGGCAGAATGGATGTGATTTATAATTGGATTTTGGATAAGTGTTTTATTTGATGTTTTTTTTTTCGGTGAGGGGCGGGAAGATGGATAAGAGTGGGAAGGGGGGACAGGGAAGAGTGTGACTCCTCTCTCTTCCCTTCTCTGTCCGAGGAACCTTGATCTCTGTATCTCTCCTGTCTCTCTGCCTCTGTCTGATATTCTCTCGCCCTACCCCTTGCTGATATCTCCATTTCATTCTCTACTGCTCTGCCTCTGTCAGCTCCTCATTTTTGGTTCTCTGTTTCTCTCTTCATCTGTCTCTTTCGTTTCTTTGTCCTTCTTTGCCTCTTTGTCTCTTATTTCTTCCCTCGCTCATCTCTGTGACCCTCAATTTCTGTCTGACTCTCCCTTCTTTCCTCATTATTGTCTTTCGTTTTAACATAGACTCTGATCTATTTTTGTTCATCACATTGGATTAAAATTCTATGGGCTTCATTAAAAATATATTAGATAAAATATCTTTTTAAAAGATGGAAGCCAGTTTTTATTCTTCCAAGATTCCTGTCAGTTATTGATGCTATAAGCTGACAGAGTTTGGAGAACTTGGACCACTCAGCTGAGGGGAGTACGCGGTAAAGGATTTGTTCTGGTACTGGATCGACAGTCAAGGAACTGAAGCGTGACATTTTTAACAATATCATGTCTTCCAGTCTCTCAATGTGGTATCTCTCACCATTTATTTAGGTCTTCTTTAATTCCTATCAGCAGTGTTTTACATAGGCATTGTACATGTTTTGTTAACTTTCTCCCAAAGTATTTAAATTTTTGGTGTTATTGCAAATGGCACTGTTTTCTAAATGTTATTTTCTAGGTGTTTTCTTGTAGTATTTAGAAATACAATGGATTAGTTTTGTGTATTGATGTTTTCCCTAGGAGCTTGCTAAACTCACTTAATGGTTATTACAGTTTTTTTTTGTTTAGATTCCTTTGGATTTTCTGCATTGGTAATACTGTTGGTGAAAAAAAGACAGTTTTTATATTTTCCTTCCCAACTGATAAGCCTTTTATTTTCTTTCTTGCCTTATTTTATTGGATGGGACCTTCACTAAAATATTGAATAGGTAAAAACTTAGATTCTGCTGGTTCCTAGTATTAAGAACAAATCAAATACATTTCCTCCTGATGCCAGAAGGAAAGCAATTAGATTTTCATTATTAGTTATGATTTACCTGTAAATTTTCATAAATATCCTTCATCAGCTTTAGGAAGTTATCTTCTATATCTAGTTTGCTGATAGCTTTTTTTTATTATTATACTTTAAGTTCTAGGGTACATGTGCACAACGTGCAGGTTCGTTACATATGTATACATGTGGCATGTTGGTGTGCTGCACTCATTAACTCATCATTTACATTAGGTATATCTCCTAATGCTATCCCTCCTCTCTCCCCCAACCCCATGACAGGCCCCAGTATGTGGTGTTCCCCACCCTGTGTCCAAGTGTTCTTATTGTTCACTTCCCACCTATGAGTGAGAACATGTGGTGTTTGGTTTTCTGTCTTTGCAATAGTTTGCTCAGAATGATGGTTTCCAGCTCCATCCATATCCCTACAAAGGACATGAACTCGTCCTTTTTTATGGCTGCATAGTATTCCATGGTGTATATGTGGCACATTTTCTTAATCCAGTCTATCATTGATGGACATTTGGGTTGGTTCCAAATCTTTGCTATTGTGAATAGTGCCATAATAAGCATACATGTGCATATGTCTTTATAGCAGCATGATTTATAATCCTTTGGGTATATACCCAGTAATGGGATGGCTGGGTCAAATGGTAATTCTCGTTCTAGATCCTTGAGGAATAGCCACACTGTCTTCCACAATGGTTGAACTAGTTTACAGTCCCGCCAACAGTGTAAAAGTGTTCCTATTTTTCCACATCCTCTCCAGCACCTGTTGTTTCCTGACTTTTTAATGATCGCCATTCTAACTGGTGTGAGATGGTATCTCATCGTGGTTTTGATTTGCATTTCTCTGATGGCCAGTGATGATGAGCATTTTTTCATGTGTCTGTTGGCTGCATAAATGTCTTATTTTGAGAAGTGTCTGTTCAAATCCTTCGCCTACTTTTTGTTGGGGTTGTTTGATTTTTTTCTTGTAAATTTGTTTAAGTTCTTTGTAGATTCTGGATATTAGTCCTTTGTCAGATGGGTAGATTGCATAAATTTTCTCCCATTCTGTAGGTTGCCTGTTCACTCTGATGGTAGTTTCTTTTGCTGTGCAGAAGCTCTTTAGTTTAATTAGATCCCATTTGTCTATTTTGGCTTTTGTTGCCATTGCTTTTGGTGTTTAGACATGAAGCCCTTGCCCATGCCTATGTCCTGAATGGTAATGCCTAGGTTTTCTTCTAGGGTTTTTATGGTTTTAGGTCTGACGTTTAAGTCTTTAATCCATCATGAATAAATTTTTGTATAAGGAGTAAAAGGAAGGGATCCAGTTTCAGCTTTCTACATATGGCTAGCCAGTTTTCCCAGCACCATTTATTAAATAGGAAATCCTTTCCCCATTGCTTGTTTTTGTCAGGTTTGTCAAAGAACAGATGGTTATAGATGTGTGGTATTACTTCTGAGGGCTCTGTTCTGTTCCATTGATCTATATCTCTGTTTTGGTACCAGTACCATGCTGTTTTGGTTACTGTAGCCTTGTAGTATAGTTTGAAGTGAGGTAGTATGACGCGTCCAGCTTTGTTCTTTTGGGTTAGGATTGTCTTGGCAATGCGGGCTCTTTTTTGGTTCCATATGAACTTTAAAGTAGTTTTTTCCAATTCTGTGAAGAAAGTCATTGTAGCTTGATGGGGATGGCATTGAATCTACAAATTACCTTGGGCAGTATGGCCATTTTCATGATATTGATTCTTCCTATCCATGAGCATGGAATGTTCTTCCATTTGTTTGTGTCCTCTTTTATTTCGTTGAGCAGTGGTTTGTAGTTCTCCTTGAAGAGGTCCTTCACATCCCTTGTGAGTTGGATTCCTACATATTTTATTTTCTTTGAAGCAATTGTGAATGGGAGTTCACCCATGATTTGGCTTTCTGTTTGTCTGTTATTGCTGTATAGGAATGCTTGTGATTTTTGCACATTGATTTTGTATCCTGAGACTTTGCTGAATTTGCTTATCAGCTTAAGGAGATTTTGGGCTAAGATGATGGGGTTTTCTAAATATACAATCATGTCATCTGCAAACAGGGACAATTTGACTTCTTCTTTTCCTAATTGAATATCCTTTATTTCTTTCTCCTGCCTGATTGCCCTGGCCAGAACTTCCAACAGTATGTTGAATAGGAGTGGTGAGAGAGGGCATCCCTGTCTTGTGCCAGTTTTCACAGAGAATCCTTCCAGTTTTTGCCTATTCAGTATGATATTGGCTCTGAGTTTGTCATAAATAGCTCTTATTATTTTGAGATACGTCCCATCAATACCTAATTTATTGAGAGTTTTTAGCATGAAAGGCGGTTGAATTTTGTCAAAGGCCTTTTCTGCATCTATTGAGATAATAATGTAGTTTTTGTCTTTTGTTCTGTTTGTATGATGGATTACGTTTATTGATTTGCATAATGTTGAACCAGCCTTGCATCCCAGGGATGAAGCCCACTTGATCATGGTGGATAAGCTTTTTGATGTGCTGCTGGATTTGGTTTGCCAGTATTTTATTGAAGATTTTTGCATGGATGTTCATCAGGGATATTGGTCTAAAATTCTCTTTTTTTGTTGTGTCTCTGTCAGGCTTTGGTATCAGGATGATACTGGCCTCATAAAATGAGTCAGGGAGGATTCCCTCTTTTTCTATTGATTGGAATAATTTCAGAAGGAATGGTACCAGCTCCTCTTTGTACCTCTGGTAGAATTTGGCTGTGAATCTGTCTGTTCCTGGACTTTTTTTGGTTGGTAGGCTTTTAATTATTGCCTCAATTTCAGAGTGTGTTATTGGTGTATTCAGGGATTCAACTTCCTCCTGGTTTAGTCTTGGGTGGGTGTATGTGTCCAGGAATGTATCCATTTCTTCCAGATTTTCTAGTTTATTTGTGTAGAGGTGTTTATAGTATTCTCTGATGGGAGTTTGTATTTCTGTGGGATCGGTGGTGATATCCCCTTTATCATTTTTTATTGCATCTATTTGATTCTTCTCTCTTTTCTTCTTTATTACTCTTGCTGGCGGTATATCAATTTTGTTGACCTTTCCAAAAACGAGCTCCTGGATTTGTTGATTTTTTGAAGGGTTTTTTGTGTCTCTATCTCCTTCAGTTCTGCTCTGATCTTAGTACTTTCTTGCCTTCTGCTAGCTTTTGAATGTGTTTGCTCTTGCTTCTCTAGTTCTTTTAATTGTGATGTTAGGGTGCCCATTTTAGATCTTCCCTGCTTTCTCTTGTGGGCATTTAGTGCTATAAATTTCCCTCTACACACTGCTTTAAATGTGTCCCAGAGATTCTGGTATGTTGTGTCTTTGTTCTCAGTGGCTTCAAAGAACATCTTTATTTCTGCTTTCATTTCGTTATGTACCCAGTAGTCATTCAGGAACAGATTGTTCAGTTTCCATGTAGTTGAGCGGTTTTGAGTGAGTTTCTTAAACCTGAGTTCTAGTTTGATTGCACTGTGGTCTGAGAGACAGTTTGTTATAATTTCTGTTCTTTTACATTTGCTGAGGAGTGCTTTACTTCCAACTATGTGGTCAAGTTTGGAATAAGTGAGATGTGGTACTGAGAAGAATATATAGTCTGTTGATTTGGGGTGGAGAGTTCTGTTGATGTCTGTTAGGTCTGCTTGGTGCAGAGCTGAGTTCAATTCCTGGATATCCTTGTTAACTTTCCATCTCGTTGATCTGTCTAATGTTGACAGTGGGTTGTTAAAGTCTCCCATTATTATTGTGTGGGCGTCTACATCTCTTTGTAGGTCTCTAAGGACTTGCTTTATGAATCTGGGTGCTCCTGTATTGGGTGCATATATGTTTAGGATAGTTAGCTCTTCCTGTTGAATTGATCCCTTTACCATTATGTAATGGCCTTCTTTCTCTCTTCTGATCTTTGTTGGTTTAAAGTCTGTTTTATCAGAGACTAGGATTACAACCCCTGCTTTTTTTGTTTTCCATTTGCTTGGTAGATCTTCCTCCATCCCTTTATTTTGAGCCTATGTGTGTCTCTGCAGGTGAGATGGGTCTCCTGAATACAGCACACTGATGGGTCTTGACTCTTTATCCAATTTGCCAGTCTATGTCTTTTAATTGGAGCATTTAGCCCATTTACATTTGAGATTTATATTGTTATGTGTGAGTTTGATCCTGTGATTATAGTTTTTTTAAAAAAAAATCGTGAATAAGTATTGAATTTGTTAATATAAGCCTTCTTTCTATATTTATTGAGATGGGTATATTTTTAAGCCTGTTAATATGGTGAATTACATTAATTAATTTTTGAATATTGAACACCATTGCATTCCTAGGCTGAATCTTCCTTCGTTTTGGTAAATTATCCTAGTTATATATTGCTAGATTTGTTTTGCTGAAATTTTCTTAATGCTTACTTTGTCATTTTCCAAGTGTTACTTTTCATTGAGCTTCTTAGCTTCTGTGCTTGCTTAGTTTAGTGATTAGGATTTGAGGGGAGTTTATATGCAGATGTTACCTCGTCCTTTGCACCTGCTCTGGCAGCTTTGTCCAACAGGTGATATGTTGGCTACAGCCTTGCTTTGCGAAATTGTTACTTTAACCTGAATCCAACAAAAGCCTCTTGTGCCACCATCAGAGGCATATTATATAAGTGTTCATCATAGTGTGATACTCTTCATATTTGGATTTTTTTTTAGAATCTTAAGTTACTTAACATTCAAGTTAAAACGTTGGCCTCATGTCTATTATTGTCTTAAAATTACATTTTGATTGTATCTAGATAAAACTATTTTTCTTAAAAAATTTTTTTGGTTTTCTTGCATGTATTTATTGAAAAAAATATATGACAGCCTACTCAGATATTGTACTTGATTTTGGACTAGCTTTGGTGTTGAATCACATGGATTACTTTATACCAGAAAGCTAGAATTCCTTATACCTAAGAACATATGAGAATTCTATAGTGATTCCCACAAGTTGTATATTAAATAAAGGTATATGATGTAACAGGTGTTGGAATACAGAACAAGCAAAATGTGAAATATTCTTTTTAAAGACATTACCTAATTTTAACCAAATTTTCACTTATTTTTACTTCCTTCTTTCCTTCCTCCCTCCTTCCCTTCCTTCCTCCCTTCCTTTCTTTTTTTCCCTTATAAAACTCTTTCCTTCCTTCTTTTTTTCTTTCTTTCTTTCATATCTAATGTTTATTGAGTGCTTATTTTGTATCAGGCTTTGTTCTAAGTGCTAAATACTTATTAACTCATTTAACACTTGCAATGACCTTGCAAGCAAGTGCTCTTTTATTCCCATTTATAGACATGGGTGGAAACTGAGGTACAATCTTTTTTTAATGTAGGAAGTGAATTTTTAACACTCACATTTACAGATGAGAAACTATGGCTTATTAATTACCTAAGTGTTAACTATTACTATTAAAATCGACAATTGACATAATTAAAAAAATTAGTTGTTGTAAGTGGTCTAGTAGAGAAAAAGAAGGAACGGTGACTTTTTATTGTAGTCATAGTCACTTAGTTTACACCTGATACTTGGACAGTTAGTGAGTGACGATATTTTACTGTTATTCAGCTTTTTCATCTATAAAATAGACTTGATAATAAATTACTACTCCAATATTTAGTAACAGAACAAGGTGTTAGGTGTAGAAGCCTCATGAAAAATATAAATTGTTTTACAGATGTACATGCGCTTTTTCTTACATGTGAATGGACATCCGATAGCCTAGCTAACATAAAGACTTTGGTGGAAATAACTTTTAAGAACCTCAGAGAATTTAAAACTAAGAAGTAGAAGCAACCCAAGGAAGCTTGAACCATATGGAGCTTGTGTTGGGGAAAGGGAAAGAGTGAAGTGAATAATCTTACCAGCAGCCTTGTGATAGAGGAAGAGAATAAATGTAAATCACCAACTGAAGAAAGAATAAAAACAAAGGACTGTTTTAGTTAATAGAGAAGAAGAAACAGTTTTCAAGGCCAGAGGCCTTGGAAGCATTGAACTAAGTAAAGTACATTATACTGTTTTTACAGTTCAATTAAATTATCAGAAAACACAAGATTTTTTAACCATCTTGCTGTTCTTCTGGAGTCCCTGATGTGTGAACCGTAAACACAAGAATAAATTTCAAAACATTCCTTTTTCCAACCCATAGACATTGTACTTGGCCAGTTACTCTTCCTTGTCCTGCATAATGCAGCACCCTCAGCCTGTCCAGTCTCTATACTAGCCCGTTTGACTGATCCAGTACACATGCCCTGATTAGAATCATTCTTTACCTGAGCCATAGAGTCTCCATTCCCAGCTCTAGTCCACTCCTCAGTGAAGGATTACCAGTTCAGGGGCTAGCATGCATACTTTAGCACAGTGGTCCCCAGCCCTTTTGGCACCAGGGACCATTTTCGTGAAAGAAAATTTTTTCACACACCAGGGGAAGGTGCAGGGGGTGGTTTTGGGATGAAACTGTTTCACCTCAGATCATCAGGCATTAGAGTATCATAAGGAATGTGCAAGCTAGATTCCTTGCATGTGTAGTTTGCAATAGGGTTTGCGCTCCTATGATAACCTAATGTCACCGCTGATCTGACATTAGGTGGAGCTCAGGCAGTAATGCTGGCTCACCTACTGCTCACTTCTTGCTGTGTGGCCCGGTTTCTAACTGGCCATAGACTGGTATGGGGCTGGGGTGTGGGGGTCCCCTGCTTTAGCACTTAAAAACATGCTACATCTAGTTATTGTTTCATGTTGTAAGTCTCCTTTTCCATCAACTCTCCATCCATTACAAATTCTTTTATCAGGGTGCATTACTTCTGCCCTACCTGCAAAGCCTTTCCATTCCTTCCCCACCATTTCCTAACTCAACACTGAACACAAAGGTAGTGCTTTGTTTATGCAGTGAAACATTTTGGAGACCTGCAAAAGGAAGGTGAGTTGAGTACATACTTAACACTTCTTTCAATTATGTCCTTCAACTTTACTATTAGAGGGAAAAGATGACCAGTCATTGACATGATCAGTTGGAATGGAAGCAAATGCACCTTGTTTCAGAAGTGGGAAGAGTAGAGCATAGCAGAAGGCTTTCCTTATTCGTCAGTAGTGTGAGTGCAAGGTGTATGTTGCTTAGAGTATATAAGAACCACATAAGTACATTTCTTTGTATTGTGTCCAGAGATTTTGTTTTTTTCTAGAACAGTGGGTGCATCTAAAGAATATTTGAAAACACATTTTTAGTTATCAGTTGAAATTTATTAAGGTGGTATTAGTATCCTTTTAAAATCACTTTTTTTTAGAGTCATCTCGTTTGATGGGAGAGTTCAACCTCATCTGTTAAAATTTCTTAGAGCAACTGTGTACCTTATTTTGATGTTTTTTGAAGATAAGGTAAAGGTAAAGCGATTTGAGAATTTTGAAAATAAATTAGTTTTTCTTTCTAAGTAGTAATTAGAAATTTCTTGGCAAGGCAGTAGTAGTTACATAGTAGTTAAGAGTGCAGGCTCTAGAGCTTAACTGCCAAGTTCCAATCCTGGTTAATACTTATTAGTCCTATCAACTTGGACAGATTAGCTTGCTGTGCCTGTCTTTTCTGTAAAATAATGTTGATAATAAAGCCTTCCTCCTAGGATTGCTGTAATGATTATAAGAGCTAGTGTCTATAAAGTGTTAAGAATAGTTCCCGGGGCAGACTAGTACTCAATAAATGTTAGTTATGAAAGAAAATGTTAAGTTTCCTCCAAGATAAATGTATTTTTACCACGTCTTTTACAAGGGGACTATCAACTATCTGAAACTTAGGTTTTGACTCATAATTAAAATTGGTTAGAAAAACCAGAGCCCTGATATCCCTTCTTACTATAATTAAACTTAAAAATAGCAGCCTACATGAGGGACATATTTATATTAAATGTTTAAATGAGAAAAGTGTTTCCTTAGTAGATAATATTTAGGGTTATTCTACTTTTTAAATGTTATAGTCCTATTTTGAGTAGCTTTTAGAGAATTAAGGATTTTTAGATTTTCATATGGGCTCTCATTGAAAAATGGCTCGGAGACAGGTATCCTCTGTGCCCTCATCAAAAAGACAGAGAAGTTTGTCTTCTTACCATGATTGTCAGTAAGATTAATTGCTAGCAATAATAGTAGAAGAGTTAGAACTGCAACCAACAGCTCAGTTGTGTATTTAGGCATACAAGGAGTTCAGTTTTGCTTATATGTGACATATAATGCCTGGAGGGGTAGGAGATGAGGCCAAGCAATGTGGTCTTTATCCTTCGGTGATAGGTAAAGTTAAACAAGGATTAAAAAAAAATTAAGATACTTTATTTCTGTTTGTTGGAAAGTTGACATAATACACTATACTAGTCCCCCATTGTGGGGACCACAAATGACCACAAACTTAACAGCTTAATATATCATATGCTTATAATTTTATAATTCTGTTTTTTTTCAAGTAAATGCACAGAGTTGCTTGGCTGGTTTCTCTGCTTCAGATCTTATAGGCTAATATCAGGGAGTCACCCAGCAGAGCTCATGTCTTGGAGCCTCTAGAAAGAGTCTATATCCAGGCTCATTTAGGTCATTGGAAGAATCAAGTTTCTTGTGGTTGTAGGACTGAAGTGTATATGTTCATGGTTACTGTCAGCTTAGGGCCACCCTGTCTCCTAGGGACCTCTCTCTGATCCTTACATAGGGACTGGTACATCTCAGAGCCAGCAATACCATGATATGTCTTTCTCATGCTTAGGGACTGACTTTCTCTTCTACCACATCTCTCTTGCCTGCTCCTTAAAATTCATCTTTCTGACTACAGCCAGAGAAAGTTGTCTGTTTTTAAGAGTTCACATGATTAGACTGTGTTACTTGGATAATCCCAGAAAGGCCCCTCTCTTAAATCCTGTAATCTTTCTTAATGTCTTCAAAGTTATTTTGCCAAGTAAAATAAGAAATTCAGTTCTTAGGAATTAGGGCATGGGATCTTTAAGTGGGGCCATTCTGCCCACATATATTTCTTATCTTGTTAGAAAGGAAACCCTCAGAACAACAAGAATATTTTGAAATAAGTAAATAATCATGTAATATCTGTAATGTAAAACATGCTTCCTTAAATATGGCACCCTTATGCACTGCTCAACCATGTGTAGCAGCCCTGACCTACCAGCGGTTCAACAAATTCTTGGATGTCTCTGTGAAACTAGGGGGCTGGGTTGCCTGTTGGAGTTACCTTCCATTCTGGTGATGTTTCCTAACGCAACTTGCCAAATTATTAATACACAGCTAGTAAATGGCAGGCTTTTTGCATGAGAGCGGAAGAGTAATAGGTGGAATCAACAACAGCAGTAAATTAACAAGTAATCCTTAGAATCTAATGACATTTGCTGGATACTCCCTATGTTCCTGTTTTACAGGTGATAAATCTAGGGTCCAGAGCAGGGATGTGACTTTCCCAGTCTCATAGCTACACAGCTAGTAAATAGTGGAATCAGTTTCTGAGCCCAGGTGTCTATACTATTCCCCTTCTGTTGGTCATTGGAACTAAATATGTTTAGTGATTCTTTCAATTCATAGTTTGTATTTAAACCAGATTTTAGAACTTTTGAATCTTCTTTTGAAATTAGATCATAATCTTGCACATATCATAGCTTTTTTGATAGATAATATGATTTTTGATGTTCTTTTATTACTATTTTTTTCCATTTCAAAATAACAAAGGATGGACTAACATAATATTTATTTCATTTATTGCTTCCCTTCTCTATTTTCTTAACCTCATTAATAATATAGATTCATTTCTGTTGTCTGCTCTGAGCTGTTAGAAACTTGACTTTTATAAAGCTTTTCCATGAGCAGTTATTCTAACTGAAATAATGGGCCTCTGTACAAGAAGGAAAATATATGTGACTAACCCTGGGGATCTAGGAATTCTTTACTTTGCACTTTAGCACCACTGTTCATTTTTTTGAAGCCGATAATTGTTTCACCTTGCAGCATTAATGCTATTGGAACAGTGCAGTTTCAAACCTTTATCTCCCTTTTACACTCATGAGAATTAAAAGCTGCAGTATCTCATTCTAAGAGGTGGGCTACCCAAATTTTCTAGGCTGAGAAAATAAAACCTTAAAGGGATAAAAAGAATAGTAAAATAACTTTCATTTCAGCATCTAAATTGTATTAGGATGGCTTAACTCCTTTCCCACACTTGGAGAAATGTATTTGTTCAGTCTTAGTTGAAAGATAGTGCACTTTCCATTGGAGCATTTGCTTTGTATTTGCCACTTTTAAAGCAGTTTTTTTTTCTTTTGTAATTTTGCTATAAGAATGATACAGTTAGCATCTGTTGTCAATGTACTGTAATGGAGCCCACTAATGTTCTACATCCCTCCTCTTTCACGGAGTACGATTTTGGAAGCAAAGTAATTTTCAGCAATCTGAAAGGCTGTTTGATATATAGAAGGAGTTACCAGAATGACTAACATAACCATTCTTATTTTTTCCTATCCTCAAAATGGTACTCCTGCCCCCTCTTCCACCCCCGTGTTTCCCAGGATGTGCTGAGTTTTCTTTCTACTCTGGAAAATGCTGAGAGAAAGAGAAACTAAATATATGGAGCAGAGAAAAAACTTATCTGAATATTCTTCAAAATACTTTCCTTGTAGTCCTTCAAATTTAAATTTCTAAAAGTATTTGCTGTTATGTAAAAGATGTAAACTTGTTTTGATCCTTTTGCAAATATTAAGTATTGTCTTATCCCGTATTATGAATAAATAAGAAGTAGAGAAATCACTGATTTCTCAGGACCTAAAGATTACCCTTTTAAGCCTTTATTTATTTATTTATTTGTTTGTTTGTTTGTTTATTTATTTATTTTTTGAGATGGAGTCTCACTCTTGTCACCCAGCCTGGAGTGCACTGGCATCATCTCGGCTCACTGCATCCTCTGCCTCCTGGGTTCAAGTGATTCTCCTGCCTCAGCCTCCTGAGTAGCTGGAATTACAGGCATGCCCTACCACACCTGGCTAATTTTTGTATTTTTAGTAGAGGCAGGATTTCACTATGTTGGCTAGGCTGGTCTCGAACTCCTGACCTCAGGTGATTTGCTCCCCTTGATCTCCCAAAGTGCTGGGATTACAGGCATGAGCCACTGTGCCTGGCCTTATTCAGTTAATTTATTGAGAACCTGCTGTGTCCTAGACACTATTGACCACTGTATGTGCAGTATCACTTTTTAATATAGCTTTTATACAATCATTTTAAAAAGAAATTTAGAAAACAAGAAAAAATATTTTATATTTACCTACATATTTACTATTTCTTTCTTTTGACAATCTCAGTTTCTCTATAATATCATTTTCATATCATCTTGATTTTTGAAGGGTATTTTTGATGGATATGGAATTCAGAGTTAAGTTTTATCTTTCAACACCTTAAAAATATAACTCCATTGTCTTCTAGCTTACATTATTTTTAGAAATGAGAAGACAATGAAAATTTTTGTCTGTGTTTGTGTATTTTTATTGCTTATTTTTACCTTTGGCTGCAATTAGGATTCTATATATCATTGGTTTTCAGTTATTGATTATGATAATGTATTGATTTTTTTCCCTGTTTATCCTGCTTGGGATTCATTTAGCTTTCTGCATTGTAAGTTATAGTTTTTACCAAATTCGGAATTTTTTTAGTCCTTATTCAAGTGCTTTTTCTTCCTCTGTGACTCTAACTATACGTTTGTTAGAATGCTAGATACTGTTCCATAGGTCAGTGAGGTTCTGGGTTTTTCCTCAGTTTTTTTTTTCCCATTTGTCTTTCATTTTGGATAGTTTATATTGCTGTGTCTTCAGATTCATGGATCTTTTCTTCTACAGCTAAGCTTATTTGTTCAATTTTTCCTTTCAGATGCTGTATTTTTCTGCTTTAGAAGCCATATTGGTTTCTATTTTGTATTTTCCATTTTTCTCATCATATAAATATTTTCAGTGAAATCTTTTAAAATATTTGTAATAGCATTTAAAAGGCTGTTTGTCTGCTACATCTGTCTTCTCTGTCATTTCTGGGACTCTTTGTCTATTAATCATTTTTCTCCTTGTTAGGTTTCTGTGTCTTTTTATGTGCAGTAATTTTTTATTGCATGCTGTGAATGTTATGTTGTTGTTCTGTGTTTGTGTCTGTGTGTATTTTAATTTTCTTTTGAGATGTGTGGTTTTTTTATTTTGGAAAGCTTCTAAATTACTTATGCATCAGCCTAATCATTTTTAAGGGTCATTTTAAAGCTTTATTTCAGCAAGTATATAGTAGTCCTTACTTTGGGGCTAATTTAACCCTCCTACTAAGGCATTTTTTTTTTCTGAGCTCTCTACTGAAAGCTCTGGATGTTCAGTGAAGCTGCTGAGAACTCCCATGTCTCCCAGCCCTATGCAAGCTCTGGGAATTGCATCACTTACAGCTTCCTAGTAGTTGTTCTTTGCCTGGCCTCAATGGAATCTCACACTAAACATGTACAGCTTATTTGTCTAAAGACTCATTGAGACTCCATGCAGCTTTATGGAGTTCTATTAATATCTCTGCCTACTTTCCTCCTTGGAGGAACTCTTAGAAACCTTAGTTTCCTCAGGCTCCCCAAACCGATCTCTATCTTCTTAACTCAGTGTGAATGCCATTTTCTGCTTAGATTCCTCCTCCTCATCCTTCCATCTATATAGTATCTTTAGGCAAAAAGCTAGGGTATCTCAGGGCTTAGTCATTTTCCTTCTATCAGAGTCATAGTCCTTCCCTGCCTGCTGTGCAGTATCTGTATATAATTGTAGCATATGTCTTACTCAGTTTTCTTGATGTTTACAGCAGAAGGGTAAGTTCATTATGGCTGGAGGCAGAAGTCCCTGCTAGTTTAAGTTTAATTCTGATTTATTCTTATTCAAGTAGTACTTAGTTAATGGGAATCCTGACCAGCTGATTATACAAGGTGCAATAGGGGCATGCCTCTGAGATTTGGGCTTTCGTATTGACTCACCAGGCATACATTCCAAGTAAGTGCAGATTGGGCCATCCTAAATCATAAGATTAGTAGCAAGACATATCAATTTTCTTAGATTATTCTCTCATTAATTTAGAGTGAGTGAAGTTTTAAAAAATACTTTAGTTTTTCTTATACCCTCTTTAATCAGATCCCATTTTTATAAATAATGTTTTCCTTATGTGAAGTGATACATCTATATTGCTAATCAACTGTATTCTTTTAAAATTTCAGGAGCAGCATTTCTTTCTATTACTACTATCTATGCTGAGACTGGTTCAGGTTTTGTAGTACCAAGTGCTTCTGCCAAAGCAGGTGTGGAAGCCATGAGCAAGTAAGTACTTCCTTGTCAATCCTGTTGCTGAACATAACTAATACAGTTGGTGGCTCAGGGAACTGTATTCCTGCTTTCTGGTGTCCATCCAGAGAAAAGTAAACAAAGACTTGGATTCACCATGAGACATACATTTTATCTCCCAGATAAGTCCTATTTGTCTATAGCAGCGCTGTCCTGTGGAACTTTCTGCAGTGATGTAAATGTTCTGTAAATATGCACTATCCAGTAGCCACATGTAGATATTGAACCCTTGGAATATCCCACTGTGACTGAGAAACTAAATTTTAAAAATTAGTAGCTGTATATGGCTAGTGGCTACATATTAGACACCATAGGACTATAGCTTTTTTGCTCTCCCATAGATCTTTATCAGTGCCATCCCTAACCCCTCTCATAAGCACATGTTTATTCTTTTATTGTAGATACTGTATAAGATTAATGGGACTAACACAGACTATGAGCACTTCCCAAGTCCAGTGGCCTTTTCTCAGCAGAGTATAACTGCTTTTTTTTTTTTTTGAGACAGGACTTCAGTCTGTTGCCCAAGCTGGATTGCAGTGGTGCAATCACAGCTTATTGCAGCCTTAATCTCCCAGACTCAAGCGATCCTCCCACCTTAGCCTCCCAAGTAGCTGGGACTACAGGCAGGTGCCACAGCGCCTGGCTAATTTTTAAAATTTTTTTGTAGAGATGAGGTCTTGCTATGTTGCCCAGGCTGGTCTGGAACTCCTGACCTCAAGAAATCCTCCTGCCTCAGCCTCCCAAAGTGCTGGGATTACAGGCATGAGCCACTACACCCAGCCATGATTGCTTTTTGAATTTGTCCTCCATTGGCCTTTTCCATTGTCTTTGTTATAATGGGGCTTCTCATCATTTCATTGCTTGTCTGGCTTGCTATAATCATGGTATATTTCTTTACTACCAGTCTCTTCCCCTTGTATTTTGTATTCATGTTTTCACCAGAATTATCTTTCTAAGAACATATATGTCTGCTCACGACACTCCCCAGCTAAAAATCTTAGATCATTTCCTGTCACTCTTTGGAATAAAAGCCAGAACTCACTATGGCATTCTAAACAGACTTGTCTCTGGCCATTGTTAATTAATTTATTTATTCAATAAATATTTACTGTGTACCTTATATATGCTTCGTCCTAGGGATATGATAGTGATGGAAATAGAACAGTCCTCGTTGTTAGCTGAGCTTAAATTTTTTTACTATTCCATTTGTTATTTCCATGCTTTAATTTCCATTGAACTGTTCCATGTTTCCCTAAACTTACCATACATCTTTCATATGTCTATGCCTGAGTTATATTGTTGTTGGAATTTTGCTGTGATGTTTTGCTTACTTCCTTTGAGATGTTTTCTCTGTAATCATTTCCTCCTCTCTGTGCCTTAAAACTTTGTTTAATCCAATCTAGTGAGAGGACAAACACTAATAAATAGATTCTAAAATGAAGGTAATATACCCATGTAGCAGAGAGAGAGAGCAGGGCATCGCGGGCCTTTTTTTTTTTTTTTTTTTTGAGACGGAGTTTTGCTCTTGTTGCCCAGGCTGGAGTGCAATGGTGCCATCTTGGCTCACCCAACCTGTGCCTCCTGGGTTCAAGCGATTCTCCTGCCTCAGCCTTCCAAGGAGCTGGGATTACAGGCATATGCCACCACACCTGGCTAATTTTGTACTTTTAGTAGAGATGGGATTTCCTCCATTAACGTAACATTAAACAATCTGACTTCCCACTTGGACCAGAAGAGTCTGGTCCGTAGCTGGTGCTCCATGCTTGTTGAGCTGAATTATGGTACTCTTCTTTTAGTAGTCCCAGAGCATTTTTAATATTTAAGTCAGTAAATACACATTAGTTTGAGATAGTAAGAAATATTTATTCACAAGCTGAATCTTAGTCTGAATAGAGATAATTACCATTTTTTAAGGTCAGGTAGTGTTGGAAATAAAGGATGAGAACTTGACTATTTTGGCAGCATTTGTTCAATGTCAATATTTGTTTTGTGAGGACTTTTCAGTCTTGTTAGAGCTTTTTATCTCATGTCCTTTAAGAACTGATTTGGTGCTGCTTTTATTGTGTTCCTGCATATAATAGATGCTCATTAAACATGTGCCTTCCTTTACAGCTTGAGTTCCCATCAACCTTCTTCTCATACTTTATAGTACACAGTCTTACTAAATAAGGCATTATAGGTTCCCAAATTCTACATGTTGTTTGGGCCCTTGTCCTTTACTCATACTGACCCATATGCCTTGGCTGTCTTCCTTCTCCATCTGTATTAGTCCGTTCTCACTCTGCTATGAAGAAATACCTGAGACTGGGTAATTTATAAAGAAAAGAGGTTTAATTGACTCACAGTTTCCACATGGCTAGGGAGGCCTCAGGAAACTTAGAATCATGGTGGAAGGCACCTCTTCACAGGGCAGCAGGAAAGAGAATGTGTGCCAAGTGAAGGGGTAAGCCCCTTATAAAACTATCAGATCTTGTGAGAACTCACTCACTATCACGAGAACAGCATGGGGAAAACTGTCTTCAGGATTCAGTTATGTCTACCTGGTCCCACCCTTGACATGTGGGGATTATTACAATTCAGAGTGAGATTTGGGTGGGGACACAGAGCCAAACCATGTCACCATCCTACCTTCTTAATCTCTCAGCTCCTCCTTTCCCCTGCCTCTTGCAGCAAACTCCTAATCCTTCTTCACCCATCAGCTCAGAATGTTACCTCTTCAGAGAAGCCTTCCTTGTCACTCCCACTTAGGTTCTTCTTCTTTTAAGCAGGTATAGCTTACATCACACAATTCCCAGCCTAGTAACTAATTCATTATATAACCAGGCTCACCTCTCTTGAGAGGGAGGGACTCTCATTTGAGAGCAGGCACTGACTTTATTTGAGGCTAAGCAATATTTATAGTTTTGACACATGGTAAGTATATAATAAACATTGGTTGAATGAGCAATAATAATGGCTAACATATTGCATATATTGTTCTTAGCATCTTAACATGCAGAGATAACTGTATGAGGTGGATTCATTATCAGATTACAGTAGTTCTTCAGTATATCAGCTAGCTTAATGACAGTTGAAAGATCATGCTAGCAATTGAACAAATGTATCTGGCACACCTCTGAGCACAGAGAGGATGGCTTTTCCTCTAGGCAGATTTTCTTAACAGGTTGCTCAGTTTTTCATAGGATAATATAGACTCTGCTCAGTACAGTAATTCTATTAAGACATGAAGCAATTTAGAGTAGATACACTATAAATAAATGCCCAGGGTAGCTATGGCAATGAACTTTGTCAAAAACATCACTCAGAGAAGCAATTTTTATGTATGTTCTGTCTGAAAGAGATACAGCCCACCCATTTCTCTAAAATACATTCATGGATTAAGTCAGATTAACAGGCTATCTTGAGATTACGTGTACCCTATTCTGTAGAACTGGTTTTACTGAATTGGCCTTTGAAATGATGCTATAAGACTATTAATGGATGTCTGATAGTTTCATAGAACTTAGCGCATTTTTTAAATTATACTTTAAATTCTGGGATACATGTGCAGAATGTGCAGGTTTGTTACATAGGTATACATGTGCCATGGTGGTTTGCAGCACCCACCAACCCGTCATTTACATTAGGAATTTTTCCTAATGCTATCCCTCCCCTAGCTCTCCACCCCTTGACAGACCCAGTGTGTGATGTTCCCCTTCCTGTATCCATGTGTTCTCATTGTTCAGCTCCCACTTACGAGTAAGAACATGCAGTATTTGATTTTCTGTTCCTGTGTTAGTTTGCTGAGAATGACGGTTTCCAGCTTCATCCACGTCCCTGCAAAGTACATGAACTCATCCTTTATTATGGCTGCACAGTATTCCATGGTGTATATGTGCCACATTTTCTTTATCCAGTCTATCATTGATGGGCGTTTGGGTTGGTTCTAAGTCTTTGCTATTAAGAACAGTGCTGCAATAAACATATGTGTGCATGTGTCTTTATAGTAGAATGATTTATAATCCTTTGAGTATATACCCAGTAATGGGATGGCTGGGTCAAATGGTATTTCTAGTTCTAGATCCTTGAGGAATCACCACACTCTCTCCCACAATGGCTGAACTAATTTACAGTCCCACCAACAGTGTAAAAGTGTTCCTATTTCTCCACATCCTCTCCAGCATCTGTTGTTTCCTGACTTTTTAATGATTGCCATTCTAACTGGCGTGAGATGGTATCTCGTGGTTTTGATTTGCATTTCTCTAATGATCAGTGATGATGAGCTTTTTTTTTCATAGTTTGCTGGCTGCGTAAATGTCTTCTTTTGAGAAGTGTCTGTTCATATCCTTCCCCCACTTTTTGATGGGGTTGTTTGTGTTTAAGTTTAATTTGTTTAAGTTCTTTAAGTTCTTTGTAGATTCTGGATATTAGCCATTTATCAGATGGGTAGATTGCAAAGCTTTTCTCCCATTCTGTAGGTTGCCTGTGCACTCTGATGATAGTTTCTTTTGCTGTGCAGAAGTTCTTTAGTTTAATTAGATCCCATTTGTCAAGTTTGAACTTAGCCCATTTTATCTATTGCAAGGATACAGTGTCTTAAGGAGATTGTTATACTGTACAATTTTCCTTTTGTAAGTCTAGAAAGACTTAAAGCATTTTTCGTATTAGAGACAACTGTGCTTTTCCTGAGCAATTAGCTTGCTTTTTCTTTATGGGTACTGTGGATTGTGTAACTGATTAGGCTTACCTTTTTTGTATAGAGTCATGGGAAGAATAGATACAAATTTGTGATGTGACTATTGCAGTTATATGGAACATCACACACTTCAGTACATTTAGATATTAGCCTCATTCTTGGCTCCGTTATATTTCGTTATCCTGGCTTTTCTCTCTCTTTATCTTGCTTTTTTTCTTTCCTTCTTCCTTTCAAATTATCCTGTCTTCCTCATTTGCATTATATGAATTCTTTTAAGCTACCTCGTCATTATTTGAAATTACATTAAGTATATATACACACAAATATACATATGAATGTAAATTCCTAAAATGAATTTAGATTTTAAAAGAGCTACCTGTAAAGTAAGCTTTTAAAACAAGTTCCTTTGAAGTTCTTTGTTTGCTATTAGTGTTATATTTTTCTTCAGGACATTAAGCAAGATTTTGTTAGATTCCTATTTCCTTTCAAGTTTGGTTCAACAATTATATTAAAGCCTAGTTAGACATGGATGTGGTTTATATTTTCTATCGATGTACTCTTTTACTCAAATAAAGCACTTGTGATATTACAGACATTGTAATCCAATGTACAGGGCTATGAGTAAAGTTATAATGAACTTTGTAACTACAAGACTGAACTCCAGAAAATGTGAAGGAAGGGCATGAAGCACTCACGTTTTTATGTGAATAATGAATACCTACTCTAAAAATGTGTATTGACATTGGACAAAAGTATATATTCTAAACTACAAATGGTAGGTGGTGTAGCATAGTGGTTAAGGACACTAAAATGTAAAGGTTAGGTTGTACAGTAGAGTGACTAAGGGTACAGACTGAAGCTAGACCTCTTGAGATTGACAAATTGGCCATATGACATAGAGAAAATGATTTAACCTCTCTGTGCCTTAGTTACATTATCTGTAATATAGGGAACAATAATAGTACCTACCTGTTGGGGTTGTAATCTCTGGCATGTAGTAAGCATCTAGTGAGTCTCAGTTATTACTGTCTTTAACATATGGTATAATATTTCAGAATGTATGTTGTTGATTTTAATTTTTAGGTCTCTTGCAGCTGAATGGGGTAAATATGGAATGCGATTCAATGTGATTCAACCAGGGCCTATAAAAACCAAAGTAAGTTGTATTTTGCTTGTTATCACATTGTGAATGATTAAATAATGAAACGCTGATAGGTATATTCTGGTTGTTGTGTAAAGGACTTTCCAGAGATGCCTAGGTTTAGAGCCCTGGTTCTAGGGAAGAGGCCTTTGCCTTTATTCATTATCGAATATAAGAAATAAGGAGGCGGGCAGGAATGTAGCAGCTATGCAATTTCTTCATAATGTCAATTTCAGTGTCTTAATCTTTTGGGATCTTTTATACCATCAATGTTGGCACTTTGTCTGATTTGTTTCAGTGGTCTGTTATTGTCCTGTATTTGTTAACTTTCATGACATTTTAAAGGCTCTTACATTGTCTGACATCCTTTTTTAAAAAAAATCAAGGAAATGTAACTATATTTTTAGTTTGAGAGATGCTTTGGTAACTTATTATATAGGCTTTGTCTTGTTATAGGTAGGTAGCATTTTCCTTGACTCATGCTTGTGCCCTTTCACTCTCAGTCAATTATGCATGTCATCTAACGCCCACATGTCTCTGATTATAAGTCCTTCTGACAGCATAGATTTCACCTATAAGTAATAATCCTTGTGGATACTCATTGCAACTTGTAATTATCTCTAATGTTGTTACAGATGTTGCTCAGAATATCCACACCTTCTCTGCTCTCTCATTATCCCAAAATAACTTCACTCACACTTCTCTTGGTTTTCACCTAAAGCAAGTATTTATAATGCCAACCAGATGTAATGTTGAAAGACCAGGCAAAATTTGGTAACTTGTTTCAGTTGTGTAAACATATTGGAAAATAATACTAAGGGACGTTTGGGTTATAGGTAGCTCTGGGTATTAAAAAATAACTTGGAAATGGCCATATTAGTTTATTTAGCAGTTTAAAGGATGGGAAATAGAAACAAAAACTTCCTGAGTGATTGAAACTTGTTGACTATCTTATTTATCTGACAATTCAATACTAAACAGTCTAATAAAATTAGTGGAAAGAAACTTAAAAACATACATTAAAACATGATTCAGGGTGGCCCTGTCCTAAGCATATCTGAAAATAGGCTTATAGATACAAATGCTTCTCTCCAAGACCCCAATATCTAGGGAAAAATCACCTGCATTTTATTTATTTAACCTATATTTATTGACTGTTCACTGTATCTATGGGTACTGAGAAAGATACAGAAGTATCTCTGAGAAAGTGCTTGCCACTAAGAAGTTTACAGTCTAGCCACTGAGATAGGAGTTGTACCCAAATAATAACTACTTACTGTTAAAGAGATTAAAAGAAAACTGAAGCGTAGAAACTCCCTAGCATGCACTTTTTAGAACCAGGACTGGGACCAGTTGCAACCCCTTGTCTCTGGGCTTTATAACCTCCTGGGAAGAACTGGAGGTCTGTCATGGAGTCCTCTGAGTGTTTGTTCTGTCTTATGGCTGCGTTATTGAGGAAAACTGCCACCTAAACTTCAAGGCACTAGTACAGAAAAATCCAGTTGTTTTTATTAATCAGTGCACATCTATAATTCATCTTGGTCTGTTCCTTCACAACATTGACAGAAAACAAATTGTTTGGCCAATTTAGTTGTAGTTTTTCTCTCTCTAGAATCTAATTGAATTTCTACATACTTGTTTTCTTCCTTTTCCAATACTTTGGGATGAAAGAAAAGGAATTTCCTCTTAAATATTTCCTATGAGCCACTTTTCTGTGTTTATTAAATGAAAAGCCAGTAATACCACTGCCTTTACCACCTAAGCTTGTACATATTTCAGGATACCTTTATATACATTTTTTCATTTGATGCTTATAACAATTTTGTGAGGTAACTAAGATAGATATCCTCATTTTACATAGAAGAAACTAAGATTAAAAGGGTTATATTTTCCAGTGATCTATTTTTTTTTAAGAATAATTTGGTGAAATTCTTTTTTACTTACAAAGCCTAAGGTTTTAAGCTGCATGGCAGCATGCCATTTTATACACATTTTTTCTTGAGTAGGAAAGGAATTGATTGAAAAACCCGACACAACCTAATTGTTTTCTTAATTTCTAAGGGTGCCTTTAGCCGTCTGGACCCAACTGGAACATTTGAGAAAGAAATGATTGGCAGAATTCCCTGTGGTCGCCTGGGGACTGTAGAAGAACTCGCAAATCTTGCTGCTTTCCTTTGTAGTGATTATGCTTCTTGGATTAATGGAGCAGTAAGCGTTGTTTATTTCTCTTCACTTTTTTTTTCAGGAGTGTGTTTGGGGCAGGGAGGTCTGTTGTGGAACCAATCCTGACAATGATGAATGTAAATATGATTTAAAATACGTATTTAGTTGTAAATAATATAAAATATTATATATATTGTTTAGCCTATGACATTTATTCAGTGATGTATTAGTCTGTTCTCACACTGCTAAAGACATACCTGAGACTATGTAATTTATAAAGAAAAGAGGTTTAAGGGAAGTGCAGGGGGTTGGGGAATTCCCTTTCCTAGCCAAGGGAAGCCCTGACAGATGGTACCTGGAAAATCAGGACACTCCCACCCTAATACTGCACTTTTCCAACGGTCTTAGCAAACGGCACACCAGGAGATTATATCCCGCGCATGGCTCAGAGGGTCCCATGCCCACAGAGCCTCGCTAACTGCTAGCACAGCAGTCTGAAATAGAACTGCAGGGTGGCAGTGAGACTGGGGGAGTGGTGTCCGCCAGTGCTGGGGCTTGAGTAGGTAAACAAAGTAGCCTGGAAGCTCAAACTGGGTGGAGCCCACCACAGCTCAAGGAGGCCTGCCTTCCTGCCTCTATAGACTCCACCTCTAGGGGCAGGACATAGCTGAACAAAAGGCAGCAGAAACTTCTGCAGACTTAAATGTCCCTGTCTGACAGCTTTGAAGAGAGTAGTGGTTCTCCCAGCATGGAGTTGGAGATCTGAGAACAGACAGACTGGCCCCTCAACTGGGCCCTTGACCCCCGAGTAGCCTAACTGGGAGACACTTCCCAGTAGGGGCCAACTGACACCTCATACAGCCAGGTGCCCCTCTGAGACGAAGCTTCCAGAGGAAGGATCAGGCAGCAACATTTGCCATTCTGCAATATTTGCTGTTCTGCAGCCTCCGCTGGTGATACCCAGGCAAACGGTGTCTGCAGTGGACGTCCAGCAAACTCCAACAGACCTGCAGCTCAGGGTCCTGACTGTTAGAAGGAAAACTAGCAAACAGAAAGGACATCCACACCAAAACCCCGTTTGTATGTCACCATCACGAAAGACCAAAGGCAGATAAAACCACAAAGATGGGGAGAAACCAGAGCAGAAAAGCTGAAAATTCTGAAAATCAGAGCGCCTCTTCTCTTCCAAAGGAATGCAGCCCCTCGCCAGCAACGGAACAAAGCTGGATGGAGAATGACTTTGACGAGTTGAGAGAAGAAGGCTTCAGATGATTGGTAATAACAGACTTCTCTGAGCTAAAGGAAGGTGTTGGAACCCATCGCCAGAAAGCTAAAAACCTTGATAAAAGATTAGACGATGGCTAACTAGAATAAACAGCACAGAGAAGACCCTAAATGACCTGATGGAGCTGAAAACCATGACATGAGAAATACGTGATGCATGAACAAGCTTCAGTAGCTGATTCGATCAAGTGGAGGAAAGGGTATCAGTGATTGAAGATCAAATGAATGAAATGAAGTGAGAAGAGAAGTTTAGAGAAAAAAGAGTAAAAAGAAATGAACAAAGCCTCCAAGAAATATGGGACTATGTGAAAAGACCAAATCTACGTCTGATTGTACCTGAAAGTGACAGGGAGAATGGAACCAAGTTGGAAAACACTCTGCAGGATATCATCCAGGAGAATTTCCCCAACCTACCAACGCAGGCCAACATTCAAATTCAGGAAATACAGAGAAGGCTACAAAGATACTCCCTGAGAAGAGCAACTCCAAGACACGTAATTGTCAGATTGACTAAAGTTGAAATGAGGAAAAAATGCTAAGGGCAGACAGAGAGAAAGGTCAGGTTACCCACAAAGGGAAGCCCATCAGACTAACAGTGGATCTCTCAGCAGAAACTACAAGCCAGAAGAAAGTGGGGGCCAATATTCAACATTCTTAAAGAAAATAATTTTCAACCTAGAATTTCATATCCAGCCAAACTAAGCTTCATAAGTGAAGGAGAAATAAAATACTTTACAGACAAGCAAATGCTGAGATTTTGTCACCACCAGGCCTGCCTTACAAGAGCTCCTGAAGGAAGCACTAAACATGGAAAGGAACAACCGGTACCAGCCACTGCAAAAACAGGCCAAATTGTAGAGACCATCAATGCTACAAAAAAACTGCATCAACTAACGAGCAAAATGACCAGCTGACATCATAATGACAGGATCAAATTCACACATAACAATATTAACCTTAAATGTAAATGGGCTAAAAGCTCCAATTAAAAGACACAGACTGGCAAATTGGATAAAGAGTCAAGACCCATCAGTGTGCTGTATTTAGGAGACCCATCTCACATGCAGAGACACACATAGGCTCAAAATAAAGGCATGGAGGAAACCCTACCAAGCAAATGGAAAACAAAAAAAAAAGCAGGGGTTGCAATCCTAGTCTCTGATAAAACAGACTTTAAACCAACAAAGATCAGAAGAGAGAAAGAAGACCATTACATAATGGTAAAGGGATCAATTCAACAAGAAGAGCTAACTATCCTAAATATATTTGCACCCAATACATGAGCACCCAGATTCATAAAGCAAGTCCTTAGAGACCTACAAAGAGACTTAGACTCCCACACAATAATAATGGGAGACTTTAACGCCCCACTGTCAATATTAGACAGAACAAGAAGACAGAAAGTTAACAAGGATATCCAGGAATTGAACTCAGCTCTGCACCAAGCAGACCTAATAGACATCTACAGAACTCTCCACCTCAAATCAACAGAATATATATTCTTCTTAGCACCACATCTCACTTATTCCAAAATTGACCACATAGGTGGAAGTAAAGCACTCCTCAGCAAATGTAAAAGAACAGAAATTATAACAAACTGTCTCTCAGACCACAGTGCAATCAAACTAGAACTCAGGTTTAAGAAACTCACTCAAAACCGCTCAACTACATGGAAACTGAACAACCTGTTCCTGAATGACTACTGGGTACCTAACGAAATGAAGGCAGAAATAAAGATGTTCTTTGAAGCCAATGAGAACAAAGACACGACATACCAGAATCTCTGGGACACATTTAAAGCAGTGTGTAGAGGGAAATTTATAGCACTAAATGCCCACAAGAGAAAGCAGGGAAGATCTAAAATGGGCACCCTAACATCACAATTAAAAGAACTAGAGAAGCAAGAGCAAACACATTCAAAAGCTCGCAGAAGGCAAGAAAGTACTAAGATCAGAGCAGAACTGAAGGAGGTAGAGACACAAAAAACCCTTCAAAAAATCAATGAATCCAGGAGCTGTTTTTTTTGAAAAGACCGAAAAAATTGATAGACTGCTAGCAAGACTAATAAAGAAGAAAAGAGTGAAGAATCAAATAGATGCAATAAAAAATGATAAAGGGGATATCACCACCTATCCCACAGAGATACAAACTCCCATCAGAGAATACTATAAACACCACTATGCAGATAAACTAGAAAATCTAGAAGAAATGGATACATTCCTGTACACATACACCCTCCCAAGACTAAACCTGGAAGAAGTTGAATCCCTGAATACACCAATAACACACTCTGAAATTGAGGCAATAATTAAAAGCCTACTAACCAAAAAAAGTCAAGGACCAGACAGATTCACAGCCAAATTCTACCAGAGGTACAAAGAGGAGCTGGTACCATTCCTTCTGAAACTATTCCAATCAATAGAAAAAGAGGTAATCCTCCCTGACTCATTTTATGAGGCCAGCATCATCCTGATACGAAAGCCTGGCAGAGACACAACAACAAAAAAAGAGAATTTTAGACCAATATTCCTGATGAACATTGATGCAAAAAACTTCAGTAAAATACTGGCAAACCAAATCCAGCAGCACATCAAAAAGGTTATCCACCACGATCAAGTGGACTTCATCCCTGGGATGCAAGGCTGGTTCAACATACCCAAATCAATACACATAATCCATCATATAAACAGAACCAAAGACAAAAACCACATGATTATCTCAATAGATGCAGAAAAGGCCTTCGACAAAATTCAACGGCCCTTCATGCTAAAAACTCTCAGTAAACTAGGTATTGATGGGACATGTCTCAAAATAATAAGAGCTATTTATGACAAACCCACAGCCAGGGGGCAAAATCTGGAAGCATTCCCTTTGAAAACTGGCACAAGACAGGGATGCCCTCTCTCACCACTCCTATTCAACATAGTGTTGGAAGTTCTGGTCAGGGCAGTCAGGCAGGAGAAATAAATAAAGGGTATTCAATTAGGAAAAGAGGAAGTCAAATTGTACCTGTTTGCAGATGACATGATTGTATATTTAGAAAACCCCATCATCTCAGCCCAAAACCTCCTTAAGCTGATAAGCAACTTCAGCAAAGTCTCAGGATACAAAATCAATGTGCAAAAATCATAAGCATTTTTTACACCAATAACAGACAAGCAGAGAGCCAAATCATGAGTGAACTCCCATTCACAATTGCTTCAAAGAAAATAAAATACGTAGGAATCCAACTTACAAGGGATGTGAAGTACCTCTTCAAGGAGAACTACAAACCACTGTTCAGTAAAATGAAAGAGGACACAAACAAATGGAAGAACATTCCATGCTCATGGATAGGAAGAATCAATGTGTGAAAATGGCCACACTGCCCAAGGTAATTTATAGATTCAGTGCCATCCCCATCAAGCTACCAATGACTTTCTTCACAGAATTGGAAAAAACTACTTTTAAAGTTCATATGGAACCAAAAAAGAGCCCGCATTGCCAAGACAATCCTAAGCCAAAAGAACAAAGCTGGCATCATCACACTACCTGACTTCAAACTATACTACAAGGCTACAGTAACCAAAACAGCATGGTACTGGTACCAAAACAGAGATATAGAACAATGGAACAGAACAGAGCCCTCAGAAATAATACCACACATCTACAACCATCTGATCTTTGAGAAGCCTGACAAATATAAGAAATGGGGAAAGGATTCCCTGTTTAATAAATGGTGCTGGGAAAACTGGCTAGCCATATGTAGAAAGCTGAAACTGGATGCCTTCCTTACTCCTTATACAAAAATTAATTCAAGATGGATTAAAGACTTAAATGTTAGACCTGAAACTATAAACACCCTAGAAGAAAACCTAGGCAATGCCATTCAGGACATAGGCATGGACAAGGACTTCATGACTAAAACACCAAAAGCAATGGCCACAAAAGCCAAAATAGACAAATGGGATCTAATTAAACTAAAGAGCTTCTGCACAGCAAAAGAAACTACCATCAGAGTGAACAGGCAACCTACAGAATGGGAGAAAATGTTTACAATCTACCCATCTGACAAAGGGCTAATATCCAGAATCTATGAAGAACTTAAATTTACAAGAAAAAATCAAACAACCCCATCACAAAGTGGGCAAAGTGTATGAACAGACACCTCTCAAAAGAAGATATTTATGCAGCCAACAGACACATGAAAAAATGCTCATCATCACTGGCCATCATCGAAATGCAAATCAAAACCACAGTGAGATACCATCTCACACCAGTTAGAATGGTGTTCATTAAAGATTCAGGAAACAACAGGTGCTGGAGAGGATGTGGAGAAATAGGAACACTTTTACACTGTTGGTGGGACTGTAAACTAGTTAAACCATTGTGGAAGACAGTGTGGTGATTCCTCAAGGGTCTAGAACTAGAAATACCATTTGACCCAGCCATCCCATTACTGGGTATATACCGAAAGAATTATAAATCATGGTGCTATAAAGACACATGCACACGTATGTTTATTGCAGTACTATTCACAATAGCAAAGACTTGGAACCAACCCAGATGTCTATCAATGATAGACTGGATTAAGAAAATGTGGCACATATACATCATGGAATACTATGCAGACATAAAAAAGTATGAGTTCATGTCCTTTGTAGGGACATGGATGAAGCTGGAAACCATGATTCTGAGCAAACTCTCACAAAGACAGAAAACCAAACACTGCAGGTTCTCACTCATAAGTGGGAATTGAACAATGAAAACACTTGGACACAGGGTGGTGAACATCACACATGGGGGCCTGTCGTGGGGTGGGAGGAGGGGGGAGGGATAGTATTAGCAGATATACCTAATGTAAATGACGAGTTAATGCGTGCAGCACACCAACATGGCACATGTATACATATGTAACAAACCTGCACATTGTGCACATTCACCCTAGAACTTCAAGTATAATTAAAAAAAAAAAAAAAGAAAAGAGGTTTAATTGATTCACTCTTCTGCATGTCTGAGGAGGGCTCAGGAAACTTACAATTATGGCTGAAGGGGAAGAGTCATAACTTAACATGGTGGCAGGCAATAGAGATAAAGAGAGGGAGAGAGAGAAAAAAGGGAGACGAGAGAGAGAGAGAGAGATTGAGGATTACAATTCAAGATAAGATTTTTTTGGGGACACAGCCAAACCATATCAAGTGATAAATTAATAGATGCAGGTTACCTTGGTAGATATACCTTTAAGATGATCTTCAATATTGGGTAGATATTTGAAATTGTGGAGATGTTAGAAATAGAATTATAAACTGAGTAAATCAATTTAGGTTTAATCATGAGTTTTATCTTTAAAATTTGGGCTTGATTTAAAGTGCCAAAGAGATATTCCATCCAATTAGTATGGGAAAATGGCTAGTGGTTCAGAAACTTTTTAAAAGGAGTTAGTTTCAGAGTTTAAAAATTTGTTTTTTCCAGGTCATTAAATTTGACGGTGGAGAGGAAGTACTTATTTCAGGGGAGTTCAACGACCTGAGAAAGGTAATGCTTTTGTGTGTATAATGTAATATCAGCAGCTAGGATACTAAGCTTTAAAAACATGTAAAAAGCACATTAAATTGACATCTTTTTTGTGTTAGGTCACCAAGGAGCAGTGGGACACCATAGAAGAACTCATCAGGAAGACAAAAGGTTCCTAAGACCACTTTGGCCTTCATCTTGGTTACAGAAAAGGGAATAGAAATGAAACAAATTATCTCTCATCTTTTGACTATTTCAAGTCTAATAAATTCTTAATTAACAAACATTCATTGAATATGTATTATGTGCCAGGCCAGTGATAGCCATTGTATATTCAAAGATAAATAAAATGAAATATAGTCCTTCAAAACATTAAAAAAAAAAAAAGGAGGCATGGGGAGAGTAGGTAAAGGCTCCTCTTTACCTACTGATAGAGGTAAAAAGTGCTTAGAAGTGCAGAGAGAACAGATCTTTGTGACTTGGAAAATCAGGAGAAACTCAATGGTGGGGGTAGCATTTGAGTTACATAATATACTATACCTATATTGATAGGGCCTAAAAGAAAGAAATTAGAGGATACACACTAAATATAATAGACTTTGCCTTTCCAGTATACTTTCTTTTCACTGGACTTGTGAATTATCTTCTTTGGGTAACTCAGTATTAACTCAAACCTTTAATTTTTGCTAGGACCTATTTGTAGCCAGGCATTTTATTTAGTACTGAATAAGCTATAGCCCTTGCCCTTTTGAAATTCATTATCTAGCAAGATAGTCAAACTTATAGATAATTATTTATGATACATTGTGATAAGTATTATTCCAGCAGTATTTAAGTATAGAGGAGGAAGTAATTCATTCTGTCTCCAGAGTTTGGAGAATGTGATGCCTAAGAGATAGCATGCCATCCCAGCTGTAAAAGAAGAATAGATTTCTCTGGGTAAAAAAGGTAAAGAAAGCCTATAAAATATTTTTGTATATCATTTGATTAAATTTCATCTTTGGTTTGACTAATTTGTCATCCTGAAAATCAAATAATAATGAATCCAAAGTCTCAAGTCTACAGAGCTATACTTTTGAGCCTATATTTTTAAAATGTCCATTTTGCTTTCCCAGGAGTCAGTTATAACATGTTCACTAGACTGACTATCCCCATTGCCCAAGTTGACACAAGAGGAAACCAGCTTCCATCTTACCTCATCTGAATAAATCTGCAAAGGAATTCAGTTTTCCTGGTTGAATTTATATGCCACAAGCCCCATGGAAACCCCAATTAACATTGACAGTTAATTGTGTACATAAATTACATTTATTACATTTAATTGTGTATATATAGGGGAATGTTATAGGTTTGGAATAAGTGGCCCAACATTTCCAATTACACTGACTTTCACTGGGCTTTTTTTTAGGCTGTTGCACTTTTTCTCCACATGCTTGCAATACAATACTCTCAAAATAAAACGCAGACAGGTACCTAGTCTCCATTTTACCTTTAGTACTAATCCTGTGTATTAGTCTGTTCTCATGCTGCTAATAAAGACATAACCCAAACTGGGTAATTTATAAAAGAAAGAGGTTTCATTGACTCATAGTTCAGCATGGCTAGGGAGGCCTCACAATCATGGCAGAAGGTGAGTGAGGAGCAAAGTCATGTCTTACGTGGTGGCACCCAAGAGAGCTTGTGCAGGGGAACTCCCATTTATAAAACCATCAGATCTCGTGAGACTTATTCACTATCACACTATTGTGTTGATATTGTGTTCACACACCAATAATGATGGTTTATCACTCACTCCATTTCCAAACCCACCTTCCCACCCACCTCTCACCAAACACACAAAGACACACTCTTTCCCTCCACTGATTCCACCAGTATAGCCATATTTCTCTTTCTGGTTAAATTTATACTAAATGTTTACATTTATATAACTTAATAAATATTATTTTTTTCCAGTGTTGTCTCAACCTTTTAAAAAAAAAAAATTCAGATTACATGATAAATCAGGTCATTTTTTAGATAAATATTATTTTTAGTGTTCTATTGTTTTGATGTATCATTATTTAATTTATTGGAAATAGGGTTATTTATATTTATTGTTTTTATCTTTTTAAATTTTTATAGAGACAATGTCTTGCTATCTTTATCAGTCTGGTCTTGAACTTCTGATCTCAAGTGATCCTCCTGCGTTGGCCTCCCAAAGTGCTGGGGTTACAGGCATGAGCCACTGAGCCTGGCTGTTGTTTAAAATTTTTTGTTTTTTAATGTTTTTCAAGAATGCTAACGCCTCCCTTGCCAATGCATTTTAAAATTATTATTAATATTACTTTTGATTGGCAAATCATAATTGAATTCATTTATGGGGTGCCCTGTACATTTAAGGGGTACAGTGTGATGTTTTGATATGTGTATACAATGTGGAATGATTAAATCAAGCTAATTAACATATCTATCACCTCTCTTACCTATTGGCCTTTATGGAGAGACATTTGAAATTTACTTTTATTAGTTATTTTTAAATATACAGTACATTATTATTGACTATAGTCACCCTGCAGTAGATCTTAAAACCTGTTCTTTCTATCTGAAATTTTGTACGCTTTGATCAGAAACCCCCTTCTTCCCACTCCCTCAACCTCTAGTAAACCATCGGTCTACTTTCTTTTCTTTTTTTTTTTTTTTTTGATATGGTGTCTCACTCTTGTTGCCCAAACTGGAGTGCAGTGGCATGATCTTGGCTCACCGCAGCCTCCACCTCCCGGGTTCAAGCAATTCTCCTGCCTCAGCCTCCTGAGTAGCTGGGATTATAGGTGCACATCACCATGCCCGGCTAATTTTTTGTAGTTTTAGTAGAAACAAGGTTTCACCATGTTAGCCAGGCTGGTCTCGAACTCCTGACCTCAGGTGATCTGCCTGCCTAGGCCTCCCAAAGTGCTGGGATTACAGGCGTGAGCCACCGTGCCCGGCCAATCATCATTCTACTTTCTACTTCCATGAGTTCAACTTTATTTGATGCCATACATAAGTGAGATCACAGGTTACTTTTATTTTTCAGTATTATAAATAAAACTATGAACGTTTTTATGTATAACACATTTTTAGAATTTGGAATTTTTTCCTCATTTCTAGAAGTGGTATTATTAATCAAAGTTATGAAGCTTTTAAAGTTTTTTTGATATACATATCCAATTGTTATTCCAAAGATTTGTGTGAGTTTAAACCCCCCTGAGTAATGTGTGACACTGCCCGTTTCAACAAATAGCTGCCAACAATTAAAACTATTCACCAATGTTACACGTAACGAATGATAGTACCGTTAAAAACTTATTTTATTATTAGTGAGATTGAATACTTTTCTACACTTTTGAATTTCCTGTTTGTCTTTTTTACCTGTTGGTATCTTAATGGGGTATTGTAAAATTTTTGGTTTGTATGAGTTTGTATGCAATTTTTTCCTCTGTTAAAGACAAAAATAGTTCTTTTAATAGTTTCTTAGTCATCTATTACATCATTATTATGTGTTATTACAAATGGTTGATGAGAAAGCAAAGCTTGCAGCATGGCAGAGAGGATCAGAGAAGAGAGATCATGGAGATATTGACTAACAGATATTTTTTCCTGAGTCTGAAAGAGAAACAAACATTGTTTATGGGTAATCACTGTATTCTATGACAGACCACATGTGGGCTGTAACCACATCAATGTTCACCTTAAGAATTATTACTTTGTCACTCAATACCTTCTGTAAGAGTCCTGCTTCTCTTGTACTAGTGGAAGAGTTAATACTCAGTAAATTAAAGATTATTGGTAACAATATCACTCATCTTACCATTAACATGTGAAACCACCTCCAGGAAATGTTTCAGGTATAGAGTGACAGCCATTGTTTCCTTATTGTTCTTGTGGAAGCTAAAACAATGAGAATTTAATGACTTTGAATAATAGAATTTTAGAGCTAGAAAAGCTTTAGAAAATGCAAATTCTCAATGTTTTTATTTTACAGTTGAAGAAACTGCAGACCTAGAAAGTTATGTGACTTGCCCTAGGTCACACAGTAAGTCAAGCTCATGTCTCTCACCCAGTTAGATATTTCTTGGGATCATAACTCAAATCAAGAGCCAATAACAGGGTTTTTAGGAGGTAACCGTTAGACATTACAAAAGCCTAGAAGAGGAGAAAGCCC